>NC_092827.1:33174896-33774896 GCF_039878825.1 Excalfactoria chinensis | reverse complement strand
AACAAAAGGAGATGTTTTCCAAAATTAGTACCTGCTGTTTTGGCATAATAGTGCATTTATGCAAAAAGCATTGAATGCACTGAATTGCTGAAGAATTTTCCACCAACTGCTCAAAAATTATGATTTTACACTGTCATCAATTATAAAAAGTGGTTATTCTAGTACAAATCCATTCAGGTTAAGTGAAGAAGAAGTGGTAAAACATTGATTAACCCAATATCAAAAAATGAGAAAGCAGAAATTGCAGGAATGTTCCCTTAGATTGTTTTTGTATGGAAGATAATGTATTTGTTATGTATGATGACATGGACAGAAGAGAAAGTTTGCTTCTCCTAGCAAAGGAGGACCTGAAACAGGGAGGAGTGGTTGAAATTCAGCATTCTGACATCAACAAATCCTAGTAATTTTTACATCCAGGAGTCTTAAAGGATATAGCTGAAAAGCTCTGGTAAGTGCCTGTTAATTTATAATAAATCTTGGGAAACAGAGGAAATTCCAGAAAACTGGAAGGCTGCCAACTGCATTTCCAGTATTTCAAAAAATATAGAAAAGAAAGGGATATCCCAGGGACCTGTAGACTGCTTTAGCTTGGTGTCAGCCCTGGGTAAAATAGCAGAACATCTATCTCAGGATCTGTCAAGGGAGAATTTGGAGGCTAATGCAGTAACAGTTGAAAAGAGAGCTTTTTAAACCCACCAAGTCTCCATGATAAAGGCAGTTTTATAAGACCAGATGAAGTGGTCATTTCTGCCATTTGGGTTTGTGACCCAGTGAAGGAATGCCCAGAGATTAAAGCTCCCGTGGTGGAGCGTGCCAATTCAAACAGAAATAATCAAGCCACTCTGCTTCCCTGGGATAACATGTAGCTTAGATTTGGGTTTTGTATGTTAATCTCCTATTTGATTTGATGGCTTTTGCAGCTTTAAGTATGTTGAGTACATTGTAGTTTTGTGAGGGCAGAGAAACCAAATAAACTTCAAAAAGCTGCATTGAAAAGCTTGATAGATAATCTTAGTATCCTCAAATGAAGATAAAATCCTGTTTCTCCTTATAGCGGTATTTGCAACTTTAATCCGTTGATCTTAACCATGGCAAAGACGCTTTTGTAAGCTCCTCTGAATCTTACAGAAGTAAAACTTCCCTTCATCTTCTGCTGTACTCACAGTACTCTCCCAGACAGCAGGTGCAGGCTGTAGGCACCCTCAGAACCAGAACTCCAGTGCATCAAATCTTTCCCCACAGGTTTCTTCAGCCTGCTGGTGTGTTCAGTCAAAATGCTCGTTTGCATCCCACATCCTCTCTGCTTACCCTGGCTGTAGCCTGTTAGGTGTTGGCAGCATAAGTGATGGTTTCCATGTGCCTTTCATTGGCGGATGATTTATTGTCGGCAACAGGAAAGGCAGTTCAGTTCCAGAGTAAGGGTTGGACTATGGATAAAAGGAATTTAAACAGGAATCTAGGCATGTGCCAGACTGTGAAGATGATGGGAATGCTTGCAGCTCTCGCTTAAAACCTTCCAATAACAAAATGGCAATGCTCAGATTCTTGAAGGATCAAAAATGCCCGCAAAATCTCTTGTTGTAACCCTGCTAGACAGTCATTTCACTGAACTTCTGATCATTCCATGGCTATAAAAACATCTGAAAATGGTTACTTGCGTATGTTGATAGACTTCTCAGGGTTCAGAGGACGTAAATCTATGCATCCTACCACAGTAGTCAGTGGATCTTCTGTTTTTATTTTTAGAATAGTAAAAAACTATGATTTAAGGATAAGGAAATTATTTTCCTTCAGTACATAATGCCATCAAAGAAAAACATTATTGCTGTTATCTGTTCAGTTATCAAAAACTCATCACAAGCAGATATTGACTCAGACACCACAGAGGAGACAGCAACTGTATTCTTTTGCAAGAGTAGAAGCTGTGATTTTATTCCCTAAGAAATTCTGTCCCAGATTTGACCTAGTGACATACTGCATGTGGTCTTGCTCTTTGCATGTTAATCACAGCAGGCGTGTTCCAAAGGACAGTCTGGTTTGTGTCCCACAGAAATATGAGTGATATTTTAAGCACCTGCTAAGTTATAGCAAAGATGAAAAGTTTGCATTTTATAGGGTGAAGATCCAATTTTTTTTTTCTTCAGAACAGCTATGTAGTACAGCAGGAAAAAAAATGGTCTTTTGTCATGTGTGGAACCTCTACAGTTTCAATAGTTGAAAATTAGCGGTGATTTTGGACACAGCCTCAAATTAAGCCTCTTTTGCCAGTTCTGGAAACCCAAGAAAGAAAACCCAAAGAAAAGCTTGAGAAGTGAGGATAAAATTAACCAGAAAATGTAATTCTGAGAGTGAAGTTTTCTCCTCCAGAGGAATTTCACAAAAAAGAAAGTGCTCATTTTAGACACTCATTCAACTGTAAATAGTGATAGCAGCCAAAAACAAAGCTTCAACAACAAAGCTATTGAAATGTCCTGAAGTTTTGAAAGGGTATGCTTCCTTGAGAACAACACGTAAGGAAGATTAATAGTTTTGAACCTAGATAACTTGTTGTCATAATACTTCACACGAAGAGTCTACACGAAGAGCAGAATAGAACCAATAGTTGTATCAGCTCAGCATCAGCCAAGCCTTCATTTTTGTAGTCATAGTAGCAAAAGAGAAGCATGTTCTTTACTATCCTAAAGTATGATGAGATGTATGTAAAGCAAAAAAATAAATAAATCACTGATTCAATTTTTAATCTCTGATTCTTTAATCTGGCAATCCAGATTAACCAAGAGTAACCCAAAAGGTTATGTCCTTTCCCCAGTGTCCTGAAGCCTTTGACCACTTCAGAAAAACATAATAAGTTGTTTGTTTTGCTTTGTGGTTTCCTGGCACTGTTTCAAGGTTGGGCATTCCCCATTTTGCTTTGAGGAAGCTATTTTGAGTAACAGATTTGGTTCCAATCCCATTCCACCACAGCCAGCTACTGTAAGGGCCATGTAGAAGACATAATAAGAGATTGTCAAGGAGGAGTTTTCCTCTGTTCGTCACTTTCCACATACATATATGTTTGTTGAGTGTGTCAGAAAAATAAGGACAAAGGTGTCTATCTTCCCCTACCCTGTCTACTGTGCTGCTTTCTTGAAGACATCAAAATTTATACCACAAGAACACTGAAAATGCATGATGAACTAAGGCTGACTTACTGAGCTTAGGACAATGAGTAGCATAATTACATTATTTTTCCTGAGTCAAAAATACACGCATACTTTGCTTAGTAGGTCTGTAGAGAATGCACATAAATCTATGCATGTACCATGTATAAACTTTAATTGAATGTTAACATCAGCCCCTAAAGAATGCAAGCTGTCGTTGCTGCATTCTGCTGGGTTACTCTCTCAAGAAAACAATGACAACACAACTCTTTGAAGTCAAGAAACAAATTTTACCTGTGTGGACTCTTCAAAATAGCCTCCTCTAGGAATCCCTGCTTCATTACAGTACCAGTCTCTGAACAACCTGAAGCACAGTTTCTTTAGAGTAGACATCTGGGAGTTAAATAAACATTCTTTACGGAAGACTACAGCACAACTGAATATGTAGTAGACTTTTATTTGTGTGCAGTCTTCTGATAGTGAAATTATTGTAAGGAACCAAAATATTTGGAGGGTTGTCCCGGAGCTGCGAGCACTTGATTTGATTTGGAGGCCAACATTACCAAATGCTTCTTGGGCCCCCAGCAGCTGCTTGGGTTTTCCTTAGCTGTTCCCATTTCCAGCTATGGTCAAATGAAGATTTGCTTTGAGGCGGTAAGGTCAGAAGCACCAACCATCAACTCAGCAGTAATGCATGCCTGCAGCCGCCAGCCAAAAATGCTGTGTAATGTCTTTCCCACTTGGCTATGTATCTTCTACTTTGTAGCTGAAGTTACTTGAACAATGCGGAGAACTTATTTTTGAAGATGTTCTTGCAAATGGCCCTGGCACCCACTTGTAGCCTTAGCAGTAGGCAAGCCCACGTAGCCTGGCGGCTTGCTAGTCTATTTTCAATTATCCGGGGTGCAGAGAGAAGAAGGCATTAATATTGCTGAGGATGACATAGCAAATTACTACTGCTCCCTAACCTTTTTAAATTGCTAACACTGTTGTAATCTGTAATTACAGAAATCAGTGTGAGAATTGTGGCACAGTATAATTATCTTTCCTGATACTTTATTGCTGTATGAATTATTAATCAAAATCAGTCTTGTATAGTATTTGCAGCAACTAAGAAGAATAATGTATAATTAAATTTCATTATTTCTATTTTTGTGCTGGTGTTTTATGATGTTGTAATTGATAATTAATTGGTTAAAAATTCACACAGTTCTTAGGAGTTTCATATGACTATGACTGCTTGGTATTCAGCATGTATTAATTGAATAATGGGCTCACTGAGGAGACCTTTGTATATAGTCTTCTGTCATTACAGTGAGCTCTCAAAAATGGTGAATTAATCATTAGGCTTTTCAATAGCTTCTTTTTAAAGGAAAGCAGTGACAATATAATCATATACTTCGTTGCTATTTCTATAATTGAGAGATCATAATAACCAATTATAAGGATGGTCATTTTAGGAGCTCTGAAGTTTCGATTATTGGTAAAATTCTTTAAAACCAAGGTGTTGATTGCACGCTTGGCTGTATCATTTTGTAGAAAATATACTAGATGTGGAAGGGAGCCCTGGAAAGTTATTTTCCTCCCACTTGCCACTTAAAAACAGTGCATACTTATCACTAAAAACTATCTAATCTGTTCTGCTTTTGCTACCATTTGTCAGAAGAACAAGTTCCATTCAACTTCTTCATTATTTTGTCAGTGCTTTTCCTGTTTTTTTCCCCAGTACCTTTTGCTAAATTATTAGGAAAAAAAAAAATAAATTGAAAACTTTGCAACAACAACAAAAAACACACTCCCTACATCCTATAGAACAGAAATTCTATTAGACATTTAGATGCAAATAGCTGGGTAGACTGTCCAGCTACCTCTGACCAAAAAGCCATAGATGTGGTCAAGCAGACCACTTGTAGTTACTCATACATGTGTCTTATTTTTCATTGTTACCGGAGAATGTGAAGTAGAACTAAAAATAACCACAGCTGAGTAATGATCCTCTCTTAACTTGGATCAGGAGAAAGCTGAGAGTCACCTTGTATAGCAGGATATAATGCCAAGTTCCAGTTTAGACATCCAAGCAAAATGTGAATTGGATTTAACATCTTTCGGTTTCTCACACCCTAAACCACTGGAGGGAGTGGGAGTGGGAGCCTTTGGTGTCAGGGACACCCATCACACGTAACCTGTGGATGGGTGTTCCCTATTGCTTGCCGTCAGGAGCTCAGTCCCATGCAGATTTGGTACCCACAGCCATCTCCTGGGGCTGGAGACAGAGGGTGAGCACTCTAGGAGATATGTATGGAGATGCTTGGTTTGGGATTTCACCTGCATTCATATCCATTAAATAATTTCTGTCTGTAACTGTGGTTGGCAGGCATGGTCCCTGCCCAGGCAGTGTGCTTTTGGCCAGTGCTCTGGAGTGTGAATTTTCATTCCATGTAAACTTCTGCCCTGCATAATGTCACCCTGGATATTTTTATTGGGTGTAACTACTCATTTTATGCTTCCGGCAAATTCTCTGACCGGGAACATACAGAAGCGCTCAATTGCACAGGAAGTTCATTGCAGCTGTGGTGGAATAGAGGAAAAAATAATAATAATAAGCATCCTCATATAGAGTGTGGGGTACAATTTTGGCTCATGTCTGTGGTCAGGAATCAAAGCCTTTCTTTTTACAAATTCTGGGTTTGCCTTGCCTCATTTATGTGGATGTGTTCGCACATTTGCAACATCAGAAGAAAAACAGCAATCTGGCTACGACCTTTTATCTTCTATTTTGTATTTTTTGTATTGTGTTTATCAAATTGATCATACGTTTGGTCTTGAGGAGGGCTTTTAACAATCCTTTAACAACTGTATTTATCATTGTCCTCCTGAGGATTTCTATTCTCCTTGTTACAAAATGGGAAACTGGATGCAGACACCACACTACACCAGAAGTGACTAGAAAATGCATCATCTCTGTATTAAAATGTTCCTCTTTCTTAACTCTGCCTTTGCATCTTGCTTTCTTGGGTAGCCTTAAAGTTCTAGACTGTATATCTTTGGTCTGACATTTTCCTGAAATACTCCAAATGGGAATTCAGATTACAGATCAAATATTACTTGTTTTGCAGTGAGTGTAATCGAACACTGCAATAGGCTGGAAAGGGATGTGGTGGGTTGTCCCTTCTTTGTTGTTATTCCAGACTCTGATGGACATGGTCCTGAGCAACCTGCTCTAGGTCATCCTGCTTTGAGCAAGACACTGGGCTAGATGATCTCCAGAGAACCCTTCCAACCTTAACCACTCTATGAAAATACGTTTTTTCCTCTAATTGCCACTTGAGTGCGTGCTTTGAATTTAGTGCAATGCCTTGGTAGTATCTAATGCTTTTTTGTATTGTCTTTCTGAATTTTCCAACAATCCTTACTGCCTTTGACATTTAAACTAATTTTATCCATTTCAATTTCACTGTAATGATCTATAGTCTTCTAGGACACCCATCAGTGTAGGATCATCAGAAAGTTCATGTTGGAAAAGCTCTAAAAAGGTTTCTAGTGCAGCCTCTAGCTCAAAGAAGGTCTAAAACCTCTAAGGATGGAGAGGACAAACTTTGGATACCAGATGAATTCAGGAGCGTTGTGGGTGGTATGGCCATAGACAGATATTAGCAGCTAATGCTGTCCCATTTCTGGCGATATTAAAGTGCTGAAAATTTCCTGTGTATTCCTTCTCTGTTAAAACTGTTTAACCTAAGTGATTTCCAGTCTGATGCTGTTCCTCACCTTATGACAATCAAGCTTCTCCAGCAGTCTTTTGTAAAGGCTTTATCAAAGGATTTCTGAAAGTCAACACTAATTACATATACCCGTGCTCCTCGCTGCTAATTTGACACACTTCAGGAATTCTAATAGAGCAGATCAGAGACATGACTTCTCTGTACAGAAGCCATGCTGCTTTGTCATGATTATAATTTGCTTGGTTAAGCATTCTGCACCTTTGCCATGATCTAGATTTACTTTCCCATCTAATTAACCCCATTCTGTTGCCAGAACTTTCTGGTCTGTCATGATAATATTCTCTCTTCCTAACATTTTCCTTTAAAAACAGGCAGAGCCTTACCTACCCTCTACTCTTGGGGACAGGAGCTGGGTTTCATGGTAGGCAATGCATTCTTGGTAGCAACTCAGAAGTTTCTGGAGAGCTTGGGGCAAGTACCAGCTCATACAGAGCATGGTGCAAACCCAAGTGACTCAAATGTTCCATGAGCAACTTTTTAGGCCCCCAGAGGTCTTGTTTGCCTGCTCCTGGCTGTCCCTGCCACTAGACTCAGTGGCATCCCTCATCAAGGGCTGTGGAAGTGCTGGGCAGGCAGAGTTCCAGTTTGCTTCACTGTAGTTACTGGCCTGTACAAGCAACTCTTTTTTTTTTTTTTTTTTTTTTTTTCAAGGTTTCAATGGTGCTTTCCTTGCCCACATTAGCACTTGCCATTTGCTGGAAACTTTTGTTTCAAAGAGGCTTTTTCTGGCAACACGGTGACCTATATGCAAACAAATGAACGTGTTCTTTCAGGCTGGAGAAAGGCTTGCTAAGTCATTCTCTCTTCAGTTAGAAGAAATACCATGTGCATAACAATGATTTCCATGAAGAAGGCTCTGCAAACTCAGCATAATATCAAATTCAGCAAAAACAAAAAACTACACGTTTTGAATTAACACTCGGTGGAAGAGTTCCAGCCCTGCTTGCTCTGGGACTCAGAGCCCAATTCCTTGCTTTTCTTTTCCTAAGAGAGGAGAAAATAAAATGATTAACAATTTACATGTTTCTACTTTCTAAAACCTTGCACTGGCCTTCTCCCTTTGCAGTGACCCCTTTCTCTGTGTAAATGAACAGTATGCCTCAAAGAGAAGGGCTTTACCGTCTTCCTCCTGTCCTGCCAGATAAAGCCCTCTTGGATAGGAAACACCTCATACCTGGGGGTCATTCTCTTGAAGGCAGCTCACAGAGAGGGAAAGAATGGAAATCGCTTCCATTGAAAGATTAAAAGCTGTTAAACTGGTGGTCCTGAGCAATAGCCTTGCTCCAGCTTACCCCAGTATAGCCCCAGCATTGCAGCAGCACATCAGTTGGGTTTGCTAGCAGACACACATGCCAGTGGGGAAATTCACTGTGGTAGTGACAGCACCTCACAGGGTATGCAACTAATTAAAAAAAAAAAAGAAAAAAGAAAAAAAAAAAAAGCACCTGATGAGAGTTGTAGTTAAAAAGTAGGAAATTACTAATTAGTAACCAAGTAACTCAGGGTTTGATTCACACAAATTGCAGTATTACTGTAAAAAAAGCAATTTCAAGCAAACAGTGATTTTTGCTTTAAAAAAAGATATATATATATATACATATAGAAAGGCATTGAAAATGTAATTGGTGTTGTATTCATTACCTGCCAGGTTTCAGGTTTCTTGTATATTTCGTCACCATCTGATACTTACAGGCAGAAGACTTGCCTGGAAAAAAAGAAAACGTAAAGCTTTCCCCGTTGCATTGTCATTTTCAACTCTCAGGTTTTCCCACTAGATTGTTCTTGTAAACTCTTGCATTTCATAGCACGCAAGAGTGACCACTTAGAACATCACTGTAGCACTATCGTTAGCATCAGAGCTCAGTTACACAGAAAGCTGTGAGTGGGATGAGCCAAGTATCATTTTCTCTGTGCCTTACCATAGTGCTAATAAAATGATTACATGTCAGTTCTTCTCGTTAGTGTCACTGTATGATGTAAAAAAAAAAAAGAATGGATTTTCCTCTGTCTAAGAAATCCAATGTGTAACATAAAACAAGATGTCTCCCTGTACGCAGATAAATGAGCAGCTTTGCATCTCATCTCTAGGTGTGAAGTCAGTGAAAGGACGGTGGATACCATTGTTTGTTTTTTCTGTTAATGTAGGCATTTCAGTGTACCCAGAAACGTAGCTTGAGTCAGCATGTTGTAAATCTCCATTAGAGAGAGGCTGTAAGCACCCCACTAAGAACTGCAATAATATGAGTTCTGTAATGTTGGCAAAAACAACTATTTTGAAAGAGGCTTCATAGCCAGTGGCTTATAAATACTATAGAAGTGGGAAGAAAGACAGAGTTATCATTGAGAAGTCCAGAATATGTTTACAAGCAGAACACAGGTCCTGTTAAACCTATTCTTGCCTGGATTATTGCTATCTTCTGAATGACACCTTAGGAAAATGGCATCCCAGTTTGAATGCAAGGGAAATAGTTTAAGATATTTGTGCCAGTGTACCTGCCTGTCATACTAGGAAAGGAAAATTCTGCAAAGATCCTCTTCAAAAAAAGGAGTGGAGGAGGGACTTTGCTTCCACTTTGTACAGTAGTCAAGTATTTGTGGCACAGTAGTGTTACATCAAAAAACTCTGCTTTGTCACCTTCAGCTCTGTGTTGTGCCACTTGGAAGGTAGTTGTTGTTTGTGATAAGGAGAACAAATAGTTCCTTAAAATAGTTGAAGTTTGCAGGTATGCACTGCTTTCCTTTTGGCAGCAGGTAGGCTGGTATATACAAATAATCCTTCTTTCCATGTAAACCTTCAAACAAGTGTTCAGTTTGTTTTGAGGTACCAAGTGTGCTTCAACACAGCACGGGGTTTCCACTTGCTTAGTCAGAAAAGCTGAAGAAGGAAAGCAACACAGACAGCATTTAGACTCATTCTCAATAGGAAGTTTTGGGTAGGACAAAAATGACTTCAATGTGTCCAAGTGTTGACGGGGTTCACGCAGTGCTGTGCGTTGAGGGAACCTGACCTCCCCCAACACCACCACAATCCGATGGCTGTGCTGAGAGGCGCTGACAGTGCGACATGCGTCAGAAACGACAGAGCAACAGGCAGGGAACTTCCTAACTCAGAGGCTGGTAGCGCATGTCGTACGTCCTACAGACGTCGGGCTGCTGTCAGCATGGGGAGACATCTCGGCAGGAGGGAACGGCCCCAGCACCCACGTGCTGCCCAGCCACCCGTAGTCGGAGCTCCACAGAGCTCAGGGGATTTTCCTGTGTCTGTGGTCCTGGAATTCAGAAAATGCCCTTTTCTGTAAATGACATTAAACCACAAGTGAATGTGTGAAAACCTGGAAATGGGTTTCTTCTAAAGCAACCAAACATCTTTCTCTCCCCCTTAAGGGCTTAGAATATCTCTGCTTCTGACTGAGAAATGAAGTCACTCCAGATGGAGGCTGGCTCCGTCAGATACAACCCATACAACCCACCTTGCCTTTCACTTGAGTGGGGGTCTTCAGTGGAACCGCACAGCACGCTCAGTCTACTTGAGAGAAGGCTGGGGTTTTGAGGGTTTTTTCCCTCAGTGTCAAAATAACAGAAGCAAGGACAAACCCCCCTTTTTTCACTATTAGAAGACCCAGTAGTCATTCTCGCTATTTTTGCTAAAATCTTCTAAACTTTCCCATGTAATGTTGCTTCATGTACTAAATCAAGAGCGTTGCTTCTCACTACCTGTCTGCGTTTTGTTCTTCCTCTCCTGTGCTCCAGGGTGTGAACGGCATGTCTGTGGATGAGAAGACTGACTCCCCCATGTATGTGTATGAGTCAACAGTGCACTGTACCAATATTCTCCTCTGCTTAAATGACCAGCGCAAGCAGGATATTCTCTGCGACGTGACACTCATCGTGGAGGGGAAGGAGTTCCGCGCCCACCGGGCTGTGCTGGCCGCCTGCAGCGAGTACTTCTTGCAGGCCTTGGTGGGGCAGACGGAAAATGACCTGGTTGTCAGCCTGCCAGAAGAGGTATGATATTCATTGCTGCTGCTGTGGTTTTGGGGTTGGAATGGGTTGAGGATTGTTGGGAGTTGGAGGATGAACATGTTCTCACAGCCTTCTTCACTAGGGGAGAGCAAAACCTGCCAGCACTCCTCACATTCACAGCAGCAAAGCTTTAAAACCCTTCAGCATTTATCACTTCATTCAGCACATTATCAGTACCCGAATATTCTTCTGCTCTTCCAGACAGGAAATTTGAAAGGGGTCACTTGGCTGTTAGACAGCAGGTTATTGTTGAAAAGTCATTTGAACTGTCACATTGTTTGGAGTCTCATCGCTACCCACCCCTCTCCAGCAGCTCATATCCTTGTTCTAGTCTTTCCCCTTTCCTGTGTCCCATTCAGCCTTGCTTCCTTTCTCTTGTCTTCACAACTGCTTTGGGATTTAACTGTTTCAGGTCATGTTTTCTCTGCCAAGAAAGCACTGATACATTCTGTCAAAATGCAGGGTTTTTTTTCTCATGCAGCATGGCTTACACAGCAGGAAGCCAAGGGACGTAGGAAATACATACCTCACTGGAAAGTTTATTTTACCACAAAATCTCACTGGCTGACTTCCACCCCCACTGTAATTTCCTCACAGCTCTATGACTGCAATACTGCAGATATCATAGGGCACGCTGGTGGCTTTGCCAGCAGGGAGGTGCAAGGGCTGCCATCACCCACTGCCTGCCCTGGGTCCCAACTGGTGCAGGTCACACTGCGGTGGTGACATCCCCAAGGCTCAGGAAGGCAGTTGCTCTGGGATGAGCTGTTTTGGCCTACAGCATGAGGCAGAGGGGTTTTCAACATCATTTGCTTAACACCAGTGAAGAAGTATGGGACTGTTTTAGGTGATGACAGGTCCTGAAGTGTCACACACCATTTTTCCCCTCTCTGGTTTAGCTCTCTGGAGACCTCAGTGGTATTGTGATGTTGTGATGATGCAAGGTGAAGAGCACTGGAAGAAGTAGGTCACTGGGCATGACTTCACAAGTCCTGACACTGAGTATTACTCATGAAGAGATTTCAACCCAGACATTTTGCATAGGAGTTCACATATATCACAGAGGACACGCTAGGATGCACACAATGATTCGACACTGTCCACTAATAATTTCCAGTGGAAGAATCATGTCTCAAGCAGTGTTGCATAGCTTTAATCCTGCAAATCAAAATGGCGGAAGCAGAGAGATTACACTAGATGCCCAATGGCTCACAAGTGTGACAAGAGCATCAGTTGCTCTTCTACAATTACAGTGAGTGCAGGCTTTATGATATGCTCATCATTTCAGTAGTGAGACATTCTGCGCATGCAATATGTATGTACAGAGTAGTTGAGCTTACTGGATTTCAAACCAATGTAAAACCTTGTTTTGGACATTTCATGTCACTTTAAACATGACTTGACGTGCCTTAGTTCAAACCTTTTCCAAATCAACTTATTTAAACTGAGTCAGTATGGAGCTAATTTTGCACTGATTGAAGAGTTTCCATAAACCCTTTCAAGCCGACACCAGTAATTCGATTTCATGCTACACCTCTTTTTAAAGCAGCATATTTCAGTGTGTAGATAAGTGCTTGGAAAAACAGCCATGAAATAGCAAGTGCTCAAATGTGGTTGTGGCATGCAAAGTGTCAGGACTCAGAGCTGAGACCGAGGGCTGGAGCATGTCAGCTGCAGCTCCGTACAGCTCATTAAAAAAGGACCCCAATAGGTCTTAACTTCTACACTTTCCTCTTTTGCAGTTTTGGTAAACAACTACAGTCTCATGTGCTTTTCACCCTGGGTACTTTATAGCAGTTGTGCTGTTTTCATCTGTCAGCTGCTGTTAAATGCATCCAAAAATTAATATTTTCCAAGACTCAAGTTTGAAGCTGTAAAGTTACTCATTTAATCCATACCCCTAACTGTTGTTTTGTTTTATTTAATCACAAAAACTGGTCTTCCTTCCTTTAACAAGGCACTTAATTAAGCTTTTAATTCATGATAAGAAGTTAAATGGTACTTATGAGGCATTTTTAATGGTTTCCACTTCCCATCCAGATTACAAAAAAAGGTGTGATAGAGAGGCAGACACGGCTGTCAGCCAAGGGTATTGTAGGTCATGCCAATATTAGCTGGCAGCAGGCCATTATCCAATTAACATTGCTTCATCGCTGCAAGTAATAGCTCTTGAGTAGATGATTGAGTCATTCATGCTGTAGTGGTACTCTACTTTCCTTGAGAAAGAGCCAGTGATCTGCAGAATAGGTTTTTTATTTGCTATTATTACCTGCCCAGCTTTCCTATTAAAAGTGCACAGGGAGCAGGTCTGGCTGGGCAGGCTGAGAGCTGGGGGCTGGCCAGAAGAGCAGTGCCTGCACAGACACTGCACACACCTTGCTTTCTGAAAACAGACTTCCTTTCAATGAGGAAAACACTGGAACAGCAGCAACAAACCCCCTCTGTTGTTTGTGATTCCTACATCTTGGAAATGAAATTCCCAACCCCACATGGGTTTTTGTGGCTTTGAGATGTACACTTAAATAAAACCTTCATCAAGTCATTCCAGATCATTCTTCTCTGTAGGAAGAGATGTGTGATGTGCTTGGGAAGCATTTCTGTTGACCTGCACTGCTCTTCCTTACAATTAACAGAGCAATGTTCAAAGCAGAGGTCTGCTGGCATACACTGTGTGCTGAATTGCTCTGTGTCTTTGCTACTTTTCTGCTTACCAAAGGCTCCTGTGAAATCTGCTGTTTCCCTGTGAGATCCAGCCATGTGAAATCTGTCATCTGGTTCTTCAGCTGAGACCGGCTGGCTCCCTCACATGGTTAATCTTCAGAAGAAGAAAGGCAGGATGGGAGATAGATTTGGGTTCAAGGCGGGCAAAAGCTGAGCGTGTTGGAAGGCTAAGGCATGCGGCACCCTGGGTGGGATGGAGCCAGGCAGCTAACATTAGAATCTCTCAGCGCTGATGGGGGAGAAACCCTGGCAGCTGTTAACCATCCATGCCAGCCCACCAGCCTGAGGAAAAAAAAAAACACTGGGAATTAGCCAACGAAAGATGATTGGGTTCAGGGAATAATCAAAGGCAGGGTGCAGGAGGTCAGCTATTACATACCCCCACTGCTGACAGAGATTACTATTCTTTTATATCACTCTAGAAATAACCAGTGTTCTCTTACTTTTCCTCTTTCCTCTCTCAGTGTGCTGTGTGTATGTACAAATACAGTGTCTGTAAGAAATGCGGTGACTAAGCTATGAGTGCTTTGCACAGGAGTGTGGAGTGAAAGGGGTGATAAATATGGGAACAAGGAACAGGGGGGTAAAAAGCAACTGTCTGCTGCATGCCTGTCTCCTAGCTAAAGGGCTGGTGTTAAACAGCAGGGATCAACAAAAGACCCTTTTTTCTTTGGGGCCCAATTAATACGATGGCCGCTCCAAAAATAATGCCTCCTGTTTTATTATTTTGACCCATGATATCAGAGGTGTATGTTGTTGGCATGGCAGTAGAGGTGGAATTTTTCCCACCAGTATTCCATGTAATTTTGTTGCCATGTAACAGAGGGCAAGCAGAGGGGCAGTCTGACAAAATGGCACCTGCAAGAAGCAATGATGTAGAACTGGATTCCTCCATGTGGAGAAAATGGCTCCCCTTGACATTCACTGATGTTTGCTGAATGTTTATGGAGAGCAAACAGTGAATGTAAACACAGTGAGGCAGTGGATGTTGCATTTCAGCAGTGGCTCTCAATGCAAAAGACAAGTCACGTTCTAGACAGTCACGAACAGCTGTCACACCACAAAATGAAGAGCGTCTCAATCAACTTATCCATGCAAATCAGCCATGATTACGTTGAAAAATAGTGTTTCGTAGCATAGAATTTGCTTTATCAAATAGTGTTACTGTGCTCTTTGTTATCATTTCCATGGAAATAAATAGGAGGCATTACTTTCAGTGCAACTTACATATTAGGAATAGTTATGTCTAGTTCTCAGCATAAATGTGGTTCCCTCTTTCCATGGCTGTATCAGCCAGCAGTGTTCCTTGCAGCACTGGCCTGATTGACTTCTGCTGTGGTGATCTGAAAGCCTTCTGCGGCCACCTCCACACAAAGGCTTTTGGTAGAGCAGCTTCAAGAAGTTGTGGTAGTCAGGCTTCAGACCAATTCATATTTCAACCTCCCCTCAGCAATGCCACTCCAGTGAGTCCGTATGAATGAAAGCTGGTTCTTTGCTTTCCTAAACTCCTCTGAGGGAATGTGGTATGTTTGCTGCTCATGTGACTCCTACTGCTAACACTCATCACACAGAGTGGCTGGAGGCTACAGGTCCATATTGAGGATAAAAATGAGCATTCCTGTACTTTTTGAGGTCTTCAGTGGTAATGATACTAATTCAGGAGAAACCATGAGACAGAAATGTTTTGTGTGTGTTGCACATATATAGCACAATACCAGATAGAAATGATGTATTTTGTTTCTAGCAGTTGAGCAATAAAACAGAAATGAGACCATCACTGTGTGACAAGAAATGCTATCTATTTCTTGCTGCAAAGGCTCCCAGATTTGCTGTACAGAGATGAAACAAGCCACCTCCTTGTCATTCTGTATGATGTAATTCCCATTGTTTTCTGATCGGAGGTGACTCCCTGATGATCCTTTCCAGTGGAGGACAGTCAAATACAACAGCAGCAAAATCCATGCATGCATTTATTTTTCACATTGGAAAAATAAGTAGCTGCTTATTAGGAGTCCAGAAATACCAAGCATTTGGCATTTGAATAAACAGACAGATGAAGCCCAGATAAGGCATCCCTCAGCTTCACCACATCTAACACCAGAACCTGTAGGGTACTTTCTGATCCCAGTACCAAGTTTTGCTTTGTTAGTATTCCCAAGACCCAAAGATGATAAGGTTTTATTTCTGTACAGTACTTTCTGACAAGAATTCCCCAGTGAGTAATGTTATATTGTCTGTTTTTCTCAACTACCAGTGAAACTGATCACATTATGGGGTGGAATATGGCATCTATTCAAATGATGCACTGCAGCAGTCAACAAACACAAAGAGTAGTAAGTATGGTTCAATTCAGAGATGAAATACAGAGTTTAGGTGAGCAGAAGGCAGTTGAACCCTACTAGGATTTGAAAATAAGATGTTCTTTGTGAATTTTATAGGCAGGCTATTGGTGTTTTTTATTGGTATAAGTAGTCATACTTGCTATTACATGTGCAGTGAAAGCTCTGAAGAGAGAAAAAGCTGCTTTATTCCAGTCCAGGTATTTTGCACAGCACTGAATTTTCATCTGTACCACTTTATGGGAGGCTGCCAGCAAACAGCTCCAAGTCCCAGCTCAGTCTAACACTACTAAAATCTGTATCCTTGGGCATTTTATTTACCTTATGGAAGTAAACAAATACAAGCAGCTGTACTTGGTCAAGCTACAACTCTTTCTATCCCAGGCTTGGTCTGTTTTAAAAATGAGATTTAGTTTGTCTGAAAGAATGAGATGAAGCTTGAGTGGTTGTTTTAAGACTTAAATAAAAAGAGAGTACCAGGTCTATCTATGTTTTAGTTCACTGGAGGAAGCTATCATGAGAGCCATTGGCAGCTGTTTTGAAACCAGATTGAATTCAACAGAAAATTCAGCATATGTTTTTAGCATCAAACAGCTTAGTGATGTGTATGACTCCACATTATTTCCCAACAATAAGGCAGATTGCCATTGAGAAGGACATGTTTTATGTACTTCGAAGTTTGATGCTCAGTGCAGTTGTAGTTGGGTAGAATTTAAGGTCCTAAGATTACGTAGATCAGTGCTGAATGTAAACCTCCCTGTCATTTACGTCGTTTACTCTGACCTTAAAAGAATGCTTAAGTGTAGTTGTCTGTTTCCTGCACACAGAAATCTTCTCTTTTTTAATTTTCTTTTTCGTATTTCTGGATTTATTGTTTTTCTTAAAGCTTGTGTCATGCATCTTTTGGGTCACTGAAGAGCCAGTGATGGAGGCTTTAGAGGACATGGTGGAGAAGAGAAGGTTAATTCATAATTGAAATGGCATTGGGAGTTTCCTGCTGTAATTCAGAGACTGCCACCAGCTTGGGACCCACAGTTATAATAGCCATAGCTGGTCTGAGGAAAGCAGAGAATTGCAGTACTTGCGCTTACATTCAAACCATTAAATAAACAAGGTGTCACCTAACAGCTGGAACTGAAAGGTATCAGCTCTGAAGTTAAATAATGGTAAGATAAAACCTTCAGCAGAAGATCTTTGAGGTCTCTCAAGAACAAATAAAATACTGTCATCACCTCTCCACAAATGCTGTGGTGGAAGTTGATGCATCAGATAGGAATTACAGCACAGGTCCATGCATCAGGTCACTGATGATCGAATCACCTTGTGTGAACCACTTGGATAAGTTTACTTCTCTCTAAGCTCTTGGGTTCATGTTACCTCACATGGCAGTGAACAGGCTGACCCACAGCTGGCGGAGCTGCCCGTCTGAAATCCAAATCCAGACTCACCAGGTTATCCTTCCCTATTTTCCCACCTGTGTATCTTTTAAGCATGCAGGAGGCGCTGAGGAGATTTTCTGATTGGAAGACTGGCTGCAGCATTTCTCAGGAATGGGGTAGAATGGACTTGCTGCTTGTCTGTCTGAATGGTCCTTGGGGACAGATAGGCTCAGTCCCAATAGGTAAAAACAGTGACTTCTAGGCACCACCCAAAAAAAGGCATCTTTGTTTTGGTGTTGAGGCAACCATACCTGAGCAACTTGATCTACTGAAAGGCATCTTTGCCCATAGCAGGCAATTTGGAACCAGAGGATCTTTAAGGTCCCTTTCAACCCCAACTGATCTTTGATACTGATTCTGTATTTAGTTGAGTATGCATTTGTGTTTGATAAGACACTTGGTCCACATTACATCCTGCAGCAGCTGCTCACTGTTCCAGAATAAGACTTCAGTCTGTGCCCTTCAGTTCAAGAGCTCTCAATTTCCTTGTAACAGCACAGCTAAATGGCCAACACTGTACCTTGCAAACCCCAGCTTTATGTATAAACTTCTTGAAACTATCGTCCTGTGTAAGAGTGAGTCCCTGGAAAGCTTTTCTTCACTTCATCTGCATTTGGGATGCACTGTTAGCTAGAGCCAGAAAGTAAGTGAAATGGAAGTGTATAGACTTACTGTAGAGACTATAGAGGACTTTGGCAAATGTGATCCAGGACTGTGCTTTGTGTTCTCTGTGCTTCCTTTGGTTCCCACGGTGTCAAATGTACTTGCTAAAGCCAGTGCTGAGGTGTGTTTATTGGGTAGTAAAACAGAAAAGAGACCATCCAAGTAAATGAATTGACCCAGAAATGGGCTTCAACAGTGCTAGTGGTTTAAAAGAATGTGGGCATCCAGTGTATCATGCATCTAACACTTTACTCGCGCGTTTGCTTGCTTTTGAATTGTGATAGGACCAAAATCCCTGCTTTATGTAAATACCTCTTAGTTTGCGTTCCCAGAATGGGTGGGAATGCAATGCTAGTGTTTCAAGGTAAAGAGACTAATTTAAAGAAAAAAACTGTGCACGCAAACTTTGCCCGTATAGTTCTCAGTTTCAACAAAAACTGCATTTGATGAAGTGTTCTGGGATTTGTGTCAGACTGTCAGCTAACTGGCTGAGGCCATGCTTTTGGCTGTATAAAGCTTTTGCCCATGCTTGTGGGAAATGTGTGTTTTTTTTCCTTTGAAAACCAGACGTGTGGTCCTCTGTTTCAAGGGCCTACAGCTAATAAGAAACAAGTCTTAAACAACTCTAAAAGCAAAATATCTTTCCATCTCTGACCACACAGCTGTAATACAACCTGCCTAGCCACCTCTCTCTCCAGATACACAGGCAGCCTTCAGAGAAAATTTCCCTGTCAGGAGATTCTTGGTCAAGTGAAAACAGAATAAGCTCAAGTTATTTCCTGTTTCTTTCAAAAGAGGGGGTTGGAGCCAGTAACCTTTCAAGACAGGAAAAAGCAGAGTGAAGACTAATTCTGACAACTTCCCTTCTGCTTTCCACAGAGGACTAGTGCTCACCTCTACTTCCAGTAGGGGAAACCAAGCTTAAGGTAGATGTGTCTCTGCTGTCATTCCATCTGCCTGTTGAGCTGTTATTTTTTTCTGTACATAAAAGAGTTCTCTATTCCTTGAACTCTGTATCTTTCAGGAGATTGGGCACATCAAACCAAGGCTGTATTTTAAATCCCTGAATTCATTTATCAAATCCAAATCACAAAAATTTGGATATTTCTTGTCTTTCCATAGGTGCAATCTGTTCTTGTCATTTTTGCCCACTTTATGTAAGCAGTCAGTGGGGACAAATATTACCTATAGCACTGTCCAAGGAAGTGAAGAATGAAGGAGGTATCCATAATACACGTGGGAGTTGGGGCACTCTCCAAACAAACTTGTTCACATTTACGAAGCAGTCATGGTGTTCAGAAATCAGAAAGAGTAGTTTTCAATAGTGGCAGAAACCAGTAACTCTTCTTCTTTCCCTGCCTTCAGTGTCCCTGTTGCAGATGAAAAACTAAGGAGGACACAAATAAGAGCTACCTTTTGCTTGGTTTGCTTTGCTTCCTTTTCAAATATGAACTTCATCGTTTTCATATGGGATTTATTTTATGAGCGTTCCAACTAGAGTTCTATGTTGAGAGAGGGCACAGACAGGTAAATTTTTTGAAGACGAGTATTTGATTGCGTTTTGGTCTCTGTCTTCGGCTGATACAGAGGCATGGTGACCCTAGTGGGAGCCACTAGCGTCGCTGCTCTTCTGGATCTCCTTCATGCTGAAGGAACAGAACAGCTACACACTGTCAGCTAATCAGAGGGTTTCCAGTCATTCTCAGCCTTCGGGATCTGGACTATTTGTATCACTGCCCTTGGATCCCTGACTTTGTTCTCAGATAGTTTTACTCTGAATTATTTGTTGATCAACCAGCTGGTGTCTTTTTCTAACTGTTCCCCTTAGGCAAAGCTTGCACCATTGTTGTCTTCAGAAAATTTTTGGGCTGGCTCACTTTTGCATCTGTGCCATTTCTTGGTACCTGCCCAAGCACCCTGTTGCAACTCCAGTTGCAACTAAAAGAACAGAAAGTTAATTTTAAGGTCTGGAGACACGTAAACCCTGTTCATGTGGATAAAACCCTGTCATGTCTCCCCAGAGATCTGCTGAGGAACAGATTGGAGTGGGGCTCTGCATTGTACAGGGAGCAAGATGTCTCTATGCCCAGTTCTGCTGAGACTCCTGTCCTGCTGCCACTGAACATGGGGTCTCCATGTGGGAAGGGCTTGAAGTCTGTTCACACTTCAGGAAAAAAGCAACTTCATGGCAAGCTGGAATTTCATCACCTCTATATGCATGTAGGGCTGGCTCTGAGATAGCCTTGCTCAATACCATCAGCTGCATCTCGTTCTATTCTGGGAAGGATGAGAGCAGTGCTGGAAATTATGTGTCTCCAAAAGGTATTAGCTTTACTCCTTTTACCCCCTGAGAGTTAGTCTTCTCCCTAGGGTTGTGTGATAGCTACAACTAAGGGTATCAAGAAAGAAGAGTCACTGTTTTACGAACCAGGCAACAATAAGAAATGCTGTGTCTATATTTGTTATCTGGTGTCCATGCGGCTGATCAGCTCTGTGTGCTTCCACAGTGATCTGATTTGCCAGGTTTTTTTAAAGGTCCTTGAGAAGTCTTCATGGCAAATGTAGTAACCTTGGCAAGGTCTTGTGTTGCACCATACCCTGCCCAGCATTCCTGTCGTTCTTCCCATTTCCTGCCCTTTGCAACACAGCTGCAGCTTTGGACAGCAAGTGCATTTTATATTTCCTAAACAAATGATGTAAAAGTTGTTGTTATTTGTTAGGGGTTTTACCATATGCTGTCGATTTACACTGTGGCAAGGGGGATTTTTGCTTTGTGAGGCTGTTTTGTGGATCTATTTTATTTCCTCTTTCACCTGCCTTTCACAGAATCACAGCATGGCTGAGGTAGGAAGGGACCTCTGGAGGTCATCTGGTCCCACCCACTGCTCAAGCAGGGACACCCACAACAGGTTGCCCAGGACCATGTCTTTTCTACTGCAACACTAACTAGAATCTAACATGACCGTACATTTAGACAGGGACAGCACTTGGCCATGCCTGTTCCCCAGAGGCTTTAAAATGCTGGCTGCGATGCTGCAAACAAATTCAGAACTGGCCTGGCCAGGAGTTACCCCTAGCTCTCTGCATGTTAGCTCTCCAAGCTTTATTTTATCTACACTATTGGAGATTGTGGAGTCACAGCCTATGTCTAATTGTTATGCATGAATGGGAAATATTCCTGTACTTATTTGCATTCATTAGCTGTTGGTAGTTCCTCTGTTGAGGTCTCTAGCCTTGTTTTTACAGTGCTTTTGGCAGTGTTTCTGCACTCGGTGTGTGAATTTTTATGATCTGTTGCATGTTATTCATGCAATTTCCTGCCCTGTAATGGTATCAGTTTTCCAGACACAGAGGAATACGAACTAAAACCCAGGAGCCTGCATTAGCATAAAATGTCCCAGTTCTGTCAGTTTGATTAATTTGTCTCTTTGTCTCCACTCTATATGATAAGTGCTATTAATGGTTGCAACACTTCATATGTCAAAGTCTTTCTTCCTAATGACTTGAAAATGTGGTTTATTTCCCTCTTTTTTGTATTATTTTTCTCATTTAGCATTCCACTCAAGTATAGATTTATGCCATGCTCTTTCATTATCTTACTGGTTGCAGCACTGGAGTGATTACATATGGTGTAGGGTATGAGCAAAGATGCGATCCCAGGGGCAGCAGCTGCTGATGCAAGCTGAAAATAGATCCAGCGTATGCTCAGCACTTTTCCCAGAGGTCTTTTATTTATTAGTAACAGTCTTGGTACTGGACAACTTGGACCCTCATTTAGCAAGATGACTTTTTGCCTTTCAAGAACAGTGCAATGACTTTGCTCTATTTACTGACTGCTGTGTAATTTTTTTTTTCACTGCCTCCTATCTAAGTAGTGACTTAACCTAACATAAATTGTAATATAATCCTGATTTATAATGAAGTCAAGAAACGACAGGCTCCATTTGAAGTAATGGAACTTGACAGATCTAAGGTTTAAATTAAATAATCCTATTTGTAAGACAGCATTTGTACACGGTACACAGATTTAAAATGAACTTCAGTTCTTCTTCAGCAATTCCTTCACCATTTTCTGTTTTCCCTTCCACTGGGGCTTCTCGTGGAGCAGAATTCATTTGTATATTTGTTTTTATAAACGTGTGTGGAACGGTACTTCATTTTCTTTCTCTCAACAAAGCAGCTCTCATGAGTTGTTTCGCAGAATAACTCTTTAATTAAAGAGGAAAAATTAATGTAGGTGACTTATTCAGGGCAAGCCACGTCTAACCTGTTTAGGCATCCAGAAGAGGCCAACTGCTGCATAGGATGAGAGGGAGGATGCTGTGGGGGAAATCAGGAGGAGAGCTGCAGTGTGGTTTTTCCCCACCAAGGAGCAAAGGCTCATCCTAGCCATAATGTTTATGGCGGGGGGCAGATCACCCCCTCCAAAGTCTCCTTCCCCCGCAGCTGACAGACAGGGACAGGCAAGGCTGCCGCAAGCTTTTTCCTGCCTCAGCACCCCATCTCACTTGCTCTGTCACGGCAATGTAGTGATGGGGTTAGCCAGAGCCCTTGGCTATGCCAGCCAACAGCCCTGTGCAAGGACTGGGAACATGGTGACGTGCTGAAGGTGGGATTAGGGGAACAAAAGGCTTACAGATGCATAGCAGAGACCAGGCAGGGAACATGAGATGCTGGGCAGATTATGAAAAGGACACACAAAGAGGGGCTATGGAATAAAAACATTGAAGGCAAGCTGCAGCTCTTTTCTGACTTAGATTAAGGGAAATCCCTTTTCCTTTGCTCTCTCTTGACATTGCATTATTGTCTTCCTTTCCAGTTGTATTTTTGCTGCCATCCCTGTCTTTAACTTCTCTTTATTTTCTCGTCATCAGCTGGGTCATGATCCCTCCCCAGGAGCCTGATGCGCACTCACCTTGGAGCAAGTTTGTGCTCTGAGGTGGAGAGCCTTATAACTTGGCTCATGCTAACCACATCTCCCACGGGTTACCCCAAATCATGAGCTTCTCTGCCAGCCTTGATGGAGAAAGTGTTCATTTTGCATCTGTTGTGTGCAGACTTTTCTTCAGAATGGTGGGGTTGGTTCTGCACCTCAGCAGGAGCCTGTCTGGAGGAGTTCAGTGCCAGCCTTCACCATCATCCCTCCCTTTTGATGGTCAGATACATTTGTGGTGGCCTGGTATGAAACAGCTAATCAAAGCAGGGACTTTGCTTGATGTTTTTATGGGAAGGTGTCTTTAATTGGGATTGGAGACTGATGGTTCCACAGGGCTGGGTGGGGAGGAAGGCCTCTCCTGAACCGAGGAAGCATCCTCGTGAAAACAGGATTCCCAAATCAAAGCTTCATCATAACTACCCCAGAATAAACAGCTTCAGGACGTCAGACCTTATTTCTCTTAATCATAATTATCTTCACTAATGAACAGATGATGACACCCTGAATCAACTGTAGCAAGAAACAAATATGTGAAGGCTGCCCCTGCCTGCCGAGGAAGGTGTTGCTAAGAGGACAGACCAGGAGCTCCCCTTTCTTCTCTTCAGTCATTCTTCTGTTCCCCAAGACATTAAAACACCCTTTCCCCATGGTTGCAGGGAAATAATAACTTCTGTTAATTAAAAACCTAACCCAAGTTCCCCATTGCTGTCAGTGAAGGCTGGAGCTTGAGAGTATCACTGGGTGCTTAAGGAAAAATGAGCACTCACAGCAAAATCAGGATGGGTTGGAGGAGGGTTCCTGCAGGAAATGCCATGGACTTCACCTGGGCTGTTGTTCCCTGCACAGGCAGAAAAAGCAATGAGGCCCAAGAATAAAGGTCTGTAGGAAGGGTTAAAGTTTCTGCCTATGTAGAAAAGAAGATTTCTTCTTGGTGACTCCACTGCTAGTGGCTTCAACCAGCCTCAGGCAAAAGTATGTGTTGCTACCAGCATAGTTTTCTGGCTGTCTTAGAGCTAATAGGGCTGCATGCTGCAGGACTGAAGGCAGAGTACAATTCTGCAGACATAGAACTTCAGCCTGTGCTGACTAAATGGTGCTAATTCAAAGTGTCTTTATAAAAACAAAATAAAACAGAAAGAACCAATTCCAGGCTGATTCAGTATGCAAATAAACTGTTTTTCATTACTCACAGCACTCATAAATGTGCACTGGTGACTGAGATGGCAGAATAACACTTCACTGTTCATTATTTTATCAGACAGTGATAATTGTAGTTAATATTTTCTTAGTAGTGTCTCTAAGAGTTTATTTATACTGTTAATAATCTGAGCAGCTGTAATGATGCTGGCTGCCAGAACTGTAGCCTTTTAGAAGCGCTCTAGTGTGATAATAATAATAAGACGGTAATAGAAATACAAGGCGAAAATGATTTCAGAACAGATGGGACTAATTCACTCCCTCTCACACACACCTTCACCTTCTCTTGCCTCTTTCTCTCAGCGTCCAGTGTGGGTGTATGCAGGCATATATCACCACACATATACACAAAGAGCTTTGAAGTTCCTGACCCCTCCCTCCCAGAACAGTGAAGCTACAGGCCAAGGTGGAAATGCTGTCTTTTTTTCTACATGGAGGACGCTTCTGACCATCATAGGACAGGTGATGTTACCTGTCTATGTCCAAGAAATTTAAAGGCTGGAGGGAGGAGCAGGATGAAAACTGGAACAAATACAGCATTTGGCAGTTTTTGTTTTAAAAATGCAGTGCCTGGAGGAAGTTGAGATATTTACACGGGGTTTCAGCTTGCCTGTTAATAATTGTGTTATTATGCCAGAATAGTAAAGCGCTTGACGTTTCATTCCTCCCACAGCCCCGAAAAGCCTCTCTGGCTTTGAAGTATTGGGGGAGTAGCTGAGCTCTGCTCCCTGCTCTCCCAGCACAAGGAAGTTTTCTGTGTTGTGCTGAGCTGGCACATGGTCATGGGAAGTGCTGGAAGCTGCATTGTCCGCAGCAGCTCGCAGCTCTTGCCAGCCCTGGAGCATCTGTGAACTGCAGTGGTGTGATCCGGCTCCAGCTCCTGAGCCTGCTGCTGCCTCAGCTCCTTTGTCTCCTGTCTCCGTTCCTTTTCCTGTAGTGCAACCTGGTGCTTTTCGAAGCAATACATAGGGCAGCCTTTCTTCCTCTCCTACACTGGCGAAGTGTAACAGTAGGGTTTGTAGGGAAATCCCTTGCTGTGAAGTATTTCTTATTTTTGTACAATAATTACAGCATGTTTAGTACACTGTATTACTATGTATGTGATTCATTCACTTAAATACATTCCGCTAGGACTGGGAGAGAGTATTTGTGTCATATGCCGGTCTTTCTAGTTTTTCTATATTGTTATATTTGCTTATGCATTAATTGCAGCTTTCAGAAACTCTGAACCACTCCTCCAAACACCCTCTGAATTAGCAAATTTCTACATTCAACTTCATTTTCTTCCTATTTCGATATTTGCTACTTGCAGGCTTCTAGAGTTTCTTTTTTTTTTTTATTCCAGAAGTTCTCAAACTCCCTTTTGTTTTCCCTTTTCCTCCCCAGTTTGGCTCATGATATGAACCTAAACAGATCTTTCACAGACTTCTCTCTCACAATTTATATTCGGTGAAAACTTTCCCACTCCTTCCTTCGCCTTCCTCACTGCTCAACACTTTCTCTTTTTTTTTTTTTTCTTTCTTTTTTAATCTGGGGGTCAGTTTAGTTTTTCCTTTGCAAAAAAATATGCTACTGATTTTAATTTTAAATCACAGCTCCACTCTACTTCTGATTATGCTCTTGGGTTAAAATCTGTTCTGTTTCTTCCCCGCTGGTTTCAGCATGGGTGGTGTGTGCATCCGTGGGGAGAAGGCAGCACTTCTGCTGAGCAGCTCAATTGTGCCTTCCTTCATTATTACCTTCCGTGTTTCTTAAGGTACAAGCTGCATTGGAAAAAGGAGCATACTGCAAACCGCCAGATATCACAGCTGCAATCTCCCTTGGCTTTGTTTTCCAGTTCATGCCCCAATGTTTAAGCTGCTAATCAGTGCCACTGATTCGTAAGTGTTCTTTGTTGATTCAGGCATGTCGTTGCTGAGTTGGTCCTTTGGAGAAAAGTTGGTTGAAACACCTCCAATGTTCTTTCTAACACCTCCATGTGGAGCGTGGACACGGCAGCCTAGAGATTCACCTCTAGGTTTCCTCACCTATTTCTGCCTGCAGGTGCTCCCCTGGCTGTACTTGCTTTATTTTCTGTGTTCTCCAACTACACCCTAGACAGCCTCTAGCATTGATAACATGCACCAAGCTACCTAATTACCTAGGAAGAACTTGTCTCCTTCCACAGATGTTCATTAAGATGAAATTCGGCCGTTTTCTCCAAACAGCAGCACTTCCGTTGTCATTCTTCCAGCTTGTCTTACTTGTTTTTACATACTTGTATTACTGCCGCTATTCCAATCAGTGTGTGACTGCAATATGAGTTACAGAGCAAGGTTCTTATAATAAAATCTGCCACACTGTGACTTGGTGTGGGCAAACATCCCTGTACGCCATGCATGCTGCAGACAAACCGACCCTAAACCACTGGGCTGAGTGTACAAGGGGCCATCTGGTATGATCCGGGCAGTGCTTCCCTGCCATGAACAAGCACCACATCTTCCAGTCCTGTAATGTTTCTTTTTGCAAATATATTCACATACATGTTTTGCACTGATGCCTCCTGTTTCCTCAGCAGAACTATGTCAGCAGCAAAACATTCCTGCTTGTGTTTGGTGATTTCTACCTTATCTCTCAATAACCATTGTATTCTAGAAAGTGGAATTTGGGAAGACTGAAGCTTGTGGCAAATTCAGTAAATTAATTTTCCATGAATATTTCTCTGGATGGGAAGGATGTTGAACATCCCCAAGGATATTGTCAGGATTTTCGAAAGCAAAATCTTTATTCTCATTTGAAAACCAGTCTCATTTTTGAAAGGTCAAGATAATTCTAGCTGGATTTCAGTAACCAGATGAAATAAAAGTTGAAGTCTTAGATTGAAATAACCATCACAGTTGATTCAGAAATTACTCTGAAATTTAACTTTTACTGCTTTCCTTTTTTTTTTTTTTTTTTCTTACCTTATTTCTAAACCATCTTCTGATTCCATCTCCCTCTTTGGTTCATCTGACATTCTTGGTCTCATGCTCAAGAACCAATAACACTTTGAAACTGGCACCATTACCACAGTGAATTTGATTTGGAGAAACCCGTGTGTATTGGCTGCCTTAGCTCCCACCCTCCGTCCCAAAGTCATGTGTAGGCGAATGCTGACATAACCAATAATGCGAGCATCGATTCCCTTGCTGCTTACGCCATCCTTGCAGCAGGCAATCAATTCTTAAACACTTGCCATTCTGTCAGCACTGACGCACTTCTCACAGAGTGACAGTCACAGTTTACAGTCATTGGTTTCTGCCCTCGGGGTGAATCGGCGACGGGTGACCTCTACTTCCTTCCCAGCTCATGTTGCGCTGCCTCACCTTCCACTGGGGATCATTGCAATACTCTGCAGGCACCAAGAAGCCACGAGAGTGGAAGGGTGGCTACTGCATCTTCCAGGTGGCAAAAGCAAGGTCAGGCAGTATGGGCTATGCCAGCATGGCACTGAAGGATGTGTTGGAGCCAGAGTCCTAAGTCCATGATACTGAGACTTGTGCTGTAGATCATGCTTCTAGAGTAAAAAGGGAACATGAACACTGTTGGTATGAAATAAACATGGAGATCTTCATTCTGACAGATGTTTGCACTATGACTGCTTTGGTCCAGTGGTCCCAGCTCCTTGAGTGAGCACAGTCTCATGGGAGCTGAAAGCAGACATCACATCCCAAGGCTGTCCGTTCTTTCACAGGAGATCATTAATCCAGATAGCCATCTCCACTCAACTTCCCACTCACACCTTTGTTTTCCGTGCAGTTTCAGGAGGTGAGGGTGAGACACAGAGATAAATAACTCCCAAACTTCAGGTTGCCCTTCTGCCTAAATCTGCATACACTACTTGATGCAGTAAAGTGGAAAACACGGGCCAGCAGGATATATGCTTCATTTTAAAAGTGCTTTTAAAGTGGAAACAACAGCCTCTCTTCATCAGCCTTCTCCAACAGCGACTTTTAAGTTAAGTTCCTCTCCTGCTTAAGATCCCAGATGCTACAAATGCCTGCATCTGGTGTTTCTCACCCAAGCTGACTTTCAATAGTGTTGACTCATTTTAGGAGCTTCACGGCTTTGTGAGCATATAGGGAAAATGCCTCTGGGAGCTGCTGGTGAGAGCACATTTAAACACTGGTAAGTCAAAGGGGGAAAAAATGCATTGGCATTTCCTACACTCTGCCACTGGTCTGGGAAAGCGCTCTGCTCTCTGTAATCCTTGTCTGACTTTTTCCTGCCTCTCGTGAATTCCCGCTCTATGTAAAAGGATAATTTCCAAACCATTTCTAATTGTGTGCTGGATTACTGAGTGCATATGAAGAGACAAATCAGGTTGGATGTTAAGAAAAAGTGGTGAAGCATTGGCACAGGCTGCCCAGTGAGGTGGTGGAGTCACCATCCCTGGAGGTGTTCAAGAACTGCATGGATGTGGCACTGAGGGACGTGGTTAGTTGGCACAGCAGTGATGGGTTGATGGTTGGACTAAGTGATCTTAGATGTCTTTTCCAACCTTAATGATTCTGTAATTCTGTGAAACTGGGACATCTAGCACTGTGTATTTCACATACATGGCTCACCTGTTTGAGCCTAGTAACATGTTTACATCCTTCAGATAGTTTTCCAAAACCGAATAACCTTAAGCTAGGAAAAACAGACTCTGCCAGGCTTCACCATCCCTGGTAAAAATAACAAAGTAAATAACCAGGAAGTCTCTTAACTCTTAATGGAATAACAGCTCGGTGACTGATTTTTGTTATCAGATTACACTCTGAAAATAACTTATGCGCTATACTTGCAATTGGCTGCAAAAGAAAAAGAATATAGTTTGTGCTAATTTTAGCAAATAAGATTAGAGTTAATGTTTAATCCCCGAGACCTTCTTCAGGCTGTGGAACAAAAAATAGCAGCAGTTAACTGTCACTAATCTTATCTCCTATTTCTAGCATGTGTTTGATTATATAAGTTGGAGTGTTAGGAACATGCTGGCCGAGTGAGGCGGTTCGTAGTTTGTTTTCTGCATCCTTGGGCTTATCAGTCAAACTCAGGGGCTGGGATGGATTTAAGCAGTCTACACAGATGCCTTTAGACTGCACAAGCAAGGATAAACTGTTAACAAAATGGGTACCACAGTAGGGCATAGCAGTGTGTAACTAGTGGATTTATTTCTGCTTCCACAAGAAATGGTCACATTTCTCATATGTTTCTACCCAATTGTTTTAAATTAATATTCAATTTGGGATTTGGTTTTCAACATGTGAGGTTTGATTCAATTTTTGTTTCTTCCTTCCCTGCAAAATGGCTTAGTAATTAAATCGATGTCTGGAGATTCGAGATGTGAGTTTTCTAACTGTTTTTAGGTGCCTGATGATGAGTTTAACCTGAAAATCACAGTACTAAAAATATAATCCATAATCCTACAAGTAGCTTGCATGCTTCACAGAACACCCATCAGTATTCCTATTGATTTCAGCAAGACGACTCAAATGCACAAAGATAATCATCCGCACGTGCTCTTCTCAGTCGGGACTTCTGCGTTCTCAGCGCATCCAAAGGTCTGACCATCTAATTCACCATGATGTGGTGGGATTTAGCAGCTAATGTGCTGCAGAGCTTATTGTAACCTGAGGGGTAGGGAAAAAGAATTCTTTGAGGTTGCCCCACATTCTCTTTATTTTAAAATAAACTGTTTTACATACGTTTGCTGTTGAATTTCGATGCTGTTTTCTGGAAGGTGGTTGGCAATGTGCCCTCACTAACACAGAAACCAGGGCCAGAAAAGGCATACCAAATTGTCAAAGCCCACCCCACCAGAAAAAGGCTGTGCTTTGTTAGCTTTGATTTGCTTTTACTCAGACATAAAGTGTCCATCTTCTTTCCTGGAAAGCATTCTAAGATCTCACTGAATTCCCCATTAGGTTCAGAGTCAGGAAAGCTTCCTGACATTTTCACTTCTTCGGTTTCTTCTCCTTGCAATCAGCAAAACCACCCCACAGTAAACTAGACAGTTCTCTGTTCTTGGTGGTAGTGTGCATCAGATTACTGTAAACCTTATCTTGCTCCATTTTAGATACCGTCTTGCCAAGTTTTAAATTCCTACATGTTTACAGTGATCTTTCCTTTCCCTTAATCACTTTTCCCCTCTTAAAATTGAACTCACATTTGCTGGCATTTTTCTGGGGCCGACCTGATCCAGATGCAACATTTCATACAGTTACCCGTCAGAGGCAGGGTTACCAGACATCCACATTTCTCTTAGAAACAACCCTTTTTTTCTTCCTTCCACCCCCCCCTCCCCATAAGAAATGTTGTCTGTGCAGAATTGGAGGATTTTGTCTGTTTGTCTGGGATTTTGAGACATCTGGCAGTCTGGGCAGTTGGTTAATGAGTATGCACTAATGAACTCTGCAGCACGCAGCACGTCCAGCCCATCCACAGAAATATCAGACTGATATACGCTCTGTATTTGTATCTGCAATGCTGCCTTCCTTACTAGCTTTTCTTACTGCTGACTCTCATCTAAGCTTCTTATTCTGTGATGGTGACCGATGTTGTTTTCCTAGAATTAGACAGGGTTTTTTTAAAACATTTTAACACCAACTGCAGAAGACATGGAGACAAAGAGTCTAACAGCTTTGCAGCTTTTTCTCCAGAAGGATAAAACATTACTCGGAATACATAAAGGAAATATCATGAGAGACAAAGGAGGAAAATAAGGGAAGGAAGATTTCCTCACAAGGAGGCTTTAAGTAGAGTCTGGCAATAATCTCCCAAAGGAAGTAGTGGAAGTCTGATTGCTTAAATCGATTAAAACTAAACAGAGCATCATACTGTACATGGCCCTGTGAGGAGAAAGCAGTGTTGGGCTGAACAAACACAGGTTCTGTACGCTTGTTTTCTACAAGTCCGCTGTCTAGATTTGCTGGTAAATTCAATATGGCTAATGCTGATTAACCACATTCTTGATGATGATTATCACTGCATTATTTCCAGCCCAATCCTCAGTATCCTGAACCATTGGGGGTATGGATATTTAAAACACAACTTCCCTCCTTCACGTTTTCTTCCAGTGCACAAGAAATGTCCAATTCTGAGCTGATTTGAAAGATAAGGGAAACAAGCCTCTAAGAAACTCAGATCTTTGCTTTGCTCTCCTTGGTTTGTGCTTCTTGTTCTTTGTTCTTCTGGTCTGTGTGTACGTGTTGCTTTTCCTCTGCCCGTTTCCTGCAGCCCATCAAGTCCGTATAAATGTTGCAGTAGAAGTGGGTAGAGACAGAGGATTAATGGAAATGTTTAGAGGGCAGGAAAGCAGAAACTCGGTGTGTAAGCTTGGATGAGGTGCTCTGAGGAGGCTTCCACAAATTAACCTGTCCACTTAGACATTAATTTACATGGAAAATAAGGTTCAAAAGCAAATAAACCTCAGATATTTGACATCTTATTTATGGTAGAGGAAAAAATAAACAGATTATTGCTGATATTTGTTTCATCCATCCAGAAAAGGTCACTTTCATATGTAAATAGAGACATATATCAGAGAAATGATCTATTTCCTTTCTGTAACATAGATCAACTTGGTTTTGTTCATTGTTTTCACTGGGATGCATCAGTCAGGTCAAATCATATTAAATTCTGCTCTCACCTCCTCCGTCAGAGATGTGTGATTGTGAGCTCTACAGCTTTGAAGCCTCTCCTGCAAATGTGTGGAGGCTATTGCTGCATACCCACACCTTGGATGATACTCTCCTGGCAAAAGAACCAAACGTGGGCAGTTTCAAGGCTGAGGGGCTGTGATGGGGACCAGCCATGGAGGCCAGATCAATACTTAGCTTCAGTCTACAGAGATTGTGCTGACTTTAATGCTTACCAGTGACCTTTAGAAGCATTTACTATCAGAGTTATTGCTTGGGTAGTTTCAAGTGTTGGCACTTGAGAAATTCCTCCCCCAAGGGCAATGAGAAGCACTGGTGCTTGGAAGGAATCTTTCTCCTCTGGTTCTGACTGTTGGAGTGAGGAGAGTTGTGCCGCTGAGTAAGATATCAGCAGCCAGAATGAAGGTACGTGCTGGACCAGCATCCTCATCCTCCTACACCTGAGAGGTCTGCAGAGCATTGAAGGGAGGCTAATATATGTGTTCTCGTGCTCCGTCACTATTGCACCCAGCACAGAACAGCTGTAAATCTGTCCTGCTCCTGTTCCATGCTGCCTTATTGGGAGCGAAAGCCTGAGTCAGCACAGAGATGGCCTTGCTCTGGAGTGCTGTGAGTCACCCTCGGGCTCTGCAGCCAGGGGAGGCAGGTGAAGCCCTGGCCCTGCACAGAAAATGCTTTTAATTTGCTTTGCAGTCATTCCACCTAGTGGCCAAGGGACACCACAGCCAGGAGAACTGGCTTTGTGCTCCGCAGTCCCTGCTATGCAAAAGGGACCTGAAAACCCCAGCTGGTATTTATGGCTGCTCCTAGGGACCCACACTGCTGCTGAGCTTATGAAATGCATAATAACACTGAAGATCTTATCAAAGAAATACTGTGAGTAGCTCATTAAGTTTCTGAGCAATTTTGTTAATCATACTGCATAGATAAAATGCAGATAGGCCTTTAGTGAGCTGATAATCTAACAAATAGGCAGAAAGTGTAACACTGATAAGACAGAGATCAGTTTAATAGCCAGCTGTAAATCTAGGCAGTTCTCAACCAGAGGCATATTGTAAAACAGAAATGTGCAAGTGTGTAAGTGTGTGCATGAAAATGTGCTGTTTCTTAAAATAGCAGATAGATAGAGCAGTAATATTATGTAAGGAAGAGCTATTGGGAGTGATTTTAGAGGTGTTTTAAAATATTTTTCTCTCCGTCAAAGTCTGCACCATTTGTGGTGTCTTCATAATCTAGCATCACAAGTGCAGATGTGTGAATAACAAAGGCTTGCTTCTGGAAGTCAGGATTTTCTGTAAAGATGTGTGAGCCCTACCACTGGTCCTCAGGCAGTGTAAAGAATTTATAGGCTTTTCATTTGAATGAACCTAATTATTCATTCAGATTTTCACTGTTTGTGAAATAAGACCATCAGAAATGCGTGCCTTGATGCCTCACTGTGCTTTGGCACAGTGAACTCAAAACCATTCTCTGCTGCTCCTCCATGCAGGAGGAAATACAAATTTTTGTGTGGCAGAGCAATTCCCTAACATATTGATTGTGATTTTCAAGCAAGAGAGGCATTGTGATATTCCAGTCTGCATGTGTTTTGCATTAAATAACATCTAGGAGCAGGCAGTGAAAGCTCGGTGTCTCCCTTCACAGAGTGGCTCTAGCAGTGACTGTGCAGCATCATTCTAACTCTGCACTGCTCAGCAGTGTTAATTCCATTGGAAGAAAATTGAGTTGTGGTCTTTCAAGTCTCAACGATCCAACCACTGAATCTCCTGCTTGTGGAGACGCTGTAATCCTTGATTGTGAGCCCTGGCATGTAAGGACCCTCTCACTGAGCTTTTCAACTATCTGTGTTTCTTGCCCATTGCAGAAAAAACATATATAACAAAAGTCTGTGCCAATGCACTGGTGGTTAAGAATGAACAATATGTATATATACATGGCTTAGCAAGTTGTTTGCTAGTTTTATATGAAGACATCATTGTAAACAGAGCTAGAGGGAGAAAGCACATTTTTTATATATGACTTTATGTAAATATAGTGTAGATGGTGTAATGAGAAAAAATGACAAGTAATGGTGCATAACTAAGACCCATAAACTCATGGAAACAGTTGTTGCTCTTTCTCTGAAGAAAATGATGGAAAAATATGTACTAAGGTGAGACTTAAAGCGATTTGCGTTGTTTGAATTATGCATATGGATTGCTTTCCTGTCAGCTATACCCTAGGATCACTAAAATCAGAAACAGTATGAGAAGAAAGAGAGTCCATAGGATGAAGAAAAGGGCTGTCAGCATTTAACTGGTATTTATTCTTTGGTGACTTGCAAAAAATACAGGGGAAAAAAAGGGAATTTGTCTGTAAAATTAAATGCTACCTTTCCAAAACACCTTTGGGATTTAAATAGCATTTTATGTTTGAAATCACTGTTCACCAGAGCTTCCATCAGGGCAAAAGAATCAAGTTTGAATTGTTACTTTGATGGTAATATACTGCATCGCAGGGAAAACAAGATCCATCCAAGAATTAGCAGTTTGCACACTAGTCTGTTTTTTTGATCGTTTATTACAGCAGAAGCTTGATCCACAGGTCTTTATTTGAGCAACATGATGTAGAGAAGCAAAATAAAAGCAGTTGCGTTTGTTTCTGGATGCAGAATCACTGCTGACCTGACAGAAGAATAACTGTTACCATGCAGTATTTATTTCTGAATGTTAGATCTGTTAGGTTATCTAACAACATAATGAAGGACTTGGGATGATAGCAAGAGCTGATGGTAATGCCAGCAATTTCCCTCTTTTTTTCTACAGGTCACTGTCAGAGGATTTGGTCCATTGCTACAGTTTGCCTACACTGCTAAGCTGTTACTCAGCAGAGAAAACATCCAGGAGGTCATCCACTGTGCTGAGTTCCTGCGCATGCACAACTTGGAGGACTCCTGCTTCAGCTTCCTTCAGACCCAGCTGCTGAACAATGAAGATGGCCTGTTCCTGTGCAAAAAGGATACCACTTGTCAGCGCATGCATGATGAGGAAAACTCAGATGGAGACGAGGAGGAGACAATGGAATCAGAGACGTCAAAAATATCTTGCCCAAGAGAGAGAATGCACCAGGAGCCCTTCAATTTTGAAACCACCGTTGCTGGCACAGACAAAGGAGAAGGGATTCTGCCCAACTCTGACATGCTGAGAGACAGCAAGGACAATTTGGACAAAGATGCAGTAACACGGTACCCAAGATACAAGAAATACCAGCTTGCTTGTACCAAGAATGTCTACAACACATCACACATCAGTACCTCAGGTTTTGCAAGCACATTCAGTGAAGAGAGTTCTGGAAACGGCCTCAAATCAGGACTTGCTATGGGGCAGATAAAAAGTGAGCCTCAGAATGAAGAGAATGATGAAGAAAGCATCACGCTTTGCCTGTCTGGAGATGAACCTGACATCAGGGATAAAGAAGGGGATGTTGAAATGGACAGGAAGCAGCCAAGCCCCACTTGCATCGACAGGCCAAAAAGTGGGTCTTCTCCTTCTTGCTTGCGGTCTTTCTTCAACAGAACAAAAAGCATAGATTTGGTTGGCTTCCCCAGCACTTCCCAACAGCACTTTGGCAGGAGTCCAGCATGCCCTTTTGAAAAAGGGACAACTCAGGGTGACCACAAAACTGATTACGTCCCTTTCACAGGGAACTATGGACAGTCCCATGCCATGCAGAAGGATGCTTCCAACTTCACGGTGGGATCGCCGCTCAGGGGGCCCGGCTTTGAAACTCTCTGTAAGCAAGAGGGGGAACTGGACAGGAGGAGTGTTATATTCTCTTCAAACGCTTGTGACCAAGTAAACACTTCGGTGCATTCATATTCTGGTGTGAGCAGCTTGGACAAAGACCTCACTGAGACTGTGCCAAAGGGTCTGTGGGCTGGCGGTAGCCAGTCTCTCCCCAGCTCTCAGACCTATTCCCACAGCGGACTGACAGCTGATCACTTGTCAGGAAGGATGCGGCCGAACACCAGCTGTCCAGTGCCAATTAAAGTTTGCCCTCGCTCGCCTCCTTTAGAGACCAGAACGAGGACCTCCAGCTCGTGCTCTTCCTACTCATATGCAGAGGATGGCAGCGGTGGCTCTCCCTGCAGCCTACGTCTGTGTGAGCTTTCCTCTTCCCCTTGCTCCCAAGGCCCCCGATTCCTGGCGCCCGAGCACCAGGAGCCTGGTGTGGTGGGAGATGGATTGTACAACCCAGTTCGAGCCCAGATTAAATGTGAGCCATCCTATGGAACAAACTCCAGCGATGAGTCTGGGTCATTCTCAGAAGCAGACAGTGAATCATGTCCTGTGCAAGACAGAGGGCATGAGGTAGGGATTTAAGATAAGTACATATTACATACATCCCATTGTTGTGACCCAATTAATCACTCCCTTATTCTCTTCAATGACTTGCCATTTTCCCAGCACTTTCTCTGTTTATAGAGGCAAAGAGTAACTTCTATTTATTCGCTGTCAGCTGAGTGCTCGTGGTTAATTTTGCATAAATAGGTCTGTTTGGCCTCCAAGATGCCCACGGCTTATCAGAATTTTGGTATTGAGCAAATCCAAACTGCTGAATGACAACAGCCTGTCTGTATGCTGAGGAGTGCTGGCAGTGTCCTGTTTCCCTCCCTCTCTTGCCCACGTGCATGACACCAAGCACCATTCTTCATCCAGGCTTGCCAAGGTGGTTCCAGCTCTGCTTGTCATTGCTGTTGTGTATCAGCAAGCTAAAGCTACGCCCTTGCTGACATGTAGCAGCCCACTTTGGTTGTGAGCGTGTTGAGTTCCATTTACAAACTGCATGCACTGGAGAGCATCTGAGTGAAATTATGTGTCTGGCTTCTCTAGTAACGCTAAAATGAGGGCTTCTGCTTCAGTGTAGGGAGCAGCAGGTGCTTGTTTGGGGGTTTGTGTGCAGTGACCAGCCAAGTGAACCAGATGCGCTTGGATGGGCTGGGGGTGAAAAGAGTGAATTGTAATATATCCTTCAGTCTTAATTCTCATTGTATCCCAGGCTCTGGAAGATACCTTTCATATAGGTGTGTATGATGCCTTTACTAAGGTGTTCTGCTAAGATCTAAGATAGGGCTGAGCAGCCTGGTGAACTCTGATGCCCTCATCCCTACCATGCTGTACCGGTAGTTTGAGGTCAACTCTTGTTTGTTGCTATTTGGAGAACTGGGGACATGCAGAAGGGAAAGGAATCTCCTTGGAAGGCTGTCTGTTCTGTGTAGGACCTCACTCAGGAGGCCCTAGAGCAGCCATGCAGGACTGCTCTGCTCAGAGATACCAAGGTTATTTGCAGTCTGACACTCTCTGAAGTGCTGTGTTTATGAGGGGTGAAAAAGAGCAGGGAGTGGGATTAAGGAGGGCATCGGATTTCCACCCATGTGTGCTGCTGCTTGCTCAGCAGGGGCTAATGCACAGCAGGATACAGTGAAGAGAGCAGGAAGTGAGCCTTTTGGGGTTTGATGACTAATTAGCTGTCATAATTGGCTAATTGTGTGGAGATGCTGCTGCAGAAGTGAGCCCGGAAGAGTCAAATGAGAAGGATATAGGGGACTATTGGTTGTTCCCAATAATAGTGTGCATGTGCGCGCAGGAGAGCATGGCTGAAAGGAGGAGTAATCCTAAGAGCAGTGAAGGAGCAGGCTGCAGCATCTCCGTGCGCCATGGCAGGCAGATATGCTGGGCTGTGGGCAGGGCTAGCAGGGCTTCACTCTGCTCCTGGGTTTGCTCCTCATTTTCTCCTGGGGAGGTTTTCTATACTGTGCTGAGCAAGTGTTCTCCCTGAGTTTGCTGATAATGCTTTTTTTTCTTCTCTTCAGGACATTGTGATTTAAATTATAGTGATGAAATTAATGCTCTTTGAGGTAGCACTGCATTACCCAGAGTAAGCCACTAGTAAACAGATCACACTAATGCTGCCATTAAAATATTAGGAAACGCACACTGCTTAGAAATAGGCTGCGTTTCAATCCTTCTCCACTTACAGACTTGCAGGTTTGACCTTGCTGTCCTAACGACCTCCCGGAGTGCTCCCTTGCCATTTGCCATGTCACAACATGCAGAGTGTTTGTTGGGCTTTTCTTTGCCAACACTTGATAGGTGGAGGCAATGCACAGGCTGGCTGCTGTAGGCGGACTTTCGTTCTGCTCTATGGGAGCAAAGTTGATAGACTCTGACCCCAGGTTATTTCACCACACTGCTTCATTCCCCTGGAGTTTGGACCCTGTTTCTCTTGATTTGGGTCCCAGAGTGCTCCTGGTGCAGAATTAGTGTCACAAAACATCTCCTGTTGGTGTATTGATCAAGTGCAAAGTAGGTGAAAGGTTTCTACTCACTGCTTTTTTTAGGGCACTCTTTACTTGTAGACCAGCGCCCTTGAGGAGCACATGCCCCAGGTGCTCAGTGCCCAAAATATGATTTGGAGAGGGATGTTTGATGTGACTTAGAATCAAACATAGAATTACAGAATTGCTCAAGTTGGAAAAGACCGTAAATATCATCAAGTCCAACCGCAACCTAACCAAACTTACCTTCAGTGTAGGTGAATGTGTCCCCAAATGTGTGAATGTATCCCCCAAATGGAGATACAGACCACCGTCACAAGTATCAGAAGAGCACCACTGATAAGTGCTCTCCAGATCATCTTTGCCTTTTATTTTTCTTCCTGTTGAAGGAGGCACCCTGGGGATTCTGAGAATTTTATTAACACTTTGTGATGGAATTAGCGTATGCAATTTGGAGTGTCCTAATCCCAGTATTACAGAAGCACGGAACCAGAACTGGTATCTGAGCTGTTAGGACTTTACAGAAATGAGTAAGAGTTTGCCTTTTCACCCAGCTCCTTCAGCCTCCAGCGACTGTTAAAAATCAATTATTGGAATACAATACTAGAGAGAACACTTCACAGGCAGGTTCTGACAACCCTGCTCAAAATAGCAGCAACAAAACAATAGGGCCTGGAATAACGAATTGTTGAGAAGGAAGTAGTCTGTCACTCCTTTAACCTAGTTAGGAACAGAAACTTAACCACTAACCTACTTTCCTTGATAGTCATTTTCCTCAAAAAGTATGTCTGTGGGTTTTTGGGGTTTTGTTTTGGTGGTTTTTTTTCTGCTGGAAAACTTGTAAAAAATAGCATAACTACTAAGGTGGTTAAAAAGAAATCTCAGCTCAGTCTAATTCGATGAGCAAGTTTCCTTAGGAAAAGGGTAAAAGTGGATAGGATGAGGTAAGAGATTGAGTTTTCCAAGTATCACTACCTGGAGAATTGCATTCAATGTGTCTTTCATTTCTATTTCAAAAGAATTTCCCGCTTGGCTTAGTGACTCACTTTTCAAAAGAAATTTTCATAAAGGCAGAGCTAATGCAATTGGACCACAGAGGATACTGTACGCAAATGACCTTCGGTGAGAGTCCAGGACTATCCTTGCTAAATGACAGGGAGCAGCCCTTTCCCTGCTTGCTTGGTGATGATTATTAGTGCTGTAAGCCAGAGCCCCAGAAAAGGGAGGAAAGCAAATAAACCAAAGTTGATCTGCCAGAAATCTGCTGGTGCTGAGCTGTCTGCGCTGAGTCTGGTGGGTGTTCTCCTGAGCAGCATCAGCGGGGCACTTGAAGTTGTGCGTGATGACATCTGGATAAATGGAGCCTCATCAAACATTGCCCTTGCAAGATGAACTCCACGGCAGTCTTGTTTCCTCTTGGTAGGAGTGGTGTCCATGCAGGACACAGAGAATTACTGCCTTTAAACACTGGGAGTTTTCCATTACAAACCTGAAATTTCTGGAAGGTCTTTTCAAACACCTTTAATCCCCTGTATTATTTCATGGTAGCCTAAAATCAATTCTGCCATGCCTGGAGCTAAAACCCTTGCTGGAGTTCCTGAAGTGTTCTTTCCTTTAATTTTTTTTTCTACAAAAACTGATTTTTCAGAGGAATGCTGCACTTCATTTCATCACCTGATCTATCCCTCTAAAGTGTTCCGTCTTCATCAGGGTCTGCTCACTATCCCTGTCTCAGAAGAGCTTCGTCATGGGTAGGGGGTGCATTGTTCCACCCATGATAAGGATGAAGCTGAGGACACTGTAAACAGTGAATAGGGAGAGGCCAGGACAGCATTTTAAGCACCAACAAGACAGGATCTGAACAGATACCTGAGTCATAGTCTAAAGGATGAGAACTCCAGGCTCGTGAGCCGGGACACTATCCACTTCCTCCAGTTCTCTGAGGCAGGTAGCAAATCAAAAAGTTGTTCAGGCTGCCTCTTCAGAGTGCCCAACAGTAGTCACCTCAGGGAGCATTACTGACCCTGACCCCACATGCCCTCAGGTGAGACTGTGGTTGCCCCAGGGAAGGACATGACCATCAGTCATGCCATGCCAAATAGGGCAAGCTCTCTGCTCTCCTGCCACTCAAGGCATTTTCAGATCCCATTTGTTAGCACTCCACTAGTTCTTTTCTGAGTTCTTTTCTGTCTGAGTTAACAACTCTCTGCTTGAAACTCCATGCCATCCCAGTGGCTGCCATTTGAAGAGAGCTGTTTTGAAGGCTTCACCTATGTCTGTAAGAAGCAGGGTGAGCAGACCCATGGGAGTACACCCTGCCTGTGGTCCGATTGCTCAGATTGGGGCCAGCTAGATTAGGTTGGTCCCCTCTTCTCTGGGACCATGAGGGGTGCTTCAAGCAGTATGTAGGTAGCCAAGCCCTTGAAACACAGGTGAACTCACTTCAGTTTCTGTCTTGGGCTGAATTTCTTCCCGAGTGTTTGTGGAAGAATGACTTGCATACTAAGGAAGATACAAGGGAAAACACCAGTAACCTGTTGAGCTTCTCTGTGTGGAGCAGATTGCCTCTTTCTACATCAAAAAGCATTGCTGTGATTCAGTCCTTGCGTTAAATAGCCCTGTTGAATCCTGAGAGCTTTCCAAGGACTGGGCGATTTCGAGTGTCAGAAGTTTTCAATAGCTCTGGCTTTCGATGTAAGAGCATTAAGGCAACAGCTTTGCTACTTACAACTGTAGAGAAAATGACCAAGATTTTCAATCTCTTGGTCTAGGTGGTTCCATTGAATTCTATCCTATGCCCAGTACATACTGATTATCTTATGTAGAAGGTATAAAAGCTTTTATTTACTGTAATTTTAAGCTAGGCTTATGAAGTTCATTATCTCCACCAGCACTTGGCAGCTCAAGGAAGACATGGTTGAAATTTAAATACAAAGTGAAAAAATGAGTGTAACTTACGAGACAGGAAAATTCCCAGTTATCTTATGTAAGTTAATACAGGGCTTCAGTCTTTTCCTTTATTCCCAAGAAAAGGGGGTGAAGAACAGCAGCAGGAACTAGCGCAGCATTGAGCAGCATAGCACTCATGGTGTATGATCCAAGCTGACACTAACTAGTGAAGCCTGAATGAATTAATTGGTTATAGATGGGCCTTGCATTTGCTGAGTCAATGATTGTCATCATTTGTCAAGAACAATGCTGTTACTGAGCCATTCTGGGGTGTAATGACATTTCTACTGGATGGCCTTCGGAACTAACAACTTTTTAGACTCACCTGTGTGCCATGGAAGATCTTGGAACAGATCCTCCTGAAATCTATGCTATGGCACATAGAAGACATGGAGGTGATACAGGAGAACCAGAATGGCTTCACCAATCCTCTTTGACCAACCTAGTAGTCTTTTATGATGGTGTCACCACATCAATCAATACACAAGGGAAGAGCCACTGATGTAATCTATCTGGACTTCAGTAACGTGTTTGACACAGTATCTTACAACAGCCTTCTCACCAAATTGGAAAGATATGGATTTGCTGGGTGGACTGTTCAGTGAGTGAATAACTGGCTGCCAGATTGAGTCCAGAGCATGGTGATCAATGGCTCAGTGTCTGGATAGAAATTAGTGATGAGTGGTCTCCCCCAGGGGTCAGTGCTGGGACCAATAATCTTTAGTATCTTCACCAATTACATCAACAGTGGGGCTGAGTGCACCCTCAGCAAGTTTGCTGATGACACCAAGCTGTGGGGTGCAGTTGACAAACCAGAGGGACAGGATGCCATTCAGAGGGACCTAGACAGGCTTGAGCAGTGGGTCCAGGTGAACCTCATGAGGTTCAACAAATAGAAATGCACGGTCTTGCACCTGGCTTGAGACAACCCTTACTGCTGATACAAGCTGGGGGATGGAAGGATTGAGTACTGTCCTGCTGAAACAGACCTGGGGGTACTGGTGTACGGAAGCTGGACATGAGCCAGTAGTGTGCCCTCACAGCCAAGAAAACCAAATATATCCTGGTCAGCAGTGTGAGGGAGGTGATCCTGCCCCTCTGCTCTGCACTGGTGAGAGCTCACCTAGGGTCCTGGATCCAGATGTGAAGTGCTCAGTATAGAAGAGAGGTGGCCCTGTTGGAGTGTGTCCAGAGAAGGGCCACTAAAGTGATCCAGGGGATGGATCACCTCTCCTACAAGGACGTGATGAGAGTGCTGGGGCTGTTCAGCCTGCAGAAGGCTTGGAGGTGACCTGATAGGGGCCTTTCCGTGTCTGAAGGGGAGCTATGGGAAAGAAGAGAACAAGCTCTTCATCAGGGTCTGTGGTGATAGAACAAGGGGAAATGGCTTCTAGCTTAAAGAGGGTAGATTTAGGTTGGGTGTAAGGAAAAAGTCTTTTACAGTGAAGGTATTGAGACACCGGAGCAGGTTGCCCAGAGATGTGGTGGATGTCCACCTGGAGACTTTGAAGGCAAGGCTGGATCAGGCCCTGGGCAACCTGGTCTAGCTGTGCATGTCCCTGTTCATTACAGGGGAGTTGGATTAGATGACCTTTAAAGGTTCCTTCCAACTCAAAGGATTCCGTGATTCAATACCTAATAATAATAAAATGCCACAAAATCATAAACAAGTTATATTTTTTACCAAGATGGTTTGGCTGCCTGAGGAGTGTATCAGCCAGAATCAGGGGCAACAAGGGCTGCAGCACTGGTGAAAAGTGCTGGCTTGTGTGCTGTGGTGAAAACAGATCCTCTGGTATTGGTATTAAAAAAAAAAAAAAAACAAAAAAACACAGAGAACAAGTAATTGTGTTGATAGTGGAGACTGAAGAGCTCTGTTCTCTGTGTGGTTTACTCTGCCTGGAATAACTCTTGGAAGGAGCAGAGATCCTGCTTACATTTCTAACTTAAAATCATCCAAACCAAGGAGTATAGAGTTATTTCCTTTATATAATTCATAATTACTAAAAATAACAATTTGCAAGGACACACACTAGCTGGCTTTTTCTTACACAGCTCAGAAAAGACTGTCGATCCATTTTCAGACACCTCAGGTAAGTTTTCTCTCGTATGGGTCAGATATCTTAAGAGAGAGCATCTTTCTAAGTGTGGTTTCTTCTTGGAGAAGCCATGGGGGCACATTGCTCTCCACGGAGCTCTCTTCATCCTTGATGACAGCAGCAAGGATTGAGACATGAGCAGGTCTCAGCCCTTCATTTTACGCAGCTCTAAGTGGGTCAGCTGAATCCCAACCATGACACATCCCTCAGCTCATGTAAATGGCTTTGCTGCAATAAATACCCATTAAGGATCTCACCATGCATCAACATAAAGCATCAGCAGCCTCTCACTGCAGCAGCACTGCAGGGTAGTTACTCATCTTGTCCATGCCAAAGCATGGTTGGGTTTTTTGGTTGTTTTGTTTTGTTTTTTTTTCAGATGACAGCTAATTGAAGAGAGGGAGACAGGCAATAAAAATTATGTAGATGGTGAAGGAAATGAGTCTGACTCACTTCCACTCTCCTTTCACTTTTTTGATCCTGCGCAGTGCTGCGTATGACAGAAGTGGAATTAGGCTGGTTTACTGATAGCACCCTCTGCCCCACTGTGTAGGTATTTTTATTTTCAGTCTATTTTTTTTTAACATGTTTTTCTTTATTTCCTGTTTCCCTTCAGCGTATTCTACCTGACAGACTCAAGCTGATCCCATTTAATTCCCATTTGAACTGCAAGCACATTTCCTGCTTGCAGGTAAATATGTGGAGAGAGGGAGAGAGGGAGGGAGAAATAAGGTTAGCAGCTCTTTCAGCTTCAGACCTCAGAAAACGAGGAAACCCTCATAACTTGACAGGAGTTTTTTTGCAGTGAGACTGTGGTGTTTTTCAGTGCCTGTTTTTGTTTTCAGGTCCTGTATGAAGCTTGAGAGAAAACTGGTTTACCCCAAGCGTGTGTTTACTGTCCAAAGGGTAGAAAGAGGAAATCAAAGAGGTTTCGTGTTGTTTAGCAGCAGTCTGTAAACAAGGTGTCCATATCACCATGTCTAAGGTCAGCTTGTGTATGTATGCAGACAGGTGTGGGGGAATTCAAGCAGGTCTGGGGGCTGACCTGCAAAGCCACAGGCCACAAAGTGGTGACCGAGGCCTGGTTTTCCAGGGGCAACGTTTGGCACATGGAACTGTGTGAAAGGGTTCTGTGAGCATTTGCAGCAGGTCACACGTGGCCAAGGCTTGGAGAAACAAACAGAAAGTTCAGTTTTGTCAACAAGGCAGAGAGAGCTGGCTACAGGCGGGTCTGTGTGTTATGTGTGTGCCCATCCTTGACACGCTTCTTCTAAACAAATACAGAACACCAGAAAAAATATCCACTCATACTTCTAATCCGTGTTCTTATTTTATCTCCAAGTGACTGAAGTGCATCATTTGAAGATGATAACTGTGTTTTAAATACCAAAGAATCCTTTTCAAGTGGAGTCTTTTGCTTGGCTGGAGAAACTTAAATCTATTTTCTTTGGGAGCTTGTCTACAGTATAACCCCCTTGTTCCAAAGAGGTTGCATTGTAGCAAATTGGGCTAGAAATGTAAATATTTACTGCCACCTTTCGGTCAGTGTGGGTATGACTACAAGAAAGGGTGAATCCAGCTACTCTGTTGTCATCTCCTTCAGTTTTGTCAACTCTGTTTTATTTGATCACCAAATGCACCTAGAAACATCTTTTCACAGTCATATTGTCAGTAGCAAACAACAACTGAAACAGGATTTGAAGGGAAAGACGCTCTCTTTAGTTTGAGCAGATTGGAAAAAATAACCTAACAGAAGTCCTTAAGTGCATCTGCTTGTTTTAGGAGGGTATGGTGTGTTGCATTGTGCTTCTCTGACCCTTCCTTCTTCTTCAGTACACAGCTCATTCCCAGTGCTGGTTAAATAACATGTGCTGTGAGAAGTATGGTATTTTTCATCAACTTGAGGTGTTTGGTTGCATTTTGAACCTCACACCTCATCAAATTTTCAGCCCTTCAGGCCATGCAAAATGCAAGTTTCCTGGAGTGGTAGCCCATTCCTGGAAAATAGTTTGGAATTCATTCCAATTCATTGTGGTGAGGCACGCCACGAGGACTGTGTCACATCGTAGTGGAAGGAGCCTTTTTTAGTGCAAGGAAATCGGTTATTAGAGCTGTATGGAAAGGTGATTTTTTTTTAGTATCTGGGATTCATCAATATTGCTGATTTCAGTTAAACCATATCCAGCTGGACCTCTGCAGTGTGCCACAAGGGAGTGTTAAAAACTTGCTGCTGTAAAACCTTGTGTGTTGTTTATTTAGAAAGTGGGAGCAGGTCTAATAGTCCTTCTGCCGTGTGGTGTTCAGCTTGCATTCAGCAAGCAAAATGTGACTCTTTGTCTGCTTTTGTCTCACATTTGTTTGTTTTAGGTGAAGCTTCCTTTTCCTGTTGATCAAATCACAGATCTTCCAAGGAATGATTTCCAGATGATGATAAAGATGCACAAACTAACCTCAGAACAGCTTGAGTTCATCCATGATGTTCGCCGGCGCAGCAAGAACAGAATTGCAGCTCAGCGCTGCCGCAAGAGAAAACTGGACTGTATTCAGAACCTCGAATGTGAAATCCGCAAGTTGGTGAGTAGCATGCTTGTACCCTACCAACAGCTATTCCCATCCAGAGTTTAGTTGATTCAGTCAGCTTGTAGGTTTGTGTGTAAGTGAAGGCACTAGTATGACAACTTAATGCACAAAATGTCACTGGATGTATGTGTATATTGTATATGTGGAAAACATAAAATACTGGTGAAATTAGACCCAAGTATTCCTTTGATATCTCAAGAGTAGTTTGTTCAGAAATTTGGAAGGGTGAGAAGCTTGTATCACAGTTCCCCTCTTGCAGTTTCATTTGCCCTCCGTACTTAAAGTGCATCAGCAAAGATGTTCCCTTTTCTAACCCCACATCCTTGTTTGACTGCCATAGCAAGCAGATTGGACTGGGATTCATAGCTCAAAGGGGTTAGGTGTGAAAAGACCTGCAGAGACTCTCTGGTCCAAACTCTTCTCTGGCTGGCCCAATTTCATCTCTACATCTAGATTTTCTTTCTCTTTAGTGCTCTAGAGAGCAGCTCAAGACTTGTGGGGTGTTTCCAGACAAGTGGCCATGCCTTGATTTAGGACAGACTACTCTGGGGTGAAGTATGGCCTGTTCAATGGCCAGAGCACAGGTCTCCTGTGTGCCAAGGTACAATTGTAAAGCACTACCACATTTCAATCTAAGAGGGAGAAGTGACTGGAATAGTGTTAAATGGCTCCTCAGGAAATTCATCTCTCCTTTAGTCATGGTATAGATGCTTCAGATGTGTGTTTTAAGTGGCTAAACAGTTATCTACAATATAGACACCCACACTGGAGCTAACTGACGTGCTTTCCTTTAATTTCAGTTAAGGAAAACAGATATCTGTCAGGTCTTATTTAAATGTCCCATCCTGCAACAGAGGAGGTGATATACCATCCAAAAGTGCCCGTTCCTTTCCATGACTAAGTAAGATCACTCAGAGAGCTATGTCAGATGTAGACATCTTAGCTAAAGACACTACAAACACCCTGTCCCTTTTTGACAGTGTCCCTGTTGTCTGAGGGAACTGCTTCTCTTCTCCTATCTTTCCTTACCCATTGAGAAAGCAAGCGGGTACACAACAAAAAAAGCTTGAGACAAGGGGTTGGGAGTCTGTAGGATGAAGAATGTAGAATGGATTGGCACCTCCTGATCTGTTGAAAAGCCCTGAAAGTTTTCTGAGAAGTCAAAAATAACTTGATTGTCCCAGAACAGCTGTTATGAGAAGTGGGGTATGCGGTTCAATTTCATTTCTCAGCAGAGATTTAGATGTCCAGCATTAAATTCAGCCTTTGAATATTCAAAGATTTGAGTTATAAATGAATTAATTCCCATAGATAAAACAAAAGGAGCTGAAGCTGATTTCCCTATGGAGATATCTGTGTACCCAGTTTCCCTTAAAATCAAAGGTTATTTGGAGCCCTTCATTTCAACGTCTGTATGCGTATTTGCTCAGCTGTGGGTTGAACGTAGTGGGCTGGGAAATGGAATACTTCTTGTTCTGATAATAGCGGGTTGCATGTCAAAAGTGGCCTTCAGCATCCTCCTTTCTCAGCACAAGCTGCAGCAAACACAGTGTGAAAGAGATAGGGATCTGCTGGAAGAAGCTGTGTTTTTGCTACCCTACAAATGGCAAAAGCCTCAGCACATTGGGTTAGTCACTTACTGCCTGTGCGGGTCTGCTTCCCATCTGCACAGTGGAGGTGATGCTGACCCCACAAGCTGGCTGGGAGACTTACATCATCAAGGCTTGTTAAGTATTCAAATACCACACTGCTGAAGCCCGGGTGAAAAAAAGAAGAAACAGAAATAAAAACATTTGTAATAGTAGGGCTTTTCTGATGCAAAACAAACCAGACATCAAAGACAAACAAAGCACTGAGCAACCGCTTCCTTCACCAAGCCTAATCCACAATGGGTACAGAATGAGTCAGAGGCTCTGCAGGGTGAGGAAGGGGTACAGAGGGCTGGAAGCAGGGTTGACAGGAGAAGCAGGCTTGGTCCTAGCCATGCCTGCCCATCCCTCTGCACCAGGCTGACAATGAAGAGAATTCATCTCTAGCAGTGAGCTCCTGGGGCAGTGCTGCAAGGGCTACATGAGCAGCAAGTGTGGCTTCCTTTTGATACCTGTCACTGTTCGGTTTGTGCAGTCCTACAAAATAACTGTTATTATTAAACATTATCAACTGTGGATAGGCAACACACATTTCTCAAGTCCCCTTTATTTCCCCAGCGCACGCATCTCTGAGAAGGGAATGAAGGGCATATGAACGGCCTTTTGGGCCTGACCCCTGCTGAATTCCAGAAATCAAAACCACTTGGAGGTGCAGGAGTCTTTGAAAGTAATTTTAAGATTTCTATGCAGCAAGCTGTAGATAGGTAATGGGCTCTGGTGCATCCTAATGAAAAAGAGCATTCATTACAAAGACTATTATGAGGCGTGCAAGAGGATAAAGTGATAAAAGTAAACGAACTCATGCAACTTCAACACTGCCTCTCCAACACTCCTGCCCTCTCCCCAGACGCTTGCAGCCCAAGCACACTGCTTCAGTTCTGTACTTCTAGTCTCTGGAAATTCCTTTGTCATCTTCTGTCCTTCCTGTCACCAGTAATTTCCATTCTTCTTAATTATGTGACAGTACCAGGTTTTAAGGAGCTTCTACTGGGATGGATTTTGTTATTTTTTTATTTTTAACAAGCCCCTTCTACCCCATTGTGCTTACTCCCTGTAAGTCACCCATCTCCATAACACAGATGGTTTCATAGAAAGCAGTTATTGAAATGGTCTCATCTTCCGAGTTTGGTAGGTAGGGATTTTTGCCTGCTTTCCCTCACTCATCCGTCTACCCACTCACATTCCCATTTTTTCATGCAAACTCGCAGCATATTCTCTTCCATAATTCATTATCTCAAGATGTACTTGAGCATCTGTTTATTTTTTTATTATTTTTATGCTTTCTTGATAGATTTATCAATATTTTAGCAGTTGGTTCCTTTCATACTCTCTTCCTCATTCACACAGCTGCATGCTTCCAGTGTGGGCTTTGGACCTGGTGTAATGCTATCAGCAGCCACCCGTAGCGGGTTATCTCAGTGGTGGAGTTTTCACACCTCAGATGCCAAGACAGCTTGAGTTTAGCGGTGTTACTAGGTGAGGTACATGGTGCACTGCTTTCAGGGCCAGCCGAGCACTGGAAATAGCTCTTGTGCTCTGCAAAATCTGATCTGCTCCCTTGAGGTGTATGCTGGGTGGTGGTACTAATGAGGCAGGACCATTCCCACTATTTTGCAATGGGTCAGCACCAGATTTTAGCAGCAGGCCCCCTGGCTGGGTCTGGCTCTGTGCCTGACCCCTCCTGGCTCACCTCCCATATGTTTGAATCAGAAAGCCCACCTACCTTTGGGGCTTTTATATACATCTTCGTAGAATTATCTTGATTAGGTCAAACTTAAACCAGTAATTAGCAGGACATACAAAAATGGTGCAGACCACAGAGCACACAGTAACCCAAGTTCTCTCCTCCAAACACCATACCTTGCAGTAGTCTATGATGGGTGTTCATGTCTCCAAGGAGGTGCGCTCAGACTGACAGACTGTCCTGGCATTTGGAGAATGAACTGCTGCATATACCTCTCTTTAGCAACAAGACTCTGATTTATTCTTGTTTGGGTAGGTAATGGCTTTTCTCAATCAAAACATTTCTTTCAGAGTTTTCATATATCAAACAGCCTTAGCCTATTAAGGAAACTAACAGTCTCCTGGAATAATGTATGACTGTAGTCCAACAACTCAAATGCTTTTCTCCAAATGTTTCCCAAACTGCAGTCCGCACAGACCTGTTAGTGCTCAGTCTCTGATGTCTTTGTGACATTTCCTCTCCCCATGTAAAAATAACTGTGTTGTGTCAAAATTCTCCTTGGGTTCTGCCAAGCATGGATGGCCTTTCTTTCAAGTAAGGTGCCTTCTTTCTCTTTCAGGTGTGTGAGAAAGAGAAGTTGCTCTCAGAAAGGAACCAGCTGAAAGCAAGCATGGGCGAATTGCTAGATAATTTCTCGTGTCTTTCCCAAGAAGTATGCAGAGACATGCAGAGCCCGGAACAGATCCAAGCCCTTCACCGCTACTGCCCCGTTCTCAGACCCATGGATCTGCAGACGGCCACCAACGTCAGCCCCGCAACCAGTGTGGAACAGGGCCTAGCAACGTCGCAGTGTGTTGGGGAAGGCATGCAGTGCTGCTCAGAGCAGGGCCCCGTGCAGCTGGGAGCATCCTGGCTGCCCAACAACGTCTCAGAGAATTGCTCAGCCAGCGGCGGGGGGTTGGATGGAGCTGAGCCAGGTACTTACCCTGAGAGAGAGCTTCCGCGAGAGCAGAGTAGCCAAACGGTCACAGTAGACTTCTGTCAGGAAATGACTGATAAATGTACAACAGATGAACAGCCTAGGAAAGATTACACCTAGTGACTTGTAACCTTACCGTTACACCTGGTCAGGTGTTCTTCAGTCAGCCAGTGGCAGTGATCATTTGTTGTCTAGAAGAACGTATTTGGTGCACACTACAGTGGTCTTAGCAGCAATACTGTTTTTAAGTATTCCCTCCTCTCTACAAGCAGGAGTTATCTTCACAATGGTGCTATCCCTTGCTCAGGCAGGGAATTACACAGTGGCAACACTGTCTGTTTTTGTATGTTGATTTCAATCTTAACAGGGATGGACATAACACCTCTGAGGACCCAACCGCAGCTTTTTTCTCAGTGGCCCATGTCACAAAACCCTAACTCAGGAATTTCCTCTGAATGTTCAATTTTTCATTGAAGACAGCTTCTTTACACATCAAAGTTTTATAGCTAAACTGTATATATTATATATAATATATATAAAATATATATATCCATATGCAAAAGTCCCTGCATGCCTCAATTTTTCTCATCCTACAAACTGGAAGCTTTCATTTATATTGTATAAACAAGTTCCAACATTCCTTTTTGTCTTCGATGCTAGAACTAGTTTGGTAACTTGTTACACCATTTTTTTTTCCTTGGTTCGCAGTTCAGCAATATCATTCAATTTGTACTTATTTATAAAATTTTAATGTTGGAATCTTATTTGAGATTTTATTATAGACAATTTTTTTTTGGCACAGCCATTTTGTGCCACTTGAGCAATGTGGATTTATTTTATTTTCTTGCAGATACTGTACAGTAATGGTCAACTTTGCCACTTGCACTGAGTTTCTGGTCAAACCTCTTTTCATAAATGAAGTTGTGACTTCAGTATAACTTGAGTATATGGTTTTCTTTGCTTTATGGCTTAAAGAAAATAGAAAAGTTTTAGCTAATAGACAAACACTCAGGAGCTCATTACATGGTAAAAACGGTCTTGCCAAATACTGAATTCACTATACAGTTTGTAAAGAGAATCTGCTTGAATTATTTTTGTATTCAGACTTCTTTCTGTTTCACAAACCAAGCTTAAGTGCTGTTAATGATGCTTTTGGATTCTTATAGGGCAAAATATATTTCACTCCTTAGAGAGAAACGTATTTGACAACTGGATCCGATCACCATATGTTTCACGAAATATAGTAAATGGAAATCACATCAATACACTTTGGCAGCTTCTTTGCCAGCCCCAGTCTGCATCCTTCACTCATGGAAGCAGCTGCTGCTCCAAGTAGTAGTCCCTGTAGCATCACCTCAGCTTTCCTCAGACCTTCCCCAGACCTGAGCTGCAGAGGTGGCTCTGGTGAAGTCAGGGATCCTGCCTAGGTAGGAAGTGTTGCAGGACCAGACCCCTCACCGCTGGCTCTGGTTTCCCTGCAGAAGTCAAGTTAGCGCTGTACCCTCTAAGAGCAAGTCACACTCTGTCGGCACCCAGTTTGGTTGCTTGCCCTTCCAGTTCTTGTGTTCCAGGATCCACTCATTCTACAGCATTGCCTTCAGGACAAATCACAGCTAGAAGAGCGCTGTCTCAAAGGAGACTACTCAATGAATTGGCTTAGTTGTAACTGCATTGGATTTGTATCTGAAGCAGTGTTGACTCATGTTATGACTGTGTGAGACAGCAGCTTTCCAAGCATAGCATCTGTATGTACAGTGTAGACAGAAAACGTCCTCCTAATGCTTTTCTAATAATTATTATTATTCTAAGTGTACTGAGATTTTATTTCGTGGTTCCTCACCCTACGTGTGCCAGGTTACGTGGCTTTATCCTGGACGACAACTGTCATGTGCTTTACTGGCTGATACCATTTGTTCTTGCTGAGAAAAATTGACCAGCTGTTCAGACCTATTTAAAAAATAAATAATATGTGGGGGTAGCAGCTTCTCAGTGGCACTAAGCGATACTGCGGTCTGCGCTATAGTTTACACTTAGAGGTGTGCACTGGGGCTCTCTTGAGGCACTCAGTAGATCAGCAGCTTGACTTTGGAGGAGGAATCAGCTCCCTCTCTCCCTTCTCTCACCTTCAGCCTGTGCTCATGGATGTCGCCCACTGGCCACAAAGCCTTGCTTTTGTCCTCTGCGCCCACAGTCTTGTAGCCAAGCTACCGAGGAGGAAATGCATATAGCATGTGCCATGTTTGTTAAAGATACTTTTTTCCCCCGCATGTACAAAGAAAAACTAGTATATAATGTAGGAGAATATTTATGTTTAAGTATTAATCATTACTGTACAAAATCCTTACCTTTACCTGTTCAAAAGTATACGAATGCCATAAACTCCTAGTTCACATGGCTGAGAAAGGGGGAGGTGTCTTCTTGCTTTTTACAGAAGCTTAAGCTAAAAATCTCTGACCCCCTCCCACCTCCCCTCTCACAGGTAACCGCCTGAAAAGCTCCTGGGGGGGTCTGATTTTCCTTTGAACTCACTGACGTTGCAAAGCAGTTCTGTGCTTCGCAGAGAAGTTTTGTTTCTATGAGACCATGGTGAAAGCTAGAATTTAAAACTAAATGTGAATCACATTATAGAGTCATAGCTACTTTGGGGGGTTGGGGGAGGGAGGGACGGGTCAACTGACACAGTATTTTAAAGATGTTTTTTCTGTTGCCTTTTTTATTTTTAAGTGACCTCCTATATATATGAATAGATAGAATGTTTTATGAGCATAAAACCAAGTTTTAACTTGCTTCCTGGCATGAAGATTTACTCTACTAACAACTCATGTGCAACTGGTACTCTTGACCTCATTCCAGCGGTTTTAAAAACCCACCCTCACAACCATTGCGCTGCAGCTCTCAGTTTGACCTGGCTTCCTACAAGTGCTGGGTCTGTTAATTTTCTCTACCTTGGGAACTGATATATAAAACCACTGCTCAAATAAGCGTCTCTTCCTCAATCTTCCTCTCCTCTTGCTCTCTTTCCCTCCCCCGTGAGCTTTTCTGGATGTTTGATTTCATTCTTCCCCATTAGAAGTGGCTAGTTTTGTGTCATTGCTTCCTATATTCACATGTATCATGGTTTTTCAGTGAGTTTTTTTGGTGGTGGTGGTGGTTGTTGGGTTTTGTTTGTTTGTTTGTTTGTTTCTATTTTGTTTTGAGGTTTTTTTGCTATTCTGAACCACATGGCTCTCAAAGCTGTTACTGGGCTAACTTTAAAGGAAGGCACTGGGAGAATTAGACCTGGACATCAGTTGGCATACCCAACTGCTCTTTTTGTGAGGTCAAAGCAACTGCTCACCAAGGATACCATTTGGAAGAACAAAACAAAACAAAACAACTGACTGCAATATTTACTGATTTGAAGAGTTTGGCTAATGGTCACCATGGTCTTAAGAATCTCTTTGCATTTGTCAAAGAGGACACTTGCAGCATCAGGCATTATGTAGGAGAGGTGTGATGAGACCTAGCCCTCTCCCTGCTGGGTGCTGCACAGCTCCATGGGCATGTGAGTCCTTCACAAGTTGTCCAGTCTGCATCTAATCCTCCTTTTCCTTTGCCATTGCTCTACCTGTATTGCCAAGAAACCTCATTTCATTTAGGCTTGTTATGCTTTGTCAGGTGAGTACTACACTATATGATGTGTTTGTTTCTCTGCGTTCTCTGGGGGTGCCTTGAACACAATTAAAGCTCATTGCAAGCTGATTCTGGAACAAAAAAGGTAGTGCAAAAAAAAAGAAAAATAAAAAAAAAAAAAACAACAGAGAAAACAAAACAGAAAAGAAGCAAAACAAAAGCAAAAATGTTGGCTGTCTTATCAGGAGACCCCAGTATTTATATCACAGACTTCCTAACGTACAATGACTCAGGCGTCAGAGTTTGATGCTGCAGTATAAAACTATTATTTTATATATTGTGCGAGTAATTTATTAAATGTCTTTCTAAGGGTATATGCTGCTTTTAAGATGCACTATATTTTTGGATCTAATCCTTGTATTATTTTTTTCCCAAGGAAGTAAAATGAGTTGCAAAGGCAAGCCATGGTGATTAGTATGCTAACTGCTACTTCTCTTTAAAAAGGAGAGTGGGAACTAGATAAATAACTTAGCTAAATGGATTAACTGCTGCCGGAGGAATGATTAATGCTGATAGTGTGGTTGTTAATCTGGAGTTCAACACTTTGTCAAGTCTGCATTCTAAAGAGCGCTTAAATAGAAGTTAAAACGCATAGATAGATATAGTTAGATTTTTTAATATGTAACTTTATGATTGCCTAATAAAGACAAATCTGCATGCTGGAATCACTATAATCCTGTAATAAAATAAAAGCTGATCCACTAGGAGAAAGCATGATGAAGCACTGTACTTCCAGTCAACACAACAGCCTCACTCGTGTCACGGAATGCACTGCTGTGGTTGTTGAAAAGAGCAATGGGTTTCCAGAATGAACCTCTAGTGATTTTTTTCAGTGAGACAAAGGGAACGTTGGCCAGGTTTGCACCAGCTTGCGTTTCAGTCCACTTTGTTTCCTCTACTGCTGCAACAAGGAGCACTGCTTTCACCTTGTTCTGATCCGACATGCATTTGGAGGTGTCTTTGGGTGAACGGTGTAGCCCATTCTTGTAGCATATTAAAAGTGTATATTTTAGATCTGTCTAGAGAAGATTTAGCTTCAGTGTGAGCGGTGGAGCTGATGGCCTTGCAAAAGGAGGGATCTGCTCAGTATAGGAGTGAGGTGAAAGTAAAATCATTGTCGAAACGAACTGATGCTCCCTTTCCTGCTAGAAATTTTCTCCACAGGTTTTTGACTTCATTTCAGTTTTGTCTCTGCCAACCCAGCCCAGGTTAATTTTAGATATCTATAATACATGTATGTACATATACATACATTTAGAATTCTAGTCAGAGTGTGTGTTTGTGTATTTTCCTGTTTATAATACCTATATGTATATTTATAATACTCCTCAGAGTATTTCGTGACTCAGGCATCAGATCTGATGCTGCAGAATCCAATATATGTGTATATGCATATGTTCAAATACTGTGTGTATATTTAAAAGATCTATTGTTGGTGGTCTGTAGAATAATTTTCTCTTTACTCTCCAAATGTTAATGGCATTACTTGGAAAGACTAAATGTACAGTATTTTCCTACACTCCACCAAGATAGGTATTATTTATATCAAAGTCAAATATTGATATGCATTTTAAGGTATTACACATACGGTGTTGCCATTTTTTGCAAATAAAACCACTTTTTGGCAGGAAGGAATCCTAAAAATACCTTTTCATAAGGTAATGACCCCCAACAAACGACTGCTGAAAACCCGGCTGGATGACTCCTGTTCTTGTATGACTTTTGTGGGAAGAGCCCTTTCTATGTTTGAAATGGCTACTGCAGGGCCTCTGTTGTCCCTTTGGGCTCATGGCAGCTGTCAGTGTTGGAGTTCATTGACTGCGTAGAAGCAGAGCTGGGTCTAGGCTACAAGTCCAGCCAGCCCCTCATTTTGGGGAGCCAGGGCTGCCAGTGGGGCTCAGCCCCATAGCAAAGGAGCGTGGTCCCGGGACACACAGGATTTGCACAGGATGCTGGTACCTTGTGTTTGTGATATACCTGAGAGAAATGTGCATGCTCTAGATACTGTTTCCACTACTGGTTGTGCTCTGACCGAAGCTATCTGGATCCCGCAGACTGGCAGGAACTATACTAAACACTTTGGTGATATTTGATGCGTGTCTGTTTACCACTGATTTTTAGAATCACCTTTGATTTCAAGGGTGGGGATGCCCTAAGAGTTTGTTCCAGAACCAGTTGGTTACAAGTGCACCTCTTATATATGCCTTACAAACTTCAGAGGCCATATTCAAAACAGGGTTTTATCAGTGTATGCAAGGGGGTGCAGCCCCTCTTCTCTTCCTCCCCAGGTCAAACAGAATGGACAGTTTTCACACATATCTACCTGTATAACCCTCTGTACCTCTCATAACTGGTCAATGACTGTAACAGGTTACATCAGGTGTTTTTTCTACATACTTTTTACACAAATTCTATGCGATTAATGTAACTTAATTCAATGCATCATTTTATTGTACTAGTTCTTAAGCTTGTCTTTATTTTTTTTCTAGGTGACTGTGGTTTCTTGTGATTTTTATTGTATAAATAAATGAGGTGGCTGTTGATGCTTACTCTCTGTTACTAAGAATTTTTACCTTTTTGGAAGAAAGCATTGCTATGAACTAATGAATTTAAAACGTCATTTACTCATTGTAAATACAGTATTGTGCAAAAAAACAAAAATGAAAAAAAAAAAAAAAAAAGCACCCGACCCTTTTCATTCATTTGAATTGCTAGTGTTAACTGAATTTTGTCTAGACACCATTTCTGTTGATGAAATAAAGACATATCATTATGTATTGTAAACCAGCTCATCTTGACTCTGAAATCACTGTCGCAATCCTTGGTTGCGTGGGGATGGAGTTGGTTGGGGATGGCCTGGAGGTGGCTGATGCCGCCTGGGGGATGCATCTTGACAACAGGACCTCCGCTCACGTGGTCACATTTCAGATTCACTCGATGTCTTTGATGCAGGGGTTTGGTTGTCTTTCATCTGATTGGGAACAGCCGAAGGAGTTTTGTGGCAGAAATGAAATAAGTTGGTTGGGAAGATCAAACACTCTCTCTATACCCACTCCACTTATGCTTGACTTAAGGCAAATCTTCTATGTCTTTGCTTTGGTCTTGTAAAGTTTCAGTGAACATGTACAATGGCAAGGAGGGAAGTTGGGGTTTATTATTTCCCCCTTATAGAAAACTTGAGAGAAATTGGAAGAGGTTTATGCAGAAACAAGAGGAAAAAAAAAAAAAAAAGACTGAATAACTGAATATCTCTGTGTTTAACTCAAGCATTCTTTTCTGAGTAAGGGACCTTGTGCCACTGACCATTCCCATCACTCACACTGCATAAAATCCAGACAGAAAAGAAGAGATGCCATCAGCCTGGAGCTGTTTCTTGCCTGAGCACCAGATCATGGCAAAGAAAAGATCATTTTGTCCCTCTGGGGACTGGCATTTTATCACCAGATGAGCAACCATGTATCATGTGCCCTGGGCCGGAGCCCTAAGGGATGTCAGCTGCATCCTGCTCGGTTGGAAGCATGGGATGTTGCCTGTGATTTTTCACCTGAAAATTCTCACGGAGGAAAAGCAGAAGCACTGCTTCACAAAGTCCCCCAGTTTTCTGAATCTCACTCTTAAGCACATAAAAAGAACACTTACCACCCTCCCAAGTCTGTTTCCACTGCATATCATCACAACCTGAGAGCAGGGCATGTGCTGTACCAAAAGAGCTTCTCCATCCCTGGTCAGTTGTGGGTTTTTTTGTTTTTTGTTTTTTGTTCTTTTTTGCTTTAAAAAACACTGCAATTACAATTATAAGCAATCCTTATGTTTGGTTCCATTTTTTTTTTTTCCTGCTGGTCTGCTTGTCTTTCCTGTAGAAGGCTTAAATGATTAAGGAAACTGGCAGAGCAAACAAGCTTCTTCTTGCTACTGAAGTGATGAGCGCATCAATAGTAGATGCAAGCTGTTATAAACTTGGCAAATAAATCAGCCAAGAGCAAGTGGCCAGAAACAGGCTTGCAGATAGTCAGAGTGCTTTATTTGCTGGGTACTCAACTGGAAGGATTGCTTTCTTGGGCTACTTACACCTCAGAAATCTGACCTTCCAGAGTAAATCTTGTCTTGGTAAACTCAAAATGAGATCTTTGTACTTTTGCTTGTCTTCAGTTAATCTATATGAACTAATAAGACAGCAAACAGATTAAGATTCTCACGAGCTGGTTCCGCAGTTCTTCTAGAACAGAACTGAAGAAAAGCACAGGTGTTTTTTTAAATGAATTGCCTGGTTATACTTAGTTTCAATTTTGAATTCAGAAGTATTAACTATGAAAACATCACATGAGTATGGAAAGTCTCTCTCAGAGCCTGAGGATTCCATTGGCACAGGCAGAACAACAGCAGCAGAATATCCTTCAGATGAGATTTTATTCTGTGCCCAAGATCCTTCAGCTTCCTTCTGTGCTTGGTCTATCTTTTATTCACTGGCTGCTGAGCTCTGGGCACATAGGGGCCACACTGCCTTCCAGATTACTTTCACACTAAGCTAACCTTTCCTTGTCAGGGTCTTGGGCCTTCTACTACCCTTAAGGTCTATTCATAGGCTGGTTGCTGATATGAACACTACCCAAATTGTACATCCCAAAACTTCCTTCCAAAGACACCGGGCTGGTTCTGCAGTGGCAACACGTGCTGGCAAGCTCCAGCTCAGACTATGTGAGAAAAATCTTGAAATGTGGAGCAAGTTACTTGTGAACATCAGCAATCAAAGTACAGTATTGGTGGGACTGGCATAAAATTGAGCAATGAGACAAGCGTTTTCTTCCTTAAACATTAGAATGTAGCACTGCAAGGGAATGGAGAGGGAGACAGTAGCAGATAATCGGCATTTTATCTTTCTGCTGAAGGTGGTTTGTGCTCATCCCCTTAGTTTATCTCTTGTCCCAGAATGCAATTACTTTTTCATGATAGATGATAGTTCTAGGAGCATGCTCTGAAAGATAACAAGAGAAAGAAGGCATGAAGTTGACCTGGCTTAAAGGAGAAAAAGAAATGTAGTCATAATGATTAACCCAGACCCCACCACATATGTAGATGAGGAAGAGGGATGCTGACAGCACACTTACCTTGGCTTCATTCAGTGCCAAGGGGTAGCTGAGGGGAGGGGAAATAACTTGCTTTTAAACCAAATACATTAATCCCAAAGTAACTTGCTTGAAAGTAGCAACTATGTCTTATAGCTCTTTCTTCACATGTCAAGGACTTTGTGTTTCTGTTGCTTTAAAATCCTACAAAGACAGACTTGGCAAGGCGAGCTCCACTTCCAGAAATCCAGCTTGCCTGTCTGTTGCTACGCAAATCCGTGGAGAGGTTCATTATTTATCAGCCACTGTGACCCCCAGGTTTGTCATTTTCCTATTGTCTGTGCCTGTGCACTAGGTGAAGTGAAGTCCTGCAGGATCACTGCTACACTCACAGTCATCATCACAGGCTTTTCAAATGTTCCAAGGCAAAGAACAACATGTAGAATACAAATACTTGGAGTAATTTTTAGAGATGATTGCATAGAAAAACTCAACAAAACCAGCAGCAGACACTGGTGGTAAATGTGAATACCTGCAAGGAGTTTCACACATCCCAGTGGGGCAACACTGGGTTTTACCAATCTCTTGCCCATCTGCAGATTCTCTGGTGGAACCTATTCCATTTTACCAGACTGGAAAATGCATTGTTCACCTGACCTTCAAAATTCCTTTTTTTTTTTTTTTTTCCTGCTCATCATGTCATTCATGTGCAGATTACCAATGATACCAGCATAATTCCTACATGTCTTAGTGCCTCTAACTCCCAGTTATCCTCTGCAAATGCAGTTACATGGAATTCACTGCAGATGATTTCCCTGAGCTGTGGGCTGAGCCACTCCTAAGGTCTCTTGCCCATCAGGGACCAGTAGGCTTGGAGCATGCAAGAGGTGCCTCTTTGTTCCACAGCTGCATCTCCCCCTGAATGAAGAAGTTAGAGTGTAACTAGAGATGCAGAACTACACGTGTACCAGCTGTATATCTTAGCAGATAACATAACCTGTAGGACTTATCTATCATCTTTTAAGTCAACCTTGGAACTGACCATCTTGGAGCCAGTTTGTGTTAAACAGATTGCTCACTACCCCCTTAAAGCATGCTGACAGCATTCCTCGGTACTGAGGGTTTGGCCTTGCAGGTAGCATTTCCCAGCTGCATGCAGATGACAAATTTCCCCTGTCAATACAGAGATTCATAGCGGTATTTATCCTGGATGTCCATCATGGTGGACTTAGCTCACCTGTGTACTCTGTGGGGCTCTTGTCACTGTGTTAGGTGAACTAGAATCAGTAGCAAATTACTCTTGTCATGGAGCGACTCTCCTATACTTTGCCACGCGCTTTCCCTAATGCACCGAAGGTCCTGTTTCAGTGATCTTTCCTCAGAACTTATTAATTCTAAAGTCTGACCAGAAATGGCTGAAGGAAAAGATTTTTTTTTTCCCAAAGCAACAGACTCTTGAGAATGTTTTGGCTTTGAAAACTTAACAAATGATCTTCTTTGTTTTTGAGATTTCTGCTTCTCTCACTTTTGCATTCCGATCTGAATAAACCTTCAACAAATGCGATAACCAAAAATCTGAATAAAAAGTGATGAGTGATCATTTGGGGTGAAAAATTAATCAGCTGCAGCATCAATATTTTTCAAGCTTTTATACCATATTTAGACAGAAAGCAGAGAAATGGCTCTTTGACTCCACCTGTTCTAGACAGGAAAGTTTGAAGTAGCTGATAGTCCTCACTGTGGCTAAATGATGCTTCTGTCAGAATCCTACCAAGTGAAAGGTTGGTAGGATTCCTTTCTCTATATATAGTTGGTCTGATTACAGCTCAGATCTGAAAAGTTGACTCCTCATGTCAAATGCACATCTTGTGTTCAATTTCCTATTGAGATATTTAGTGCCAGCTTTCAGTGAAGGATTTAATGCATTTTCCCCTTAAAGTTTGACAGTAACCTTTCTTCCAAAGAAGAATTCCTCAGAGGAATTTCCCTGTTCTGTTCATATAAGCGGTAATGCTCAGGTGCAAGATTAACACGATGTACCAGCATACAAATGTACTGAAAGTGGTATCATTAAATGCTGTAGCAAAGTGCACTACCCAAAATAGTGACTGAATTTTATGCAGAAGTGCCCTGAGAATACCATCAGCCACACTTACACTTGCTGGCAATAGTCCCATACATAGTCATAAAGGCAGCATGCCAGAAAAGGCGTTACTTTCACGAATAATAACGTTGCTTTGCAAACTGCATGCATTTCTCTGCAAGCTCTCACCTGAAAGATAGGTTTGTTGTCATCAAACATTAAAAGTTGCCAAGCAACACCTATGAATTCTCAACAGGGACTGAAAGTCTGCCTTGCTTAATACCTTTTGCATATCTTCTTATTAATTATTTTTCTCATCAGAGTATCAAAAAACAAAACAAAACAAAACAGAACACCTAAAAATGAACAGGTAGGACTCCAGGCCATATCTCTATACCAGAAAAAGCAGTTGTAAGTAGTTGAATTGCACCTAAATGACAATTTAACATGGTTTGTGAGGTCTATTTAGATACTGTGGGAACTGTAACTCAGTAAAAACCAGAATCATGAGCAATTTGTTAATGAACAGGGTGTGAGAGTATTTTCTGCTTCTTGCAAGAAAGGTTTTCAGATTTCGTTTGTTGTTTCTGTTTTAAATTTTCAAACATTATTTTTAGGAAGTGTGAAATTAAACAGAATTGATAACTTGGAGCATCGTGTGAACTAATCTTCTGTTTCTTGCATGCCCTAAACAAATGTGTATCTGTGGGCTTGCTGCTGTGAGAATTTGTAAGGAAGAGGGCAAACCCCATGATCTGAAGCAATCTGAAGTGAAGCGAGGCAAAAGCAAAGCAAGGCGAATTGAAGTGAAACAAGAAAAGAAGGGAAAGGGAAGGAAAAGATCTACTCATTTGTGCTGGGAGGCAAGCATGACATTAACACCGAGTGTAAGCAAGTTTGGAACATCCAGACAATACAAAGAGCTGATGGAAACGGAGTTCTGCAGCACTTCTGTTTTCCCCGCCAAAGTACACCAAGGGAACGGGGCACGATCACAGCCGTGGCGGTGCCAGGAGGCCTAGGAGGGCTGCCCCGGCCACCTGCACCCCCTGCCCGCTCCCCGGGGCCGGGTCAGGTCTGGGCCCCCCTCCCGCTCCCCTGCGGCCGCTACTTGCCATCGACACGCGACGTCCCATGGCAGCGGGAGGCGGCGGGCTGCCTGCCGGGCTGCCCTCCTCGTGGCGTTGCCCCTCGGAGCCGGAACAGGAGGCGGAGTCGGGACCGGAGCCTCGGCGGGAGGCGGCGCTCTCGCTGTCGCTGCCCGCCCGGCTCTCGGAGAGCACCCGGGAGAGGAAGCTGGACTTGCGGGTGCCCGGGCAGTGCCCGCTGTCCGGGGATTCCCCGCGGTTCTCCTCCAGGTCGCGACAGACGCTTACGCGGCTCTGCTTGCGGAGCACTCGGCGGCCCGCCCCCGTTCCTGGCCCGGTCGCCCCCGGCCCCGTCGCCCGCGGCGCCTCCTCGCTGCTGGAGGAGGGCGGCGGCTGCTGTCCTTGGTGCTGAGCCGCGCTGTGCCGGCGGCGCGGCGGGGCGGCGGCGCGGAGCTCTCCGTGGTCCTGATGGCCCTGCTGTCCAAGAGGATCGGGCGGGGCGGGGGTGGTCGAGGGGGCGGTGGGGGGCGGCGGGACCGCGGAAGAGCCTGCAAGGGAGGTGTCGGCGGCCAGGCAGGCGGGTGGGACCACAGAGTTCTTCTTGGAGTTGCAAGGACTGGCCTCGTCATCTGCAGGGCCCAGTGGCTGCCGCGGTCGCCCGTAGAGGGTCTTGTGGATCTTCTTGAGGCCCAGGTGGGCAATTTCTAGGATGTTGAGGAATAGGGAGACCGCGGCAATGCTGTGCATGAAGACCATAAAGATGGTCTTCTCTGTGGGTCGGGACACAAAACAATCCACTGTGTTAGGGCAAGGGGGCCGAGTACATTTGTAAAGGGGTGACATGTGAAATCCATACAAAAGATACTGACCTATCATAAAGCCCACTTCAACCACTGAGCGGGTCAGGATATGTAGGACATAGGTGCGCAGCAGAGACCCTCTTAAGGGTGCCTTATTCACTTTCTTCTGTTCTTCCAGCTTTCGCAGCTCCCTCTCCACTCTCCGGTGTTCTTCAGGCATGGGCTCCAGGTCTTCTAGCTGAGCCCGCAGGTGGGCTTTCCTCTTCTGTCGCTCTTTCTCTAAAGCCCTTAATCTGTACAGTGCATGGGCCATGTAAACAAGAGATGGAGAAGATACAAATATGATCTGCAATACCCAGTATCTGATCAAAGATATAGGGAAGGCCTTGTCATAACATATATTGCTGCAGCCAGGTTGCTCTGTGTTGCAGATGAATTCTGACTGCTCGTCATCCCAGACATCCTCAGCAGCCACTCCCAGCACTAGCATCCGGAATATGAACAGGATCGTGAGCCAGATTTTGCCAACTATAGTGGAGTGGATGTGCACTTCTTCAAGGATGCTGCCCAACAAGTTCCAGTCGCCCATGGTCAGAAGTTCATATCTAAAGTATAAAAAATAGTGTTATTTTAATACAGTACTGAATTTCTTTTCAAACTGACCCTTTCTAGTATATACATACTACATATATATTCTCTGGATGGAAAGAGACATCTTACAAATATCATCGTTATTTTCTATTTAATAGGTCATTAAATGAGTGTAGAAACTACAATTACTAGTAGAAGATGTAAAGCGAGATTATCCTAAGAGAGATTGAGTTTGGCTATAAGCCATAGTACTTCAACTGCCTACACTTTTACTATATTTTCCACCCACCACAAAGGAAGACACTTTTTTTTTCACTTTGCAAATCCACTGCCAACAATAGATTAATTCTACACCTACTCCATTCCTGTCTGCGGCTCTGCTCTGGCTTTGGGTGAAAAACAACTGAAACAACTTATTAAGCTTTCATTTATTTAAGAAAGTTTTGGGAAGTATCCTGTAAGTGTGACAGAAATGTTTTATATTGTACCGCAAGGTGGTAGCATTATTAATGGCATCCATTCAGTATTTTCCTGTCTACTAAGCTTAACAGTGCACTATTTTTTTGCCTTGAAATACAGAATTGCAAATACACATAATTTACACATAACTGTACACTTATAGTCTAGAATTTTATTCATAAATTTAGAACTTATCTAGGATTCATATCTTGAATTTTGTGCATTTAAGTCTCACTAAATCACTAAAACTCTTTCTTGATTATAAATTTAAAGATGTGAAATAAATTAAGCAGGAAACACATAGAAGTGCTGTGAAGATCTTTATCTGTATGTGTGAGATGACCTTTTTAACCACCTCTTTCCCAGAAGCTCTGTGATTCATCACTGATCTATGTGCAGTTGCAAGATGCTTGACAGCCAAGCCACCTCTCCAGAATATCTTGAGAAGCTTCAGGTTATGTAGGAAATGGAAATTCACAAATTGTGTATTTGTGAATGCAGCCCACAGTCTTTGTTGTGTTCATGGAATGCTTTTGCTAACATAGTAATAAAACATCGAAAGCAACTTGGGTAGTCTCTACCTCAGGGTTCTCCCTTAAATTTTATTTGCTAATCTACTTTTTAAGGCTTCCAGATTCCAGGAAACTTTTGTAAAGTGCCATTTTGAAGTTTCTTTAAGTTGGCTTATTATGCTGTGATGCTTTCCCTTAAAACCTGTTCTTATAGGATCACAGTGTGAAGATTCACATGCTAAATGCTCTCTATAAAATGAAAAGTAACAGAAGGGATCTATCTCCATGAAAGCTGTAGTTTCAAAGAAATCAGCCAAAATTGCCTTACAACCTTATGCTTCCATTTTTTCCCCACTTTTCCTCTCCGTTTTTACCTGAGCCATGTGTAACAGATTACTGTAAGAAGGTGATCTCAAATATCAGTGGTATCATTATATGACAGAATATATAGTTCTACCGGAGACTATACATACCTGGGACTTTTCTCCTTATATCATCTGACTACCTTTGTGGCTATCTCAGTATTCATATGTGATCAGTTTAAACATTAACTATACATGCACATAATCAGAATCAGATGGAAATCCACAGTCACTGGCAGATGAAGCTTCTTTCCTTCTTTCTTTCTTTTTCTACTTTTTTTTTTTTTTTTTTTTTTTTTCCTATTGAAGTTCATTTCATCACCTTCCAATATTCAAGTCACTTCTATATTAAATTTTTGCCGGGATCTATTCACAGGTGATTTGCAGAGTTAAGTCTTCCTTAACTTTATCAACTATATATTAAAATAGAACTGGAATCGATGGTTAAAATGCCTGAAATCATTTTTTGTCCTGCAGCCATTACATTTCAAAAGGGGCAATATGCACATCTAGCATACTTAAAATTCCACACCTGCCCAAACCCACAGACTGGCCCAGTTGATCCACTGGAAGTGAATAATATCATTAAATTAAACTGCAAAAGTAACAGCCTTCATACATTTCTATCTTTACTGAATTATACTTCTTCTCCAAAAAGATTAAATGTGAAGATTCAAGTACTCCTGTTTTTATTTTGAATTGCTATTAGTCTGACAGTATCTGTCTGTTCTGCACCTCCCTGGGCAGATGTTTCTTTTCTGCTTGCTTACCTTAAAAGAAAGTCTTTGGTCGTTTGTTCCTAGAACATTGTAGTAGCATGTAGAGCTGCTGAAGGCTGTAGCTTAGAAAACTTCACAGTGCTTCTTTTTTTTCTCAGTGCCAAAGCATAGATGTTTTACTTGGAGCAGACTTCTCTGTTCTTTGCATCTGGATGCTTAGATCACTCAGTCTAAACTCTGTGTGTGTGATTTTAAACCATCAGATTATAGGATGGTGCCTCTAGCCAAAATTATCATGCAATTATTTTAGTCAGTGGCATCTATCAAAGCCATTCCCTTGAGGCTCAATTTATTTGGCAATAGTTTGTAAAGTCCTTGTGCATCGTTTTGTTCAGTTCTTCAAACATTGTGTCTCCACCCATATCCTAAATTACATTTTCTTTCGTATAGTGAATAAATGAGCACCTTTTAGAGTCATATACATTCCTGCGTTTTCTTCACATTCCATTAGTTTCGCTCTGAATCAATGCCAAAGAATCGATCGGTCATGTCCGATTTCATACTCTGTTGCCTGGTGAGTTAATTTGGTCTGCTGGAGGCTGATTCTTTGCAAATGGAGTCGCCTAGACTTAAGTTGTTTAGAAACACAGGCCTTTAATGCAGGAACCTTTCAGCTGGGTTACGGTCACCCTTGTAGACCATTCAGGATTTGCATCTTTGAGAGACATGACCTAAAAAAAGATTACGAGTTTCTAAAATAGGATTTCTTGAGACTTCAGAGACAACAGAGATGAGGCTCTGATGCTAAAAAAAAAAAACCCACTGCCTACTTCTGCACTTTATGGAAACCCCAAATTATTTTTTCCTTTGATCTTTCCTTCCTCTCGACCCTTGTCAGCACCTCTCTTTTGGGTCACTCTGCATTAGCCAGATTCCTCTGCAACCCATCAAGACAAGATATCTCTGTCCTTCACCCAAACTTGAATGCTAAGAAGTGAGTTAAAATACACACACTTCCATCCTAAAAGGTGCAGGACTTTTTTCCACTTCTGTCTCTTCACCCTAAGGGTTTTCCCACTTGTTCTCAAAATACACCATCCCCACTCTTTTGTGGTTAGCTCTGATCTACATAGCAATGAATCCACTCTGGCACAGGCTGCTGGTCTCTCTGAAAGCTGTTTGTGTTCAGAGCCTTTCCCTGCAGCAAACAAGGCGGCTACAATACCTTTTCTTCAGTCTCAGTATAATGCAGAAGGTATACAGTTTATGTATACTTTTCAAATGCTTTAAGGGAGGTAGCACTACACTCCATACTCCTGAGAGATGTGTTAATACTCACCCCAAAGAGCCAGACCTCCCCAGGGCCTTTCTTATCCATAAGCACCCTCTTTTGCTCTGTTCAGTGAAGAAACTTGAAAACTGCTCAGCTGTGATTTACCAATCCTGACAGAGAACTTGCTTTGCTGCTGCCAGGTGAAGCAGCTGATTGGTGGGTTGGCACATTTTTCTGCCAGCTCTTCTCTCTCTCACACACGTGACAGCACCGGGACAGGTAGCATCCACCACTCAGTCCTCAGCATAGGCACAGGGTTAAGTTTTGGCAGATAGGACTGTGTCTGTGTGTAGGCAGCTCTCAAGCACAAGCCTACCACTTGCCTGCTGCAACCCACTTGAGTTGGAAAAGCATGTCAGAATCAAGTGGGAGATACAAGGACCACCAACAAGGAGAACCAGCTGTATGCCATCATGAAGCCTCTCCTCAGTTTGGTCTTCTCCAGACTGAATAAATCAAGGACTTCAGATGCTGCTCATACATTTTGCCCTCAGATCCTTCACCACATTCTGGGCCAAAATTGCAACCAGTGCTTGAGATGAGGATGCACAGCACAGTGTAGAGTGGGGCAATTCCTTCTCTCACTCAGCTGGCAGTGCTAGGCCTACAGCATCCTAGAATGTAGTTGGCCTTCTGGCTATTAAAGCCAACTTTGCATCTTAACTGATTTCATAAATTCTAAGAAAGCTAAGAATTCCTTAAATTTGCCTCTTGGCATGCTTTAGCAATGCAGTTTTACTGCATGAAGATGAATTGGTAAAGACTATCCTCCAGCTGGCTTTAGAACAAAGACAACTAGCTGAAAGAAATTAAAGAGATGTAGAGTGCTGGACTGGCAGCTGAAGCATTGCACTGGAGCCCAAAGAAGTGACATTCCACCAGTCTATTATTCTACATAGACAGCTAGCCAGCAATGGCCTATGTAGGCCCTAGAAATCCCTCAACATTTATGATCCCCATGCTTTGTGATGTACACCTCCATCTCCTCCATAATCCCTCCTGTATGAACTTTGCTTTAGACAATCTTCCAATACCCGTGTCAATTATAATTTTTTGAACCAAATACTGGAAAAATGTGTGTGTTGGATGAAAGGAGGCATAGGCTACACTAGCAAGTGTACGTGGAGTGAGACTCTCAAAGGGATGCCTGTTACTCTTCCAGGGGGAAAAAAGAAAGTAAATACTAAATACAAAACTACCATTTTCCTCAGCAAAAATGGCAATGATTTTGGGAAGCCAGGAATGGCACAGGTTGCAATTCATAAATGGTTTAGAGGAAAGTTTGTAGTTCATTAAATTGTTCAATTTCTGATGCACTTAAGTTCACTAAAAATAAGCAGTATGTAATTGAAGTAGTTGTACAAGAGCAGCAGCTGATTCCCTCCATGTTTTTCAGTCAGAACATCAACATAGCTACTCAGTTACACAAGCTAACAGAAGTCAATTTTAGCACTGCTTCACAGCATTTGTAGTTACCCCGCCATCAGCCAGCAGTTCTGGAAAGGGTTTTTGTTTGCCTGCAGGTTCAAAAATGAGGCTATAGATTTACAGAGAGTAATTTTTGCATATGTGCACCAAATTCCCTATTAAAGAACTAAGTCACAAACAATGTTACAAGAACACTCTGAGCCAACTTGAGTTCAACAAGAACGTAACTGTGTGAATTTTACAGTTTTATTTTTTGCATTACTTTTACAGTAAGCAAACTAGTTTATACAAAATAAACCCGGGGCTTCATAGAGTTAAAAAAATCATCTTTGGCTAAACAAAGCTCTATTTTTATACATATATTTATATATATACACACACACACAGAGGATATTTTACATGACAACGTAGGAATCTGTACAAATACTTACAATAGGCAAAACATTAAAAAAGTTTCATAATTTACAAAAAAAAGAAATCCAAGTCAGAACCAAAAGGTCAACCCCAACCTGTACAGATAAGAAAGTAAATACACACAAACAAGGAATAAATGACTTCATAATAAAATACTGTCTGCTTTTTTGAGACAGAGAGGAAGCACTTAAGCAGTGAGGCTGATTTCCTCAGTGCCTTCAGTATTGTGCACATTTTGATCTATAAAGATATGGTTATAAAAATACTCGAGTCTGATTTTTCCACAAACGTTAGTCAGCTTGCAGAGCAGCATTCTTCTTAGAACAAATTCAGTTACATCTAAATTTCACTAAGTAAACAATTGGAACAAATGTTTTTGAAGAACAACCACGAATAGGTACACAGATCTCCCAACTAGTGATTTAAGTCAGTCTTGTCTATGCAGCTTAGGAGATGACATTTGCTCACCAAATGCAAATGTTTTAGAAGCAAGCACACAAGATGGAAGACTGCCAGAACTGGCATTACAACCTACACAAGTAATTCCTTTTAGGAGCTCCCAAGCGTTGCCTAAAATCAGAACTATCCACTGTTTGGCAATATGACAGACAGTTCCACGGGTGACATTTACAATATTCCAGAGGTATCAGTGGCAACTTCACTGATGAATTATCTGATGGTTGAACAGACTGAAAAGTCTGTCCTGCTAGTTACTATGTCTCAGGAAGTGAGCCAAAAACCATTATCCAGAAACTCAAAAAGTACTCATTAAATTCTTTAAGAAAGCAATTTAGTCCAAGTTCAGAGGCAGTGCGTTTAAGTGGGTCTCTTAAATGAAGTCTAGCTCATCTCAGCAGACATTCCAACTAAATGAAGACGACAGCAATGCTGACCATCAATAGCAATGAAAACCTCAAACACCAACGAATTTATAATACAAGCCTGACCTGTGCAACTCGTAGGAATGCTTCTTAAAGGAAGGAAGTAAAGCTTTTTAGAAACTTGGGATAAAGCAGTGATGTATATCTAGATATGTACAAAAATAGATAGAGACTTTTAGTATGTACTACTAAAACCAGAGGCAGTTATCAGAATCCTTAAAGATGAAACACCATGAATTTCTGATGTCCTAAACGATTTGTAACAATGCATACAATTGCTGTTAAAGCATGCTAAATAGACAAGCTTTTGAAATTGCTGGTATTAAAAATAAAATTTTTTTCTCCTGGTTAATTAGTATAAAGTAACATAAATTTAATTTAACTTAATTGAAACTAACTTAAGAATCTTTCCAAGATGTGGTTTGGAGAAATTTCTTTACATTTTTCTTGAAAGAAGAATATTCAGCTATACAAGCTCAGCATGAACTCATTTTAAATGTCAGCAGAACTGCAAGATGTTTCAAGCTGCACAATCGTTCTTGTTAAACGAATACTTGTCACTATTTCATAACTTAGATGAAATGGAAAAAATGGTCACTGACTTAATGGCTGGCTCCACTGTGTCACAGCAGTTGGGACTCATTTTACTTGACTTCAAAAATCTAAAGGTTAGGAGTCTAGTCGAGGCCAACTGTCTAGACCTTCCCCATTATCAATGGAGACAGATGGACATCCTCAAATAAATGAATTCAACTTTCTCTGTTGGAACACTGGAGACATCAAGTGGCTTAGAGAGCACATTTGAAGACAATCCTATGCGCAGGGCCAAATTTCCTCTCCTTGAAACACACCAATGAGCATCTGACAAAATAATGAAGAACAAACTACTTCTTCCCACCAGGATTTAATTAGTGGATAAACAGCTTCTGGAATTATTGTAATCATTACCATGGCTTGTCCTAAAACAAAAAAGCCTAACTTCTTAAAGTACCAGTTTTCACATTTCAGCATAACCAAGACAGAATGTTCATCATTTTCCAGCATTATCTAACATGACTCCAAAGAACTGTTATGTTTTAAAATCACAGTTTGACATCACCAGAGTACTTCAGCCAAGACAAGCAGGAGCAACCATTTCCACTTGACTGCATTCGCCTCCTTGCTTATAGAATGAATATAACCAACACGAGATGTCATTCCCTTGAAATGACACTGCACCATTTGTACATGCACATTCCTTCTCAGCCAGATTCCTCTGTATTATTCTGTTGCTCTGGCATCACATTTCAGAGTGCAGCAGATTTATCAGACTTAGTATGCTGACTTGGGTACCTCCTCCTATGCACAACACACAAATACAGTGGTTGCAGTCCACCATTACCGGTACAGTTAAATCCTGTAACTACAAAGCAGCGCGGTGGTAAGTTACTTGCACTTGGATTTCTTGAATAGCTTCATAAGCTGCTTGAATCTTTCTGAAACCTAGTGGAAAACAAAAAAGGCATGTTATTAAGGCCCTGGATTTCCATACAAACAGAGTGATCCGACACCGTAAGTTCTGTTTGTTTCTTTAAAGAATAAGACTATTTTGTGCTTTTTTGCTTCCATTAAATTTTAAGGGGAGAATTTTGAGAACACCACTGTGTTAAATGGATTTGTACTCCAAGGAAATCTTCCTACACCTTTGATTATGAAATCGCCTCCAGGTTTACCAAAGAAGAGCCCACTATTAGTTTAACACAGGCTTCATTCCAATGAGGTCTGACAGGGAAACAAGAAAGACTTCAAATCAATTACGACTGAAGTTTGCACTGAATGCAGCAGTTTTAAGGTGCCAATCAAACAGATGCTGATGAATCCCAGGACCATAATATACTGTCGACATATGTTTTTAAAAAGCAAGAACTGGAAAAATCTAAGATTCTTTTTTCAAGAACTCCCCAACAAAAGACATGAGTTACAAAACAACTCTCTTAATTAGCGGAAGAACTCTCTAGGTCTTAGTTCAACTGTAATCATAAAAGTACTGATGTAGTTGTTATCAAGTATCAGAATGGTTATTACCTACCTGATTTGGGCTTTTGTTCAGCCTAGTGGCTAAGGAAACAAAGGTTTTACTTGAAGGTCCTTTTCTCTGACATTCCAGTAGAATTTCTCGGTCGTCATTTCTATAGCAAAAACGGATTTTTGAAGTTTTAAGCCAGATTTGTACATACACCCATATAAAAATATGTATTTCTGTATATGTAAGTACTTCCAAACTACAAAACATGAATTCAGACAGGAGCGATTAACTGTTAAGAGGACTCTCCTCTTTTCTGACACATATAACAGAATCAGTACAAACAAGCAACAGTGAGATCATGTTATCCTGCAAGGAACAGCGGGATTACTATGAGTCGGCCCCAAACCAAAATAATTGAAAATATTTCTATGCTTCTAAAGCAAAAACTTAAACTTCGATTGAAAGCATCTCCTAAGTTCCAAGGGGACCGAGGAGGCAGATTTTCCTCAGTATGCATGGCTAGGCAACAACTGTTATCAAAGGTCTACTGAAGTTCAGAGATTAAACAGAGATATATCCGGCTTCCATAAGTTGCCTAATACAGCAAACACACTAAGAGCATATCTACAATTCAAATGAGGAAGAAAAGGACCTGAAGACTATTCATAAACATGTCGCTGAATTGCAGTTTCTTCTGTTAATTTGTTTAGATATTTGTAAAATGTATGCAGACACTACCACTGCACCACAAACACCATGAATCTCTGATTACATTAAATTCAATAAACTACATTTAATTTCCTTCATCCCACAGAATAAAAACCCACTGTATTAATTCCTTATTTAAATATTTCAAATATATGTTTTCTTAATTTTTTTTTTTAAGGCATAGTTCAAAGATGGACAAAGACTGAGACACAGCAGGCCTGCTCATAACCATAAGGAAATTCTTTAACAATATTATCCTATTTCATTGTTTTGCATGCTAAAAAAAAGTCCCAATAGCTTTCACAGCTTTCCCCCTCACCCCCCCTAACCGAAGGAGTTATTTCTTTTAAAAGTCCTACATCAAAACTTTTTTGTATCTGAACTTTAGTTCAGAAAACTACATCCTGAATGTTTTAGGAGCCTCTACATAAAGCACAGATTTTACAAAGTTGTAGCAAGAATATAAAAATCTGCTAAACAGCTTCTCAAAGATTTCTTTTATGTTCCCACACAATGACTTTGCACCTATATTCACCTTATACAGCCACCTCATTTGTCACATGCATGATATTAGCTGGGTTGTAACTAGCACATACAGCATGCATTTCCAAACAATATGTGGGCTGAACAATTGACTAGTACATTTTTGTAGATGGAGGAGTACAGATTCCCAAGCAGAACAGTTTGCTCTCGTGCCTTTGGTGAGGGGAAATCTTTGTCCTTTCTCTTTTATCCAGTTACCAATGCTTCCAGGCCTTGTAGGAACAGAGACTTCCACCCTTGCAGAGGTTGGGTGTTAATTTTTGGATTGGCAAGGAAATGGGCAGTGGCACCAGAAACCGCAGTGCAATAAAGCAGGTTTTGTTACATTTACACATAAGCTTTAAATACAAATCAAAAAATACCCAGGCCACCAAAATATAGGTAAGTGAAAGAATCAGTTACGATGTATGGAAGCAGTACTCTTTATGGCAAATCTGATTTAACCTACCCCCCAAAAAATAATGAAAAGCTGTTCTCTTCCAAAGGCTGCTAACAGAATTTCAGGAAATAAGCTCATTTCTGAAATTTGGTTTCTGCTGGGCAATTCCTAAGAAAAAGAATAAAATGGATTTTTGTACCTTTCAGTGGTACTGTAAGGGAAGAAATCATATTCACAAAGCCATCTGGCACAGACAGAGGGAACCTCCTATACTACTATCGAGTATGTATGTAGTACTATGTTGTACCACCTAAATATCCTTCTTTTCCCCACTTCCCAGCATATCATCTTGATTAAAATACAAAACAACTAAAAAGGAACAGATTAAATCAGAAATTATTACCTTGTCCAGGAAACTACTACTTCTCCTTTTTTTTTAATGATGTTTTTGGCATACAGACCAGGTGATGATGCACCTGAAGGCAAAGGAGAAGAGTCTTTGTTTTGATGTAGCACATTATTCTTGCTGTGACATTGTTTCTGTCCTGAATTTATCCCTTCTGATTTTGCATCACTTCCATTGCTGCCTTCATCTGCTGATTCAGTTTCTTTTCGTTGTCTTTTCAAGTTGGAATTCTCTTCAACAGTGCCCTTTTTCCGTTTTTTACCAGTTTTATCATCTATGCTTATTTGGCAACCTCCATCAGTATCCAAAGTGTATTTTTCTTCAAGATTACATTCACCTGCTATTGTCTCATTGGAAAGGTCTTCTGTTAAGTCTATGAACGCATCGGAGCACTCTTCCATTTCTTTTTTACCTGTGATTTCTGAGTTTCCTGTAGAAACTTGCTGACTCCTCTTATTCGCAGCAGATTCCACTGCAAAACACAAAGTTTTTTGAACACTTTCATCCGTTAAGTCTGATGCTATACTGCAACCAACAGGAAAAGAAGCTTGGGATCCAACACTTGTTCCATCTGTGTTTTCAGATACTTCCAATTTGTGTGTCTGAGGTTGCTCAGAGCTTTCACTTAGGTTTTCAGTGTCACAGCTATGCACACCTGAAGGCTTTTTATGAGGCCCAAGCAAGAGGGTAGTTTCTTCTTTTCCAGCACTACTTTGAGACTCTTTCAAAGGATGAGGTAAGGCAGGACTCTGCTCTTTTCTAATGCTGACATAAGGTAACTGATCCGTCTTAAGCAGATCGGGTTTGAAAGCTTCCTGCAAAGTAGGTGCTATAGTGCTCTGCCTGTCCCTTCCTTTTCCACCATTTCTCATTTCTTCTTTTTCATTTTTAGTTGAAGATGCCCGTGCCTCCTTCAGTAGAGCTATCTGATCAGATGCTGGGGTAATAGATGGCACAGCTCGCCTAATCTTTACAATGAAATGATCATTGGATTTCTCCATGATTACTGCTTGCATTGGCAGGCTGGAGCGACACTGAAAACCAGGAATAACAGGGCGACTTGTCCACGATGAAGAACAACTTGATCTGCTGCTAGAGTTATCAGATTCTAAAGCTAAATGAATGTCTTGTTCAGTGGCATCTTCCCCTTCGAGAAGAGCATCCTCACTGTAATGTGCACTAAGGACACATTCGGGAGTTGAGCTAGGATTATTCTCAGATTTTAGGAAGCTGAGATGAGCATCTGATTTCAAAGGTGATGGAATGGTTAAGGAAACAGCCAAATCTTCAAGGAGGATAGAAGAAACAAATGATTTGCTCTTTTGTAAACTGCATTCATCTGCATTCAAACTGCATGAAGTTGCACCTGTAGGAACTTCAAACATACAGCTTTCATCTAGTACATCTGGATCAACAGACATTTGAAGCCTAGAAGTTAAGGAAGGAGCTCGTATAGGTGAAACAACAGCCCAGCTAATATCCTCTATGGATCGAGATTCTACATGAACCTCCTTTGGAGCAATTCTTTGCACTAATTCAGAAGTGTTAGTTTTGCATTTATGATTATCTGAAAACTGTTTTTCTGGTGTTCTGAACTCCCAGTCATGTCTGTCAATGTTGCTACCGCTTTTTTCCAAGAGATCAGAACCTTGCAACAAACTTTTGAAAATTTCACCCATTTGTGCATCACTTACAAGATTAAACGTAAGAGTGGATGCTTGTTGCTCTGTGAGGAGGTCATAACTAAGATCAGACTTGTTAGCATCTCTGAATTGCTGGAATCCTTCTTTTTCAGGTTTTACGCCCTTCAATGGAGTGACAGCATATTGCAAGTTATTCTCCTTAGTGGGCTGCACTTTGTTTTGGGAATTCCTTGTGTTATCAATGGAGTTAAGACATTTTGTGAAAGCAGCCTTTGGTGCATCTGTTTTATTTTTCTCATGGTGACACTTAGGTCTTTGATAATCCACAGACTGCTTAGAAAGAATATATTCTTGAGGTTTTTGAGATCTGACTTTCAGAGACTTTTTTCTAGTTCTCTGCACATCGTTTTTATGACCGATTTTGTGGTTTTGTCTTCCTGTTCTTTCAAGCTTCCCTTCCTCAGTCTCATTTCCCAGGTTTATCACATCACATTGTTTTACTATAATTCTCTTCACCTTCTCAAATAAGTAGTCAAGCTGTTCATCTACAAATTTCCATAACCGTTTTTTCATATCTAACACTTGTTGTTCAAAAAGACGGTCCACTATCGCATTCTTTTTAACTTGCTTGAGTTTGGACTCCATAATATCACATATATTCAATTTTAATGTCTCACCCGATGTAGACATTTTGGAAAAGTTCAGATGCTTTATTAAAGATGTAAAATTTATGATAGCAGATTCAATAATTCTGTGAAAATGCTGAACGGGGAAGTGTACCTTGAATTTCATATAACTTTTCCTCATCTGTTTTCGTATAGCTTTTAGCATTTGCATGATTTCTTGTACATTTGAAGGTTCAACTATAACCTGAACTATTTTTTCAAGACAAGTAATGTTCACAGTTTTATTTTTCTTCATTTCCTTTGAAGACCTGAAAGTCTGATTTTTATGTCTCTCTCTGTTCTTCGTACTTGCTTTCACAGAAACAATTTTTCCATTATCCTCATTGCAATGTATAGCTTTGTTCTTTTGATTTTGTGGACTGCTGGTCAAATTCCGTGTTTCAGGAGAAGTTTTTGGTCTCGACTTCTTTGGATTTTCAGAGCGTCCTTCTGATTTAGATTTTTCCTCATCTTCATCACTACTTATGATTTCTCCTTCTTCTATTTCATCTGAAGAGATACTCAGCTGGGACTCAATCTCTAAGCGTGCATCGGAAAGGCTAAGAGGCTTCTGATTTTCTTTATTTACCTCCTTTGACAAATTCTTTGAGGGACAGATGACAACTGTACTTTCAGGAATTAAATCTATAAAAAGAAAAGAGTTATAAAAAGAAAAGAGTTTGATAATCATCATCAAGAATATAATTATAAGCAGATAGTTTTAGAAAAACATGGAGAATTCTATTCCGCAAAGTGACAGTTCAGGATTGTTTCAAACTGTCAACAACAATTCAGGAAGTTTGAGCTACGGAAAGTCTGGTCAGTCCTCATTCAGCAGAATGGGATATTCCTGAGCTTCAAAGGGCCAATAAGGACTCAACATTTCACCAAAGATGCATGATCTTTCCTACAAACATACCCATTGAAAAGAGAAAAATCACCAAGTTTCCACTAGCTTTGAACTTTTCCACTCACTTTAACAACTTTTTTGAACACCACACAAGCTGAATTTTAACTCTGACATCATTATGGATTGATATTTGCACAAAATAGTTGATTTCCTTGTAATGATGTTATTAGGAAAACAAAAAGAAGCAAAATGCCCTACTGATATCCACATTCAAATAACTTTTCCTCTACAGACAAGAAGGTGCTACTTCAACTCTTCAATTCTATCAATACACTAAGTTACTGAACAAAGAGAGGCCCATTACACTAGCCACTATTTATGTGGTAAACAGTTATTGATCCATTTAAGATTACCAGGATCATAATGAAACACAGTGGGATAAAAAGTTGCTTGTTTTTTTTTTTTGTTTTGTTTTTTTTTGTTTGTTTGTTTGTTTTGTTTTTAAGAGATGTTGAGAAAAACCTCAATTTCAGGTTCCTAAATGATAAAAGTAGGGAATATGTGAAAGGAAAGGCTCTCTCACAAGTAAATTCATTAAATGTTTTATATTTTTAGAGACTAAAGAATTTAATAATTACTTAAAATTCAAAACAAATGTTATTTAATTAAGGACAATAAGTAATTACAATTAGCTACAAAGCAAGCTAATTTCCAGTGTATTAAAAGAATCCACTCAAATGTGTATGTATTGATTAATGAGATTCACAGTTAATTATAGGCTTGCTGGACACTAGTTAATAAAACTCTTATGTTCAATCTCACATAGATTAGACTGCTTAATGACCTCTAACAAACTTTTTATTTGGTATATGACTGTTTCTGAACACCATCTCATTATGAAATAAACTTTAAATTAATGCTTTCAAGCAGTATTTGAAAATTTTTACACAGACTCTACAGTTGGAAAATAATATTTCTTACTGCCTCCATTTCATTTTTACAAGGATCAACGTGTTCTCAAACTAATCTAACTGGCATTTTGACAAGCTATTAGTACAAAATGAAAGCAGTCAAAATACAGTATTAACATATATCCTGTGGAACAGCAGAGATGGGAGTACTAGAATTCAAGGCCAAGAGAAGCCATGACCTCCCACCAATTTAACACGTGTAAAACATTTGGCAGGTGTGTCACTAGTTAGATCACAAAGACAATTAGGCATTTAACTGCAGAGATGAAAGTCACTGCTTTGTAATATGGCTGTAAGCTCTGGACAGGAATGATTCTTATAGTTAAACCAGAGAAGAACACATATTTCATATTAATCTGCTCTGCCCCCATATACCTCCAGGCAGTTCAAAGAATACAAACCACTGTAGGAATAAAATGTAGACCACTAAAGGAATCCACATGTGAAAGAGTAGCTTTCTCAAATATAAGATACAGAATCTGAGAGTAAACCACACTAACATATGCAAAACAAACTCCAAACCAAACAAACACTATGACTTGAAACACCCGAAAAAGAACTTCACTGCTACTATCCCATTCCTATTCTAGAAAGAAGTCAAAACTTCCAAGAAAAAGTTGCAGCAGGACATTACAAGAAGTTTTAAAAATTAGCCAAGGAAAATATTTAAACTTTGGGTTGCCTATTTTCTCTTCCTTTGAATACTGTCACCACATTTTATCTCCTTGACATCCTGTTTAGGAGTCAGCTTTTGATTATTGGTATATTCTGGTGTTCTACGATGCGTTCTATTTTTTTTTTATTATTATTTTTTTCCCCACTGACTGACTCACAATGGTAAAACACACCTAAAAATTTACAGTGAAATTTATCCAAATAGAGATTTTTCTTGGCTGACATTCCTAAAAACTAAAAGTCTTAGGTACTCTCTTCAGCGTTCAGAGAAATAAATGCATACATTCCTGCCTCTAAAATTCCAAAAAGATCTAATATACAGTCAGAAGTAACAACAGGTAAGGATATATCTATACACACACATTTTAGACATTTGCATATAAACTCTTATTTCAGTTTTGAGTTTTAAGCAGTGACTAACTCCAATTTTGCTTGCACTGCAGTTCAATCAGCTACAGTCTTGACTTTGGCACTGAACACTGAACAGTTCTGTGACAAACAAAAGGACCGCTGTGACTTACACAGCTAAAGAAACAATCTGTTTTTTTGAGAAAGCAGTTAAAATAAAGTAATTTCTGCTTTCCAGGAATGCATCTCTTAAGTCTCTATTTCTGAAACAAATTAGAACATATGAATACCTTTGTTATAACTCTTCACAAGACCTTTGCAGGGACTTTCCACCTTAAGTGCTTTTGCCAAAGGGCGTATTGGACTGTTCAGTGGGCTGATGGCCTTTGGAATATGCCTCAAGTGATTGAGATCAATGCTCAGTATTGAACTCTCATCATCAACAGGTACTGGGTTAGGATCTCTCTCTTTAGTTCTAGGATACATTTCACTGTTTATAGATGAAGATGCAGTTGTACCAATAACAGTTAAGTCCGGCTCCACATCACAAGCATTCTGGTCAACTAATGGTACATCTGTATTATTTAATACAGTTCTGTCAGGTGACTGAGACGCCTTCATACTAATTCCACAGATTGCTTTTTCCTCAACAGGAAGCTCAAGATTTTCTACAGTCAAATGATCACCATCCTTCACTGCTTCCACTGGAGATTCTTCTTTTGTTTCATTAGTATCATCCACAGCATCACACAATTCCAAGTCACCAGAACTTCTGGCTTCCAGGTTACATAAGACAAGGTTTTGAGAGTCCTGGTGGGCTGAAGAGTTTTTTGTGTCAGCAGCTAGCCACATTTCATCTCCTTCTACCTTCTCCACTGCTGACTCAGGAAGAGTTGCCACACCTTCACTGTCCAGTTTAGATTGCCCCATTTCTGCTGCTGTCACATTATCACTGTGCATCACACATACTGTCACAGGCAAGTTTTCATATTGTGCCACGCTTCCTTCCACCTCCTGAGAGGAAGCTTCAGGGTGATTTAGATCTGTCACAGACACTGCTGAGGCTTCTAATTCAACCGGATCACAGGCCTCTGCTGCTGCTGCTGACAAAGTTTCAGCTGGCATCTCATCAGGAATCAATACCTTTGCTGCTCCCGGCAAGGCTTGGGATTGTACGTGGTCCACTACTGGCTCCTGTAAGGTTTCTGAACTCACTTCACAGGTTGTCACTACTGACAGTGCTTCAGACTGTGCTGGATCTGCTGCTGTAACTATCAAGGCTTCATTTTCAGAGCTGATGGAGACAGGAAGTGTTGGATCCACAATGATTTTAGTTGCAGTATTCGGAACTTCTAGTGTTAAATTCATTTGCTCTGCAGCACCACAATTAACAGGGCAGGCAGTATCTACCACATCTGCATGCAGAGTAAGCTCTGTAGTTCCCTCATCTGTAGCCTCTTGGGAAGGTGCTTTAAGTCCACCAGCTGGCGAAAGACATTGCTTTTTTGCAGGAGAAAGAGTTAAATTCAGCTTTTCCATAAAGCTTAGTTTCAAGTCTTTGCTTTTCATCACAGAGTGATTTTTAGTTTGTGGAAACTTATTGTCTTTTAAACTATCTGTAACTCTGGGTGTTTCTTCGGATTTATAGGACTTGTTTCTCTCACTTTTTATATCTGTTTCTCTCTTAGATTTTTTTGCAGATGGGTGACAAACATCTTTTGCAACTTTTCTTTCACTTCTTGAATGTCTACTTTCATCCTGATTTTCTCTTTCTCTTTTCCTTTTTTCTTCAGTTCTGTGCTTCTCTGATTTGGAATGTGCTGTTTCCCACTCATATCTACTACTGTTTTCCTTAAAGCGTGCATATTTATGCTCTCTGCTGCTGGAATTAGAAGGTGAAGACTTTCCTTCTCGAGAACTATGATCATTTGCTCCTCTGTCTCTCTTGCAGTCAGTGTCTCTTCCTGTTCTGGATTCTTCCACACGGCATTTACGTGATTCATGAAGATTCTTTGAATGTTCATTCTTTGCATATGGACTGCTCCCTCTACCAGACCTCCTTGATTGCTCCTGTAGTTTTTCACTTGGTTTAATTTTTTGGCTAGAGTTTTTTTCATCTTTATCATGCATTTTAATGTCTTTCTTCATTACATTCAGCAATCTCTCACCTGCATGCAATTCTCCTCTTGCTTGACATCTGTCTTTACCAGTAGTTTGTTTATCCCAGGAAGAAACACTCTTTTCCACCTTCCTTTCTGTGGATGGGCTGCACTTGACCTTAGTGCTCTGATTTTTTTGCTGCAACTCATTTTTATTAGTCTTTTCTGAGTGGGCTTTCAGCTTCTGATGAGGATCTGAATTCTTTTCTTCACTATCGGTATTATTACAAATACCACTGATGCCAGTACTTTGATGTACTTCTCTTTTGTATTTGTTGACATTTCCCCTACTGTACTGTTCATCACTTTTTGTTTCGTTTTTCTCCTTTTTGTTGTCCTTGCTGGAACTATGGTCATGGTTTGGTGGACATACATGAGTACCATCGCTGCAGAGCTCTTCAGGAGGGTATCTCAGTACATACGGAGTGTTTCTTTTATCAGAGCTAGACTTTCCATTTTCCACACTGTGAGATGAATAACTGTGATACGTATCCTTTGAACAGTCATTTTTCATTCTGTGATCCGTCTTTATACTGTCACCTAAGTCAGAAGACCTGAATTTGTAATCCTTCGTCTTACACATCTCAGAGCACCTCCCATTAGCTGATCCAGGAAGATTTGCCCTGGTGAAGCTATTTCGATGACTGGGAAATTCCGACAGCCTATGTATGCACAGAAAAAAAAAACACCTCATGTTAGTATTGAAATTTATTTAAAAATAACTAAAGTCAAATTATAACGAATCCATCTCTTTCTACAAACTTATCAACCTTTCATCCAGCTTCAAGTTGAAGAAAACCTATGAAATTACTGAACTACTACTTTATCCCCAGCATACAATAGAATATATATATTACATACATATTTTCCAAACTTACTTAATGTAAAGAAAGCCATTCCTACATTTCTGTTTAAACTATACTGTCAAGATCTTGCTATTACATCCAGTTTCATGTGTGGCAAATGTAAGTGTCCAAGCTTTTTTTTTTTTTAAAACTAACCACTAATCATTTCCCTCAAAGAGGTCTTCACAGACGGACAGGAAGCTTAAGGCGAAATAATTTATTATAGATCATATAGCAGGCAAGGCATATTTCTAATACCCTAGCATGCCATCTTCTCATGATTTTTCATAGCGGTTGCCTCTAAAATAGCTAGAACAAATATTTAATTTATCAATTTTTATCACTGTCAGGAGGTACTACAATAGAATTTGAAAGCACTTTAGTGAAGATGAATATTCAAAGCAAGAATATATTTTTAAAAAAAAGCTTAGAACACAGACTACTACACTCAAAAGTTTGAAAGTGATTTATTGTATCAAAGCCAATAACTGAATGAATTACGTGTTAAAACCTCTTGATCTCAATCTGATAATTTCTCATAATTTTCTTGATTTAGAAAACATTGCATAGTTGATAAGCATATAGTCTCTAGCAAGTAATGTCACACGATCCAATTTCTTTATGACACCTTTTGAAGTAAGAAAAAACCAAAGGTCAAACTGAAACATAAGAGATCATTTATGTGGCTGACACTGTGTACCTGACAAGCAGGTCACCCTATATAAAGACAAGTCCTGAACCCTGGACTACAACTTTGGTTCAAGCAATCCAAAAAAATCTTGTGCTCAGCTACTCTCCCATCAATACTGAAATATTTGAAAATCTTTCTTGTGTTAGGTCTACTAGAAATTAACAAAAACCTTCTAACTACTACCTTTCACCATTGGAGAGAATGTTTTCACATCTTGCCATGAAAACATATAGTCTCCTTATTTATGTTCATTTACTACCTGAAATATTTCACGGAATTCATCTGTCTATGACTGTAAAATACAGTAGTTTCAAAGCTGTAACATACAAAACGTCTGCATTTAAACATGGGAGGTGGTTAGAAAACCCAGCTTGAATGGGCGACTACACAAAACAAAAAAGAGAAGAGGTCACCCTTTGTATCTTGATCTCTAAATTACAAACCAAAGAGTTCACCCATGAGAAAAACAACAGCAACAAAAAACAAAAACAAACAAAAAACACCCATAAAAAAACATACCTATTTCCTCAGACTATAATAGTACAAAACAACCAAATTACTTACATCATAATTACTTCATTTAAAATACATAAAAAGTTTGTAACAAGTACATAAACAAGATCAGTCAAAAAACACAATTAAAGTTCTACTGTCTAGCTGTACCTTTGATGGAGATTACTGATTTCTTCATCCTTACGGTTAATTTCCACTCTCGCTGTTTTGATAAGTGCTGAAATATTTTTTTTAAGAGCTTGGTTTTCATTCTGTAGAATTATATTCTGTTTTTAAATAGTGAAAGAAGTAGGAAGAAAGAGAGTAAATGAGAATTAGCCTGGAAAGTCAACAATGCCACAAGGCATACCACAGGACAATCATTAAAATAAATAAATAAATAATAAAATCCTATCTTATGTGTAAACCGACAGTGGAACACACACAAAAAAATGTTTTGGAGAATTGCTGAGACACGCATAAGGGTGTTAATATTATTTTTAGTTATTAAGAAACGGTAACAACAAAACATCACTCACATTTCTGTTTTTGTGCTTGGTAATTACTTGCAATGTTGTAAGCACACAACTTATTAAAAATGAAATATGCAAAAAATAAACCAAAACAAAAAAACACCCCAAAACCCAAGCAAGCAAATAGGAAACCACAGAGCTAAAAGACTGCAATCCTCCCTATTGCTTCATTCTTTCACTCTGCCTGTTGCTTGCAGTCACCACATTGAATGTGGCTTTAAGCTGTTTCAGAGAAAGACAGAAGATAGCTAATACAATTTTGGCACCCTATCATTCCAGCATTTTTAGATGGAACATTCTAGAATCCTATTTGACAATTCTAGATACAGCTCCTTTTAATCACTGTTCTCAGCAAAGCCTGCTCAAAAGAACAGACAAATTCTGCAGAAAACAATTTAGAAATGTCACACAGCAGAAACTGCTTACCATTTAAAGCTTAGAATCTTTTCAACTTACCTGCAACACACAGTAGAGAAAGATGCAGTATTGCCCAAAATAATCTAATTATATGGGTTGACACAGTGAGGATACTAGCTCTATGTGAAGAGCAGGAAAGCCTTATCAAAATGGTACCTGTTCAGTACAGCTATCTTCTTCCAGTTCAGACAGCTTGGGCACTTTGCAACCTCCCTGCTACACTAACACTACAGGTATATTTTAATGAACCAAAGAACTTTATTCATTAAATATTTATTTGACATTTACTTTTTAATCAGAGATAGGAGACAACTTTTTAAGTAATTCAAATGTTACAGTACATATCACTGTAAAACAAGCAAAATTGACTGTTGGTTTTGTCCTAATCAGTGTCCTAATCAGTTTGCAGATGTGCATTACAAACCACCCATCTAATTAATTATGAAAAGAATATGAAATTAATTCTCTCAATGAAACATTCAGTTTGCTTTACATAAATCTTGACAATGTTGCCCTTTGATCTACAGTACCTGTGCCTGTATTTCCTTCAGTTTCTTCATCAGCTCTTTAATTTGCTGTTGACACTTTCCATACTCTGCCTGCAACTGTCAAAGAGAAGAATTCACAGAAGTGGGCTTAAGTTACACAAAAAGTTACTCTTCTAGATTATTAGTATGTTAACATCACAATTCATATTTCAAAGCTCCGCTTTTCCAAAACTACAGCTTTAATGCCAGTACTAGAACAAAAAGCTTCAATACACTCCAAGAGGCATAAAATAAAATAAAACATCACTGGCACTCACGTAAGAGGAATCACAGAATTGCAGGGATTGGAAAAGACCTCAAGAGATCATCGAGTCCAACCCAACAACAGGAAATCTATGTGTGCTTGTCCAACTGTCACATGCCAGACTGTAACAGGAAGCCATACAATTGTGAAAGTAAAGACAAGACTGTGTAAAGCTAGCAGTTCTCAAGAGCTATCTTGCAGATAGAAACTTCATCAGATTTTACATAATACAAACTAGTTAAGGAAATTCATAATCGTGACAGAAAGTTAACTAAAACCAAACTCAAGCTGAAAGAAATAGACCGCAAAAGACCTGCTCTTGTTGAGATCACAAATTAAATATACATGTGGTATGAGCTTTTCTTTAAAATTAGATGCCTACTTCCTTATTTGTTGTTTTTGACAGTGAATTGGTCTCTAATGTACAAATTAACATTTTCATCATTTAGCAGACTACTGGATGTTTCGTTCCTGCTTCTTCTCCAGTGTATTTTAGCTGTGGACGTCCTTACTCTGAATCCTGGGATTATACTTAGACTGCATCTTATGAACTTGGATATGTGATGTTACATGACTAAGTCTTCTCCTGATTTGCTTTAAGCAGTTATCTAATGTCCTTAAGACTAAAGGCAACTATGCATGTGAGATCAATTCACACCCTACCTGCATTAGCTAGGTAAACTTCTTACAAGAAATGTCAATACCATCCTTGCACAGAAAGTTGAACAGATATTTAACAAGGAAGAAATATTTCCCGTACTGATACAACTGTATGCAAAAGGATGTTAAATAAGAACAGCCTATCCCATAGCTAGAGTAAAAGATTTACTGATTCTGATAAACGTGTTGACTAGCAGCTTTTAAACAAACACATGTTTTTATTAATGGGCTGCCCAGGGAGGTGGTGGAGTCACCAACCCTGGAGGTGTTCAAAGAACACTTGGACATTGTGTTGAGGGATGTGTTTTAGTGAGAACTATTGGTGATGGGCGGATGGTTGGACTGGATGATCTTGTAGGTTTTTTCCAACCTTGGTGATTCTGTGATTCCTTTATTTAAAAGTGGTTTTCCTATCTTCTCAATAATGTGAGCACACTGGCAAACATGCAAGATAATATATATATATATATTTGTTACATTTATTCACACCTCATTGTAAGATGCTTCCTTTGCAGTTCCTTCTTCAATTAATATCTCATCAAATAAGTTTAAACTGTTGCCAGCTGGAGTTGAATTTGGAGCAGAGCTGTCTGTAGAAAGAAAAATACATCACATAAAAGAAAAAAAACAATTTCTATGTAGATTGCATCATATCAGAGAAGAATATGACCTGATCTGAAGAAATCCCCACTTTGGACTACAACATTAGTATTAGTTTTTATTGAAAATACACGATCCAATATACATCAACAGACAATATAATAATGAAATCTAAAGTTCAACTTAAAAACACTGTTTTAGAGAAATTATAGAGAACCCCGAAGAACAAAGGTGGGTGCGTTTTGTGACTAAGTTGTTTGAAGTCAAAGAAGGGCTAACTCACAATAAAGCTTTCTGAATTACAAAGCAACAGTTCTAAGCAGTGATCTAAGGTTCTAGAATTCCAGTACTGCTAGCTAGTAGAAAGCTAGAATAAATGTGTGCAAGCTACAGTTAATTCAGATTTGATCAGACTTGTCTGTTGAATATTCACAGTTGAAAATCAATTAACATTAAAAGGAATTCTCAGAATACAAACTCAGAAACACAGATCCGAGAATCAGAATGAGATGGGAAGAGGAAATGAGCTATTATAGAGTTGGTATGAGGTTGAATACCACGCTTCTTGTGCTGAATGTGAAAGTGAAAATGTCCTGAACTGCTTTATATTACCTCACAAAGATTAACCCCCATGCTTTAGTTTCAAAGAAATAAATAGAAAAATAAAAGCCGCACCCAAATTATTTAGCTAACAGTGCTTTTTCTTCATTCAATCTGTGCACTCTGTTTACCAAATATACATTACTGACAGGACCTGATTCATGACACCTCTGAAATATAGATTAATTTGCAATCATACAAATGAAGTCAGCTATCAAAACTGCTTCAATCTTTTTGGATGATACTGTAACACAAAGAGTATTAGCACAACGCAAGAGGACACATGAGTAACACCTTACTTGCACGTAACAAAGATCTCACCAATCTTCCTTTCAAATTAAAAGGAGATCCTTCAGATCTAGACTATATCAAATCACTGGTGACGTTATGACATGCCTGCACTGCATTACCTTACTACTACTTGGATCATTTCTACAACAGTGTATCTCAGTATCTGAAATAGGACCCAAGAGAATACTTTTAAGTGTGGTAACAAATACAAAATGGAAAGAGAGAAAAAGATGTACAAATGTTTTACATCTATAGGATACAGAATAGTCCTCCCATAAACATTCAGTGCATTCACAGATGTTAAGGACAATTGGGAAACACTTGTTTAAATACTAGAAACTGCATTTCACTAAACTGCCCTACAAAAATCCAAAAAAAGGAACATACTGAAATTTTGTTTCTTTCTTACCTTAAAAGAAGTTAAAAGAAAAAAAATAATTTACATTAGCACGTGAAATGTCTCTGAACACTAAAGATTAAAGGACCTATTGAATTCATTGTACCACACAAACTATGTTGTGGAGCTATCATTGGTGATTTAGTTATCAGTGACTGTTGGTTCTGGTCCAAAGCAATTTAAGAAACACAAAAGGAAGGTGTGTTTTCCAAGGCAAAATGTCTAATAGCGAGGCATAGACAGAAGAGCTGAAGCTTTTCAGCACCCTTTCATACACAAGACTATTAACATAACCAGCATCGCATGAAAACTATATTATAATCACTTAGGTAACATACTCATGAATTCTCAGCTGTGTTTACACAGTGTATAATGTGTATGCCTTGAATTTAACTAAGTAGGTCACTGAAGCACATGTCAGCCCAGCTAAATGTAAATTTTACACTAAATGCTGTCTTGCTTGAAACCAGCCTAAAAAGCCACAGACTATGATACTTCAACCCAATTAACAAGATTCATTCAACCTACCAGGAACTGTCAAGCCATTGTCCAAACCATCATAAATATCCACTGAGCTCTCATCACCTTCCTTAAAGGGGGATGCTTCAACTAAAGTAAGAAGAAAAAAAACAGCAACAAAGTAAGCCTTTTATAAACTTCAACTTCTAACTTTCTACATATAGCCATGATCCTAGGGTTACAGAACAGAAGTAGAAGTAGTTTCTATGGAGAAACAGTCTCTAGCCATCTGGGAGCAAATAAAGTTCTGTGATCAATTCCTAAATCTCACAAGACCCGTCCATAAGGCAAATCTACAGCTATAAGTACAATTTAAAATCAGCACCTGGCAAAGCTAACTTGGTCTGAATTGGAAACAATTTTCTGGAACACACTGAATCCAGAGGTTATACAGCTCAGAAACAGATGAAGACTTAGAATCATAAAATCACTACTGTTAAAAGAAGTACTTCTCGCCAAGTAAAAGGAAGCATTTTAATAGCCTGTGTCAGAATTCAGATTTTAATTTTGTCATCTATTCACATACCAACTTGTTCTGCAAAACTATTTCAGTCGAGTTTTCTCCAGACTATCCTCGTATCTTTTTCCATTGTCTCTTTATTATACCCATTTTCCTACACACGAATCTTTCCAGTTCTGCAGGAAGTATTATTCCTTTTAAGAAAAATATCAACCAATCTTCTGAGGCTGGGAATTTCACAAATGCACCAGATCAACAAACTGCTGAGCTGGGCATGAAGTTGGAGCACCTCAAATGTTTGTACTGGATCTGAAGGCAAGGCATTTGTCTTCAAAAACAAAAAACAGAGGACCAAACCTCTCAACTTGCCCAAATACAGAGAAAGATGAAGGCTAAATCACATGCTATAAAGTAAAGGTGAGAGGCCTATTACAAATACCCTCTCACAACACAGAAATCCAAATGCAAAAATTAGGGTGGCAAATGCAACGTTACTGATGTGATGTGGCTCACATTGAGACTGTTTCATGCCATACAACTAGAGTTTACCAGCATTTGTCCCAACTTACATTATTTCTGTTTTGTTTTTATCAAGTACCTTTCAGACCTATGGACTTTTGTAACGCTCCTTGTGTTATTTCACTGCCAAACAGAACATGGTGAAAACTCATCTTACCAGCACAGCGGGTATCAAACAGTCCCAGTCCATCCTCATCTGTTGCCATGATACAAACTCCCTACGGCTTCCCCATCTACAAACAAAAGGAGAAAAGATTAACCAGCAGTTTAAGAACATCAATGTAAAACAGAAGCACACGGAAGAACATCATTTACACCTGAGCCACCTGATCTTTAACTGGTCAAAAGTCTTACACCAAGGTAACATGCTTAGATTTTCATCAGGAGTGAAAACAAGAAGTTACCCACCCCATAAAGAACCATTCTGACTTTCAGAGTAAGGCCTTCAGCAGTATCTTCGTTCTTACATAAAGAATAAACATCCTACAAAGAAACTTCGTCATGAGGACGAGCGCCAGGTCCTACTAACAGGTCTGACCGTATTCCTTCCCCATCCACTCATACCACTGCGTAACTCAGATTGCCCTCCTGCTGCCCAACAAGCACAAACCAAACCAAGGGGCAGCTCCGTGCCTCCCACCTGTGCACTGAAGCCCACTCACAGGGCGCGGGCACCCCATGGCAGCAGAGGGAAGGCCCCGGCCCTGCCGCCGGGAGCGGCCACAGCCTTTCGGCCTCTCACCGCCTCGCCTTACCGCCGAGCCCCGTCACGGGGCGCACGCAGCCCTCGGGGTGGGGAGGGCCTCCGGGAGCAGCGCTCCTCAGGCGGGCTGCGCTGGGGAGAGGAAGGGCAGCCCCAGCCGGCCGAAATCAAGGTGAACGTGAAGGAAGGGAGCGGCACCCCACGGCACTGAGGGGGAAGGAGAGAAAATGGGAAAGGAAGAGGGAAAAGAACAAGCCCGCACCCACCGGTCAGCCCCAACCCGCGACGCCCCACAGGCCGCCGCCGCTGGTCCCGCAGGCCGGGCGCCGAGGGGGCGGAGCTTGCAGAGGCGGCAGCCAATGGCGGGAGACGCAGCGCGCGTCCGCAACCGCGACGTCCCCAAACCCGACCCGCCAACCCCGAGCAGTTGGCGCCAAAGTGAGGAGCGTGAGGCGGCCGCGCCCCGCCCCCTGAGCCGCAGCCCCGCCTTGGGAAGGTGGCGCCCGGCTCCGTGTAAAGGTGCTGCGCTGCTGCTTTCCTTTGGGACTCGGCGGCTCCTGTCAGCCAGCGCTGAGGCTCGCGGTGGTGCCGTAGGCTGAGCTGCCCCAGCTCTGGAAGGCCCGAGGGCAGCTCACGGCTCTACCTCCTACAGGCCCCGTCGCAGCGCCTCCTGTGACTGAGGGACGGCTGCCCCAGCGAACGGTGCAGTGTAATTAGCGAAGCCCCGCGCACGGGAGCTCCGACCCGGATCCCGCAGCGGTCGGGCAGTTGGGGGACTACATATCCCAGCACGCAGCGGGCGCCCATCCTCCTAGCGGCTCCACGCCCGGCGGAGAGCTGCATGCTGGGAGTTGTAGTTTAGCGCGCCCGCGGGGCCTGTCCGTGTCGTCACTTCCGGACGACGGCCGCCGGAAGCGGAAGTTGGGAGCGAGGTGCGCGTCCCTCGCACGCCCCACGTGTCGCGCGGCGGTGGCTGGAGGTCGGCTGTTCCGGCTCCGCAGCCCCGCCGGCCGTAGCATGGCCGACATCAGGTTCCACCTGGCGGAGCCGCTGCAGCTCGTGGCGCGCAGGAACGAGAAGAGCGGCGCCGAGCTGAACAGGTTTCTGGGCAAGCAGGTGAGTGGGTGGGGGCTGGAGGGCGAGGGCGAGCTATGCCTCCTCCTTAGCCTTACCTCCCCACCGTGCCGCCGCGTCCTCGCTTGTCCGAATCTGTTATGTACAGGCTTCTTTATTCCTCTTCCTTTCCCCGTTCCTGCGTCGCCTCTGCCCCTCATCGGGCCGTGTTCTGCCCAGCAAAGCTTCGGGATTTTCCGTATCCCTCAGGGTGGCTCAATGCTAGGGTGATACTGAGGGATAGCAGTCGTGAGCCGCGTAGCGACGTCCTATTCCGCAGCCGGGTGCTTTGCTGCCTGTGTTCGCCTTAAACCGGTGTGTGGAGTGGGAACGGGACTGGATATCCTGCAGGGTGCTTCCCTTATTACCACGATGATGCTGAAAATGCATACTTTGTTTAGTTGCTTTCACATCCAGTTTGCTGTGTCTGTGGTGCACCTGTGGAAGTGTAATAACAGGACAGCAGCACATCGGGTGCCGTATTATTGACACTATTCATGCCAGAGTTTCTGGAGACCCTACGTCATATGCACATGTTGATTCAAAATCTGTGTCTAGAAAATCTTTTGAGTGTCTAGAAAAATCACAAAATCATTAAGATTGGAAAAGAACACTAAGATCAGCTATTCCAACCATCAGTCCATCACCGCACTCACTAACCATGTTCCTCAGTGCCATACCTGTGTGGTTCTTGAACACCCCCAGAGACAGTGACTTCATCGCCTCCCTTGACAGTCTGTGATGATGTGGCACCGCTCATGAATGAGAAACTTATAGCTATAAGCCCCTGTACATTTCTGTACCATCTAGTAAAAAATCAGCTTTACAGAGTGTCAGAGTCTGCTCCTGATTCTGTGTGTTACTGGAGGCTTATCTGAATCCAGATAGGAGTCAGATAGGATTCAGATCCTTCTTGTATAGTATTGCAAGTGCAGGCCGTGTGTAAATCGGCTTACTTTTGGCTCTCTGTGATGGTGTAATATCAGTGGAGATGTTCGTTATATGCGAAGAGTGAAGTAGTCATAGGAAGGGAACAGTGCAAAAATACCCTCATTCCTTCGTGTTCTTTACACACCTCAGAGTTTTAAGCACCGCACAAATAGAGGAATATAAAAATTTGAACAAATAGAGACCTTTATGGTTGTTTTCTTTGTTTATTTTATGGAACTGTTTGTATCTCACATTCTACTCTACTATTTTAGCTGTACATCATTTTGCCATTCTTTTTTCAATTTAAAAGTGAAATGTCCTGATAATTAAGGCTGACTACTGTTTCTTAAAACACAGCTTCAGTTTTTTGTTTGTAAGCTTAACTAGGATGACAAGATGCAGCATTTTAAGTAAGGGAGGATATTTTGCACTTTCTGTCTGTATTCTCACGTCCTGTTTCTAGTTTCGAAGAGCTGTTATTTCTGTGAGACAATGTGTTACAATAAGTTAAGGAATACAAAGATATGAAAGACAGAATGTTCTCACTTGGTGGCCTGTGCTCCTGCGTTGAGAGTAAATTGCTGGAGGTGTAGGATAGTTCTGCCTTATTTTGCAGGAAGCTGAAGTTTTCCTTGTTTTCCTTGTGATGCTGTACAACCCTCTTTTCATTTCATTTCTAAGCATATGGCTTATAAGAGTGCAAGTTTTCTCTTTATCTTACTGAATTTGGGAGGAATACCTGAGGGCTGTGAGCAGAGGGGTGGCTGTTCTGCAGACTCAGGTTGTTTCCTGCTATGATCTCTCCTACTCTGGAGTTTTGGACTTGGCTAGTTCTTAAAAAAGACTTCTGTACACAGTGAGCAGTAAGTAACTGCGCAGTGCAGGTTGATGTACTGCTGGCGGAGCAGTCAGAGGTGATCTTTAATTCCAGGGTTTGATCCTGGCTGTGTTTCTCTTCAGTGTTTGTTCTGTTATCAATGCACACTGCGTGTATTTGTTGGATTGTTGTTTGCGGTGCTTTCTAGGCAAAGTTTTACCATCCTGGACTCATAGACTAATACTGAACACTTGCAGATCAGCTGTCCTTTGCTACTGACTGAGAAAGTTGTGTATTTCATAAAGCAGCCTTTCATTACAAATCCCCTGACATATTATGTTTTTCCATAAAGTTTTTCATTTATACTGAGAGGCTCTAGAATCAAATGTACAGTTTCTTTGTAGAACGAGAATGTTGCCACTGTGCTTTTTTCTTTCTTTATTTTTTTCTTCATATCACTTCTGTATGTCCTAAGGGTACTATGATTAAAAAAATACCACTTGCTCTCACAATGTTTCTAATTAATTTGGTGCGTGGTAGTCAAGTTACTAGAAAATATTACCAAATGAGACTGATCCACTACGCTTATTTTCTGCTTTATTGTTAATTGTTCCTTTTATTTGATACTAAAAGCTCTGGTTAATGAATTAAGCACCCTGTTGTGCCTTGTTAGTGTCACCAAGGACTTTTGATTAGGAAGCAGAAGGTAGTTGTTATTTACTTGTTATTGTTATTAATCACTCGAGGTTAATGTGATGGTTTTAATCTTTGTAATGTGTATTGTGGTTTTCCTGATTTCTTACATGTTGGACAAGTGAAGTACTTGAATGAGTACATACATATGCTAAGAGGACATCAACTGTGGTAAAACCTTGGGAGATCTTTGGAAAGCAGCATTCGGGAGCTCTTGTAGCAATGGGATGATTCTGTCTGCATGCACAGCAGCAGATTTTATACAACTAACAAAAGTCCAGGACAGGCAGAAATTGACAGCATGTGTTGCTAAAATGAGACTATCTAAATTGCAGAGTATTTCCATATAAATTCAGTAAGTGACTGTTTGGAAAGCTTCCCTGCCTAGCTGATATTTACTGCTATTTGACAGGAAAGGTAAAATAGTGTTGATGCGTTTACTCAGTCAGTGCGGGAGGGGAGGGTGGAAGGTCAAAGTTGAGAGCAAAACTGCTCTAGGCAAATCAATGATCTTTTTTTCCTAAGTCAAAGCACTGTTATGTGCTAAACATCACTGAAGTGGTACAGTGTTTGGATAATAGCACGAGGTCAAAGACCAAAGAAACTTAAGCTTAAATACACAAGAAACTGTGTTTCTTCAGTAATAGTTTGGAAGATTGTGTATGTTTGGTGTTGTATTTTTTTCCCTATGGTAGATCAGAAGATCAAAATCTATTCTGTGTATGTTCTGAAGCCTAACGTTTTACTTGCATAAAGGAACATTTTTATAAAAGAGTAAGAAAAAAATCTCAACTTCAACTTGCAGATGTATGCTTTTTTGTTATTATTCATCGTAATGGCTTCTAATAAGAAGGTAACAACTTTTTTTGAGAACTTGAATTTATAATTTTTTTTTATAATTCCTACTTAATGTGTCATTACGTATGGAGAGCTGCATCAAATAAGTCCTTTCTGGTCTCTTTTCAGTAGTGCGTGGGGACAGGACTAGGGGCAATGGGCTGAAACTCCAGCATAGGAAGTTCCGCACGAATGTGCGCAAGAACTTCTTTACAGTGAGGGTGACGGAGCACTGGAACAGGCTGCCCAGGGAGGTGGTGGAGTCTCCTTCTCTGGAGATATTCAAGACTCGCCTGGACGCCTACCTGTGCGACGTGGTGTAGGGAGCCTGCTTTGGCAGGGGGGTTGGACTCGATGATCTCTAGAGGTCCCTTCCAACCCCTATAATTCTGTGATTCTGTGATTCTGTGATTCTTTCACTGGATATTTTCTTCCTGTAAAGTTCACTATGGAACGTGTGTGAATGGTTCTGAAACTAAAAGTCTATATAATTTCCCTTTTAACCAGTTCCTTCTTTCTTTCTTTTTTTCCTCTAGACTTGGACTCAACAGGATCGACAGTGCATCCTTGACGCTTTAGCACTGTTATTATTGGATAAAGAATGTACTCTATTAATTGGCCGCCAGCTTCGTCCAGTCTTGCTGGACTTATTGGAACGAAATGCAACCGCCATTAAAGCTGGTGGCCAAATCAACCATGATCGGCATGAAAGGCTGTGTGTAGCGATGAGCAAGCTGGTTGCTGACCATCCTGATGTTTTGCCGTAAGTTACATAGTGCCTCAGAGTGCGTTTGCTCGCCAGTATTTACTGGGATGCGTTGTTTTAATGCTTTGGCTTTTTGCAATAACAAGTGTCCATTCAATTGAAAGAACGACTTCGAAAACACAAGTCTTAAGCAGTGCTTCTTTAAATTCAATTATGAGGTAATATCTAGCATGACTTTTGTCTTAGATCATTTGATTAGAAGGAAACAGTTGACTTATTCTGTTAACAACCAAAATGTCTGTATTTAATTTTAGATCTGTAGGCCAGTAGAATAGAAAGTCGCCTGAGAGTTAATACTACTTCTTCAGTAAACAAGAAAAACCAGAGATTTTACCACATTAAAATTGGTGATGTTTCCCTTTACTAAACAAATAATAATTTCTAATGTAGTAAAGCATCTGTTGTAAGCTGATAGTTGAAGTGGCTACCTTTCCCAGGCATGGACAAAGATAAATAAAAGGCCTCATGCACAGTATGTCATCAGTTACTGTTTCTGGACCTCTGAATTAACACATTAGTGAGTATTTTCCTTTGTTCTGGCTTAGATGTCTCTGTTCCACCTCTTTCTCTCTCTTTTTTTCTTTACGAAGATTTGCTTTGAGATATTTTAAGAACACATCACCAGTTTTCCAGAGGCTTTTCTTGGAAAGCTCAGATGCAAACACAGTCCGATATGGGCGCAGACGAATGAAGTTACGGGACCTCATGGAAGCATCGTATAGGTTTTTACAAAAGGATCAGTCAGTTTTCCGGGAATTATGGGACTGGAGCGTGTGTATTCCACTCCTAAGGAGTCATGACACTTTGGTCCGTTGGTAAGTGTAAAAAGTTCAAATCTTTTTCCATAGAAAAGGCAACTGTATCTTGAATTCGTAAAGTACAGGAACAAGAGTGTTGTCAAATATAACCGTCAGGATGACGTGCGTTCAGCTATTTAACGTCTTTGTCTGTGACATAGGTGGTGGGACTGAGTACACCTTCAGCATGTTTGCTGATGACACCAAGTTTAGCAGTGTAGTTGGTACAGCACAAGGAAGGGATGCCATCCAGAGAGACCTTGATAAACTCGAAAGGTGGACTCTTGTGAAACTAATGAGATTAAACAAATCGAAGTGCAACTTTTTGCACTCGGGTTGAAGTAATCCCAGCTATGTCTAGGAAAACTTGATGATATAGGCCTGCTGAGAAGGACTTAGGGGTGTTGGTTGAAGAAAAATTTAACATGAGCCAGCAGCATGCACTTGTGGTCCAGAAAGCCAGTGGTATCCCGGATTTTGACAGAAGAGGGATGGCCAGCAGAGTGAGGTAGATGGCTTTCCCTCACTATGCCTTCATAAAGCTCCAGCTGGAGTATTGCATCCAAGTCTGGGGCCCCCAAAACAGAAAAGATGTGGAGCTTTTGGAGAGGGTCCAGATGAGGGCTATGAAGATGATCCAAGGGCTGGATCACCTCTGCTATGAAGGTAGGGTGAAGGAACTGAGCTTGTTCAGCCTGGATAAGAGAAGACTACAGGAAGACCACATTGTGGCCTTTCACTATTTAAAGGAAGTTTATAAACGTGAGGAAAATCAACTTTTTACATGGGTAAATAGCAGTAGAACAAGGGAAATTGCTTTAGAATAAAGAAGGAAGATGTAAGTTTGGTGTCAGTGGAAACTTTTTTTTACAGAGACAGTAGTGAGATGCTGGAATAGGCTGCCCAGAGAGGTTGTGAATGCCCATTCCCTGGAGGTGTCTAAGGACAGATTGGATGGGACCCTTAGCTAGTATTTAATCTAGCAGATGGCAACTCTGCCTGTGGTGGGGGTTTAGAACTTGATGATCCTTGAGGTTCCTTCCAACCCAAGCCTTGCTACAATTCTATTATATTCTTGGAAAAATGAGTAATGAAAAGTGGAGCACACATGCCCCTGGCCATTTCATAAGAGTAATATGCCACTTTTCACTTATTATACCACTGCTTTTAACTGCTTCAGGGGAACCTTATGGCAGCTTTCCAGTACACGGGGAGCTGGGGAAGACTTTTTGTAAGGGCATGTATTGACGGGACAAGGGAAAACAGTTTTGAACTGAAAAAGGGTAGATTTAGATGGGATATTAGGAAGAAATTCTTTACTGTGAGGGTGGTGAGACACTGGAGCAGGTTGCCCAGTGAGGTGGTGGATGCCCCCTCCCTGGAGGCATTCAAGGCCAGGCTGGATGGGGCTTTGAGCAACCTGGTCTAGAGGGACGTGTCCCTGACTATAGCAGGGGATTGGAACTGTGTGATCTTAAAGATCCCTTCCAACCCAAACCATTCTATGATTGTTTTATTTTGAGGCAGCTTTATGTTACTGTGAAGCCAATGTGTAGGAGTTGTATTTTTTGGTGCTGAGTCTTAAGTTCAGTGTATTTTGGTTATTTTAGAAATAATGGGAAATTGCAGATTTGAAGGGTTAATGGTGACCATTTGAATGGGAAACAGGGAAGGAATAGTTGGGCAGAGAAAATGTTTTCATTCTTTTATATGCTTACCTCCATTTGTTTAGGAAAGTCCCATCTTTTACTGTATTTCTGTTGTTTTTTCAGCATTTCAGAGGAATGTTAACAAGTTAGCATGTTAATGATAGGTTATATAATGAAAGAATTTCTTTTCTCTGGAGAAATGTATCAGAAAAAGATATAAAATGTTTAACATAGCTTTAAAATTATTTCTAAAGGTAAAGTTATCTTCATGTTTTTCCCAAATTGGTATTTTGATTTGCAAGAGTTGTCAAGCTAAATGTTTTCAACTATAATTTGACATCTTTTGTTCTAAATATAATTTTTAGGTATACTTCAAACTGTTTAGCTCTGGTTACGTGTATGAACGATGAACATAAATTGTCTTTCATGAAGAAGATCTTCAGTCCTGAGGAGCTGACACATTTCAGACTAAAGTAGGAACATTTTCAATATTGAACAAAGTTGATTTGTTGGTGGCTATCAGTTGAATTAATATACATGGATGTGGATTTGACAGGCTACTAGAAGAATCTCAGGTGCAGAATGTGGAACAAGCCCTTGTTTTGGCCAATCCAGATTCCTCATTTTGGCAAAAGGAGAAAGAAGTGCGATATAAACAAGGCCATATTGTATCGGGTGACCTGTCTGCAAATGTAGTAGCTGTTTGTGGTATTGTGCTGCCTAGACTAAAGCTTGTTTCTGAAGAACAGCAGGTATGTAACCGGGTGTTGTCTGTACCTTTTTTTTTGTGAACTGACTTTATTCCTACTAAAAAGTTATTGGGATACTATGGATAATTTGTGTATCTGTTGTTTTTTTGATGTATGCTGTAACTAGTGATATGTAATATTGGAACTGCAGGGGAAGCTTTGCTGTGGAATGCAACAGTGAAAGTATAATAAAGCTTCCAAGTACTCAAAGCCCTTCCAATGCCTGAAGAAGGACTACAGGAAAGCTGGGAAGGGACTTTTTATAAGAGCATGTAGTGACAGAATGGGGGGAAATGGTTTTAAGCTGGAAGAGAGTAGATTTAGACTAGATATAAAGAAGAAATTCTTTTCTGTGAAGGTGGTAAGATGCAGGAACAAGTTGCCCAGCAAGGTTGTGGATTCCTCCTCCCTGGTAGCATCCAAGGCCAGGCTGGATAGGGCTTTGAGCAACCTGATGTAGAGGGAGGTGTACCTGCCTAAGCAGGGGCTTGGAACTAGATGAACTTAAAGGTCTTTTTCAATCCAAACCATTCTATGATTCTGTGATTCTAATAGTCCTGTTGTTGTCATCTTCTTTGTAGCAATACTTAAGAACATGCTATAAGAGACGTAGTGCTTTGTGCTATCCAGGGATATTATCAATTGCCTTTCTCTGAAGTTATGTTATTAAAGGAAAACAAGGCTGCTCCTTACTCTTCTAGAAGGCAGGATTAAGGAGTTAAGGAAGAGCTTACTTTCTCCATTTCACTTGAGCTGTGTGATGCCGAATGTAGTGTAGTGCTTTACAGTTTTAACAAAACCATCAAATGCAATAGTATGTTTGATTAAGTAGCATTTCTTCTAACCTATTTTTTGCTGAGATGCTATTAATCTTTAATTGTTCGGGTTCTTTTTTGTAGCTGCAGTCAGTATTCTTGACTGGTTTTCTCATTAAGTCACAATTTTTGACAGTATTTGGCCCGAGTATTGTTACTTAATTTTGTAACACGTTCACAAATGAAGGACAAAGGGATAAATGAAGACTGCTAATATCCCGAATTTTTTTTTTTTTTTTTTTTTCCTTTTCCCTCTCTGCTTCTGTGACTTTAATTTAGTATCTTTTAAATCTGTCTGTGTGTGTGCATGTATGCATTGAATTGAGTATATGGTTTGAAATTCATTGCAGCAGGGAGAAAGTTTTGGAGCAGAGTAGTAGTCTTTGTGCCGTATACTGGCATATTAGTGAGTGTTGAATGATTAAAATATTTGGAGAGCATCTGTCATTGATGAATTACCTTTCAGTAAACTGTGTATCCATTGCAGTTTGAGTGAAGCAAAAAAATCTTCTGAATTTAATTACCCAGTCCCCCATGCATTGTGTTTAATGACCCTATACTTTGACCTGTGCAGCAAGAAGAAAATACAGCACATCAGTTTTTATGTTCATACGTAACCTGCATCTAACTGCCATTTGATTTTACTTTTTAATTGGGATCCATTCTGATGATTTAATTTCATTTGTATTACAAATTGTATTTGATTGACACGAATGTGATGATTGAATAGTTGCTGTGTCTGCTGACAATTTAGTGTGAACTCCCTTTGGGAACAAATTGTACATATACTAAATTAAGTGTTTCACCTATAATAGGTTTTTGATGAAGTCTATTTTAATATCTGTCATTACATACAGTCTTTATAGTCCACAGCTCTAAGAAGTTTAATTATAGTTGATGTGTGTTGACAGGTTTGTAGGCTAAAATTTTCCAATAATCATACATGCTTTCATAATTGTTCTGTGTAGTAAAACCTATTTAAAAGAAAAAAAGCTATTTCATTGCAGTAACTCCACATTTTGTTTTAACAGGAAAATACCGTCAGCCGTTTTGTTTTGGTTGAATCTGCCTGCACAAATCTTCAAAACCTTGCTATTGCTGTAGCTTTTCAAAGTCCTGTTTTATTGGAGGGACCAATAGGATGTGGAAAAACTACTTTAATTGAATATTTAGCAGCTGTTACTGGAAGGACAAAGCCTCCTCATATTTTGAAAGTCCAACTTGGGGATCAAACTGATAGCAAGGTAAATGATGACATTGTTTTACGTCATAAAAATATAATGGTCTTTTAATGATCCTGATAATGAAAGGAAATGAATAAGATAACATGCAAATTTTTTGCTAAGACCTCGCAACCTTCAGCTTCTTACAGTATTGTTCTGGCTATTAGTGAGAATAGTAGATTTAAAGAAAAATCAGTTCAGCTTCCTCATTATTTAAATTCTCTACATGATTGTGCATTATCCATTCTGTTTAAGTTATGTGTTTTGTCTGGCTTTCTCCCATTTTTCCTGTGTTATGCTGTTGATTTTCTCTATTAGTTGCAGTGGCGCACCTATGTACTTAGCCATCTAATTACCTAATTCATTCTTGTTACTATGCTACAGTCTGGAGGAATAAAATGTTTTTTCTTGAAGTGTAATGATGGACCCATATTAGTAGGATTAGCAGACAGTGTTATTTGTATCCCAGGTCATTTTCACTTTAAATTATGAAGGCATGTAATGAGCAAGTCTCTAATTCAGCACTTGTTTCTGTCATAGACGCTGCTTGGTATGTATCGTTGTACAGATGTCCCAGGGGAGTTTGTTTGGCAGCCTGGAACCTTGACACAAGCTGTTACCAAGGGTCATTGGATACTTCTGGAGGATATTGATTATGCTCCTCTGGATGTGGTACGTAGGTTCTTGTTCACTATAATGTTTGTCTTAAGGCTGTAGTAGCAATTCTTGGATTCCAGTCACTATGGATTCTATGGCAATTTACTGAAAATAATGCTTCTTCAACAGGGGTTAAAATAAAACTAGCCTGGCTTTCTTCAAAGATAGTTACACTGCAGTTGTTGTCACTGCTGTAGAGCAGCGATGACGTTGCCCCTGATTTCACTGTGAAGAATTGCAGTGATGCTGGTAACGAGCAATGTCTCTTTGAAATAGTGTTCCAATGTTTGAAAACAAATGTGACTCAAAAACCACAGAATATCAGTCACTGTATTAGGCTGATGTTGATAGTAAGATTTTTCTAGTGTCTTTTTTAAATATGTATATATATATATTTTTTTTTCTGTTGGTCCAGATTTCTTTCCTCTAGTTTGGTTATTAAAAAATACGGTGTTATAATAAGCACCATGGATTTTAATTGATTTCCCACATTCAAATTCAGAGCTAGTATTTGCTAGCAGGGTATACACTATAACAGTGCTAATGTTTTTAGATTGATATCTTTGAGATGAATATTATCTTTGTTCAGGTAGATAAAGAAAACAAGCCTTCTGACACTTCTGAGAACCAAATCAATCATTTGACAACTCAAAGCCAATAGTTTTAGTTCGGATTTGTAGTGAAAACTGTCATTTCCGTTTTCATGTTAAACCTGAGTGGAGGAGATGGAAGGGAGGGAATCATACCTATGGCTTCAATTACTGAATAAAAGTAATTGAGACTCAGTGGTTCAAGTTTGTGTCACTTACAAGTTCAGTCTGCAGGAAAAGCTGTTGCTGACAATGTAGTGAGGACCATTAGTGAGGAGAAGTGTTTCATATGTGGATTGAATGTAACTGGGTAGGATGTTGGTTAATGTTTCCCCACCCAAAAAAAACAATGTTTCATAGAGTGTATTTTCCTCTCCAGATCTCTGTCTTAATTCCTCTTTTGGAAAAAAAGGAATTGCTAATTCCTGGTCGTGGTGACTGCTTGAAAGTAGCACCAGGATTCCAGTTTTTTGCAACCCGGAGGTAAGCGCATAGAGTTAAATGAGTTAATGCGAATTGTCATATTCTTAAGTCAAATACAGCAAGTTTAAAAATTGGTCTGAGTGTTCTAGCAGTTTCCAGTTACATGTGTTTGTTATAAATGACAAATGAAGGGTAAACAGAATCACAGAATGGCCTGTGTTGAAAAGAACCTTAAAGATCATCTAGTTTCACCCCCCCTGCTATGTGCAGGATCACCAACCACCAGACCAGGCTGCCCAGAGTCACATCCAGCCTGGCCTTGAATGCCTCCAAGGATGGCACACCCACAACCTCCTTGGGCAACCTGTTCCAGTGCATCACCACCCTCTGTGTGACAAACATTCTCCTGATATCTAACTTAAACCTCCTCTGTCTCAATTTAAAATCATTCCCCCTTGTCCTGTCAATATAAACTCATGTAAACAGTCATACCCCCTCCTTTTTATGTGTTCCCTTCAAGTAGTGGGAGGCCACAATGACGTCTCCCTGGAGCCTTCTATTCTCAAAGCTAATCAAGCCCAGTTCCCTCATCCTTTCCTCATAGGAGAGGTGCTCCAGCCCTCTAATCATTTTAGTGGCCTTCCCTGCAGTACATCAGCTGCACCACTCAGTTTGTTGTCTGCAAACTTGCTGAGGGTGCATGCGATGCCGTCTCGTGTGTCACTGATGAAGACGTTGAAGAGCACTGGACCCAAGACAGGCCCTTGGGGGATACCACTTGTAATCGGCCTCCATCCAGACATAGAACTGTTGATCACAGTGCTTTGTATGCCACCAAGTATAGGCATACATATTATCCAGTAGCAGCAGTGTTTAATGTGTTATCTGCGCTGAAAACAATAAATTCTTCACTAGGATGTAATGTGTGCATTTCTTCATGTTACTTTTATTTAGAGTATTCAGTTGTGGCGGAGGTTGGTACAGACAGCAAAGCAGCCATGCTGCTCTTCTGGACAAGTATTGGACCAAAATACATATGGATAACATGAGCAAAATTGAACTCAAGGAGGTATGATGTGTTTTGCTCTATTGTGGCATGTGAATTTCATCCCTTTCTCTGCAAGTTCAGCAGTACACTCACCTTTATGACTTCAGAATTCTGTCAGTTTTGAAGTAAATGGGTAGTTTGATAGAAAAATAAGAAGTTGTTGGAGTTTTGCTGTGAATGGATCTAAGGATCAAATTACTTTGCCCATGGAGATTTAAAAAAACAAGGAGGGATGGGGGGAGAGGTAATTGAGCTTATTACAATCCCAAGTTCTGGGTTTTGAGATGAAAAGTGGTTACTAAGTTATCAACTACACATGTCTGTTTCTAATAACATCTTCTGTTAAAATTTCCAAGGAATTTTTGCATGGTTTAGTCCATCAGCAAATTAACAGAGCCCAGGACTTACATGAAATAGAATTCTCTAAACATTCTCTTTGAATGAGCTTAAAACAGTCCAGCTGTAAAAGAGCCTTAGTGAAGTGAAAAAGGGATGATTATCTCTGGCAGAAAATTTGAAAGAAACTTCTCAGTTTTTTCAGACTGGAAAAGTTTTTAAGTAGAATCCATCCAGAGTCAGCAGCAAGTACAGTTATGAGTGAACTTAAAATATCAGTGTGTTTTCCCATTTTGTCATATACCAGCTAATTATTAATAATGGAGCAAGAGCAGCACCTTCTGCTGTCCTGGCCAATCTTAGAAGTCAGTTTGACAGGGGAATATTGGTACTGGTTCCTGGCCTTTATCTGTGAAAATCTTATTTGCAGAAGCAGTGATTTTAGTTGGCAAGCTTTAGCAGAGAGCTGAGCTGAAAGGAAATTAGAGAAGAAAACTTAGTCCCACGTCTATCTTAATCAGGGCAGTGAATAAACTTGAGTGCTCAAAAAAGTTGTCATAAAGTGGAACAGAAGAGAAGACCTTCTGTGACGAGTTTTAAAATTGTTTCTTTATGACTTAAGAGTGGAATGTACTTTCATTCCTTCTGTTGGTATTTGTGCAAGGTATTAAATGATTTGCAGTAGAATTTAATTGGCATAATTCTCTTTTGATATTCAAATTGACATCTTAAAAATCACAGTGACTTAAATTTGTTTAAGAAGAGAGATTACAAGGGACTGGTTCCGTGCAGCTCACTGCCTTGAGTGTTGGTTCCTGTTGAACTGCATCCTCTTGAAATTTGCAAGGCTGATGGTTTCCTTCCGACAATAAAGGTTTACTTTATTTATTTATTTATTCTTTTTTTTTTTCTTTCTTTCTTTTTCTTTTTTCAGATACTTCAAAGCAGGTACCCCAACCTTGCTCTTGTGACTGATCACTTGCTAGACATTTTCATTCTCCTTACGGGAGAGAAATATCAGGCGTCAGAAAACACTGATTGTGGCTCCAGGCCCATACCAGAAGACGCATCAGAATCAAGATCGGAAAATAAGAAACCAAACCTGGAAGGACGAGAACTTTCTTTAAGGTTGTTTTTTCTTATACATTTATTAGGAAGAAATTTTATCAGCTTGCTGCGGTGTTCGGGTGGCTTTATGGTTTTAAACTTCTTTTTCTTTTGACATTGTTAGAAATTCAAATAATCAAACTGAAAATGGGAAGAGTCAGTTTTGAATTATAAAATCATGTTTCCTGTATCTCTAAAAAGAAAATCTCAATTGGAAATGATTTCCTTTACTTCCTGTTATATTTAAAAAGATTTTGTTGTTGATAATCATCTGATATCTTGTAAAGTAGTTCTTGATACCTTTCTGGGTGAATAGCATGCTGGTTTTCATGTTTTGGATTTCATAATTAATCACAATAATGGTTTAACGTAGTATGTGTTATCTATTTCCAATCAACCTTTTAGAAATCAATTGTGTTTCTCTTTATGTGCTTGTCTATTCATTAAAATATGGCATCCTTTTTTGTATGTGCCTTCCTGTGTACAGCTAAACAATATCTTGGTGTGGGATGGCCATATGACATAATGAACTAAGCTGAACATGAGAAAAGGTGCTGTGAATTTTTACTGTTATACTAAATCTTTTTCTTCTTAGAGACTTGTTGAATTGGTGCAGCAGAATTGCTTACAACTTTGACAGTTCTTCTTCAACCACAGCAATGAATATTTTTCAGGAGGTGCGGTAAGATTTAATCTGGAAATTGCTTTCCCAAATTGCATCACAAATCTTAAAATATATTATTTGGGAATATGATACAGAAATTTATATTTAAATATTTATATTTATTTATATTCCTCAGAAGCAATTGAACCGTGGTTGGAGCATTTGTCTCCTGTGAAGGAAAGCTGTTTGTGTTAAGGTGCTGAAAGCCAATCCAGACTTTAGTGCTGCCACACAGAAAGTACACTGCAGCAGTTTCAACTGATGTGAGCTGGGACTGCAAGTGGCTGAGGAAATTTTACTTTTCATTTGAGCATTTGTTTCATTCACTTGTGTTGCATGTTGTGTATGCAATAAGAAAAGGGCTCTGTGCTTAGTTGAGGGAGTATTTAAAATACTAGATGTTCTTGGTGTTTGCTACTTGTTGCTTAGGAGCTGTATGTACTCCCAACCGCCTTACTGTAAATGTCTCAGAGGGAGTAAATGTAAACAGTATTTATGAGAAATGCTCCCAAGATTAGAGTTAAAATGTGAAGTAAAGGATATGACAATTTAGATGGATACAAAACTAGATATAGAAGCTGGATTTATTAGAAGGAACATAACCTTCTATTTTCTACAAAGACACTTCTTATCCCTTGATGTCATGTCTGCCCACTGGTAGGAACTTGTATCTAGAAACAATGCTCAAAAAATACTGAAGGTTGTTTCTCTATTTATGTTGGGGTAGATTTACCTGGCATGTAATAGCTGAAGTGCATTTCTAGATCATTTAAAAACAGCTTCTCTTTAAGGTTCCCCTCCTTTGCATTTATGCTTTGGAGATGTAAGGTTTTACTCTTTAGTTCTTCACTGCTTAGTTAATGAAGCACTTGTGTGCTGCTGCTGCTGAATAAATACATTGTAGGTAATGTAGATGTTGAGGAGTATATCACTTAGTGAAGTGCATGGGCATACAGGGTAAGTATTGGGGTCTGTTTGCAGAAGCGGTGGAGCTCTGGTTCTTTGATGATACAGCTGGTACCCAATCCATGGCATGCACTGGCATAACACATCCATAGTGTGTGTGTTGGTTGCACAGTGTGTTAAGTGTTACTTATCTGATAGTACTGAATACCAAGAGTGCCTTCTCCCTTCACTTCTCTCTCCCAGGTTAGTTTTGGCTGATGTGTTGTGTTCTGTGACAGTAGCCCAGCTCAGTGGTGAAGCTTCTTGGCCTTTCAATGTGTGCTGAATCTCGGTGACAACCATCAGCTCTGTTGTCAGTAATCTTGTATTCTTCATGTAACTTAGTATCTGATTTTCTCAGTAGAAGTAGATACTTACATTTGCAGGATGACTTTAAGATTCCTTTTTCTTGAAACATGAGACTTCCTTCCTACTTCTTTTCTATATAGGAGCTTATATTCCAGATTCAGAATTTTTCAGGTATCCATCAGTCAGAGGCCTTTTTCATTTTTTTCTTCATTTTGTTCCAGTCATCTAAAAATAGCTTTTGTTACTAGGTTTTGAGACGCTTTTACACTGAGTAGAAACCACTACATTGTAGAGTTCTAAACTTCCTATTTCATCCCTTTGAACTCCAGTTAAATAATGTTATTTGATTTGTCTGGGTTGGATTCAGCCTCATATAAATTAAGGTAGTGCTTCTCATATAATGTAAAATTTGTATTGAAAAAGTTGCTTTGTCTTCTTCCTCGCAGGCATTGGACTGTTTCACAGCTATGCTGTCCAACCAAGGAAGCAGACTGAAAATGGCAAAAGTTATTGGCAGTAAACTAAATATTTCCAAGAAGAAGGTATACTGAGCTATAATTAATTCAACATTTATCAGTATTGGTCTATAAATAGAAATTTCTCTGTTTGTCCTTTTCTTCCATTGTTTGATGACAGGAATGTTTGTCCTAACCGTTCTTGGTTACAAAGCAGTATTCCTTGTGGTTTATTTTTATTTTGAGGGAGTTTGTTTTCTATTTGTTATGTTAACTGTTCTCAGGTTAAAGTTTGTGTAGTCGAGCTACCATAGTAAACAGAGTAGCATAATGGCATAGAACTCATTACCAAGTTGTTAAATGGAGAAGTATTGTTTATACAGTAGATAACATCCTTCAGGATTTTAGGTGGTGAATATGTAACAATCCATAAAATACTAAATAAGCTAAGGAAAAAAAAACTATTTGCACATTAATACTGGTACTGCGACAAGGGTGTTTTCAGCATTATGTTGCAGACAACATTGCTATTGGAAATCTTGATGCTCTCTTTACAGGTAGAGTTCTTTTGTGAACTCTTCAAACCAGAAATTTCAGTACAGGAGCAAGAAGTTTCTGTGGGTAGAGTGCGTCTCATGAAGAAACAAACTCTGGCTCTTACTGTAAAAAGGTAGAATATCTTGCAATTTTCAATTGAATTGAAGCATCTTGTGTTGGAATAGAATATATTGGAAGTGTCGTAATGGAAAAAATGCTAATCAAGTAATATCACTCAAATGGAAGAAATGTGAAGAGTTGTAATCTTATTATCTCTTGTAATCTGAGTTTTGCTTCCTGGGTCTTTTAAGACTTTGTCATAATTCTGGCTGCCACAGCATGTGGGGATGTTTAGATTCTTTTATACACGAGTTTCTTCAAAGCTTTCTTTGGATCTGCAGTTACTGTAATAAGATTTTGATGGCTCTTTATTTGTGGAGGGAAGTCTTTGTAGAACCTGACACTAACTCCACTGGCCTGGACCCTCTTTGGGAACCCTGAATTTTTAGGTTGTATGTTCAGGAAAATAAGTATCTTATGTAATGCTTATCAGAATATCTTGGAATTATTTTTTTTCTGTAACTCTTTTCTAAATCAATAATAATCATCCTGAATTCAATTTTAAGATAGATAAAATTGAGATGAACTCCTGGATAAGCCTTGGCTTTGGATGACTTCCTTTGTTTTTTCAGAACAAAGCAAACTTTTGCTGCCACTCGACCATCTGCAGTACTGATTGAGCAGCTTGCAGTTTGTGTTGTCAAAGGAGAGCCTGTGCTCTTGGTTGGTGAGACAGGAACTGGTAAAACCTCAACTGTTCAGTACCTCGCTCATGTTACAGGTAAATGCAATGTGGACACGAACTTGTGCAGAGGTTATTCAAGAAACAAAACACAGATACGATACAAGTGGATATGCTTTCTGTTTCTTTTCTCAGGACACCATCTGAGGGTTATCAACATGAACCAACAAAGCGACACCGCAGATCTGCTAGGGGGGTGAGTTGTTTATTACTGTTAGGTTTGTTTTGCACAACAAATTGGCAGTATAAGAACCACCTTCTAGTGCAAGCATTGTTGTATTGTCAAAGAATTGTCAGATGCAGACCAGTTTCGTAGTTTCCTAAGTTACTTGTAATACGTGTTTGCATGAAGAACCCTTGCTTTCCTTGCTGTACAACACAGGCGCTTTAACTGAAATGTATGCATGTATGTGGTAAAGTAATTTGAAAGCAGAACCCAAGGTTACTTTAAAAACAGCTGAACTGTTTGGTGTAAGTGTGATAAAATATGTGCTAGGCACATTAATAGTGGCAGAACTGTTTTACTTACTAGTGCTGTTCTGTCTTTTTAAAACTGATTGTATAAGGTGGTTTAAATAAGTGCTATTTGTCTTCAGTCATTATCTTAGTGGAAAATAGAACCCAGGTTTCCAAACTTCTTCAATGCATAATCATGTTTCAGTGAATGCTTTTGTTAGTACACGCTTGTTTATCATAGTCACAAAGCAGGAGCTAACAAACTAAACTCGTTTCCTTCTTTTCAGTTATAAGCCTGTGGATAACAAGCTGATCTGGCTACCTCTGCGAGAGTCTTTTGAAGAACTCTTCTACCAAACATTTTCTAGAAAGAAAAATCAGACATTCCTGGGCCACATTCAGACGTGCTATAGGCAGAAACGTTGGCATGATCTGTTAAAACTGATGCAACATATTCATAAATCTGCTATTAATAAGGAAGCAAAAGGAAGTGCATCTGGTGAGAATTCAGACTGATTGAATGCAGATCATTAGTGTGAACCATTACAGACAGTGCACAAGTAGTGATGAAGTTTTTGTTCAATGATTGTCTCTTCATTCTGTCCTTTCTTCTGGTTTTGAAAAACACAATCTCTTACCTATAGCAAAATATTCAAGATACTGTTAGAATAGTCTTTTTTTTTTTTTCCTAACTGATCACTGTTGTCTGCTATGTCTGACAATGAAGATTGGTTTGTCTGAACCATGGTGCTCTCAACGTTTGATCTCTACTGAGTGTGCTTCTTGTTTGCTGTGTTGGTGAGCAGTCCTAGTTGTTCATGAGTCATTCTGGCAAATGGATGCATTCATACTTTCTCTTAGACCTTATTAAGTCTTGACAAGTATTGCCTATTTTAAAAGCAGAAAAAGCTTTTAGTAATGACTTTAAAAGCTTTCTAGGAGCTTGTTGATGACTTGATTTCACTGCCAATTATGTGGACTTGACAAGTGCTGTACTTTGATTCATTGTTGTTGTCTATGAGTAACATTTTTTTCCTCTTTTATACTTGCAACCAATTTGGGACAGAGGCAATACTGATAGTTGTGTTGCATGAAGTGGTTTCTGGTCCTAGGGTCTAATGAGTGAATTTGTAGCTCTCAGGATGGGACAAGTGAACCTCTTTTCCCCCTTTCTTTTACCTGATTCTTTTGAAGATGCAGGTATAAAATTAAATGTACAAAACTAAAAGAGAATGTAAGGTCTGCTGTGTTTGATAGCATGATAGATGTGGATGTGGCATTAGAATTCAGTGATGGGACAGTGCATCTCTTGATGGTCTTTAAGGTCCTTTCAAAACTACATGATTCAGTGGTTCTATAAAATGCTGCTTTTAAATTCTTAATTCTTGTCCTATTCTATTGATACAAACATAAATTTTGTTTTCTTTACAGGCTCACCGTTGAAGGAAAAGTGGGAGGCATTTGGTCTTAAACTGAATCATGCTCATCAACAGATGAAGATGACAGAAAATGCACTTCTGTTTGCTTTTGTAGAGGTATTTATGGTTTGATGCTAGGAAAAATGAGGAGGATTGTTTATAAAACATTGTGATCAATATTACATAAATAACTTCCTGGCAGGAATCTTAATGTGAAGGAAAATTTGTTTCACAACAACTATGTGGAACAGAGTGATCTACTTCAGGGGGCTGGTGGTTTAGATGGAGGGAGGAGAAAAAGAGTGTGATGGTAGCATGTTAATTTAATGCTGTGTAATAAGGATTAAGACCTTACGATAAAAGGATATTGGCAGTATGGCATATCATCTTTTCCAATTGATAAGATTACAAAATACATCTTGACCATTCTCCAGTTGGATATCCTCGTGCACAGGGGTTCCAGTTAAATATTTAATAAGAGGGATGTGTACCATGTATGTATCTGGAAGTGATTTGTGTAAGGTTTCAAACCCATGATATTTTAGTCTAATGCCACTACGCATGGTAGGGGAAACTATAATGTTTTATCTGTAGCTCTACTTGGTCTGAGTATGCTTTCAAATTTTATAAAAAGACCAGTTCTCTTTCTGAAAAGGGCTAAATGAATAGATGGGGAATGTTTGAACGAGTATAGTTTTAATTAATAAACTCTATCTCGCTGAGAAATGTAATGCTGCTTTCGTCATTGTTTGGATTTCTTTAGATGAACCATCTTATGGGTGTTTTTAGTGGAGCTTTTGTACCACAGTGATGAGTGTTGCTGACAGGCAATGCTGTGTGAACGAGAAAGCCTAAATCTGTTATAAAGGAGCAGATCTAAATGGTGAAATTATTATGGCTGTTATGACTTAGAAAATAATTGCTGTTGTTGAGGGAGATTAGTAAAACTGCCATGGCTCTGGAAAGATCTGGTCCTGCCTTTTTGTCTAATGAATCCACAGACTAAAGTACAAGTATTTCCTATATGCAGATAATATATCACTGCTGGTGATATGAGTAACAGATTGATCTTATTTTTAGGGTACTCTGGCACAAGCAGTAAAAAAAGGAGAGTGGATTTTATTGGATGAGATTAACTTGGCTGCAGCAGAGACTTTAGAGTGTCTGAGTGGTTTATTGGAAGGATCGTCTGGGTCTCTGGTGTTACTAGACAGAGGAGACACAGGTACTGTTTCTGTCCTTTGTGCTGTGTTTTTTTTTCTGTCCAATCTGTTGAATTCCCAATCCTACATAATTAATGAACATTTACCATTATAGTGAATCTGTGCGGTGGAGGAGTTGTTCTTTCTAGACTTCACACTTGTATACAAGAAGTGGGAGGTTAATTCACTGCATCTCAGGAGACTTCAGATAACATATTGTTGTTGCTTTTGCCTGTTTGGACTCTACAAGGAATAGGACTCTAGCGCTTATGTTAAGCATTACTGTGTCTGAAGAGCATTCAGTGGGTGTCATTTTGTTTTCGGAAACTTGAGCTAGAAGGTGATGCAAAGTCACTAACCATCTCTCTTGTGCAGACTGCGCTCCAGCTATTCACAAAGCAACAGCCACTTCACGAAGCAATAGTCACAAAAATCCCCACCCCGTTCTTCCTCTGCTCCATTTCATATTGTTTGGCATGATGTGTTTTTAGTAGAATGTGTCTTTGACCTGCTTGGGTCACAGCCAGACCCAGAGCAACTCTGAAGGTGAACAGTAATACTGCTGAATATTATTTTCTAGCCTTACAGCTGGAGACAAATGTTGCGTGATCTCCCCGGGCTGTGTTTTCTTCCTGGCTGAGGGAAGTGCTTCCAATTGCTATGAAAGAGACAAAAGGAGTTTCATGTTTGTGGGATTATGTAATTGATGAAATACTTGGTGCTGTTAAGATATCCTATGATGCACAAACCAAATGTTCCATTTGCCTATGACTGTTGTGTGAAGATGTGAGGATACTTCTACTAAATCACGTGTGGTTATTTTCTTATCACCCTGGCATTTGAAGAAGCTATAGCAGTGCAACAATAGAAAACTGGCTTAGAAGAAATCTACCTTATTTAATGTAATAAATATCCTGGGTTCAGAACTTAACCCTTTGTTTCCTATTTCTGTTGTATAGAGCCTCTAGTACGTCACCCAGATTTTCGCTTGTTTGCATGCATGAATCCAGCTACGGATGTTGGAAAACGGAATCTTCCTCCAGGAATACGAAACAGGTAAAAAAAGAACTAAGAAAATTCTTTTTAAATTAAGGAAAACTTTAATAAAGGCAATGACTTTTAACTATCTTTGTGAATTGATTCAGCAAAGAATGCCTTATTGGAAGCCTGGGAATAAAAGTGTGAACTCTAGCTTCATGTGGTAGGTAACTTCCACATCACGGTGAGGGTTTTTGTGTGAAATAGTGTCAGGAAAATACTTGTGTAAAATTGCCAAGGATGAACAAGGGGTCTTGCAATAATGGAGAGTGCTGTCACTGGGGATGAGGTAATAATAATTCTTCACAATTAAATTGTGTCAATGCCTAGGAGGGCTACTACAGTTTATGTTCCCAGTGGGGATTATAAAGGAAAGTGCTTCATGCCTTCTTACTCTTGGTAGCTCAGAACTGTTGATGATACTTGCAAAAAGCTATATATTCAGACTTGTTCACTCAGAAGAAAGGTGGGTTACATGGTAGAACAGGTATGTATTTGAAATACTGGGCTTTAAGCTATGGCCTGGAAAATTGGAGATGCAGCGAATTCATTCCTCAGTAATACCTGCTCCTGAGTGTATGGATCTTCTTGTATTTGATGTAGTTTCTCCAATAGCTCCACATGCAGCCCCTTAACAGATTCATAAAGAGTGTGTGGAAGTGTATATGTGCACTTACTATATGTAAATAGTCATTTGCGGTTATTATTGATATACTGTTACTAGCTCCCTTATAGTAATAGCGAGAGGGGAGAGAGGAAGAGTGTGGTGCAGGAGAAAGAATATTTCAGTTTCAGTGTTAAGTTTAAATGATTTTATATTTGCAGTTGTCAAAAATGAAGTTCTGTATTTTTTCTATTATTGTAAGATGTCTAAATGTTATGAATTGATTCAACTCACGCAGGTTTACAGAACTTTACGTAGAAGAACTGAGAAATGAAGGAGATCTGCAAATTCTTATAATGGATTACCTGAGAGGCTTGAACGTGAGCAAAAATACAGTACAAGGAATTGTGAAGTAAGTTGTTGGTAATTTCTGGGAGTCTTTGCTAAAATAAGGCACAAAAAGGAAACACGCAGCTAATCTGTGGTTAGAGTGTTGTGGGAAACACAGTGATGTTCCATACACAGAAACTGCCTCAGCCTTAGGAAACAGAGTTTGGTAGATATGACTTTCTTAATTCTGTACTCGTGGGGAGGAGACTTACTTTTTTATACTAAGAAATACATTCTTGGTGACATCAGTTAAACAGCACTCTCGTTGCAGCCCTCTTTCCTATCTTAGTGATGAAAATGTTTTATTTCTTTACATCATACCAATGAAAGCCTTGTGTTTTTTAACAAGTGACCTTTCTTTCCTGTAGAATAAAGCATGTAATCTTGTTCTAGAAACTTGAGGAACTGTTAACTATTTAAGATACTACTGTCAACTTATTCTCCATGTACCAAGCTCTCAAAAAAAAAATGACTCTGAAATATGGTGTTGCTTTGTTTCACTGGCTGTACATATAGCAGAGTTTGGCTTGGCTTTCTCAGCTTATAGCTTCTGAAAACACCTGACAGTTGAAGATAAGCTTAAGTGTTTGTACTTTAATTCCTTAGAGGAATGTTCTGATCAGAAACAACACTGTATAACTGGAACTGTTTTCACCCTTTATTTTTTTGCAGCTTTTATTTAGCTGTGAGAAAGGAAGCCGAAACGAAGCTGGTAGATGGAACTGGCCACAGACCTCATTACAGTCTCCGTACGCTTTGCAGGGCATTGAGATTTGCAGCATCAAATCCATGCAGCAGCATACAGCGCTCACTGTATGAGGTGATTACCTGCATTGAGGTTTATTTCTGTTTGGGTAAAGGGAAATCCTCTCTTCTGGGTGCAGTATTGAAGACGAATGATTCTTTCATTCTGACGCATTCTGTTTGTTTTTTCTGCTAATGGTTTTTCACTTAATTGCTGACAATAACTTAATAACTTCTTTTCTTAGGGCTTCTGTTTGAGCTTTTTGACACAGCTCGACAGAGTTTCTCACCCAGTTGTTCAAAAGCTAATTTGCCAGCACATAGTCTCTGGCAACATCAAAAGCCTTCTCAAGCAGGTACGTAAAAATACTACTTTGAGCTGGTGAGTAATCAGAGTAGAATTCATTTTGCATTGCTTTCTCTGCCTTTTTTCTCCTGCGTTTCCTACATGCAGTCTTGCAGTCATATTTCTTGGTTTTTTTCCCTGTGCACTAAAAACCTGGAACTGTTAAAAAATTCAGTTCCTTAATAATTTTTGTTTCTAGATGAAATACCTGTATGTTAGATGGCTTGTTTGTAAATATAAAGAACATAGAAGACTGGACAATGACAGTATTGAGGAGTGTAGGCAGATTAGCACAGTGACTCCAGTAGTAGAACTTTACAGGCTTTGAAGGAACTTTCACAGATTTTGTTTTTAGATCCTAATCAAGTATCTTTGCTTTTTCTCTGATGAGAGAAGAAATATCTCACTAATTCAGGGAGCCCAGGATGAGTTTGTGTAGCTGAATGGACAGCTGGAGTAGGGGAGGCCAGTTTGTAAGATAAGCGTATTTGTTTAAGAATAAAAATCTTCGTGTCAGAAAATGTGAATATAAAAAGCTAAAAGCCAGTTTGCCATTTGAAAGTGTATTTCAAAATTCAGTGCTATGAGAATGTCTTTAGAAATGTTGTGGTGCTGGCAAGGGTTCCTGCCTCATGACCTTGACATAATTCACTCAAGCTTTTCATTCTGTGACAAAGGGATGGTACTTATTGCGGGAGTGCTCAGGGAGCAATTTAAAGTGACTTATATTGGAATGTTATGGTAATATAACAGTAGTTGTATTCATTAGCAAATTAAAACTCATTTTAATAATCTTTTACTTCTGTCATGTCTTCTCAGCAAATACCAAAGCCCCAAGGAGGGAGATTCATGCATATAGAAGGATACTGGATTTCTGTTGGGGATAAAGAACCTACAGTAGACGAGACTTACGTGCTAACCCCTTCAGTTAAGCTTAATCTGAAAGATATTGTCAGAGTTGTGTCTGCAGGGTATGTCTATTTTTTTTTTCTTTCTGTTAGTAAACTAAGTTAAAGTTGCTTATTTATTGTGTCCATCTAGTCTACAATGTTTAGCATGAGAAATATCTAGTTTGCTTCTGTCTTATGGTTAACTTTTCTTTGTACAGTTACTTGAGTTTATATTTCTTTAATATTTCAGTGATCATCTAGAAGTTTTACACTTAGAATAGCCAGCTTATTTCACACTTCTATGTAGTAACTTTACAGCTAGCAGTTAGCATTCGTGGGTAAAGTTCCTCATGTTAACCCTTTAGTGTATGGTCTTGAATTCAAAATTAATTAAATAGTGATGATTTGGTAATAAAGAATCTGTGGAAGATGCAAATAATGCTGGTATCTTGTATACGAGGAAGATATGTTGCATGCTTCTAAACCACTGTGTCGGTTGTCCCTCTTAGGACTCACCCAGTACTGATTCAAGGAGAAACCTCTGTTGGTAAAACCAGTTTAATTCGCTGGTTGGCTGCTGCTACTGGGAACCACTGTGTAAGGATCAACAACCATGAGCATACTGACATCCAGGAATATATTGGCTGTTATACATCAGATGCCTCTGGGAAATTGGTATTTAAAGAAGGTGGGTTAGCATAATGCATTTACTTCATGTTCCTGTGTTTCTTCCCTGGTTCTTTCTCTTGCCTTACTTGTCTCCTTTATTGCAATGTAGAGATAACCGTCTGTAAGGGCAGTACTTACCTATTCACATTCACTGAAAATTATAGTGATTTCTTAAGAGTTTGTCTCATCACTAATCTACTACTTGTCCTTTTGTACATAAAGAATTCAGCAGTTCAATCAGTTGCTTCCATTCTGAATTATTTTTTACACCGAGTGAAAACTGATTACTGAGGTTATCTAAATGCATACTCTGTTAGATTTAGCTTGTTAGATTTTTAACTAGAACTTTCTGTTCCCTCCAAGGCATCCTCATTGATGCAATGAGAAAGGGTTACTGGATTGTTCTAGATGAACTGAACTTGGCTCCCACTGATGTTCTGGAGGCTCTCAATCGATTGCTGGATGATAACAGGGAGCTGTTCATTACTGAGACTCAGGAAGTTGTCAAAGCTGACCCTCACTTCATGCTCTTTGCTACACAGAATCCTCCAGGACTCTATGGTGGCAGGAAGGTCTGTATAATCTTATTTTGAGTAACTATGACTCTAGAGAATGAATCCCTATTGTACACAGAAGTGTGATGTGAAAACCTACTGATTCATAGTACAAAATTAATATGGAACTCTAAGGAGGTAGGAGGTAGAAGATGGACCTGGAATGACTTAAAGTGCAACTGGATTCTTATTTAGATTAGATACAGATATCAAAGCCCTAATTAATTTTGAACAGTTGAGATTTAAGTGCCTTACTGAACTGGAATTGACGTATATTATAATTGATGTGGTATTTCTTGTTCAGGAGCACTAAAGGAGAGACTTAAATTATTTATGTATGTTTCAAAGCTCTTGTCCTCATCTAGACCATCTGTTACACTTTCTTTTCCATCTATGTGTATATGCTAATTTGTTTACTATGAGACTAGCCATATTTCCTTAGGATGTGTAGGAAAAGACTTATAACATAAGGAATATTGAAGGAAAAGCTCAAAGCAATAGAATGTTCTTCTATTTTAGGTTTTGTCCAGAGCCTTCAGAAATCGTTTTGTAGAACTGCATTTTGATGAACTGCCAAGTGCTGAACTGGAAACCATCCTGCACAAGCGATGCAGTTTGCCACCTTCTTATTGCAGCAAGCTTGTCAAAGTCATGTTAGACTTGCAAGTATGAGAGTCTTTCTTCTTTTTGTAGAAGATTTCGGTGCTAAGTAATAGAAATTCATTTGGGGGCGGAGGTGTGTTGTGAATTGATTGATACAGAACTCAGTTAAATGAAGAAAATCCACAATGAAGTACTTAGTTCAGTGGTTAGGATAGAGAATAGGGAAGATGATGTCAGATTTGGATGAAGGCCAACAGCAGCAAAAGCAGCAAAATTAATAACTGAAAGCCTTGTGTTTTAATGTATAAAACCACTTCTTGGCCTGAATCAGAAGTATAATAATAGATTTGTAGCAGCATTTGGGCCATGCCAAGTTTGGTACTATGTTTGAGCAATGATTTTGAGTGTGTGCTGGTACTCCTATGTGTTTAACAGGCATTTAACACTTAATAGCTAAAACTATCTTGTATTGTAAAGCAATGGCAGCAGCACAAACGGAAGCACACTCTTAAGCTTTGTTATGCTGAATATCTTAGTTTATTTTGCTGCAATGAAGTAAAGTAAAACTTAAAAATTGTTAGCATTCCTTTTGGTGTAGAACTTCATTCCTTGTTTGGATTTTGCTTTATTCCAGGTACCTATTTTCTTACTATTTTCACTTACAATAGTATTTTACTGCTGGGAGCCTATCAAATTCATGTACATATAGGTACTTTGGGACTTGTGACGATACCGTTGTTTGTTTTTTTTCCCCATACAGTTCATTTGAATGAATGTCATATTAACACTGTGTAAGGAATTCAGACAGACTTGTAAGAAAATGACTCACATCTTGTTCTTATGACAGTCTTACCGCAGAGGTTCAACAGTTTTTGCTGGAAAACATGGATTCATTACTTTGCGGGATTTGTTTCGTTGGGCTGAAAGGTATAGATTGGCAGAACAGCTGGAGAAGGATTATGACTGGCTTCAGCACTTAGCAAATGATGGTGAGCCATGCTGCTTTTCTTCTGTTGTTTTGAATCATCTCTGGGGAACTGCTTTGTAACCCAAATAATTAGGTGTAAGCTTTTGTTTCTAGTTAACTAGATACTAATTGATTTTTCTCTTCCTCTTTTTAATAGGTTTTATGCTTCTGGCAGGAAGAGTGAGGAAACAGGAGGAGGTGGATGTTATACAAAGAGTCATTGAAAAGCATTTCAAAAAACGTATATATCCGGAGTCTCTCTTCTCAGAGGAAAGTGTCAAAAAGCTCCTGGGTGAGTAGAAAAAAAAACAACGTGCTTGTAGTTCTCTAGATGTAGCTGAGGCTGATTAATTGCTTTTTGTTGTTGTGCAGCTAAATCCTCCACACAGATGTCAGTGATGGGCAAAGATTTTAAACATATCGTCTGGACTCAAGGGATGAGGAGACTTGCAGTTTTGGTGGGAAGAGCCCTGGAGTTCGGTGAACCTGTACTGCTGGTGGGAGAGACTGGGTATGATACAGTTTGTTTATAGTTTTCGAAACAGCCTCAGAGTTGAATGCACAAAGATTGACCGGGCTTCAGTCCTTTTTTGGTCTGGGGGCACTGAAGTCTCTGTCATGGCAGACTTGGAACTGTTGTTTTTTTTTCACAGGCCCATTTTGAGGGGAGATAATCATATCTCTTTCAGCTTAAGTCTTTAACTAAAGATTGTCTTGTATATGACTTCATAGAAATTATACAGAAAACAGTAAAACTGAAATTCCATTTCCATTTTCTACAAGTTGCCCTCTGGAATCTTAATATGTCTCACTGGGAAGCCACTTTGAGAAGAAGTGCCAGTTCACTGTTTGAGAGCATGTTTGTATTTTAAGGGCTTAACGGACTGTAGATGAGATACTACCTTTTTTTCCCCCATTTCTGTGTGCTAAGAAGGAGGTCATGAAAACAGGCATTCCCTACTCTTGAATTTGTTACAAATTTGGCGAGTAGATTTTTGTGGATGAGAAAGGAAGAAATACACAAGAAAGAAGTAATTTTTTTTATGAAATGGGAGCTCCATGTCCTCAACAATTTCCTTGGACTTAAGTATAGTCAAGACATGTAGCATCTCCAGTTCACTGAAATGTTAAGCCAGTTTGGTGACTGCAAGAGCAGGCTGAAATAAATTTGTTTTTCAGCCTGTAGTTAGTGCATCTAACTGGAGGCATCTTGTGCACGTCAGCAGCAGTTGTGACAAAAATGTCTTCACGTTGCATACAATGTAGTTCAAGGAAAGGAGAAGCAGGAAATTTGCATCTTGAGCCTTTGTGTTACAGATATTCAGTGAAAGTGTGAATCCTGTCCAAAGTGAGCTGGCTTTTATTCTCACTTTTTCAACTATATGGCTTTTTGCAGGTGTGGTAAAACTACCATTTGCCAAATCTTTGCAGCATTAACAAATCAAAAGCTGTATTCAGTGAACTGCCACTTGCATATGGAGACTTCAGACTTCCTGGGAGGACTGCGACCAATCAGACAGAGATCGAATGACCAGGTTTGTGTGACATTGGTAGTAGCTGGTATTTAAGATAATGGAAACAAAAGGTAACAGTTGTTAATGGTTTTTCATTTCCTTTTCCGTTTCTTAGGAGGAATACGATGGTTCTCGACTCTTTGAGTGGTGTGATGGACCTCTTGTTTTAGCAATGAAAGAGGAGGGTTTTTTTCTCCTTGATGAGATTTCTCTGGCTGATGACTCTGTTCTAGAGCGACTTAACAGGTATGTCTTAAATACGCTTAATATTAAGCATATCTTCAGATGGACATCGTAGAAACATGAGCAGGGTAAATCTAGCTTTTTAGGAACCTCTGTTTCTTGGCCTAATTTTAAATTAACTGATTTTATTATTTTTCTTTTGTCCTATCCCTGTAGTGTGCTTGAAGCTGAGAAGACATTGGTTCTTGCTGAAAAAGGTGGTCAAGATGATGAGGATAATGAAGTAGAACTGTTGGTTGCAGGAAAGAAATTTCGTATCCTTGCGACTATGAACCCAGGAGGTGACTTTGGGAAGAAAGAGGTAAATATCAAAGCCAACTGGAAGTATAATATACTTCTGTTCATATTAACTCTTCCGTGATTAGAAGTGCAATGCAAAAATGCATCAAGTAGTTCTGACATTCAGTACTTTCTGGTTGGAGCCTGCCACACTGCTCTAAAGGATGATTAGGATACACCTGTTCCCCATCACTTCTCTGTACTCTCCTTTTGACAGTACTGTGTCAATACTGAGCGGAATGTCAAAGAAAACTTACAAGGTCTGAATACTGTAGGCCTGTTTATCAGAATATTCCGAGTATGTGAAATGTGGTTCATGAATTAAGCAAATCCAGCCCTAGTGTGAAGCTACAGTAGTGTGAAGCTGAATTGCAGATTATTCTCCTTAAGACTTTTCAGGAAGTGACAGATAGAAGTTATCTTTTCATTCTTGATGAATGTTACAGCTTCAAATATGGTTTTCATTAAGTGGAAAAAACAAAATCTGTTTTGCACTAAGACATTTGCACTAATGAATTGTGTTTTGTTAATTCAGCCAGAGTTAAGAAAAGAATTATGGGAAGATGTGTTGTAATTGAGGCAGTTTCCACATGGTAGTTTGTTTCTGTATGCAGATTACATTGCCGCTGTTTGATACGTGATGTCCTGGAATGAAATGGAGTTTTGGTGCTTGCAAACCAGCTTTGTTTCTTTCTATATTCTTTTGAATTTTCATTTTTGCCCGCTGTTTCCTGCATTGATGCCAGTGCTAGAAATGTAAAAATTCACATTCTCTCAAAACTGTCAAAAAGTAGCACTATCAAAATTAGTATTGAGGGTGTAGACTGCTTGCTCTGTTGTTCTCAAATACTGTGGCTGCAAGGCTATCATGGAGCCTTGTGTAATGTGTTATGTAAAATGAATTCTTATGTAGACCTGCTTGTTTGCAGCTTTCTCCCGCGTTGCGCAACAGATTTACAGAGATATGGTGTCCACAAAGCAATGGCCGTGATGACTTGATACAGATTGTAAAACACAATCTTCGCCCAGGATTGTCTCTGGGTGGAATAAACCATCAAGGTGGGTGTTTTCCTGTGTGTCCAGTTATACAAGCATTATTAAGAAAATGGGTTATCACCATTAAACTTTCCTCAGAATTTACACCAATGTATACCTTTTTATTGAAAGTGTGTTTGTCTTTGGGAACAGTTCTGAAACACATTAGACTCTGTTCTTCCTTTATGGTGTGTGCTCTTTGATTAGCCAGAGGTGAGATCAAGGCAGATGACTGAATTATCCCCAGTTCCTTAGTGCCCAATCTTAGTTGCATTGTAAGTTATTGAAAGAACTCGCATTCTGTTTTCTGCCAGCGCTTCGCTGTTAATAATTTGGTTTTGTCTTGGTTCTTGAATTTAAAAGCATCTGTAACGCAGCACAGGCCTGGATTTATTCTTCAGTTGTTATGCTTATTAGGGTATACAGTACCCATCTGTGTTCATGCATTATGGCTGCATACACATGAAAGTTATGCTTCTTTTATAACAGTGTAGTATATTTGACCAGTAACGTTTTTTTTATAACTAATTTTTGACTTTCTTTCAGGAGCAGACGTAGCAGAGCTCATGATGGACTTTGTTGAATGGCTGACTAATCAAGAGTTTGGTCGCCAGTGTATTCTCAGTGTGCGAGACGTCTTATCATGGGTTAATTTCATGAATGTCATCGCAGAGGAGTCCAATTCTGCCAAGGAACATAGTCATCTTTCTCCACTGATGTCTTTTATCCATGCTGCGTGTTTGGTGTACATTGATGGAATTGGATCAGGTTTGTCTTCAGTGCTTGCTTTGTAGTGGAAAATTAAAGATATTTTTGTTGATATGTTTGAGTTGAATCCTGACAAAATGCTTTGAGGCAGCAGAGAACTCTAATGGGAGAAGTTTTTTGTTTCTGTTTGACAATATCTTTTCATTCTTTGTGTTTTCTTAGCAAATTCGAATAATATGATAAGCCTAAGTAAGCTGCGGGCAATAATAATAACACTGCAAAGGCAAATAGAGAAATAAAGAAAGCCTGTGTTTTATTATCAGGTTTTCTAAGTATTTTGTACGTGATTTTTAATTATATGACTTTGTATTACTGTCTTCCTCCTAAACCAGAGTCTAGCCAGTATCATGTGCATAGTTCAGAATGCATGTCTGGATGTTTGGCCAAGGGAGATGGGGAAGGTGGGGGGAAATTGAAAAGCCACAAGAAGTGCAGGTAAAGAAGGCTTGGGCAACTGTGACAATTGATCAGGATGACAGTGATGGCAGCAGAAAGGCTTTGGGAAATACTTCCTTGAGTTCTGTTGGTCACAGAGCAGTTTATCTAGTTGTAGAAACACTGGCATGTAAAAGCAGTAAAACCTGAACAGACTACTAAACAAAACTGGCATCTATGAAGGAACAGTGCCTCATTGTCATTAGATGAATGTGTATGGATGTGAACCACAGTTTCCTGATTTACAGGTACAACATCCTGCTCAGCTGATACGGCTTTATTAGCTCGTGAAAAATGCCTGACGTTCTTATGTGAGAAAATGAGTCAATTCCTTGAACTGACTGATTATCAGAAGAGTGAGCTGAAGATTTATGACAGAACGAAGAAGGAGTTTGTGTGGATGGACAACTTTATGGGAATCCAACCATTTTTTATTCCAAGAGGCAAGAGACTGTGGGAATGGGTGGATGTTTGCTCAGTGTTTTTTGCTCCCGGTAGTTCTGTTACTCACTAGATTTGGTGAGGCACTAGAACAGGTTGCCTAGAGAGGTGTTGGTTGCCCTGTCCTTGGGAACATCCAAGGTCAGGATGCACCAGACTGTGGGCAACCTGATCTAGCTGTAGTTGTCCCTTGTTCATTTCAGGGAGGTTGGGCTAGATGTCCTGCCAGGGTCCCTTCCAACTCAAACAGTTCTGTGATTCTAAGTAGAATATCTAAACAGTTGCAGAACAATTGGTAGTTTGTTATGAAGTTTAGGAAAACAACTTTACTATCTCCAATTGTGGTTGTGGCAATTAGGAAGAAACATTTGTTTCTGTGGTTTTCTGTCACTTCATGTGATATGGAGAATATCCACTAAGTTCAGCCTAAAGCTACTTGTGTAAAGCCTGGGAGGCAGGGATCCTAGGTACAATCCTTAGAAAGAATAGAGAATAATGTCCTGCCTTGCTGTACTCCCTCAAAGACTTGCTATGATTTTTGCATAGGCACTTAACCTCTGCATTTCAGTTCCTCATGTGTCAAGTTAATACAAATGATTCTATCCAAATACGGCTTTTTACCCCTCAAGTGTCCCTAAAGTAACTGGGGGGACCAAAAAGTGGCAGAGGTTCAACCGAGAGCTTTCTAATTCACCTGGCTGATTCCTAGTAGTACTGAACTATGTAGAGTGTATTCCTAATTTTGTATTTGTCATTCGTCTTTGAGCATTTTGATATCATAGGTTGTGTTAGTCATACATGATATTGGACAATATGGTGACATTTGTACATTCTTAAGATTCCCTCCAGATTACGGAGGATCACAGGAGGAGGGATCACTTTCATACTAAACAAGTATTAAGATCTGTAAGATAATGTGATGATTAATACCATGTGTGACCTAAGCAACACTGTTTTTTGCAGAATTTGGGGAGTGATGTTCCAATGAGTTATACTGGTTGGAATTCAACAGTTAAATGACGCTCAGTACTTTCTCATAATCATACGTCTCAATAACAGTAAAGAAAATATGTCCTTATCACATTTTAATTTAGGAACTGTTCTTTCATGGAATGGGCTGCATGTAGAACAGGTTGGCATGTTGTTCTATAACATGTTGTAATTGTATCCTTCAGTGCCCAAGTTTCCAAAGCTGTTTTTGATCCACAGAGGGGGATGGACAGAATTGTCTTTTCAGTGATAGATCTTCAGTTTGGCTCATGAACCAAAAATGGTCGAAGTTGAATGGCAAAATATGCTGTATTCATTTGCTTTTTGGAACACACCACATAAATGAGAATATAGGGGCTGAGTCATAGCTTTGGGTCAAATAGAATGCATACATGTCTGATCTCTGAGAAAGGGACGCAAACTTGATCTCTACTGCTTGCTGTAATGAGATCAGCAGTTAACAGGCAGAATGATCTCTTTCATAAGCACGCTATTGATAGCTCCAATATAAACTTTTTGGCTTAATATTTTTCTTTTCCTTTGTTTTAGGCCCCATTCTTCAGAGGAACAGCATTACGGATTATGCTCTAAATGCTGGGACTACAGCAGTGAATGCTCAAAGGCTGTTGAGAGCCCTACAGCTTAACAAACCTATTTTGTTAGAAGGGTCACCAGGTGTGGGCAAGACCAGTCTAGTTGCTGCCTTGGCAAAGGCCTCAGGAAACTGTCTTGTTCGAATCAACCTGTCTGAGCAAACGGTAGATTAAAATTGCTATCTTCGTAACTTATTTTTTATAGTAGGGGGAGGTTTTGTTTAACTTAAAAAACAGAGTACTCTTCAGGTATGGCACAGAGTCTAAAATGTCAGTATTTCCTTCAAGAGATTTAGTGGAAAGGAGGAGCGAGAAAGAACAGTAGACTTAACTGAGTGAATGCTAATTCTAGATTGCGTTCTTTTCAAGTGGAGGTATGCATCTTTGTTTGCTGTGCTTTGCTTGGCTTTCACAAAGCACCTTTAGGGCTTTTTATTTTTCCTTTTTTGTTGTTGTTTTGTTGTTTTGTTCCAGTTTATTTTATTTTTGTTAAATATAATAGCGTTCAGCATCTTGCAGTTACTAATTTATTATTATTATTAGGTGTTTTTTTTTAACTTACATTTAATCAGTGTTTAAAGAGGAGGTGAAGCTGACTGAACTTCTGTAATTTTATTTTTATTTTTATTTTTTGCTATTCTTTATTTCAAAGGATGTGACAGACTTGTTTGGGACAGACTTGCCTGTTGAAGGTGGTAAGGGAGGAGAATTCGCTTGGCGTGATGGACCGCTGTTAGCTGCATTAAAGGCTGGACACTGGATTGTGTTAGATGAGGTAAGTTTTGAGTGCAAATAAAGTATTTGGCAAGAGCAGAAGTGGTGATTTTTGTCACGTTGCATATATTTTGGCATGTAGGATCTTCAGATTCCTATGGGGTTTTGTGACTGACGTGGAATTTTGCTCAGTTGTAGTCATTTTAGTCTTCAACTAACATTTGTGCCCAGTTGAAGATGATCTCTCCACTTACAAGATTTAACTCCCTCTGGGAGTCTTTCTATCCACTGGATAGAGGAAGTGTAAGAGATCAGCTCTGACTTATATAGTAAGCAAGGTGATGATTGTGTCTCAGCCTAACTTAGTACAGAAAACCAAGGCTTTTGCATTTTTTTGAGGGAGGAAGAAATCAACACAAATTTTGGGATACATGCTCTCTTATGGTTCTATTTCACTGAAATACGAGGCCTTTTTTGGGATTAATAGACTGCAGTGGCTACTGATGGAGGCTGAGAAAGGATTCACTTTGTCAGCATTAAGTATGATACCACCATAGGTTTCTTCATGTACCAAATAGCAGGCACTTTCTAGTGTAGACGTACATAGAGCTCACATCTTTTTGAAAGTCTGTGTTCTAATTATTGACAAATGCAAAATCATAGATTTTTGTTTTCATACCTTCTTTTCCTGTTGTGAAAAATGCTGCCTTAAATAACCATGGAATTTTAAGTATCTCAGACTGTCAGAATGAGAGGGAGACTTTGAGTGTCAGAAATGTTTCTTCAGAACTTATGTTCATATTGCTTGAAAATACAGATCTTACGATGGAGATTTGTATTGTTGTTATCATGAAAACACAGTAATAATAAATATAAATAAGAAGTGTTAATTGTAGTTCTGTTGCTGCAGTGTAAGAACAGCCTGGCTGGAGGTAATAACATACAGCAGCACTGGAACAGCAAGGAAATAGAATTTCATCTTCTGTGTATTGCACATGATTAAGTAAATTATGCAGATGTGTTTTGTGCAACATTAATATTGTATCCTTACTTCTTTCCTCAGTTGAATCTGGCTTCTCAGTCTGTATTAGAGGGGCTAAATGCGTGCTTCGACCACAGAGCAGAGATTTACGTTCCTGAATTGGGAATGAATTTTCATGTACAACACACAAAGACTAAGATTTTTGGATGCCAGAATCCATACAGACAAGGAGGTGGAAGAAAGGGTCTGCCCAAGTCCTTTCTTAATAGATTTACACAGGCAAGTGTATTTGTTTGATGTAAACTATGTCATGGCCCTTTCTTGTGATTTTTATGACTATATCAACTCGCTGCATGTTCTTTATTATATAGGTGTACGTTGATCCACTGTCAGCAGCAGATATGGAGTTTATTGGGAATACACTGTTTCCTGCCATCGACAAGAGTATTATTTCTAAAATGGTTGCTTTCAATAACAAGGTAAATAGTTATTTTGTTTGTGTAGAAGTAGGCACAATGCTGTAACATTAAAAGAAAGGAAGAAAAGAAGTTGAATGTTCTGTTTCCCAGCACCTCTGTGGAGAAGTGTGTGGATGAAAGAAAAATGGAAATATATGCATAGGAAAGTAAAGAAAACCAGTAAATAACATCTGAATTCTGTTAGCACTGCAGTCAGACAAATAATAACTTGTATGGAGACCAAGGAAGCATTTGTTTTTCGTGGCAGATAAAATATATATTATTAATAATCTATATGATTATTAATATGATTTTAAAGTATTTTGATATTTTGGAAGTAATTATGGTTTGATGTCTTCATGAAGTAAGCTGAGAAGGAAGGTTTTCTACACACATTGGCTATTCTTAAAGTGCAAACGACATGAGATGAATCTTTTATGAGAACTGCAACGTATGCTTGTTTCTAATTTGAATTTTTAATCTGCTTCTTATTACGGGCTGCTGTTTGAGTGATAGGATCAAGTGAAAGTAGCACTTGACCTTCTCAGAAGTAGCAGCTTTGAAGGATGTGCAGCATTCTTCTGAAAATCTGAAAAAGGAAAATCTTTCCTGGTAGGATTTGTTTATGATGTGAGATACAGAGAAGCTCAGATCTAAGGCTGTGCTAATTTAAAAGATGTTCAGTGAGCATTGATTACAAGGCATCAGCTTTAATAACTGGTGTTTTTTTTTGCTTAGGTGCTGCCATTTTGTTTGAAGTGCAGTATTTAAAATTCACAGCAAGAGTTTTTTCATCATCATGCTTCTGAAATTGCATTCAGTTTTCATGTCATGAAACAAAGACGTGTAGTAACATGAAGAGAAAGGAACATTCTGTGGTCCTAGATAAAATACTTATTGGCAGCGTCTTACTGGGTGCTCTTTTAAAAAATACAGGAGGGAGAAAAAAAACTTAGCAGTGAGTAGCGTGATGAAGAAGTAATAGATAAGAGATTAATGAGAGATTAATTGAATCAAGACTTTTGTTCCTGACATCTTTATAAAAGTGAATACAACTTGTTTTCTCCTGTTGCCTGTCATGTACAGGGTGCCAAAAGCAGTAGTTCAGTTGGAATTCTTTTATATATATATTTTTGAAGACCAGTAAGTGGGTTGGAATAAAACATTACTTCTAATGCTACTTTTTCCAGATCGATAAAGAGGTGATGGCTGAAAAAAAGTGGGGACAGAAAGGAGGACCCTGGGAGTTCAACTTGCGAGATCTTTTTCGCTGGTGCCAGCTTATGCTTGTTGACCAGTCACCAGGATGCTATGATCCAGGCCAGCATGTGTTTTTGGTATATGGAGAAAGAATGAGAACCAGGGAGGACAAAGAAAAGGTGGGCTGTGTCCTTGTGACTAATCTGCGTTAGTTACTATCACACTAATGTGAAGTCGAGAGGGAACGCTACTTAAGATTCAAGTCTTCAGAAGAGTAGATAAATGAAGCCTGATTAGCCCCATCTACTCTTTCAACTGTTTCAGGTTGTATCTACATTTAGAGACATTTTTGGCCAGGAGGCTTACGTCTATACAGGAACAAGAGATTTTCACATCACTCCATATAACATTCAGGTAAGCTGTTGATGAGGCTTTGTGGGCGGTGAAAGAAGGAAGCGATTTGTACACCTGTGCACACATTTTCCTTTGAGTACTTACCCATGTGACTCTCATCCCTTCTAGATTGGTTATTCAGTTCTTTCTCGTGGCAACTATATTCCTCGTCCTGGCAGAAATCTGTCACTTCTGCATCATTCACTGCAGTCCCTTGAGTCCATAATGAAATGTGTGCACATGAGCTGGATGGTAATCCTGGTGGGCCCTGCAGCTGTTGGCAAAACCAGTCTTGTTGAGCTTCTGGCCCATCTGACTGGCCATCGACTGAAAATCATGGCAATGAACAGTGCGATGGACACGACTGAACTCTTGGGTGGATTTGAACAGGTAAATACTGTTTTGGTACTAAGGCAGTGTTTCTGCTTCCTACCTAACTGTGGCCAGTCCACTGCGGTCTTAGTGTTTAAACACCAAGTGCAGCCTTAGATGCCTTGGTCTTCTGGATGAGCTAACTCTGTAATGGCATATTTGCAGGTTGATATTAATAGACCGTGGCTGCGCCTATTGGAAAAAGTGGAGAATGTTGTGAACACATTAGTAAGGGACAGTCTGCTCCTGACAGAAATTTGTGCAGATGATGCTGAACTTGTGCTGCGTGCTTGGAGCAATTTCATCCTGAATTACAAGCCCAAATCCTTGGGTGAAGGAGGGAGAAGTGTTACAGCTGAATTAGTGAGCAAACTGGAGGGAATACTTGTACTTACCCAGCGACTGAACAACAAAATAAGTTCTTACTCAAAGGCAGGTATGTGTGGTGAATTGAAGTCTCTTTTTTCTGAAGAAAATGAGAAAGGTCTGAATCTTGAGAAGGTTATGTAGGACTTTTTTTTTCCCTAAGTCTTGTTCATGTTTATACGACTTGTATAATAGCCCAGCTTCAGGAATAGTAAAACTAGTGGTGGTTAATGGGTTACAGGGTGCTTATTTTTTGTGTTTAGTTTTACGTGGTAGTTATTATTACTCCAAACTGGAGGTATTTGTAGTACTACTTAACTTACATAAGCATAGAATTACTCAGGTTGGAAAAGACCTCAAGGATCATTGAGTCCAACCGCAACTTAACCATAGTAACTGATGATGCAGTACAGTTCATATCTCACGTTCCCAAGTTGGGATTTTGGATTTTTATCTTGTATTTGATCTCTGAAGCCTGAAGTAGATGAGCTTTACAGATTTCAGCAGTAAAATGTGTAGACTGCTTTTTTTGTCTGACTAGTTTATATTTATCTGTACTGTTATCTGTTATCATTTGCAGAGTCAGGTCCTCTGCTTTGATACTTCCAGCCTTTCAGACAAGCATGGATGTTTATTAGCAAAATAACTATTTTTCTTGAATGGAACAGAAAATTACATCAATAATACAAGTCTTGATGTTATGTATGCTTCTTTTCAGAGTTTGCTCTCCTGGTAGAAGAGTTCCGACGTTTAAAGCTGCAGCAGGTCCAATCTGCTGATTCTGACAGCCTTGGCACTTTTGAGTGGGTGGATGGGATGCTGGTTCAGGCCCTGCAGTGTGGTGACTGGTTGTTGATGGACAACGTTAACTTTTGCAAGTGAGAGATTTTAGTGAACATGTTTCCTTGAGTAAATTTCTTAACCTCCCAGATGTGCTTACCATCTCAGTGAATGTGTTCACAACTGAACACTTTTGCACTTCATAGCTGTATATGGAAGCAGTGATTTTCATTCCCTGGAAGAATCTTCATCTTCCTTCTTAAACTGCTTAGGAGTTGATAGTTTTCAAGTTACCTTATAACCTCATAAACATTCTTTTGAATGTAGCCCCTCTGTGCTGGACCGCTTGAATGCTTTACTTGAACCAGGAGGTGTTCTTACCATGAGTGAAAGAGGTGTGATAGATGGCACAATTCCTACAATAGCTCCTCACCCAAACTTCAGGTACTTTGTTTTTCTGCTTTATCTTCTTATTTTTTTTTTCCCTGTACATAAAATAGGTTTAGAAAAACTATTATCAGCTGTGATCCAATCTTATGGTATGTTGAATGCTGTTCGTGTTTCAGTGTACTACAGTGTATTGCCTGACAAGGAAAAAAAACTGCACAGTGATAAACATAGGATATACAGCTTAGGAGGCTTGGCTTCATGTTCCTGTTCTCCTACACACTGTTACATTGGAAAATTCATGAGCAGTTTACTCATGTCTTGATTTCTTTTATTTGTTTGTTTTCCTCCTAATTTAGTATTTCAGCACTTGCCTATCTCACTGTAATGGTGGTCAGGGTGCGTATATTAAAGATAGTCACGTATTTGGTTACGTTGGTAATAAAAGCTGGTAATGTGGACGTGCTGATCTTCTTTCCATCATTTTCCAGTTTTTCTGAATTTATGTTTCCTGCTGTGACAGAACTTAAAGAAACAACAAAAAACAACAAAAACATCCCAAACCAACCAAACGAGAACAAAACAATCAAATTGTCTATTCTGTTCTGAAGTCGTCTCTGTGGGAGATGGGAAGGGAACACACAAAATACTGTGTGTGATTCCTACCTTTCTTAAATCTGTGGAAGGAATATAGGAACCGGTAGGCTCTGCTTCCTCTGAATTGGAAACAAAAGCTTCAGCTTTTCAAAGAAGTTGTTCTTACTGCATTGTATCCCAATTGTATTTTTTTTTTTTCCATCCTTGATTTTAGGAGTTGTTCACTGATAATATTAAGTATGTGGACGTTCGCTATTTTGGTTATTAGAAGTGCTGATTGATCTGAAGCTGTTGCTAAGAATTTTAAGTCTTTTCGGTAGCTTAGAGGCCTAGTTAACTTTTCTTAAGTAGGCAAATGATAAACATAGCTGAGAGCTAAGAAAAAAATCATGCGATATCTCTGGCTAATTTCAAAGTATAATTATACATATGCATCTCTTATTTATATTCAGTGTGTGTATCTGGGTTTCTAGATATAAGTATTTTCATTTTTATGAAGACGAATTTACTTTATGAAAGGGGAGATTTGGTCGCTTTAGAGTGATATTTTATAGCCCTAAGTTGCATCTTATGCATATTCAACAGGCTTTTCCTGTCCATGGATCCTGTTCATGGGGAAATATCCCGAGCTATGCGGAATCGTGGGATTGAAATTTACATTTCTGGGGAAAATGATGGAAATGTATTAGACAATCTGGATTTAAAACTACTGCTGCATGGTTTGGGCTTAGTGGGAGATAGCATCTGTGACGCACTCCTGGCTGTGCATTCAGAAACCAAGACAGCAATTCCTGGTAAGAATCAGCTGTCCAATGTTTTACTAACACGAACTTGAGCTCCTTACGTGTATTCATACTAACTCTTTAACATTAAAACTTGATTGCTGTATTGTGCAATGTCCAGATATAAGCAAAGGCATGAAAGTATTATCAGGCATTTTTTTAGTTGGGGTGGTAGTTGATTTATTTTAGGTTTTTTGCTGTGTTTTTTTTTTTTTTTTCCATTCTCAGGAATACAGGCGTGCCCAAATCATTTAAAAAATCAATAAATAGAAACGGGACTGAGTTTACTTTCTTAGGAGATATCAAACACTGTCATGATGGGTGTATTTTTCCCCTGGAAGGAAGGCAATAAGTGAAAATCACTAAAATGGAGGGTGTGCAGAAGGCCCGTTCACATTGCTCTTTTGAGCTAGATGGCACTGAAGTTTCATTCATCACCTCAGCGACTCGATGTTTTATTTTGAGTTGGTCACATGGTAGTTTAGTCTAGTCAGATTTTTCTTAACCTTGGGAAGAACCCATTCAAATTTGAGGGCCTAATAGGATTTGTACAGTCAGACCATTTTCAGAGCATGCAAAAATGGGGATTGTCCCCAGAGTTAAAGAGTTGACAATTACTGAATGTTCTTCTTATTCTAAATGCTGTGTATCTTTCAGGTTCTGTATCATCTTTGTCACCTTTGCTCCAGGCTGCTGTGTTAATTGTGCAGCAGATGCAAAGAGGCCTTGGATTAGTGAAGTCTTTTTACAGAGCCTGCTGGGAAGTTTATGGCCGTTCACAACAGTTGCAGAGCAACCAAAAGGTAAAAGTCTTGTATCTGAAAGTTCTTCTTGCATCATCAGATAGGAAATGGAGGATCTCAAAGACCAGCTATAAGAAATCATATGTTTTGTTTAAGTGCCTGAGCAAGGGGTTGATGATAATGCTTTTGAGAAGATGAGAAACCAAGCCATTTTTAAACATGCTGTCAGGTGATTAATAAGATGGATTAAGTGTTGTTGGAATATTTTCTGTATCTCTTAAGTACTTAAGATATTTTTTTTTTAGCTCTAGTGTGAGCAGAAGTAACCCATTCTACATGTAACAGATCTATTGCAACTCTGGAAGTAGTTTATTGTTGTTGAAGGGTAAAGCTCAGTGAATTTCAGCTGTTGCTTATCCAGTCGCTACATATTTGATAACACTAAGCTGAGTGATGTGGTCAACATGATGGGGAGAGAATGCCATTCAAAGGGACCTTGACACGCTTGAGAGGAGACACAGTGGCTTTCCACTATCTAAAGGGGGTCTACAGGAAAGGTGGGGGCAACCTTTTATTAGGGAGTGTAGTTGTAGGACAAATGATAATGGTTTTTAAACTAAAAGAGGGTAGGTGTAGAATAGACTTCAGTAAATAACGAATGTGCGCAAGAACTTTTTTACGGTGAGGGTCACAGAGCACTGGAACAGGCTGCCCAGGGAGGTTGTGGAGTCTCCTTCTCTGGAGATATTCAAGACCCGCCTGGACGCCTACCTGTGTGACATGGTGTAGGGAGCCTGCTTTGGCAGGGGGGTTGGACTCTATGATCTCTAGAGGTCCCTTCCAACCCCTACAATTCTGTGATTCTGTGAAATAAATTATTCCAGTGTCCTCACTGCCCTTGTGGATTGCTCACAGAAAATGTCTCTTTCCCAAGGCTAGTTAGGCTGAATGGGGCAGGGCTCTGGGCAACCTAGTCTAGTGGAAGATGTCTCTTCACATGACTGGAGGGTTAGAACTATGTAATCTTTAAGGTTCTTTCTAACTCAAACCATTCTACAATTCAGAATCTCCCAGAAGTCAGATGAGAGTTGTATGTTCTTATTTGAGGTGTTCTCCAGAGGATAAATACTGTTTGTTTTGTTGGCCATTTGTAAACCCTGACTCACTCTTTCTGCATCATTAGAACGTTACGATATTTATCGTGCATATTATAGTGTTTGTAGATCATTTGGTTTGTAATGATTTGGTAATAAATGCATAGAATTAGAGCTCCTGTTGATATTGTACCTGAATGCATATTTCAGTATAATTCTAAACTGGTTTTGTTTTTCTTGTTTGTTCCATTTGTTGTTTATTTAGCTTGTGCTAGATTTAGTTATGAAGCACATTTCATCTCTGGCTTCTCATGAAATCTGGGGTGACTCCCTGCTTGCTATGGGACTGTGGCCTGACTCCCTGCCTACAAGTCTGTTTACAGCTGAAGACTCGCTTCTTTCAACAGTACGGAGTGATGGACAGGTCCTAATATACTGTTTGAATAGATTAAACCTTAAAAACTGCAGGTAGGCAAGAGCCTTTTTCTTTTTTTTTTTAAAAAAAAAACAAAATATATGAGTGAAAAAACAAGATTTGTGAGTCATGTTAGTGACGTGATTGTCACCGGTCTTTTATCTTGAGCAAATTGTATGGGCAGAGAGCTGGTTGTACTACCACTGAAACTCCTGTTTACGAGCCTAATTTGTTCTTCTTTATTCTTCAGTCCAAAATGTTTGCGTTGTTCCATCTTTCCATTTTCAACAAGAACGTTTGACTCGTTCCTAGTTAAGTTAGGAAGTAGGCATTTAGCAGAAAACGTGAATGTAAACACTGGTTTGCAAGATAAAAGCCCCCAAAATCTCTTCCTTCAGTTCCTTTGTGAGGTGAAAGAAGTTTTTAATTAGTTGTAAATATATTCACGATCCTTTGTGTTTCTCGCTTTCATCCAAACAGTTTTTCATCAGGTGTTGTAGGTGCAGTAACTTCATGTGAAAGAACAATGTTCCTCTTTCAACAGAGCTGTCTGCTAGAAGTGTCACTTACAGCAGCCATGCAACAGAGCTCATTTAATGATGTCTTGTACCCTGTAACAATTCCTCTCACAACAGTGGCGCAAAGCCTGACTACCTGCCTATCTCCTCCTTTACTTAGTGACTCAGACAGTGGGCAGGTATTGTGACAGAACAAGCTCCTAAGGTTTAATGTAGAAACACACTGGGTATTTTTATCAGTGAAATTCTTCTTTCTGTCTTTTGTATCTTACTTTCGCATGTAATTCTGGTGCATAGATAAAGTTACAGGATATTGTACTTATTCACTCTTGACATTTAACATAAAGTTTTGGTAATAAAGAGTCTGTGCTAGTAGATACCTTTAACTGATTTGGAAAGTTGGAAAATGGCTCTGGAGCTAAGTAAAGAAAAGAGATTTTGTTACTACCTTCTTCCCTGAGGACACGGTGAGTAGCTTGTCTTGCAAAGTGGCACTGGCAGTTCGAGCCATTGATGAATGATCTTCACTTGTTTGTGTTTCAGGACGTTACCACTGACTCTGCAAGACTTTCAGAAAATCATGCAGGCCACCCATCCTGAGAATCTCAGATTCGGTGCTGTTGAGATAGATGCAGACTGGGTGGATGAAAGGGAAGTCCTCCAGGCTTCAGTGAAGTTATTCATAGAAAAGGCAACCAATCAAGATTGGACATTGAGAGTTAAATGGCTTAATTTCTTAGCCAAAAACCTACCACAAGTGCTTGGTATGTGATCACTCAACTTTCATTTTTGCCTCCAGGCTGATTTTCATAAATCTTAAATCTTCCATGAGAACATCCAGAGCTTTCAAATGAACTCGTTTTCAGTTATCTTCACCTAGGTCAAGGATGTCAAAGCTCCATGAAGAGAGAGAAACAGGTTGTGTGTATTGAAAACAGGAGTCTTTGGGCTACAAGCTTTGCCTTTTGTTATTGGAGTATGCGTGTAACTTGCACTGCTTCTGAACTGCAGTTACTTTTGGATACCTCTTGGCTTATATAAGAATATACGTGAAGATTCTCTTCACGTATGAATTGGTAGTAATAGTAAAATACTTTGTATTTATTTGTTGTACAAATACACGTGTAATCACTTGGCTAGAAAGTTAAGGAATTGCAAAACTGAGGTTTTGTGAAGCTGTGTTGCCTGAGCATTCAGCACAGCAGCTGAGGTGAGGCCTTCATTGCTTGATTGTGTTAATTATATTAAACTTACGGAGAAGTTATACAGGCATTAATTACTATTAGTTATCCTACTTTTAAGGGCTGACGGAGCAACCAGCATTTGTTTAGAGTTCATGCACAGATGAAATTGAGGCTGTTTGTGCTGGCTTGGTTGGAGGCATTTATTAATTTGTACTAAACACTTTCCTTTTAACATACTTACTCCCTCACCTATAGATCCAGTTCGGATTCAGTTGGAAGCAGGTGCTGTAGCCCTTGGCAGTTTCTATGCCAGTCCACTCTCATCTGGAATCAGTAACATGATCAAATTGCTTCAGCCAACTATGACAGGTACTTTTGAAATCAAATTGATAAAAGACTTCATTTAGTTGTTCTTTGAGCACTCAGCAGTGCTTCTTAGGAAGTGTGTGTAACAAATCAGGTTAAACTGTAACTGTACATTACTCTTGCTGGGAAAAGAGACAAGAATAAAGCCTTTCTTGCTGTTGAGAACTGAAAATGTGGCAATTAAATGTATTCATCTGATGCAAATTAGATATGAATGCTATGAATGTGAATCCAGACGCTGTATCTTGTGACCCAGATCCTGCAGCTCCAATTTAGAAAGTAATAGTGTTGCATATACCCACTGCCTTTCTGACTCAACTGTTGAGGCCTCCTGTTTTCTCCTAGCATTCATAGTGTTGACCTATCCAAAACCTGTGCTGAGGTTTGCAGTTTTCCTTCTGTATTTTATGGGGGCCTCAGTTCTGTAGATTTCTTTCAAAGCTTGCTAGATCTGTGAAAGATACATAAAGTGTGAGTGGACCCTCTATCGATGATCCTAGGTATTTTGCATGGGCTATGAAAGGAAAAGGAACTGGACTTGAGTTTCCAGGCTGCCTTTTTGGGTTTTCTGACTACTCATTAATTTAGCTTCTCTGTTTTGTCTTAATGAACCTGTAGCATAATGCTTTTCTGTTTTTGTATCTGGAGTGAGGGAGCTTAAGACTCTACCTTTGTCATAGGATTCCATCTTTCTTTCTGTAATGTTTTTGTAGAGACAATGATTAGCAAAAGTCTTTCACCCTATAATCTTTTCTCTGTTGTTCTCTCTTGTCTTGTCTGCCTTTCCAGATGAACATGTGATGCCCCTGGACCCAAGGTGGAACGTGCAGCTTCTGGATATCATTAGAAATTCAATTAACTTTGATACAGAAACAGAACACACAGATCAGCTTCTCATCCTTTTGAAGTCTGTAGCAAACCGGTGCGTTCCGAAATAAGAAAGCCCAGTGCCTTTTATCAGTACTTTTATGAACAGTTTTAATATCTTCCACATATGCTTTCAGGTTTCAGTAGAAGTGATCTCAATTATGTGGCTGACATTTCACTCTTTGTTTCTGCTTCCTGTGGCTGCAGATTGTGAACAGTCATTTGGTACAGGAGAGTAGAACTCCCAGCATTCCTTGTAGATTGGATTACTTCTAGGATAATCCAAAAGCATGGGAGTAAAGCATAGAAGGTTGGAAGCAGCGCTTTGAAATCTCTTGTGTAAAACTTAAGTTTCATGGCCCTGCTTTTGGATTTGGACCAGTTTTCCTAATGAGAAGAAAAAATTCTGATACACAAGTTTAGGATTCCCAGTATAAGAAAGCAGCCGCTCACGTATCCTGCAAATGGTTGTGTTGCAGCTGCTTAGCACCAGCAAAGGAAACAACAGTGGGAAGTAAGGAACCTGCTTCTTGTCAAGCGTGCTTTTGTAGAAACCATATTCTGGCAACTAGTTATGCTACAGTTGAATGTTGTTTAATAATGCAGTGAAATATCAAAATTACTTTGTAGTTCAGTATTCTAATAGAACAGAGGCTTTAAGTTAACAGTGCTGGATTTCTGATAACTTTATTTCTAATTCAGGGCAGTGTTGTTTCTTGACCGAGAAAAAAGGAGCTACACTGAAAAGAATTTAATTCTCAGCAAGAAGCCAAGAACTAGTGCCTTAAGAATGTCTCTGGATTTCCACAAAGGTACTTTGAGTTTTCACTGTTTCTTTTGGTTCTGTGTCCAATTAGAAATACAATTAATTTGGCTTGTTATGAAATGGGTGCTATGAATATGACATATCCCTCTTACAAGTGGCACATTTAATCCTAAAACAAAGGGGAAACGTTTAGTAATGGAGTTCATGCGTTGCGCTGAAGCAACTGATCAGTGTTTCCATCGTGGATTTTTGCTGTATTGGATGCATTGAGGTAACAGGGGGTTGTGTAAATAGTAAAGGATTATTTTTGCTTCTTTGATTTTTAGATCTTTTCCAGTTGGCTTAGTTTTGTTTTGTTTTCCCACAGAGAGCATCTAGTGATTTTTACAGTCAACCCCTACTTGTCGTTTTACATGGATGGAATATTCCATCTCTATTATTATTTCTTTCCTCCTCTCCCCAAACTTTAGATCCGGGAAGCTACAGTTCTCTTCCTCATGCAGTTGTGGTCAACCTCGCTGCTTTCTTTGAACTCTGGGATGTGTTTACACTTCACTGGGTGACATCTACTCAGGTGGCCTTAAGTGATGATGATATGCATGATGTGAGTAGACTTTGTATGGGAATTATCTTTCCTAAATGTACACACCTGGGATATAGATATCCATTTTTGAACTTTATAACCTAGTCTTCTGTGCTTGCTTACGATAGTCTCATTTGTGCCAAAGAAGTGTCTGTTTCCCTCTCCAGCGATGAATGAGGGAGTATCCACATCAAGCTCACATGCAGCTGCCTAGACTGGGGCAGCTGACCTGGACGGCAGCCTGTACAACTCACAGGAGTGGTTCACTTCTCACTCTCCCTTTTCATATCACAAAGATAGTTTAGTTAAAATCTAATGGCAACATTTTAGACTTGGTCCAGGAATTACTTGTTTTTCATTCGCATGGTTCCAGCTGTCAGCAAAGCAACGCGATGTTTTTAGCCTGATTGCTGGTTATGTGCCACCAGGTATAATAAAGCATTGCATGATTCTGAAGTTAATAAAAGCAACAATATTTCCTGATTTTTCTCTCAAGTGAATTACGGAGTATTTTGTAACATGCTCAGCAATAAGAAAAACAGAATCTTTCTGTCTTGTTAGATTTTATACTGCTTGCTGTGGCGTGATCGGTTCTGGGCAGTCTCTGACACTCTGACAGTGGATTCACCAGGGTTGTCACTTCTGTCTTTGCACTGGCACTGGGTTATGAAACATCTAATTGACAGAATTCCTCAGATGCTTATTGGATCAGACCAGCACAAGTGAGTGGCTTTGATGTGTATTTGTGTTAAACGATTGTGTCAATTTATGTAAATTACCCCTTTTAATTACTATGTACTATCACTAATTATCACTGTTTGCCATTATTGTCCGAGTTGCATTCCATTATTAATGCAAGTGCAATCTATTAAGATTTTAAAATAGAAATTTCTTAGCATTAGACTTCTCCTTGGCTGTGTGATTTTAAGGTTTTATTCATTTTCCATACTTGAAGGGGAAGGATAAGTTACATAAGTAAGAACTTTCTTTCATGATGCATCCTTTTTTTTCCCCCTCAAACTTCTGCGTTGACTTTTGTTCTCCTGTGTGTGTGTCTTTCTTCCAAGAGTTTCCAAAGAAATTCAGTCTGTTTCACAGCAACTTCAGAACTGCTTGGCCAATCCTGCCTGTACTTCTGCCAACATGAAGCTTCTACAGAAGTCTCTAGGAAGACCTCTTCCTTTCAAGGTGCGGATACTTTGCTCGCAAGAGATTTGGATTTCCCTTCAGATACTGGAATGCCACTGTAATGTCCCCGTGGAGCCTTCTCCAAGCTGAAGAGCCACAGCTCTCACAGGAGAAGTACTCCAGCCCTTTGATCATCTCCTTCTCTGTACCTTCTCCAACAATTCCATGTCCTTCTTGTGTTGGGGACCCCAGACCTGGGTGCTATACTGCAGGTGGGATCTCACAAGAGCACAGTAGAGGGACAGAATCCCCTCCCTTGACATGCTGGTTGTGCTTCTCTTGATGCACCCCAGGATACGATTGGCCTTGTGGGCTGCAGGTGCATTTTGAGTCTCCCGTGAACCAGCACTCCCAAATTCTTGCCCTCAGGGTTGCTCTTAAGCCATTCTCTGCCCAACTTGTATCTGTGCTTGGGGATTTATTGCCCTTAGTTTAGGTGAATTGCCATGTTGAGGTATTGTTTGTCTTACTACTTATGTAGTATCTTAGTGAAAAGGTGGGGAAAAAAAACAAACAAACAACAAAAAAGCACAAAACCAAAGAAAACTTGTAAGGGAGGAATCGTGGACCATTTGTTTCAGTTTCTGTTTTCCTACTGTATTGGGTACAGCTGCAAATGAATTGTTAAGCTGTATATGTGTTTTCTAGTTGGTCTGTGGGAGCTTGTACTTCAGCTGCATGTGTATGAGTTTGGAATCTTAAAGTTCTGACTATAGTCACAGATTTTGTTTGCTTTGTTAGCAGCGCTGAAACAAATTCTCTCATGCTCATACGTCCTTTTAATGTTTCCAGGATAAACTGGGCATGGAATGTTTTTCTCTAGTAAAAGTGCTCAGCAAACCACTTAACATCTTAGAGGCAAGATTGGTCTTCGGAGAAAGCAGATGGCAGGAAAAAATGTGCTGTCTGAAGACTGTTGCCACTGGATGGAAGATGAAAAAAGCACTGCTGCAAGCTGATGGTCTCATACTTAGAGCTAATCATTTAGAAGATGTTAGCCTTGGTACGTAATGCTTCTGAAGAGCCTAACAGGATGATTCCTGCCATCACCACTGGTTTTTGTATAGAAATTGACAGGATATGTTTGTTGTCAAGAAGTATAGTACATACCATTGATGTGCATTTTACACTCTGTTAAACAGGCCAGCTAAAGAATTTCTTGAAAGCTGTACATTCAGAACTGAGAGCAGAAGGACTTAAATTTAGTCATACGGAGGAAAGGTTTACTGAAGATAACATCTCCAGCCAGTTGGATCCTGCTGTGTTAATCCAGCTCTGCAGTCGGGTTCAGCTGTGGCCTGCAATGGAGTGCATGGGTGTGCTTTGGCAGTACAAACTAACAGCGGATTACGTGGCTAAGGCCACAAGAAGGTAAGGTGGCTGGAGAAAGAAATCCTATGTTACTTTAATGAGATTCAGAATCCCTTGCTAAAAGCTCTGTGTATTGTTACCTAAATCTATAGTTTTGTACTTATATTAGTATATATCTGTGTATGTGAATATATGAATGTGTGCTTATGTGCTTATATTTAAATGTACGAATACACATACACTTCTTGCCTTTGTGCAGAATGTTATTTGGGTAGTTATAAAATATGTCAGTGGAAAGAAAGAGTTGTTTGTTGTTATATTGAGAAAACGTTTCTTTTTTTACTGATTTCTGTTGACACAAATGTAGGAACACAGAGTAAAATGTTAGACTCCAGCTTTATTAAAGGTAGAATGGATGCTGAGGGAAGGAAAAATAGAATGTTTTAAGAGTCTAACTGGCAGTAAGGAACAAGTCCTTCATATTAGTAATTAACATTAAGATTCAACACTGAGAGAGAGACCTGGCAGTGAAGGAACTGCACTGACATACGTGCTTATTGCTGCGTGCAGCAGAAAGAGCTGTGTAATCTGCATGCAAATTTTGTACTTTAATGTTATTAATTTTAGAAGTGTTAGCATTGCTTGAAGGAGCTACGTGTATTTTTTAGGCTGTTTTACCATTGCTTATAAGAGAGCTCTTGGTTTATCGATTTCAGAGGAAGTGACTTTTTGTGCAACAAATCACTTGTTCAATCTTGAATGCAGCACTCATGATTTTCACAAGTACTGTAAAGCTGGAAGACTGTCTCCACACCTGCAGTGTGTTCACCTTAAAGTATTGTTATTTTAACTTATCAGTCGGTCTTTGATATTCTTGTGTCTTTATCTGTGGTTCTGAATTAGTTTTATTATGCACGTGATTTATGTGCCCTGCTTAGGCATTGATTAGGTTGTATTTTCTTTACCTCCTACAGGGAGAACTTCAGTCAAGAGTTAGGCACGCGTTCAGATTTAATTCAACTTATAGCTTTTTCTCTGAAGTTGACACCAGCTGCCTCTCACCAGCTGTCCGGACTGTGGCACTTGTTACACCTTCATGAAGTAAGAACAAATTTTAGTTTAAATTAATCTTGCAGAAGTTTTCTACGATCTTTGCCAAGTAGGAATACCTCTGAAATGGAAAAGGTTACCCACTGTGAGTCTGCAAAAAACCCAGTGTGAATAAAACGTCAATAAAACACAGCTGAGCTTAAAATAACACAATTCTGTATGACCTAGATTGATACGATTGTTTCATTTCTCTACTTTTGACGCTAGAAAGCAGTAAGCAGGTTGAATGGTAGATGCCAGCTTAGTTATATTGGTGTATTTAGAATCATTTTATGCTGGAAAGTATTTGTCTCTCTTCTTGTGCTGATGATTTTTTTAGGTCTGTGTTGCAAAACAAGTAGGTTGAGGTAGTCATTTGATATCTTTCCTGCAGAGTAATTTAATATGCCAAAAAAATTCCAGCAAGATCATATTTAGCTACAATACAGTGATAGCTGTGTTCCCGCAATTGTTGGTAAGCTTGTAAGTTCTGCTGAAGTGCTTTGAAGTAGAATATTGGGTAACTTTATGTAGATGTCATCTACCTGGACTTCTGCAAAGCCTTTGACAATGGTCCCTTACCACATCCATCGAAATTGGAGAGGTATGGATTTGAAGGATGGATTGTTCGGTGGATTAAGAATTGGTTGGCTGGATGCAGCCAGGGGGTTGTGATTAATGGTTCCGCATCAGGGTGGACTTGAGGGTCCTGGTGGACAAGAAGCTGGACATGAGCAAGCAGAGTGTGCTTGCAGCCCAGGAGGCCAACTGTGTTCTGGGCTGCATTAAAAAAGGGGTGGCCAACAGGGAGAGGGAGGTGATTGACCCCCTCTACTCAGCTCTTGTGAAGCCCATCTGGAATACTGTGTCCAGACCTGGTCCTCTGGTACAAGAAGGGCACAGAGCTCTTGGAGTGAGTCCAGTGGAGGGCCACTAAGATGATCAGAGGGCTGGAGCACCTCTCAAATGAAGAAAGGTTGAGGAAATTGGACTTGATTAGCTTGAAAAAGAGAAAGCTCTGGGGAGACCTTCCATTACTTGAAGGGAGCGTATAAACAGGAGGGGGAATGGTTGTTTACGAGGGTGGATAGTGATAGGACAAGGGGGAGTTATTTTAAACTGAGACAGGGAAGATTTAGATTAGATATGAAGAGGACGTTTTGCACCCAGAGGGTGGTGACACACTGGAACAGGTTGCCCAAGGAGGTTGTGGATGCCCCATCTCTGGAGACATTCAAGGCCAGGCTGGATGTGGCTCTGGGCAGCCTGGTCTGTTGGTGACAGTATGCAAATGAACCTGTGAATTTGAAATGTACCTTAAGGAGTATCTTAATAATGGAGAAGCATTGTTCTCGTGCTTGATTCTCTTTTGCTTCCTTTACATTATCCTCACATCCAGGTTTTTCTTTCTCCATAGGTATCTGCTGAAGAAATGTCTGTTCTGTCATCTCAGCTAGTTAATGCTGCTCTGGCATGCTTTTGGAGCAGTGCTTTCACCACAGATCCTGACTATTGGTTAACTTGGAGACCGTTACCTGCAACAGAGGAAAAGATGTCTTCTAAATCCCATATGAACCCTTCAGTGAAGGTTTGTCCCTTCTTACCTTATCGAGCAACTAAGTTGAAGGTCGTTTTATGAATTAATTCAAAAACAACACTATAAATTTTAGCATAGCCAATGCAAGATATGAATGATCTAACTCTTAATCTTTTAATTTAGGGCCCAGGTATTTTGACCCGAGCAGTTTTCTCAAAGTGCTTCTTTGAAATTCTAACTAGCAGCACCAAGACAAGCCAGTGGGATGTCAGTGGCCTTCCTGTTTTGTCATCATCCCGTGTGACACTGGGTGAATGGATGGAAAGAGCACGCCAACTTCATGAAGTCAGCACAGCACTGTGGACCAACCTAGCTGTTGCTTCAATAATAGACTTTAGGTATTAAGACCTTCCCTCCAAATGTGTGTTACTTAAACTAGGGATGTTGCAGAAGCTTGCTTACCACCATCTTGTTTCATTTGTTTGCCTCCAGATACACAGATTCTAGACTACAAGGAATAATACTGAGCAGACAACTCTCTGCTCTGGTAGATCTGGTTCCAACAGATCTTCAAGAGGAATTTTTGAACTGCTGTGAGAAACTCTTCATGAAGGACCTTGTTTCATATGAGTACCTTCTCAAGATGCTTAAAAGTATCACTGATCAGGAGTTGCTTCCCAAAGAGTTTATGGTTCTCCTGCTCACTTGTTTGCAGCAGTTCTTTGGGGAAGGGCTTAAGGATTTACCAGAAACAGCTTGGAGAGGAAGCCTCTGGGTGAATATTGGATTGCTACAGATTCACGTGTGGCTTCCGCAAACAAGATTTGATCCAGCTGTTAAAAGAGAATACAAGCTCAAGTATGCCAAAGAAGAGGTGGGTGTAGAGTTGGCTTTTTTTAACTCTATAATGTGTAAAATCTGCATGAAGGGGTTTGGTTTGGGTGTTCTTGGGCCAATTCTTGGTCACAGTTTTCAAATGGTGTTTTTAATGTGTTTTATTGTCCAAAATGCTGCTGTACTTACTTTGTTTCAAGACCCAAACCTGAGAATGGTTTATTCTTGCCTTTTTAGTTACACCAGCTGGAGTGTGAATGGAAAACAAATGATCTGTCATCCCAGCTGCATACAGGAAAAAGTCTTGAAGACAAAGCACTCTCTAACTACATTCACCCCCATCTCAGGTGACTTCTTAGGTGCTCAGGCTGGAAACATTGTCTCTGAATGCTGAGGCTCAGTTTTCTTTATGGCATTTGTATTCTTCTGTAGAAAGTAGGCTTGTTGATTCAAAAGTAGCAATTGGCATATTGACGTGATAATTTAAAATACAGTAGGTTCTGTTTACTAGCAGAAATTAAGGAATTGTCCACGCATTGCATACTGTCACAAATAGTAGTAACCCTTAAATCTTGAGAAAATTGAAGCTGTACCCTGAAGTGAAAATACAATCACATATCAAATTATGGTGGCTTTGCTAAACTGTGGTGATATTATTGACAATTTGAAATGAGGTGGTTCACATGGAATATGTGGTGAAAGTTGAGAATTTGTAGCCGTTATTCTTTGTTTTTAATCTGAAGAATTTAAAGAGGAAATGTTAAGGGGGCACTAAGGTTTTAAAGGGGATGGTCATTGAAAGCCTATCCTGAATGGCTGAGTTTTACCTGTTGCTTTTTCCCTAATGCTCACAGAGCTGTTAGGAAACGCACAGAAAAAGAAATCAAAGTTTATTGGAGAAATATTGGAAGAATGAGAAGACGGGGTGTATGTGTAGTATATGGGCATCACTTCTTGTTCTTACCTAATTTACTGTTTTACATGAATTACTAGAATGTTTGCTATCAGTCTTCCATTGTGTTAGCATGCAGTTGGTGAAGTACATTTCTTGCGGTGTATTTCTGAACTGATCGTGTTGTTTCCTAACAGGCTCTTGCAGGAAAGAATTCAAAGACTGAATGAGCAAATAAGTAGTCTTTCCAGAAAAAAAGCCTTCAGGCCTCCGGCTCCACTCTACGATGGCTTGTACCAGGAGGCTCACCAGTACATCAACAGCATAGCAAAGGTTTCTTCAGTCCAAGATCTTTTAGCCCGTCTTCTGCAGTTCTTTGGTGGGCAAAGACCTAAATCACTCCAGGCAATAAGAAATCTGTTAAGTGAAGAAGCGTCTTGGCAACAGTCACACCACCACTTCAGAAAACACTTAGCAGAAGAGTATGCTGCATTCCCTGATACCATCATTCCCCTGCAAGCTGCCATCTTACAATTGCAACATGGCATGCGATTAGTAGCTTCTGAAGTTTGTGCAGTGCTCAATACTTTCGTTTGTCCAACCGATCTCACCAACCTCCTTACTTCTTTGTTGATATTCCCGTCTGTTGGCCGTTCTTTTCCCACTTACTTCGCTCGTGCAGAAATTTTATGCTCAGTAAATTCAGTTGAGGTCCTTCATGGGCTTAAAAAGTTTTCTCTGAAGCACTCTGAAGGAGAATCTGAGAGGATGCAGAAGTCTTGTCCGACTCTGGAACAGCTCCTAGTGAATGCACTGTTGCATCTTCAATGCCATGTACTTTCCAGAGGAGAGATGGACCAGAAATCTCTGCAGCTTTTTAGACATCTATGTCAGGTAATGTCTGAGGCCTAATGGCCAGGATTATTGTACTGAACTACTTTGGTAATTGCTAGTATAATGCTCTTAAACCTTTTTTCCACAGAACTGATGCAAGATAATTTAACATATTACCCTAACTTGCTTGTATTTATCAAGTCATGAACTCAAAGCCTGTAATGGCTACTAACAACTCCCCATCAACCACCATCCCACCAAAAAAAAACTCACCCAAAAAAGCCAACAACAGAAAAAAAAACATCCTCAAAGCTTTGTGGAAAGATTCTTTACTAAATGGCTAAGAAAGCCTATGACTTGGCCAGGTGCTTTACTCCATACAGTTCAGGGGCTTTTTCTTCCCTTGAGAGAGCAATTTACTAATCTCCGTTCAGATTAGATGGTGTTGATATATACTGCTGCAGGCTGTAGAGAATTATAGAGCCAAGCAAGGTAGGTTTTTTCCTCACTGATATATTATATTTGAGGATATTTTGAACATTACTTTGTGTCACATTATGCTGCTTTGTGGTTTGCTAGGCGATCGTAAATGAGTGGGATGAACAGGAACGCCGTGCCCAAGAGCAGGAGGCAATGGAAAAGAGTCTGTACAGGTTCAGAAGTAAAACTCATGGGAAAGGACAAAGTGAGGAAGAGGAGGAGGAGGAGGAATTTAGGAGGAGATTTCCTTTTCATGAAAAGGTAACAACTCTTAAAGGAACACAAAATTTATGTCTAAAGTAGCTGCTGAAAATACGCGCAGTGAGTAAAATGAGATGAGGCATTAAACAGTTCTTACTTCAGACCATAAAAATGCGGTTTAGAGTTTAGGAAAGACAGATAGCAAATACTGTGAGGTTAAATCTTTTTGCTCCCTACAGCTAGCTTATCCTGAGTTAAAAACTGAGTGACAATATCATTAGTTATTCACTATGAAATAATGCAATGCGATTCCCTGAGCAAGTAGGATCTGCTGAGATTTCATTGCCTGTCCGGAACTCTGGTCGTCTCCTTGCTTAAATTATTGGATTGAAGCTGTGAGATTTCCTTTCTTTGATGTGCATTGTTGTGTGGCTGGGAAGTCGAGAGGTAATAATTGGGATCTCCAAGTGATCAAACAGCATCAAGGCAACTTAGCGACAGGTACAACTGCTGGTGCTTGTTCTGGAAGAAACTGTAATTGATCTTTGATTATAATGTAATTTGTAGGACTTTGAAGATATCACAGCTCAGCCAAGCCTAGAAGAAAAAATGGAAACTGGAGAGCCAATGGAAGACCAACTGGAAGTTGATAGAGGCCTTTTGTCCAAGAGCTCCATGCAAACTGTAATGATGGTTCATCAGCAGTTGTGCTTAAACTTTGCTCAGTCCCTGTGGTATCACCAGAGTCTGCCTTCTCATCAAGCCAAACATTATTTTAGCGCATTTATTTCCTGCTATCAAACCGGTGCATGTCTGGTGTCACAGTTCTATCCTTTAATTGGTAAGATTACTAGCAACGTTTCAGATGTTGTACAGTATTATCTTTGTAATAATGAGTTAGAAATGAATTGTGTAGCAAATCATTAAATAGGCCAAATATAGGGGAAATGAAATGCGCAAAGAAGTTTGTTTTCATTTCTAATGGAACTCAATTGAAGAATAAACCTATGGTGTAGTCAGAAATTGGAAGTGCTTACATCTGCATAACCCTGTGGAAGATGATGGTCTTGCAGAAATTTTCCAGAGTTGAAATTGGAAATTTCAACTTTTCACGCTTTATGACAATCATTGTAACAGTGTGGATGGGTAGATGGATGGATGGATGGATAGATAGATAGATAGATAGATAGATAGATAGATAGATAGATAGATAGATAGATAATATTTTTGTCACTTCTCGAAGAAGAACTTTGTGCAGAATACAGGTATGTGTGCAATTAAGAAGCAAATGGTGCAGCAGGACTAGCTGTTTCTACAGTCTTCTTTTTGTGTGTTTGTATCTGAAGTGTAACGTATGAGAATTATTGTTTTGTTTTGTTGGATTACTTTTTCCCAGAGCCTCAATAGTAATGTTGTACTGAATGCCTTCTCAGGGTGAATTTATGAACTGAGGAACTGGGATCTCCTGGCTGGCTCACATCCCCTGCCCTTAAGATTCTGTTATTTTTTTATATAGCATTTTGATAAAGTCGAGGATGTGTTTAAGAGCCATTTGGATGTGGTGCTCAGGGATATGATTTAGCAAGGGTTGTTAGAGTTAGGGTACTATGGTTAGGCTGCGGTTGGACTTGATGATCTGCGAGATCTTTTCCATCCTGGGTAATTCTATGATTGTATGTGAACTCAGTGCTTTTGAGTGGCATAGTCATCTGTGCTTGCAGTATATAACATGCTGCAGTTTGGGATACAGGGAAAAATGAACTTCTCCTGTACAATGGAAAAAGAAGACATCACACATGCTGCTAATTCATCTTTTTTTTTTGGCTTCCTAGGTGCCGAAATGAACAACAGTCTTTTGGGAAGCCAACTTCTAGTTAGCACTATTCTCCACAATACCCTTTTTGAGGAAATGACTTCAGATCTTGTGCTACAGCAAGATGGCCCATATGACTTTTACCAGCATCCTAATATTAAGCAAGTCCGACAGTGCCAACCTGTACTTGAGGATTTTGTTAAAGAAATCAACAGGTTACTGCAGGAATGGCCAGAGCATCCGGTACTTCTCCAGGTAAGGACAACTCAACAAATGTTTAGAGGGAAAAAAACCCAAAGCATTTTAGAATTGCTTGTGTGTGTAAATATATATAGGTAGGCATAGATCTCTTCATGTATATCTGCCCAAACATCAGTATTACTTACACAGACGTTTTGAAGTCATGCCTGTTTCTTCATGAAGAGATATTTGGTACTCTTAGCAATTCAGCTTTACTTGTGAAATGCTAAGTAACATTTACTGCATGCTCTGTTCTTAAAGCTTTCATCAGTCATTGATCTGCTGTACTTAAGAGTTTTGAAGTCTTGCACTATTCAGGCTTCTAATTTTTCCCAGAATGCTTTTTTTCATAGTGTTCTAAAAATTGATATCTTTATTATCAATTAAGAGGTACCGCGTGGCTCTTAAGTTGTTTTTTGAAGACTAATGAAGAAACTCAATTGGAGCTCCTAACATTATTAGGTCATTTGTGCTCCTTTCTGTGATAACGCTGACATTTAATGAACTACTAGTGAGGTAATGCTCAAATGAAGAAGCAATTGAAAATATAAAATATTCTTAGCTCTTTTATAGTATGGCAGTTGTAATACAAGTTAGCATGTGCATTTGAGTCAGATGCTGTAGGTTGAACACTTGTGCTTTATTCTGCAGCTGTTAGTTGTGATTGACAGAATCCAGAGCTTCCCACTCTCTAGTCCCCTCTCAAAGTTCCTGAATGGCTTGGAAATTCTTCTTGCAAAGGCACAGGTAAGAAGAGGGCTAAGGGAAACTTCTTTTTTATCATTTAGTCTTCCTTATTTATATAGGTTCTGTGATAGACAGCTTTCAGTTGTTAACGCTTTCCGGGGTCTGGGAAAGTGAACTACTCTGTGCTGCTGGTTTAAGGAGCTAGGAAGGCAATGGAAGAGTACTGCATGAGTCTTGCTATGCAGACACTAATTTCTTGCTTTCTATAAAGAAACTGATTGTTGTTTTATGTTGTGTCTTTTCTTGTTTTGTTTTTATTTTCCCAGGACTGGGAGGAAAATGCTAGTCGAGCTTTGTCCTTGCGGAAGCATCTTGACTTGGTCACACAACTGATTATTCAGTGGCGTAGATTGGAGTTGAAGTAAGGATCGTTCTTTCTTACTGCTATTTTTTAGACACCAAAATTCTGTCTCTATACGGAGACGTGTTCCATTGTATTATTGCCTTAGCCGTGGAACGTTTTCTTTTTGTGTGCGTGAAGCTGCCATAGAGCATAGGTATGCAAATGAAAAAGTAGTTGAACTGGCTCAAAATGAGCACATCCATCCCCATATTGCCTTTTGTGGTGACTGCATCTGTACATATGCACATGCCTCAGGAAGGACAGAAGCAGGACACAACTGGGGTAATTCGTAATAATATTTTCCCAGCCTTCTCCTGTTTTTGATCCTGGCGGTTGCTGAGCCTGTGGTGTTTTGTCACTTTAACAATCACTATTAAATTTTACTTAAAAATCATTAGCTGGTGTCCTGTTAAGACCATGTAAAATTTATATGTCCACAGTATGCCATGAGCAAGAATTCTAGAAGTCCACCTCATATTCTGTGAAGGAAAACTTCTCAGCCTGGCTCTGACTGGTTTTCTTTGACAGTTCCTGGCTCCTTTGTTTTTTCTCATAATTTTAATAGTGACAAAGCCGTGACCTTCCGTAGTTGATTGTGTATATTAAGCATATGTGCAGATTATCTCAATCTTTAAAATCTTCTCTTAGTTTAGCAGAAACAGAAAGCAGGTGTTGTTTTGGAGCCCAAATTACTCATGATCTCGATTATTTAATTACTATTTTTTCCTCTTCTTGCTCCACTGATTGGTTTCAGTTGCTGGTCAGTAAGTCTGGATAATATTACGAAGCAACATGTAGAGAAATCCACAAAGCACTGGTTCTCACTCTACCAGATGATTGAGAAGTATGTGCAAGAGCAGGCCAAGGCTGACGTGGAAGGTAAGTGCTGTTCTTACATAAATGTGTGATACAGTTGCAGCAATTAATGGAGATGTATAACTAAACTCTAAAATGGCAGAGTTTAATTATTCACTTTCAGGTGTAGTTTTCGTCCCCTTTGCCCTGCAGTAAATTCCATGACTGTGTAAGCTCTTCCAAACTGAGTGAGCTTGACTTGGTATTTTTTCTGAAGCCACCTGTGAGTTGCATAGAGTTAATAGTGTAAGTTGTGTAAGGGGAAAGTTGTCTGTAAAAGGCATCTTAAAGAAGGTAGAACTCTGCTAATGGTGTGTTAGGGCTATAGAAACGTTTTTAAATGGGTTTAGATTACAGGAAGCTTTCATTTGCAGCTGAAAAAGGCTTCTGACTTTTTCAGCTGTGCAAAGCACTTCTCGCATCCTAGCTGAAATGCTTCTAGTATTCTGTGCGAAGCAGAAATAGTTCCTTCAGTCTGTATACTTTTGTCATATACTCTGCCTTGCAAATCTGTCTGCTGGTGTTCAAGTTACGTAAAACAGGGAAAAAAAATACCACTATCAGTCTCTAACCCTGCAAAATGTTATGAAATTGTGAAGATGAAGATAACATTCTGAGGCATAAGGCAAAGCTCTTCCAATCTCATCAGTAATTTATGTATTGTCTTGACCAATTCAGAACCCTGGGTTCTTTTTGACATCTCCCAGCGTTTTCTCCTTGAGGTAATGCTCTGAAGATACTGTAACCGCTGCTAGATTCTTCTAAGATCTATTTCCATCTTGATTTTGAGGCAGTAAGGAACTGATAATGTCTGATTTGTAGCATATAGTTTTTCATGGTGGCTAAAAAAGGATCTGTTGATTCAGTAGCAAGTATTCTTCATGTACTTGGTTTACTCTGAAATTGGCCATGTAGCTGTCCTCCTTAATCCGGTCTTACTGCTACCTCTTTATTGTCTCCTTTCTTTGTTTTTTGGTTGGTTTTTGTTTTTCGGTACATTTTTTGCTGGATTTACTCCTTATTAATTTAGAATCGCCTATTTTTCTTTACTTTGATTTGGAACTTGCCCAATAGAAGCCTGGTGTTTAGTTGGTTGTTCACAATGTTTTCACGTCTACAGTTTTCATGCAGTGTTTTATTTTGTTTTTCTTTTTCCATCTCTCCTTTTAAATTTCTGGTGTGATGTTCAGAAACTGAGCAGATGAGCCTAAAAATGCTGGTCAACACACTACAGGCTTTCATTGAAGGATCTACGCTTGGAGAGTTTCATGCACGACTTAAAGCATTGCTGGTTTTCCACTGCCATGTCCTACTGATGCCTCAGGTAGCAGAAAAGGGTAAGTTGTTAGCATTAAGCGTGGTGAATATTCTTTACCTGGCTGTCATATCCCAGGCTTTCCAATCAGGTGGCTAAGAGCTCGTAAATACAACAGGAGCTAATGCTGCATTTTCTTGCTCTCAGAAAGTATAACTTTGGTCTGTTATTCTCTTCACCGAACTTCATGATTACAAAAAAAGCCAGGCTGCATTTCTGCTGTTGATGCTGTGGAATATCCCGTTCTGAAAGATTTTTATTGTCTGTCCTTTCCAGACATCCTGTGCAGCATCCTGTGGAATCTCTATAATTATTATAAGCAGTTTTCAGAGTGTGTTGAGAGCAGAATCGCTGAACTTCGTCATCCTATAGAAAAGGAACTTAAGGTAAGAGAAAACTTCTCTCAGTCACTGTGTTCAACTAACGAGACGAATGGTGGAACAGGTGTTAGAATTTGTGTATAATAGTTCTGTTGGCCATTGAGGTCAATGTAGTACTTCACATCTTTATTGACAAGAGGATATTTTTATGGCATAGGGGTTGGTGGGAGTTGTTAATGTTTGGTCTTGTTTAGCCGTGGAGAATTCCACCAAGTAGTGAAGATCCTTTGGCTTTCACATTTAAGTACGCATGAGCACCTAGCTTGTAGCATAATATGGCTATGCAATCATTTGCGTGTGCACTAAGATGTATTTTAAGACAGCTAGGTCATCGTAGCTGATGAACATGAGAGATTATGTGCAAATACTTCATTGTATTTGTGTAAATAATCCCATTGATTATTTCTTTTATTAGGAATTTGTGAAAATTTCCAAGTGGAATGATGTCAGCTTCTGGGCGATTAAACAGTCAGTTGAGAAAACTCGCAGGTAACTCAGAACTTGAAATTAAGGAGCCATTTAGGGACTGGTCATAATGAATGGCAGTGTTTTATGTATGGCTGTATTTGGAACCTTCTTTGTAGATCTCTTTTATTTAAAATCTGAATGCAAAAATGTTTCTTTTACCCCTGGAAACGCTTATTTCCAGCAGCTGAGATATTGCCAGGATTAGAACACTCGGTGTGACTGCTTTGCTTTCCTTTGATATTTAGAACTCTCTTTAAATTCATGAAGAAGTTTGAAGTTGTTCTGAATGAGCCATGTCAGCCTGCTTTAGTGGAAACTGGTAAGGAAGAGCAACTGGACTGCTTGCACCAGCAGGAGGAATCTGAGAACAAAGAGGCTAAAGTTCAGAAGCTGAACAATGCACTAAGGAAAGTTCTGTCCGCTCGAACAGATGCTGCCGAGGTGACTGTATTCCTAAACCTAAGTGTAGGAAGGTTACTTTGTATGTTCTCATCTATATGTTATTATTCACTGATTTATGGAGAAAATGTAAATGTCAAGTCTGTTGAGTATATCATCAACTTGTTGGTCTTTTTTTCATGTTCAGTGTTATGAAACTGCAGGTGGATGGAAATATAGCATGGTAAGACAAGTATGTTTGGTATTGACTTGGCACAGTATTTACACTCTCCTGGTGATGACAGCAGTTGAACATTTTATTTCTTAAGTTACTGTTATACCGTCTGTAACTGTTTATTGCTTTTCTACTGGTATACTGATACACAAGCGCTGGTAATTGGCATTGATTTCTTTTTGTAAACAAGGTGTTTCCACATGTATTCAGTACTGAACTGTTCCGTACTGAACCATGTTGAGTGAGTTTGGGGATTTCAGGAGTTCTTGAGTTTCAAATGAACGTGGAATTTTGCCCTTGTTTTTGAAGCAGTTTACTCTGTGATAATTTACGGATTAGACAGCTTCAATCATATGTGTGTAATTGAATTTTTTCCTTAATTTTCCTCAGCAGCCACTAACAGAAGAATGTCAGGACGTTGTTACGCTTCATGCGGATTCTCTTCAGTACCGCCTGCCTAAACTTACCAAAAAAATGAAGAAAATGTGTGTGACAGTTACAGAGAGTAATTCATTCTTAAGTCTGCTGGAAAGCCTTGACCAGTTCACAGGTTAGATACTCCTGATTTGCGTATCATTGTTGACTTCTAGCATGATTGGGAAGTGTGTTGATAAGTAGTTCCCTTCACAGACTGTCTTCCCATGGCTGGTTAGCGTTCACTGAAGTTTCAAAGCTCTCGTCATTCCCTTCTGTCTTCCATGCAGGTGTTATCATTGGTTCTGTTGTTGAACTGCAGAGTTTGACATTTGATAAGACAGCAGATAAGGAGAAGCAGAAGTCGGAGGCCAAGCATATTCAGATGCAAAAACAACGGGCTTTGTCAGATCTCTTTAAAAGCCTCGCTAAAACAGGTGAGCTTTGATTTGAAATGTGCTTAGTTTAAAAGTATAAAGTTACGAAGCATTTTACATTTTTGCCAATACATGTAAATACACAGTAATGGTACGTTATTAAAGTTACTGAACCATAATGCACAGAAGCAAGTAAGTCTCTTTCCCTTCCTCTGACGTGTTAGTCCTTTCATATACCTTGTCGTCTTTGTACATTCCAGTGTATGTGAAACAGTTGCTTTTTTGAAGAAAAAATCTACGTTATCTCCAGTCAGAAGTCACTGCCTGGTTTATAAAGAAAAGGGAAGATGAAAGTCCTATACCTATTCTCTTAACCAGAACTGAAGTTAAATTAACTCCTTTAAATAAGAGCCCGTCTCTGAGCTGACTGACTGGCAGAAGTCAGGTTGGCAGGTGGGCTGTGGAAAATGAACGGTCTGTTCATGGGAATCACTGTAGGAACCCCTCTGAGAAGCTCAGTCTTCCCTGCCACCCTCAGTAGTCATAAGGTCAGGGAACTATCCAAGATGTTAATTGTTGCCTTTTCCTTTGAATATACTGAATTCATCAACTGTTCTTAGTCACCGAGCAGCTTAGAAACCAGTAAAGGCAAGCAATCTTGTTGTTTGACAGCAGAAACAGCAAAACAGTTGTCTAACAGCATTCCATCAAGTCACAGCCAGAGGCAGAAACAAATGGAGCTTTGCCAATTGTTTTTAATTTTCCTTTTGAAGAGTTTCCAATTCGTAGTGCTTCTCATGGATGCCACAGCTTTCAGTCTGTGGTGACTTTAAGAACCTCAAAAAAGGGGGAAAAAATAATATCAACTTAATCTCTACCTCCTGGGTGCAGAGATTAGGTTTTAGAAGTACGTATCTGTAAATTAGGTTTTATTTCACACTATCATATGCCTTACAGGTTGAAGGCTTTTCTTTCTCGTGACTGCCACCACAAATTTCTTATATATGCAAGTCTGTATTTGTCTTATTTCAGCTGTGTTCTTTAGCTGAAGATGGCTTAGCTATGATGTATTATTTTACGTAACTTGGAAAATGTTCAAAGGCTTGTCAGGATTAGAAAGCATGAGGGAAAAAGTCATACACTGGAGTTGTTGCATCTTAGTGTCAGCTACCTGACTCATGTTTTCTTCATTTGAATGAGTGAGGGCATAAAAAGATGTATGCAATTGTCATTCCAGGCTTGTCATACCGAAAAGGACTTTCATGGTCTCGTTCAAAAAGCTATCATGAAATACTCTGTGTACATCCACTGGACTTACGGAGTGCGTTAGCTGTAGTGAATAACATATGTCAACTGGATGCCACGTATGTATGCAGAACTTCTAACTCTTACGTTGTGTGAGTCCTATGCTTATTAGAATATATTGCATGCAGATTTAGGCAGGGATTTTTAGATATTAATTGATTTAGGGTTTTACATTCATCCCCTTCTGTTTTCTCTGTTTGAAAGTCATGTATGTACTGGCACATAAAAAATTAGGGAGGTTTGGGTTTGGTTTTTTGTTTGTTCTTTTTAAGCATTGGATTGCTTTTAATTTACACTTCAGACAATTTCGCCACCAGTTTCACTGGTTCAAAGAATTCATTTAACCCACTGTTGCCCAGCTCTGCTTGGGACAGTTTGTTAACATAGTTAGAAGGAAGACTGCTACTGGCTTAACAAGGGTTGTCAGTTGTTTTGTTTTCATCATTGGCTGGTGGGATATTCCATGAGAATATGCATGGACTTCAAAGTGGACATTTGTGCCAAGTCCTGCCTAGATGGAAAATATTCCTTCAGGTGTTCTGGTCTTTCAGGCAGCAAATGCTCAGATCTGTGGGTTTAGTTTATAATATGTTCTGCAAGGGTCAAATTATAATCTTCCTTATCAAGCTTGATTTAGCACCATTTAAAAAAACAAACAAGAAAAGCCACAGTTTAAGCTCTAAATGATATTCAGAGATTTGGTTTCAGTCTTAAGTTCCCACAGGGCTTATTTAAAATAATAATAATAATAATTTCTCATGATTTAAATATTTGTTGGGAAAAATGAAGAACTGAGAGCTCAATACACGAGCAAAATAACAAATAGTCAGCAGGTCTTTTAGGTTGAAGAGCTGACCTAGTGGTTCTGGTGTGCTGAGGTACTGAAATTACTTACCTTTCTAACAGCAATGGTTTATACTCTGACAGGTTTCTGGCAGAGATTTCCTCTGCCTGGGATGGATGCCAGAAGTACTTCTATCGCTCGCTTGCACGCCACTCTCGACTTCAGACAGCATTGTTGGCCCCTGCTAAGGTAAAGCAACTAAAAACAGGAATGTGTTATCTATTACTGGAATCTTCTCATAGTAAAAGGGTGATGCGAGGTAACGCTTTCTTTTTGTTACGTGGTAGAAAATATTTGGGGGACCAATATTTGGCATTTTAAAACCTGTTATTTTATGAATGAACAATAGAATAAGCAGATTGTTAGTGCACAGTCTGTGCAGCGTACGGTATTTCCATCCCAGCAGTTCCCAAATTGCTGCTGGTTCTTCATGAAGGATGTGTCTCAGAAGCCAAATTAAAACTTACTAGGAGAACAAAATCAGGACTTGTGATTGTGAAAAATCTGTTGAGTTTCATAAATCGGAAATAACTGTGGACTGTTTAACACGAAATATAACAGTACTTTGCCTTGCTTAGAAATTGATGTCAAATGATTGATAGAAGGAGCAGATGAGTTCTGCCAAATCAGTGTCACTTCTCCATGAAACGGGGATCTCTTCCAGATGATTTTCCTCTCGCTATACGTTGCACTTCATTTTACAACAGCATAACTGATAGTTGAATAAATACTGGAACGTATCTGGGATTGGTTTTGCTTTTTATCTCCAACATTTATTCTATGCTTGAAATCAGGATCCTTCCATTAAAAAAGAATGAAAGTAATTGTCAGTAAATCTGGTGAAATTAACTGCAGCACTGTTTATGGATGTAGAAAATTAAGCTGGAATCTTCTCTTGGGATTTATGTATTATTTAGGTCATGTGGTTTGACTTTTTGAGCTCAATTCCTGACAGGAGGTGCTGCAGCGGAAGTGCAGTTTGATACCTGCTTTTTGCAGAAGGTACTTGAAAATCTGCATTATGTGGAGAATACATGAAAGATGCAAAAGATTGAAGACAGTGGAAAGTAATAACAATACTTTGTCTGCATTTTAATATTTGCTCACTTAAACCTCAGCCTTCTGCTCTGTTCAGTTAAATGGAATGGAAGCACAGCCCACGTTGTTGTCACTTAATCTGTGTATTCATCAAACTGTTCTCTCCCTTCCCTCATGTTTCTCTGTGTTTGTTTTCTTTAGGATATTGGACTAGGTAGTGTTGAGCGATGCAAAGGATTTACTGCACACCTCCTACAGTTGCTTGTCAGGCAGAGACAGTCTCTTACTGCCTTGACGGAGCAGTGGATCTTACTAAGGTATTTTGCATTATGCCATTACAGCCTTATTTAAGCATAAGTTATTCCATTCAAGAAAGACAGAAAATGATATGGTAGAAAACAAATTCTTCCCCTTGCTTTTCCATTTCTCCTCAGTTAAACCCAGGTAGAAAAAAAGTGTGTGTTTGGGGTGGGGAAATAAATATTGTTTATCCTGCCATTGCAGTCAGCATGTTGACTGTAAGAACCTGAAAGGTTCTTACAGTGAGAGTGGGGCAGGTCTCTTCTCACTAGTGACATGTGACAGGACGAGGGGAAATGACCTTAAGTTGCGCCAGGGCAAGTTCAGGTTGGATATTAGGAAGAACTTCTTTACAGAAAGGGTGGTTAGGTACTGGAATGGGCTCCCCAAGGAGGTGGTTGAATCGCCATCCCTGGATGTGTTTAAGAGCCGTTTGGATGTGGTACTCAGGGATATGATTTAGCAGAGGTTTGTTGTTGTGGTGTTGTTTCGTGGTTGTTTTTTAAGAGATAGGCTACTGGTTAGGCTGCGGTTGGACTTGATGATCTTCAAGGTCTTTTCCAACCTGAGTAATTCTATGATTCTATGATTCTATGTTGGAATCAAAATAATGGGAAAAACAAGTTAGATGGGCATGAAGGCTATGAAGTAATTGTTTTTAATTAAACCCATGTTAAACCCATAGATCACTGAACCTTTCTCATTTGGTATTGGCCTAAGTTAATTTTGGCTATATTCAAGTTGTTGGTTTCGTTTCATTTCTGAAACAAATAATCTAGATTGTCCTTTGGGCCAAAACAAAGAAAGCTCAGCTTCTCAAGAAGAAGCATTTTTGAGAGCTGGGAGATAGTAGGATGTGTTGAAATGGTAAAAGCTTGTAGGAAATCCTTATTACTTGATGGAATTTCTCCCACTGTATTTCACTGCAAACTGCTGTTCTATGTGTTTCTATGTAATAACTATGTTATTACTAAAATAATAAGAAAACAAATCCCATATGACTAGGTCTCATCTTACTGTATAACAGTGGAAAATGAACGTGTGAGTGTTAGGACTGGAGTCTAAGGGCTACTTAGAAGGTTGATGTTGATTCTGAAAAGTCTCACCAAGGCCTGTTTCTGGTGTGACTCGAGCATGCAATGGAGAGGAAAAAAACATCAATTTTTAAATGTATGAATGTATCCTTTTAGCTTTTCCTGGATGAAGTTTGACTTCTGCTGCTTTTGTATTACATAGAACCTTTATGAACTTGGTCTGAAGGCTGAGCTCTTAAAAGAAAGGGAGGTATCATATAGAACTCTGTTATGGGGTTTATGCAGTTTCGTTTTTTTTCCTCCTTTCTTCTTAACCAGGAGCCTCCTGAGTTGCATCCAAGAGATAGACAAGAGATTGAGTGCTGACAGAGAATATAATGTAGCATTACCTCCTCAACGTAGTTTTCAACACTGGACTGACAAACTGCAGCAACTTTCCATGCAGTGTGTGATGGTTCTTGAAGAGCTGTCTTGGTTTATACACTGCTGCCCAACAGAAGAGCTAATGAAGTGCAGTGACAGTGAAAGGACAGATGTCAAAGGAAATGTTTTCCTGAGTTCAGCACCTGAAGAGATGCTGGGAAATGTTCTCACAGGAATCCCTGACCGAATTCCCTCAGAACTTAAATATCTGTCTCCAGTAACAAGTGAGCAACTGCCTCCTGCATGCAGGATGCGAAGTAAGGATCAGCTGTGGCTGCAGCTGTCTGCGCAATTGGCAGCAATGCTGGCACGTGTGAAGGCAGTGAAAACAGATGTGGACAAAATAAGACAACAGCCGTGTGAGACCTTGTTTTATTCCTGGTGAGTTCTACATCTTCATGAGTTGAATTTCTGCGTGCTGTATGTTCATATTAGATGCGTAAAGTCATCCTGAAGGTTGCCTTTTGCAAATCTTAAAAGGTATTCTTGAAATGTTCTTGAAGCTTGTTTGTTTGTTTTTCTTTCAAACTGCAAGCAAGTGAATGCACATCTTCTCTCAGTCCACTGAGCAGTTAATAAAAGTTGGGTCCATCTTAGCTTCTGTGGTTGTCTTTGGTCCCTTGGGATTTCATCCCCTTTGCCCTTTAGCTAATTAATGATACAGAGTTCTAACGTAAGTCAATAAAAGAAATTTGTTTAAAAAGAGGCCTTAAGGCAGCCTATTGAAGGGAAAAAAAGCATATACAGTTGGAACAAAAAATGAAATAGGCATAAATGGCATCACTGCTTGCTGTTGAATCTTGTATTTAAACTCAAGATGGGTCAGAGCTCTCACGAAGAAAAGCTGTTGTCTTAATCTGAGGGGTTCTTTCTTTTCAGTATTATAATCTGTCTTGTTGCAGGAGAGATTTTGAAGTTTGCACATCAACTGTGAGTTGTCTCCTGGAAGTGTCGGCTCAGTTACAAGGTGTAGAGTCCCTGTTTCACCTGGATGAGGAAGAGAGGCAAGCTGCAGATCAGATGGCTATAGTCAAGAGCCTCAAGTATATACAAGAGGAAATCAATAGTACATCTACAGAGTTCACAGTTTGGAGAAAGCAGGTTCTTGCTTCCACATCAAACTGTAGTGGTAAGGACAATTCTCTACCGATTTTCTAGTTCAGTTAAGTATATAAAGAATTCATCACGTTGATTATTGCAGAAGATTGCTTATTCACTGCTGTTGCCGTGTGTTCACTTGGATATCCAGAAACACTTAATGAAATTCAAACTGGGAGAATTTAGGCTGAGTTGACATTGTGCAGTAATACTTTACCCTTTAGTCTGTGGTGCCAACAGACCTTGTGTTGTAGCTGTAAATCAGAATTAGCAAGGATTTGCTAGTACAGCTATACAGTTAAAAGCTGCAAATGCTTATCATATTCCTTGCGTAAGAAAATGTATAAACCAGTAATTCAGTGTGTTTCCATTTTAAACTGTCTGTGTTATGTTTCAAAAGGAAATAAAGATGAAGAATTTGTGGATCACTTCTCAGCTCAAGTGGAAACGGTTATCCATGGTGTTCTGTATGCCATCCAGTGTTTGGTAGAGAGAAAACAGAAAGGTGGAGAAGAAGAAAAACCCCCAGAGGAAACTGGTGAGATTGTTAATTTACTCAAGGAGTAGTGAGAGAGTTTAAACTACTTGAACCTAATAATACCAGTACCCAAGGAAACTTCCATTTCGGTAGCTGTGCGCATGAACAGATAGCTTGGGTATTTCTTGTTTGCTTAGTATGACATTTTAGAATATCAAATGTGACATCCATCTCTTTTGGCCTCCTGTGTTTCAACCGAAGACGATACAGCTTCATGGGAAATGATTAAAGCAGGACATTTAACTAAACTTTTGGATGAAGATATTTCTGCTGATGTGGAATCCTTGCATGTACAGAAAGTAATTTCAGCAGTTTCAGAACTCGTGGAGAGCCTGAAATCTTATGGGGAAGATTGCACCTCGGATCAGCATAAGGTAAAATTTTTCTTCTGGAGAGCTTTTTGGCTCAGGGGTCTCACTGGTTTGGAATCATCCACTGTGGTGGTTAAACACGAATTACTTCTTATTATTCATTACTGTAGAATTAGAAGTATGTGAGGGAACATAAATGAATGCAGAGATGCTCTTTTGTAATGTAAAATGCAGGCAGTCCTTTGATAGAAAGGAAAAACTTCTGTTTTTGTCAAAAGTGAAAGCTTGAAAAAGCTCTAGGAAGTTTATATTGTGTTTAAATCTTCCTACTGATGTTTCTGGCTTGAGCATCTGTTTCCAGGCTCTATTGTAACCCTCACTGAGGTACATCTCAGTAATTACATTATCGTGTTTGACAGCGGTTGTTTGATTGTTCTTCTTATTTTTTTTAACTGCAGTTCTTAAACCAGTCCTGCTATTTGCTGGTGCGTCTAAAGCCCATGCTCTGCAAGTTTTCAGACCTTATCCTGTTCTACCTCACTGTTTCCCTGTCATCTCACCGGAGTACTGGAAAACTGCTTTCTGTTCTAACTAGTATATTTACAGAGCTTGCCCAAAAGGTAAAGTATTAGAGATAAAGGTGGATGTATGGGAAGCGTTTTCTTAATATGTACCCAATTTTTATATAGAAACTAAGATGTACTTACTGGTACAGAATGTCTTCAGTTTCTGCTTGCCTTTATAGGGGTTTTGTCTGCCAAAAGAATTAATTGAAGATGAAGCTGGAGAGGGAGCAACACAGTTTCATGATTATGAGGAAGGTGGTATTGGAGATGGGGAAGGCATGAAGGATGTGAGCGACAAAATAGAAAGTGAAGATCAGGCAAGTTGGCTTTTTAGGAGGGGGGACAAGGGGAAGGTGGGAGTTGTTTAAAGAAGACTGAGACTGAATGCTAAAGAAATGCTGCTTCTGGTTACTGTAAATATAAATGCAAGAGTTTCTAGCTATTTTTGTTAAGTTTGGTTTCACTAGAATTTCTTTCCTGAGCAACTTTGTTACCTGTGCTATTGTTAAGGAATAAAAAGTAATTTATGCTGACTCTATGTCAGTATTGAAGGTCAGGTCAGCCATATTACTTAACACAGTGTGTAGGAGGTTTGAATGGTTTTGAGGAGCAATATGCAGAGTAATACAAAATGCCAGGCTTTAGCTTGATGTGTTTGGGTGGAGAGACAGCTCACATGCAGAAGCTGTATAGTGTAGTTAACGTGAGTTTGCCTGGACCTTCCAACAGAGAAGCACTAGGAAGAGACATTGGAAAAATTCCCCTGATGGCTTTCTGGGAAGTCACGTTGAATGGAGAACGCTAATAAGGCGGCCCAAGATAGTTGATCCAGCTGGTTTTGAGCTGGTTGTTACTGGCTAACTTCAGTTTGCATGGGTTACAGTTTATATTTAATACTAGTAATTGCATTCAAGGAATGAGGATCTAACTTAAAAATGACCAGAGGATAGTACAGATAACGTTATGCAAGGTTATAGTTAGGCTACTTACTAATAGGGCAGTTCCTTCTCTTGAACAGTGGCGCAGTGGTATAAGCTGCTGCTTGCGGCACTGGAGGGCCCGGGTTCGAATTCCCCCTGTGGCGCAGGGGTAGAAGTGCCGCTTCGCTACACGAGGGGCTCGAAACCCGGGAGTTGGACTTGATGATCTCTAAGGTCCCTTCCAACTTGCACGATACTGTGATACTATGATACTATGATAATTTTTCCTTTAACACAGCTTTATGAGTGCACAAAGCCCACCAAAACTTGAGAACCATGTTGTGAAAAAATGAAACTCATTAGATGTTTCAGGTTAAAATATATATACAAAAAATATATATGTGTGTGTATATATATATATATGAAGTTGCTTTCAGTCTCCCAACTAGGTTAGCTTCTATCTTTCTGTATTATTGTTGTAGTACTTTGTGTAAGCTTAAATATATACACAAGGTTCATTATAAGTTTTGTCTTTGCCAATAATGCAGATAGAAGACAGTTTTAAAAAGGGCGAGGAGAAGGAGAAAGAGGATCAAGATTCTAAGCCAGATATTGAAGGAGAAGACAATGCAATTGAAATGTCAGAAGACTTTGAAGGAAAAATGCATGATGGAGAACAGGAGAAAAAAGGTTTGATCCTTCCACTAAGGCGAACTCATAAGAACTGTAATAGATCGGTCCAGTGGTTGATACTTTTACGTATTGATGTATATGCTGTAAAGTCAGCATTCAGCAACAAGGGAGAAGAGCAACATTTGTATATGAAAATTAAGAAATCTTAATCTGAACACCAAGAAGTTGAAGATATTCTTCAGGTCTTCTGTGGTGGTTTTGGATCTGTGGGAGCTGTTTCCTTTTTTTCTGTTGTAAGATGGCCCTTGGACAAGTGTTAAAGTTAGTCACTGACTTTATGGGTCTGTTGAAGATCAGCAGAACACTTACAAAAGAAAATGTGACAGTAGTTAGCATCCCTGGTCGCATTTTAAGTCATGGCTCACTTTTAAGCAATGGCGATAATTCACTGGTACCAAATGTTACTTTTTCAATTTGCAAGTCATCCAAAAGGCAGCAGTTCTTGCACTTCTGAGGGTAACGCCTTCAACATCTGCAACTAACACGGCTTGCAAATTGGAGTAGTGTTAATCTGCCCAAAAAACCTGAGAAGTGCTAAGAATAAGCTTTTCAGCACAAGAAAGGACAGTCTGAAACTAGTGAAGTGAAATGGACCTTTCCTCACACTCTAGTGCCAAAATGTTTGGAAAAAGAAAGTGGGAGAGGGTAAGGATTGGAGAATTAAAATCATCCACGTTTAGCACTTGTCACTTGTTAGAGAAAGTTATGTCTGTCTGTCCAAGAGAGCACACTGAACCATCTCATTAGATCCCTGCTCTTCTGGGTTCTGCACTGCTCCATTAAATCCATAGGGTGATGAATTTCAGGTGCAAAATGTGACTGCTTGTTTTGTTAGCTTTATCTTCTCTGTACTGAGACATATCCTGACCTATACACAGAAAATGATGAAAAATCAGATGAAGAGGAAGAGCTGGATAAGCAGATGGGAGATCTCAATAATGCTGAAGCTGATGATAAACTGGATGAGAGGCTTTGGGGAGATGAAGATGATGATGATGATGAAGATGCCAGCAGTAAAGCAGAAGAAACTGGGCCAGGGATGGATGAGGTAAGGAGGAAAGTGGTCAGAAGAGTATCAAGGGAATTAAATTCTCTTATGACTTAGACAATGAATTTCCTTACATAGTGGGCTCTTTAGTCTTGGAAAGGGATCATTTTGAGTATATCTTCAGTTATTTAGTGCTGTCTTTTTTTTGTGTGTAGGAGTCGGCATCTTGTTTATTCAGATGTTGGGAAGCAGGTAGCGGAATTGAAGTTTCTTTGGTTTTTTTTGTTTAATAGGAAGATTCAGAGCTTGTTGCAAAAGATGACAATTTGGGTACAGCAAACAAAGATAATAAAAAACAGCCTCCCAAGGATGAAGAAACAGAGAATCAAACAGAAGACAGTGAAAACAAAGAGAAAATCCACGAGCAAATTGATGAGGTAAAACATATTTGGACTACATGAAGTGTTTTGTTGTTAAACCGTATCCTGTTGTTCACATCATGTATTTCTGAGAAATTGAAGTGCTCTTTATTTTAATGGTGAAGTACTCTGAGTAAAGTTGTTCATTTCAGTCAATAATTGACCATGTTGTATCTGTTATATTCTATGCATATTTTCTGAGGTGTAGCCCCAAGGTAAGTTTTATTTGCACTAACCTGAGTGTGTACTGGTTTCCAAAACAGGCTTTACACTGAATTGCCATTTTGATGGAGAAAGCTAGAAAGTCCTTGATCTGTTACGAGTAGCAACAGAAGCATTCAGGCTCATCCCGAAAGTCTGCCTTATAGCAGCTGCGGGTCCCTTTTGCAGCAGCTGGAGCTCTGCTCTGACATGGGGCTCTGCTCACAGAGGCCACCTGTGCAACCTCCCCAGTGCCAAAAAAGTATGATGTAGACTCAGTACTGCAGATGCAATTACAAAAATATCTCTGCTATTATACATGTGACTGTGTATCAGTGGAAATTAATTTTTAATTGATCAGCATGTCATACTGTATTTGATATTTCTGTGTCCTATGGAATTCAGTTATATCTTATCTCTCATCTTTGCCTTTTCCTTCACTATATGCTCTGCCTTTTTTTTTTTTTCCCCCATCCTTTTCTTGCAGAGAGAGTATGATGAGAACGAAGTAGATCCTTATCATGGCCAGCAAGAAAAGCAGCCTGAAGTTGAACCTTTAGACCTTCCTGATAACTTGAACCTGGAGGATGATGAGAAGAGTGATGAAGAGAAAGAGGGAGAAGGTATAGCTGAAAATGTCTGCCAGCTGAAAACTAAGTGGGAATAGTGAGGGGAGAGTCAGACAGTGAGCTTCACTTTTCTCCTGAGTAGGAGGGAGGTGGTGGCAGAATTCTATATAACAAGAAGTTACAACTTCACTTCTGTACATTAAAATACTAAGATACCAAATGCAGATCAAAACTTCACATTGCAGCGTTTTTCTTTGCTTACCTTTAATGCACACTGTGTAAAAGTTTATTTTCCTGTGACCTAATTGATGAATCCTCATTCCCCGTTTCATTCTTCTTTTAATTTTGTATTTTGAGGTTGTTTTTTCTGGTACTTAAAAGCATTTGCATTCAAAGACAACTGACCATCAAGAATATCGGATTAAACTTGGTTAATGGGAATGCGTTGTTTTGTATTGCTAGCTGCTAATTGCAGCGCTTAAAGGAAATGGGTGCTGTGGAGAACTTGAGATCCTACATAGGGGAATCTCATCATTTTCTCTATGATGATTTTTTGATAGCCTGGTTAGGTTTGTTCTGATCATGTCTGTAACGTTCACTGTTTCCGTACTTCACTGAAAGTTTTGTGTAACTTTCTGATCTTTTAATTCAGAAGAAGAAGAGAATGCTTTCGAAATAGATGAGAAACCCGCTGATTTAAATGAGGCAGAGAATACAGAAGGTCAGAATGAAGAGAATGCTAGTGAGGCAGAAGGAGGCGATCAAGATGCAGAACCTGCTGAAGAAGGCATTACTGAAGAAAAAGAGGAAAAGGAAGGTGAAGGGGAGAAAGATGCTGATGATCAAGAGGAAGAAAATACTGGGAACACTGAGGAGGCAGAAGAGGAAGAATCACAACCACCTGATGAGGAAAAAAATGAATCTGCTGAAGAGGAGAAGGAGAAGGGAATCCCTGCTGCCAATCAAGGCCTTCAACCTCAGGTACAGAGACATAAATAAAAGCTTGTATGTTTTTTTTCTCCTATGTGAGACTGATGGTGTTCTGGGTTCCTTTGTGACAGAACTGATATGTGGTGGGGTGTTAGTAAAACTCATTAAGAAGATGAGAGATTTCCTTACTGTTAAACTGGTGTATTTCTCTTACCCATATTCCTGTTACCTCTTTGGACTTCTGCTTCCCTATGCTTTATAGAAGGTTCAAATAAAACCCATCTCATTTCAGCAGGAGGAGGATAAAGATAATCCAGAGATGGATGAGCAGGTCCCCGAGTCTGAGGAGAGAATGGAGCATGAAACACAAGGGCAGACTGGGCAAGAAAACCTGCAGAGTGACAGTGCTGTAGAGCTGGCTGGAGAGGCTTCAGAAAGAGACCAGTCTAAAGAGGTAAGCTACGTGGAATTGAATGAGCTAGAACTGGACTTATGAATATGTGTTTAAACTATAATCAGAGAACTGCTATGATATTTTAAGGATTTGTGTCCAGGATTCAACTTTTCAGAGAAGAACTTACAAGTGTGTGATCAGTTTAGGCTGATTCTTGGTCTGTGGAACTGTCCCTTTGTTCTACACAAGAACACAGCTTGCAGTTGTGAGCCATTTTTCATTCACACTAGAAGGCAGCACAGTGTTTCAGTTTGATTTCTGAGGTTTGTCTGCGACCTTCTTAGTTACAGTTGCAATGTATTTTGTTGTCTCTCAGGAATATGGAAGCGGAGCTGCAAGTGCAAATCAATCAGAAGGCCATGAATCCTCACGCATGGCTCGGATGGCTTCTGAAAAACAAAGCAGGAAGAATACACAGGTTAATCTCATTCTTTTATCCTTTTTAATCTTCTTTCTTTCTTGTTTTTTGTTTGTTTGTTTAAGCTTTGTACTTAATTTGAATGACTCAGTCCTACCTGTTTGCTGGTTAATATTAAGTTTCTCTTTGTTAGAAGTCATGTTCTAATCTGTGTTTGGCTGCACATCACATGAAGCTCATGGTAATAATTTTTCAGAGTTTCAAGAGGAAACCTGGTCAGGCAGACAACGAGCGCTCAATGGGAGACCACAACGAGCGTATCCACAAGCGACTGAGAACCATAGAATCCAGCAGTGAAGCAAAGCCGAATACAAGTCAGTCGAAACAAAACGTGGAGGAGGCTGATGCATTTGAACACATTAAGCAAAGCTCTGAATGCTATGATGCACAGACCTATGGTATGTGGTGCTATTTCTGAGTGTAAAGAGTTGCCATTCCAGATTCAAATCCTATTTACTGTAGTTTCTTGCAGTACTTCACCTCCCTCCCTCCAGTTGTGTCCTTTATTTGCAAGACATAACACTGTTTCACTATGATAAATGTTATTCTTTGGTAACCAGGTTCAGGCTAATGATAATGTATTTGAAAATAGTGAATTTACTCATAAAAGTGGGATTTTAGTCTTTTAAACCTATTAAAAATTCTTTCTCTCCAAATCTTATCCATTTTGAAGCCCATTTTGCTGGCACGCTTGTGGAATACAGCCTAAGGCAACAAGTTCCTTATCCTGTATCAAACTGATGATCCTTTACAAATATTCCTCTAAATTAAATTTAATGAAATAAATTGCTTTCTATCAAAGCAATTTCTCGAAGTTCAGTAAAGCTTCTATGTAGTGGCCTCGGAATGTATGTTTTTGTAATGGTACTTTTCCTTCCTCTCTCCTTAATGAGTTGTGTTGCCTTTGTACAGACGTAGCTAGCAAGGAGCAGGAGAAACCTATTATGCCTCTCGAAGAAAACGAGGAGGGAGGTCCTGAAGATACAGCTATGGAAACAGACATGCAGAATGAGGATCTTCAAGCAGTGGATGACATAGAAGAGCTGAAGCCAGAAACAAAGTCTGCTGCCACTAAAACTTCTGGTACTTATAAACCATTCTCAGTGCAGGTTGACATGCATGCTTAAATATGCACATAGGTGTTTATATTCATGTGTAATGGATTCATCTGTCTCCTGTAAGACTAGAACATCTGATTGTAATTGGAGTTGCTTGGAGTTGCAAGGCCTTGGATTAGCCCTAGAATTGTTTTAAAGTTTGTGCACTTCTCTTAAAAGTATAACAGAGGGTTGTGAGATGTTTGCTAAGAGTCGAGATATAATATTAGCTTCTGTACTGTTTGATCCACAGGGTTAGTAATTAATTCTGTGATTGTAGGACCAGGTGAAGAGGAGTCGGAGACCCAGATTTTAGACTCCGATGATGCCAAGGACTCTACAAGAGAGAAGTTACCACAGGTGACTGAAGAGAAGCCAGAGAGAAGCAAGGACTCTACCATCCATACAGCCCATCAGTTTCTGATGGATGCTTCCCAGGTACGATACTCAACACGTCTCTCCTTGCAGAAACTGTTTTCATTGACCCAAGTTAATGAAGCTCTGTGAACACCAAGGTTTAGAATTACTTTGGATCGTACAATTCAGTACCTTGCTGTTCTTTAATAGTGGAATGAAAAGTAACACAAAACCAACTATTGTATATACAAATGAATGATGCCTTTAAAATGGAAATTCCTCCCTGTTCTTATGTGGGAATCCTCACTCCTTAAAAGAAACTTTCTGTTTTGCTGTCAAGAACTGCTTTGCTCAGATGAATCTACTGATAAAACATTCAAGTGGAGCAGAAAGCTATGGGGTATGTGTGACCATAAAAAGGGTTCGGAGTGATGAGAGGGCTATGCATCAGTGACTTTAATAATACTATTGCAGACAATAACTTCTCCTTTTCATTGCAACACGCTGCTTCCTCAAGGCTGATAACAGACATCCTAGAACTTTTGTTGGCCTTTTATGAACTTTACAATTCAAAGCATGCTGTCATAACCTAGAGAAATCCTGGAGTTTCACATAATAGCTGTGGAAACCACATTTTATCATAAAGTTATGAAATGGAGGTAGCTGGTGGTGTACGATGGTGTAGTCGATGAAGTAAAAACTAATATTGAGTTTCCATGCTTGTAATGTAGTATCCTGAGTACTAATTCTGATGGAGGTATTTTGGTCTTTCTGCACACACCACAGCTATGCCAGATATTTCTGCCTTAGTGCTAAACGTGATAGTCCTTTGGGAAAAGGCTACTGAATGCAAGTGTTTTGCTGTTGTCAGAAGAGATAGATGCTTCTTTTCAAATCGATAGGCAAACCCTGAAACAGGAGGGGGAGCTCTTGCAGCATCAGTTGAAGAGTAAAGGAGGAACATGAATGGGGTAAAGTGCAAGTTCTCATCTTTCAGAGAGAGAAAATCCCCTCCACGTACATTATTTCTCCCTTCCTTAAGCCTGAAGTGCGTGGTCAGAGAGACTGCTGCTGCTTCTGACATTATGAAAAGTTATTGGTACTGTTGGATTTGCATTTATAGGCTTATTTTTCTCAACCCGGTAAGCTTATGGATTACGCAGACCAGTAAGCTTAGGTGTCCTTTAACAGAACAACTTAGCATACAGTGGTTGATGCCAGGCCAAGAGGAAGTGTCATTTGATTCTTCCGAAGTGGTTTGAATTGAGGATGTTTTGAAAAAAAAACAACCTGTAATTCACTGAAGCAGTTTCAGTTTTGGAAGATAGTGCCCATGTAGTATGAAAAGGTTTGATTACGCTGTCATTAGATCCGATGTCTGTCAGGATAGTTCATTCCAGTTATTCTGAAGTTCTGTATTGGTTTATTTTCAGTGTTTATTACAACGTGCCTAGCTTTGTTTGTATGCTGATCGTGCCTGACGTAGGAATCAGCAGTTGTTTATTCTTCCTGTATATGGAAGCTAATCAATAGTGAAGATTTAGAATGGATTTTTCATTCAAGTTTTTCACTTAGGTGTTAGAACCGCCGCTTGCAACACCAGAGGGCCCGGGTTCGCAAGGGATAAAACTGCCGCTCTGCTACACTAGAGGGCTCGAATCCCGGGGGTTGGACTCGATGATCTCTAAGGTCCCTTCCAACTCGCACGATACTATGATACTATGATACGTATTTTTGTGTCTAAAGGAATAAGAGCAATACCTCTCTTACTGTTTTATAGTCCGATAAGATTTGGGGATCACCAGGTGTGTGAACTTATTTTACCATCTCATAAATCTCATAACTGTGTTTCCAGCACATTGTTAGAGATCCAGAAGAGTTGAGAAAGGAACTTGAAAGACAATTGGAAACCTGGCAAACACAGCAGTCTGGAAGTCCAGAGGAGGTTAGTGACCTCATTTCAGTGTAAATGCTTTCTTTAGAATCTTACACTGCATTCTTTTATTTTACTTACTGTTGAAACATTGAGGAAACCAAGCAGGTTGGAATGAAAATATTCTGAACCACATGGTTTAAGTGCTGGCTTTTGTTATGTTTAATGTAGTCGGAAAAAAATATATGCTATGCTGTATGCTATTTGCGAAAGTGACACTACTGATAATCATGATGGAGAACTTAACGACCTTTAGCATAGAATCATTTACATTGGAAAAGGCCTGTAATATCATCAAGTGCAGTCATTGCATAACACTACCAAGTCCGCTGTTGTGGTTTAACCCAGCAGGTAGTTGAGCACCACACAGTCATTCACTCACTCCGCCTTCCTCCCAGTGGGATAAGGAAGGGTTTCAAAAGGAAGAAGACACAAAGTAGAAGTCAGGGGTTGAGATAAAGCTGTTTACTAAGATAGAGAAAAGGAAAGGGATCATTATTATGACAGATAGATAGATATGAATTTATGTAATGAGTAATGCACATTGCTCACCACCCCATGACTGATGCCCAGCTAGCCTCCTGAGCAGCAGAAGAGGGTTGGATGAACTCCCATCCCCTACAAAACTCTGCATGATGTCACATGGTATGGAATATTCCTTTGGCCATTTTGAATCAGCTGTCTTCATTCTGTTCCCTCCCAGCCCTTCACAAGTATTAGCTGAGAAGTTGGAATGGCCTTGGCTTTGTACAGCACTGCTTACTTGTAACTATAAACATCGATGTTTTGTCAACATTGTTTTTCTTCTAGAACCAAAACATAGCATCACACCAGTCACTCTGAAGAAAACAATGCCATCTCAGCTGAGACTAAGACATCCACATCCAAACCATGTCCCTAAGCACCACATCCCCATGGCTTGCCTCACTGTAATACCAGCTACAAGATGGCAGCCACTGCAGGATTTTTCCATATTAACAGCAATGCTCAAGTTTCTGGAGGGAATAATCATTGCACATTGTGGTTTTGTAGCAGCAAGCAGCATTCTAAGTTGAATGCAGTTGGTCATCTTTACTTACAAGACACCCAAATAGCTTCAGCTGATAGTCACCTACTAACTCCTCCTTGGTTCATTGCTTGGTTTGTGCTTTTTGGTTTTGCATAATTCACTTTTATTTCTTTCTGTGATACGTGATGTTTTAGGAGAAGGAAGCAGCACAGTTGTGGCAGAGATATTTAGTCCTGACAGCTCCTCTATCACAGCAGCTTTGTGAACAGCTACGACTCATACTGGAACCCACTCAGGCAGCCAAGCTGAAGTAAGTTGGATCTTTCTGAGATTTCTTTCAACCCTTTGTTTTTTTGAGTGGGTGAGGTTAACTTAAGTACAGTTTTAGCTCAGTGTTGTTCCTGCTTTATGGCAGTTATTCCTGTTTGCGAATGTATTCATTTTATTTCTGTATCGGAACTTCAGGGTGGTTTTTGTTATAAAAAACAAGCATTTAAAGTACATATCCTGAGGATATCTCCTCTAGTCTTTTTGCTTCTGTACAGTGGTGATCAAACCGACTTAGGCCTCTGAAATGTTGTTGAGTCGTCTAAGGTTAAGAACTTAAGAGCACTGAACATCAATCTTGCATTAGAAGTGTGTGTTGCTTTTTTTAATCTATACCTAAATATGGATATTGAGAAATATTTACTCACCAAAAATTAATGTAGAATATTGTGTTTTGCTGCATAGGTCAGGATCTCTGGAATGAGATATTTACTTTTAAGTCCCATAACTATGCCTTTTTCTTTCTTGACTTTCAGAGGAGACTACAGAACAGGGAAAAGACTGAACATGCGCAAAGTGATCCCATATATTGCCAGTCAGTTCCGAAAAGATAAGATCTGGTTGCGAAGAACCAAGCCTAGTAAACGACAGTACCAGATTTGCTTGGCCATTGATGATTCCTCTAGTATGATAGACAATCACTCCAAACAGGTAAAAACAAAACCTCGGAAGGATTACAAGGGAACTGTTCTTGGCTGATGCGCTGTTTGACACAGAAGCGGTGGCTATTGGGAAGCCCAGTTTTGGTGGTTTTAGGGCAGTTATTTTCTTGGTCCATGGGCTTGAGCCCTTGTGATTTCATGCCTAAGAGATTTGTTGCTAAAAGGCTGGTGGCTGTTCACCAACAGAAAGAAGTACTAAATTTATTAGACAAAAGGTCTTTGCATCCGCTCAAAAATTATTGTTGTTCCTTACAGAATGCTGGGTTTATCTAGCTGTGCAGCATTAAGTATTAGTTCATGACAGATCTCTTGTAGATCTTTATGAAACACGCACATCTCCTTCAAAACAGTTATTTCAGTATTTATTTCAATAGGCTGCCTGAAGTGGTGTTGCTGTCTCAATCAACCAGCAGAAATCCTCAGATAGAACTGGTGTATTTTTATGGCACTGACTCTCTCAAATCTGTAATGGGAAAAACGATAGGCAGCCTCTTCATTTGTTTTACTAGATGGTGACAAATGTTTTTTTTTTCAGTATCTGAAGGAGAGCTACAGAAAAGAAGGGCTCTTTAACAGGGTCTGTGGCGATAGAACAAGGGGGGTGGTATCAAAGTAAAAGAGGGAAGATTTAGATTGGATAAAAGAAAGACTTTTTTTCTACAATAAGAGTGATGAGGCACTGGAACAGCTTGCCTAGAGATGTGGTGGATGTCCCATCCCTGGAGACATTCAAGGTGAGGCTGGATCAGGCCCTGGGCAACCTGATGTAGCTGTGATGTCCCTGTTCCTTGCAGGGGAGCCGGCCTACATGGCTTTCAGAGGTCCCTTCCAAATCACGAGTTCTATGATTCTGTGAATTTCAGTAACATTCTGTGTTTTGAATACTGAACTGTGAGGAAAAGGTTGGAATATCCCATCTTTTAACTTTTTTACAAAATTGAATAGCTTGCATATGAATCCCTGGCAGTCATTGGGAATGCGCTGACTCTTCTAGAAGTGGGACAAATTGCTGTGTGTAGGTGAGTTTATTTTTAAAGTTGTTTCTTCCCTTTAAGATTTCAGAGGGGAACGCGAGTACAGATTTATTGCTTGTTTGTTTATTATTTCCCAAAGCTTTGGAGAAACTGTGCAGCTGCTGCACCCCTTCCATGAACAGTTCAGTGACCAATCAGGGACGCGGATACTGCGCCTTTGCAAGTTTCAGCAGAAGAAAACCAAAATAGCCCAGGTACACAAGAATGCCTCCATGGCACCGGGTTTGCGCAAAAGAAGCATCATCTGCTTGGTGCTTTTGTGATCACTTTGTGATTTGTTTTGGTTGTTTATACTGGAGTGTGTGATAACTCGCTGGCTAACAAAATGACCACAGGAAGGATCTTTTTTGTTCCCACTTTCTGTTCTGATTCATATCACTCCTGAGCATTCATCTTCCTCTGTTTGTGTTTGGTCTCAACCTTTTTCAGGTATAAGCTATTAATCTTACTCTTATCTGTGGCCCAGTGGTGAACCCCATCAAAGTCTATGGAAGTTCAAGAGCCTTTCATGTCATGAATTTCATTTTAGGAATAGGAAGAAACTTTTCTTGCCAGCCTGAGTGTTTGTCAGACTGGGCTGTTCCTTCCTGAAAAGAACTTTCTATGGTATTAGTTTCTGGACATCAGCAAAGTATTCTGTTTTTTAGCAAGGTATTTGCGTTCTTACCATTCCAAACTCAAATGAGATGTTCGATACATGGAAAAGGGGAGACCAAAATAGCTCGAATATAGTTTTACAAATGGCAAAATTGGGCTGTATTTGACAGTTGATGTCTTTTTAATGAAGCGTATGTAATTTAGATACCTTTGTTGCCAATCAAAGTCAAAGAGATAGTGTATTTTTTAATAACATAATTAATCACTTGAACAATTGACTGAAGTTTTTGTGGCCTTATCAGAATTGGTAATTTTTAAATCCAGGTAGAAGTGCTCTCTGAAAGATTCCCTAGTTCAAAAGTACACATCAGATCTGAACTTGAGTTAATACAAGTAAATGCCAAGAAATGAGTCTGTGTAGGTGGCCAAGCTAAACTATTTTGGCATTTAAAATACAGAAATATATTATTATTTAAAAATGCTACATTATGCTTATCATTTTATGATAAGGTCATTTGATCATCATCTTTTGTTTCCTTTGCAGTTTCTGGAATCATCAGCAAGTATGTTTGCTGCAGCACAGCAGCTGGCTCAAAATATGAATCCAGGTGAGCCTGTTTTCTGACCGTGCTTGTTGCTGTGTCAGCAGAATGCTCACTACTGTCCTGAAGTAACAGCTTGCTGGCATGAGGCAGGGATATCTCTTCAGTCTGTTCAGTTTCATCCAAAAGCAATTCCTTTGTGATGTGAGAACAATGGGGAAATGTGTTTCAAAACCAGTTCTTGTCCAAAATGAAACACTAGTGTAGATACACCTATAGGTACCCTATTTTAGAGTAGTTTTGTACTCCTTCCACTAAATTGCAGCAGCTGCTACTATACGTAGATAAGTGACCTAGTGGCAGCCAGTGTTCAACTCTTAAGCACCTACCAGGCAGAAAGATGATGTTGAGGCTCAGTTTGTTGGGTATTTTCTGTGCCTTTCATTTTTGTTTATGGTACTGATGGACTGGCTTTTACCCCAGTTCTCGGTGGATTTACACAGAGGGGAAAAAACTCCTTTCTTGACCTACTTATAAGCGGCTTAATGTTATATCACAGATTTCTATTTGATAAAGATTTAAATTCCATAAGAAAACTGAGCGGTTTTCCCACTATACCCGCAGAACTAGCAACAAAGCAGTCTGTTTCCCTTTTAAATGGCTTACCTTTAACTGGCTGGAATTTAAAATGTTCTTTGTGCTCAGAAACTGCGCAGCTGCTTTTGATCGTCTCTGATGGAAGAGGCCTTTTCTTGGAAGGCAAGGAACGAGTGACAGCAGCAGTTCAAGCAGCTCAGAATGCCAACATCTTCGTTATTTTCGTAGTGTTGGACAATCCTAATTCCCGGGTAAGTGTGTGAACACGGGAGAAGTAATCAAGTGATGTGAGCGAGAAGTGAAACAGATCTGTGTTATCTTTTGCAGAGGTCAAACATATTTAGACCAATTACACTTCTCCTGTCCTCTAGGATTTCTCCCAAGTGTGCTGTTCATCCTCTTTTGTATTAAAAAAAGAAAGGTCAGCTTCCATATCACAGAGTCGAGATAGAAACTGCCATCTTCATGGTTGTAGATTTTCTTCACCACAGAAGTAACCGGCAGGCTGATAGAATTTCAGAGATGGTTTGTTCTACCTCAGGTTTGGTTCAGCATGATCACTTCTGACAGCAGTCTCCACTTGGTATCAGAGCTGGAGCCAGAATGAGATTAAACGTCAGACAGACAAGAGTAATGAGAACTGTGCCTGAATTGAGAAAGCTGGACTCCATATTCAATATGTAGTAGGAAATATGTGGTTTAGATTTCTTTGGCTGGGAAGCTGAAATACCAGCAAGCTCTTCAGGGAAGCTCTGTGATGTGAGCAAACTTGAACTTTACATTGAATTATGTGGTGAAGATTCGAATTTTGTAGTTAGTTTCCTACTTAGACTTCTCCATTTTTACATAGGAAACTCATTTGCTCTATTTATTGTTGAAAAAGAAGTTCTTTTTCTAATAAGCAATTACAATGCTCTGATTAATCCTAGTTATGATGGCAAGCTGGAATTTTGAGCAGTGAAATGCATTTTTCACAAGGTTTGTTATTAATTTTCTGAACTGCTACACTGAGCAACTAAGAAGCTCCTATACAAGAAGCACAGCTGGAATTCAACCTGATAAAAACACTCAGCTGCTCTGTGTTAAGCTTTTGATTTTATCTACCATTTAACATAGCTTTCAATCTTTAAAACTTTAACGTTTAATTTTGGAGAGGTGAAATCATCTCATTTTTCAAATATTTATAAAGAATTGACATAACTACTAACCTACATGCATTGTTTTTTTCAACAGGATTCCATCCTGGACATTAAAGTACCTATATTCAGAGGACCTGGAGAACTGCCCGAAATCAGATCTTACATGGAAGAATTTCCATTCCCGTTCTACATGATCCTTAGAGATGTGAACGCTCTTCCAGAAACTCTCAGTGACGCACTCAGGCAGTGGTTTGAACTGGTGACTGCCTCAGACACTTTGTAGACAAAGCAAATACCTTACTGCTGCTAAACTGCTGAAATACATGGAACGGCATTTGGTTGGAGAGCTCCTGCCATCTCTTCAGCCAGGATTAAGGCACAAGAGAAGAGCTGCCCTCTGGCAGTCAGCCTAAGAACAGCATGCTTCGGGTGTATTCTCGCACTGTTGGCCAGAGGTTACTCAGCGGTTCTTCCTTCATTGGTTGTTATTCCCTAAATCATGTAAAACTTCTTTCGGTTTCTTTTGTAATAATTTAATACTTAAAAGAAAAACTGCATTTACGGTGTTCACGGAGGTAGAATAATTCCTACCGTTATCTGTTGCAATAAGAAACACCAGTCTTGCTTCTTGGAAGGCATTTCTGTATGAGAAGTACTTGAGCCGCCTCACAAAAAGGGCTCTTCAGCTTTGTGGTGCGGCTCTCTGGGAGGCGGGCAGAGGAGGAATGGGGAAAGCAGGTGGTTTTAAACAACCAAAAAAACCCAACCATAAAAAAGTACTTGAATACTTGACGACGTTCTGCGGTTAAAAAAAAGCCTGTGTAGCTATTGCTGACTTTTGTCTTGATGATATCAACAGGGAGGTCTTTGGGTAACATCATATGGTAATCCCTGTGTTACCAGGTTACACTGTGAAGTCTGCCCCTGTGTCCAAGAGGCGGACATTGAGGGTGTATTCATTAATCAGACGTCTTCAAGCATGGACGTGGTTTTTGTTGCAGAAGCTATGCATCTTATACAGTCTGTACTAATAAAAAGGTACCACTTTGTAGTCATCAGGTCTGCCCTGCCCTTTCTCTTGAGCAACGCTAGAATGAATTACCGAAATTAGCCACATGGAAATAGCAATGCATAAGCCTTGAGCTTTCGTACAGAGCTGCACTCCTCCACCCGTGCTCCTGTAGACGATAAGCCGCCGGCGGCTCAGGGGCGGCTCCGGGGAGGGACGCGGCGGCGCAGCAAATGGCGGCCTCTGTGCCCCGCCCGCCGGGCCGGGAGAGGCGGAGCCGTGCATCATGGCTGCCAGCCGCCTGCCGCCCAGCGCCCTCACCCTGCGGCAGGTACGAGCGGGCGGCTCGGGCCTCCCCTCGCCCGCTTGGAACCAGCCGGCACGGGGGGCCGAGCCTCGCTGCGAGCTGGGCTGGGGGGTTGGCTGCCTCCGGGCCGCAGTGTGAGCTCTACGCTTCCGCGGCGGCCGCTGGGGGCCTGGTGGGGTGTTGAGGAGTTTAAACGTATTTGCGCGTCCGTGCCGCGGGGACGTGGTTCGTGCCGCTTAATGTGCAGTTTGTTGTTTTCCCCCGAGCTATAGGGCTAAGGGCAGTCTGTTTGGAAGTTGGTTTTGCAGTGGGAAACCTATAGAGAAGGCAAAGCCCTGTGCTGGAAGCAGATGGCAGCAGCGAGGTGCGGGAAAAGGACCTGGGATTGTTGGTCGGTTGAACGCGAGCCAGCAGTGTGCCCAGGTGGCCAAGAAGGCCAACAGCAGCCTGGCTTGTATCAGAAATGGTGCGGCAGCTGGAGCAGGGAAGTGATCGTTCCTCTGTACTCAGCTCCGGTGAGGCCGCACCTCAAGTACTGTGTTCATTGTTGGGCCCCTCCTTACAAGACAGATGTCGAGGCCCTGGAGTGTGCCCAGAGAAGGGTAATGAAGCTGTGAGGGCTCTGCCTGCAAACACCGTAATGAGTTTGGCTTGTTTGTTTGTATGAAGTGTAAGCTTCTTTGGTGCCAAAGCAAAGTTAGATACTTTAAAAGGAGGACGGGGAGCTTTGCATTGATCTCAGGGCAGTGCAGGGCCGTTGGCACAGGGCTGCAGGCTGACCTCTATTCTGCAGTTCCTGAGGCGGCAGCAGGTGCTGCAGCTGTACAGGAGGATCCTGAGGGCCATAAGGGACGTCCCTGCTGAGGCAGACCGCCGCCATCTGCAGGAGTGGGCCCGGGAGGAGTTCCGGAGGAATAAAGATGCTACAGAAGAGGTGAGGAGTGGGAGCTGGCAGTCCCCTGCCATGAGCTGTGCTCCACGTTGTGCTGTGGTTTTGTTTGCAAGCATCACAACCGGGCTTGCAGGAGTGTGTAAGCATCCTTCTGTTCCTTGGTGTTGGTGTTCTTTTTAATCTAAGATTTCAAGTGTAAGCTAAACCAAGTATAACTAGACAGCTATGTATGTGAGCAGAAATTGTGGACACTTCTTGTGTGCCTTTCGTCCTCTGCTTGCTTTCTTTTTCTAACCAACACTTGAGGAATTGCTGGCTGAATTCTACAAAGCCTAACAGTACTAAGGTAAATGTAACGCTGATGGCAATACCGCTCATTTTGATTAATTATGCAATTTTTTTTTAACTATGTCAGTGACTGTAGTGTTAGTTGACATGCCATAAGGTGCTGCAGATACTGCAGTGCGTTAAAGTCTTTGCAGTCGTGTAAAGCCATTTTTGTTTTCCAGGATGCAATCCGGATGATGATTACTCAAGGCCAAATGCAGCTGCGGGAACTTCAGAGAGCACTGAAGTTGGCCAAGTCCTGAGCACGGTTTTGCTGACAGCTGGACTTTCATCTGCTGCAAATTAAGCACAGCGTTGTTTTTGTCTGGAATGTGGTTATATTAGCAGCCTTTGGTGATGTCCTGGTAATGCTTGAAGGCAGATCTACCACAGTGGGTTTGGATTGTTTTTTTCCCCTTCCTTTTTGGCTTGGTTACTCTCGCTTGTGGAAATCACTTGGACACAAAAGACCTTAAAGAACTGACTGGATGATGTAGCACGGCCTTTAGGAAAAGCAGAAAACCCCGCAAAATTACAACAGTGGTGTTTTGTCAGAGAGATGGAAGATAAATAGAAACCAGCTTATTTTGTCTGTCTCCTGCTGTGGTACTTCTGCTTGGTAACATTTGTGGTGGTAGCAGCCTTTTCAGTGCCAGGGGTTTTCTTTTTTCCTACATGAAGAGAACTGAAGCATGTTGGTTTAGACACGTTTATGGTTATTAAACCAAACATGGTAAAATAATGTTTCATCATACGCCTTTTTTTTCCCCCCAATTCTTTCTTTTTTCTGAAAGTTACTGTGTTCTTTAAACTGTATTTGACAAAAGATATGGCTCTGGCAACCAGGTGAGACTGTTGGGAGTTGTACAGTCAGAAGCCTTTCAGCTTGTGAATCAGTCAGTGAAAGATAGGGGTTTCTAAATATTTTGCTAAAAATCTGTATTTTGTTAATACTTTCTGGTAGAATGGCAGGGCTGCCACCTTCACCCGCTGTATCAGGCTGCCCGGAGCTCCATCCAACTTGGCCTTCAACACCTCCAGGGATGGGGCATCCACAGCTTCTCTGAGTAGCCTGTGGCAGCACCACACCACCCTCTGAAGGTGCCTCCAGAGATTGGGCAGCCACATTCTCATTGCAGACATTATAGTTTTGGTTCTCTACAGCTGATATTTAGTGGGAGAAAAAAAAAGCAACAAGTGAAAATGAGCTTTTACTTTGTGGTATCCTTAACTCCCTCCTGCAGTCCTTGTCATTAACACGACAGCTTTACTGAGACAAGAGACATAGGGAGCCCATCTTACTGCTTCTAGACAGTTCTTTTGTGCTGTTCTGCTCTCTGAAATAACTCACCAAGCCACTGTTCCCAGGTGTAAACACAAGTTTCATTCAGAAAAACAAGTCCTTTTTGCTAGCTTAGTCTGTAAAAAGGACTGTGCTGCAAGAGCCAGTAGAGACCAACAGCCTTTGACAGCATGTTCTTTTAATGCTGTGCTTCAACAAATAAACCATGTGGAAAACAGAAAAGAGTAAATGACACCATCTGTATTGTTTGTTCTGTTAGGGAAAAAAAAAAACTCACAAGGACATCCTGCAATCTCACAGGTCAGCCCTTAGAAGTATGATTTTCAGATTATTAAAGCATTACAGGTCAAGGTTCCAAAGTCATTTGCCAGCACAAGGTTGTGGTTCTGCCATGAGGACAATCCGTAGTGTCGTGTTCTTGTCCCAGCTGTAGGTGAAGTGGCTGATGGTGTTGTCTGCATCCCTAATGTTGCCTGGAGAAAACTGGGTGTTTAAGAACTTCAGGCATCTTCTGGCTTCCAGGCTTTACAGGCACAAAGGCTCAGAACTGGAAGTCCAGTTTTCTGCCTCTGATTCAGGTGAGGGGACTTGGCTTTCTCTTGACAGAAAACGCTGCCACGCAGGAATTCTGAGCAACGTTTATTTTAATGACTTGGCAAAACAGTCACTTTATCAAGGTGATATCAAACTTAAATAGCATGCTTCTGCATTTCTACAGTAGCTTAAACAAAACTGTAAACATACAAAAGTGTCTAGATGACTATGGAAGTCAGAGTGATCCAACTAGTGTTTCCATAACGCGTGTACACATTTTCTTTTCTTGATAGTGCATTAAGAGGAAGTTTTTCAAAATATTGTTGTATAATACAGTTGGTTTTTTTTGCTTTATACATCTGCTAAGAAGACAAAAAGCTTAATTTGTTAACGCTATCTTCAATACTGTATTTTGTATTGTTTTTAGGGTTCCACAGTATAGAAAAAAATACTTCTTTTTTTCTTGGCCTAACAGTACCACCTTGTTTCAGAACTGGTTTTGTACAATAGTTCCACCGTGATATACTCAGTAAATGTAACTCATATCAAGAAAGGCTGATGGAGCCTTCCCAGAGGCAAAGGGAAGAAACTCCATAGCGGTGCAGGTATGAGTTTATGGTGTCTCTAGTTTAAGCAACACGTAGCATACCAGCACTCGGATACAGATGATGATGAATTTAGGTGTTACTGTTGAATCTAACCAATTGAAAATGACTCTCTGTGAATTAAAAGTGGAAGGCCATCAGCTTGGCCAAAAGCAAATTTGTTCTTTTTGTTGTTGCTGACGCAAAACATCCATAAAATTTAAAAACACTGTTGAGTTCTGTTTTGTGGAACTGCGTGATATCAGTCCTGCGACCTGCAGATCCACCAGGGCTCAGCTTTAGAGATACGAGGGGAAGAACAGAGCAGAATCATTCAAAGGAACAAGGGCAGAAAGTCCTGACAAAGCCTGTGGGAGAAAATCCTGACCCTTCAGAAAAGAAACATCTGCATGCAGGGAGCCAAGCTTTCACCTCTCTAGATAAAGGACATCTTTCAGACTTCTTCAGTATTAGTATAGAATTCAGCCATTTGCTGCTTGAAGGTAAAGAGATTTCTGTAACAATTACGCATTAAAGTACAGTGTAGTTATCTGTCATCCATGCCCTAAACAAAACTCCTCCATCAGATTACTGGACATGGCCCCAGCAACAGTGTAACCAACCACAGGGAGCTCCGCCAGTATGATACCACTAGAACAGCCTATTCTAGCATTTGTTTTAATAATGTAAACCAAAAGAAAAGCAATGTGGCAATAGAAGCCTACCTAACAGGACAAACTCACCTTGATGTCTCACACAAAAGGAGCTTTGCCTCTCCCAGCAGGAAACCTGCATCATTCCCCAGCGTTACACTTATAATGTGAGTTGATTCTGTAGCATCTCTCTAAAGGCCCTGGGAAGCATCTGCAGTAGTATCGATAGCCCTTCATCACTGAGGAATCACTTCATCACTTCTGACCAAGTCGAAAGCTCTCAACCTCCTGGATTTATTTTAGTATCAGTACCACATTTACGTGTGGCACATAGTGGAACCCAGCCACATATGACCTATGTGGAAATAAGAAAATTCCCTTTTCTGAAATTTTGGTTTTCAATGCGATTTGTTTCCAAGCAGCACCTGAAAATCGAGAGTGTGATAATTAACAAACTCTTGGGAAATAACAAAGAAAGGATCCCATTTGCAGCATCTCAGTGTCACTGGTGTGGTCTGAGTATGAAGTCTCCTTGGTTCTGGAGTTTTCCAAAGTTACTTCCCAAAAAAGAGTATTTTGCTTGGATGTTTCAGGCACTACAAATATGTACCAATATGTATTGATACTCCAGATTCCTGTGCAGGTTCCAAAATGAGTCCTGCTGCTTGACTTGGCCTGCATGGTGAATGCTAGCTTTCTTTCTGCACCTTAGTCCTTAATTTACTGAGCTCCTCTTCCAAGCTTTTGATATGTTCCTTAAGCGCAGCTTTGTCCTGCTGTGCTTTCTGATTAGCTTGGCACCTGGCTTCTTCAATCTTCCGTTCGTACCACTTCTCCATCTGAGTGGAAACAGCCTCAAAGAAGTACTGAGTAATCTCCAGTGCCTGTGAGGTGTCTCTGAGCGCAGGGCCCGGTGACTGGCCTACAGGCAGAGTGGAGTGCTGCTGCTCCTGGCTCTGGGGTGCCCCCCCGTGGTGCAGAGCTTTGTGCCTCGACTGCCCGCTCTTGCTGGATTTCTTTGTCTGAGTTCCTTTGTTGAGGAAGTAGCAGCTCTGTGGTTCCATCTTTGCAGGTTCAGTCAAGGGCTGCATAGCAGCTTGAACCCGAACGTGTCTTGACTTGGACCCCAAAAGTTCAGAGGAGGGCAGCTCCTGCTGGAACCGGTGGAACGTGCTGGCACTAACGGCTTTGTCCTTTGGCCTGACATCTTGAGCAGGGACTGAAGATTGTACCGGTCCAGAAACGACTAACTGTTGCTCTGCACCTATGGAACAAAAATGTATATTTAGAAAAGCTCCGAGCACTTATTTTTGCATTCCTTGTATCATGAAGTGTCTTGTGCAATTTCCCATGCATCACACTATGTGTACATTGTAGAGGCTTGTATTAGTTCATATTATTCTATTGCCTGACCATGAAGAGAAAAGAGACTTAGAGGGGCACTGTGCAGACTGCCACCAATCAAAGGTCTTCACAAAAGGACACATAACAAAGGTTCCTACAGTAGTACGTGTCTACCATTGTTTATCAATCCCATCCTTCTTCTACAAGACTTGATATCCTGCAAGTTTTGCAAAGATAACAACTGATGCTGCTCATGTCAGTTCTGCTGCAAGATTTCTACAGTCCTCTGCCTTTCTCATCTAGTAGGGTATCGATATCCATGTCTGTGCTCTTTAGGTAATGTTTTGGGGGGTATATACCATGTATTTTACAGAAATTGTCCTTGGCTTTGGAGACCTGAGCTGGATCTGTGTTCTTCCTGTTTCTTTTTTCCTCAGAAGCTTCCCTGACCAGAGAAGTTGTTTGAACCAAGGAGTTCCAGATCCTCAGGTGGTCACGATCCCAGAATGGATGTAATGTTCTCAGCTAAGGTATTTTTTTCCAGTTCTATAATGAACTAGCAATTAAAAAGTAGAAAAAGCATAAGATTTGTTCTATAGCCCTGTCGTTTATATTTTAACAAGGGAAGTGTGTATTCCAGTTTCACATCCTTGGATCCTACCGTTACTGGATCCATACATCTGAAAAGCACTAAATGCAATACACTGCATTTAGAATGGGAATAACTCTGAAGGGAAAGTTAGAGAAATTTAAGTAGATAACATTATTCGGAGCATAAAAGGTCTTGGTTTCAAACACACAGTGGCAGCACTAGGAAGAGTCAGTGTAATTCCACACAACCATATCTTAAAATATTCCCAGTGGCTGCCTTCAAGTGTATTCTATTCCCAAAACACTCTGCATATAGATAGGAGAAAGCACACAGAATTAATATCTTTGGTAGTAGTCACAGAATGGCCTGGATTGAAAAGGACCTCAATGATCATCCAGTTTCAACCCCCTTGCTGTGGGCAGAGTCACCAGCCACCAGACCAGGCTACTCAGAGCCACATCCAGCCTGGCCTTGAATGCCTCCAGGGATGGGGCATCCACAGCCTCCTTGGGCAACCTGTTCCAGTGCGTCACCACCCTCTGAGTGAAAAACTCTCCTGATGTGTAACCTGAACCTCCCCTGTCTTAGTTTAAAACCATTCCCCCTAGTCCTATCACTATCCACCCCTGTAAACAGCCATTCCCCTCCTGTTTATATGTTCCCTTCAAGTACTAGAAGGCCACAGTGAGGTCTCCCCAGAGCCTTATTTTCTCCAAGCTAAAGTGGCCATCTTAGTGGCCCTCTGGATTCACTCCAAGAGCTCTGTACTGGGAGCCCCAGGTCTAGATGCAGTACTGCAGATGGGGCCTCACAAGAGCCAAATAGAGGGGGCCAATCACCTCCCTCTCCCTGCTGACCACCCCTTTTTTAATGCAGCCCGGGATATAGTCAGATAATAAAAGGATCCCTCAGTTAAATACCTCACCTGTGAATAACTATGATACCTAAGTACCTGACAAGGTTGTACCTGAGGTGCCATCTTGTTGAATGCAGAATTGCTGTCCAAAGCTCTGCTCTGGCACTGGGACTCTGCTCCTTCCCCCGTCTTCCAAGAGACTGTTTGGGAGCGCCATGTAGGAGTGCTGGTGGGAGCCCTCAGCTGGCAGGAGGGGCTGGGTGGCTCTGCAGTCCTTGGCACTGTGGGGGTTGTTCTCAGTGTCCAGTGTCTCGGTCAGAGACTCGCATGTGGACAGAGTTGATTTTGGTCTTGATGACCTGGAATCTCCAGAAAGCTTGAGTTCCAGATTCTGAATCTTCAGCATGCACCAAGTCTTCAGCTCATCAACCAAAGAAATCTATGAGGAAGAGAAGACATACACTGGGTGATCCTGTGATTCTCAGACTGCTAAGAACATGCAGCAAAGACAAAGAGAACCTAGTCTGTTATCGCTGGCCTTAGACTCCTTGGGAAGCTTTGCATTCTGCCACGGGGAGTAATTAGAGGGCTGCAAATCAGGAAAGATGAGAAGCTACGCATTTGCTAATGAAAGGCACCTCTTTAATCCAAGATACCACCTTTCAGAGTTGCATTTAAAGAAGCCCATTCAAATACAAGGCCTCTGGTCAAGACTGACCTGTTTAATCACAAAGGTGCCCTTCTAAGTGCAAGCACCATCACATGCTCAGAGCTGCCATTTTTCTAAGAGTGAAATTCAAATTAGACACTTCAAGGACACAGCGTTATACCAACCTCTGCTCTTCAGTCATTTGGTGATAAAGGCGAGTCCAACGCTAAATGATACGTTACTAACAGCTTTTAAATTACAAAGGTGCTTAGTAAGTGTCAGCTGTGGAGGCATTTGCCAGCGATCCTTTTAGAAATGAGCAGTTCTCCTCGCCATTATTCACATGGAATTGTGAGTTTAGGTCAGAACCTCTTATGTGCGTGAACATTTATTTAGTCCATGCATTTAGAAAAGGCCAACTCAGTTTTTCCATAGTTTCAGTTAGAGCCAGCAGCACACGAGCAGGTGATACAACTAAATGGTAGTTTTGATTCACATGATACATCGCGCCTTTCTTGAACGGCTTAGACAGAAGTCAATATAATACATCTCTGTCCTACTATAAAGTAAAAACTAAAGTTTTTTAAATGTGCTAAGTACTTCTCTTTGGAGCTTAATTAGTAGTATATTCTGAGATTGTCAGAGCAGCCCACCTTGCAACAGGTGTACAGAGCCCTCTTACAAAAAGTCATGACCTTTTACTCATACAAAGCATATTGACCTCTTAATTCTTAGAAGAAACATGGTAATGAGAAAACAAATTGTATGTGGGAGTAGATAATTACAATGGTCTCACCCCGTTTTAATGGTGAGTTTGTGTAGAAGCTAGAGGGACAAGAGCTGGATCTCTACTGGAACAGTTACTCTTGTAATGTTGGTTAAACAAGCGTATAAAAAGAACTTGCTTATCACATAAATCATAGAATGGACGAGGTTGAAAGGGATCTCAAAGCCCTCCCAGTTCCAACCCCCCTCTGTGGGCAGAGTCCACCCACCAGCTCCGGCTGCCCAGGGCCCCATCCAATTTGGCCTTGAGTGGCTCCAGTGATGGGGCACCACAGCCTCCTAGGCAGACTGTACCAGCACCTCACTGCCCTCTTGAGTGAAGAATTCCTTCCTAACATCTTACCTCAATCTACTCACATTTTAAAGCTATTTCCCCTTGTCCTATCATTGTCTACCTGCATAAATCTCTTTTCTCTCTGCCTGCTGGAACATAGCTCTCAAGCCATTCCATGTGAACTAGCAATGAGCAGCACCACAAGCCCTACCTGCCGCTTTTCTCCCTCTGTTTTTTCCAGCTCGGTGTGCTGCTGCAGGCGATGAAGGCACTCTGTTCTCTCTGCAGACAGCCGCTCAGCCATAAGCTTGTCTAAAACACGGAGCTGTGGGAAAAGCACAATGCAGCTGAGGCGATCATGTTAAAAAACCAAAACCTCCGTCTGTGAGCCTTGGAAGTCAAAGCACATTCTGCCTTTCAGTCTTCATTTCCAGGAATGTTGCCAACTGCAGGCTTGCAGAAAGGTTCAATCACAACATTATCTGATGAATAAAAGTTACATTAAACATAATTTAAAGGATCTTGAACATCAGCATAAGCAATTCAACAAAAGGGATTTCTACAACTATGAACCTACCAGCTGTAGGATAACATCTGATCTTTTAAGTTTCCCTCCCAGAGCCTCAAGCAGTCTTAAGATTATTGTCTAAAGAAGCACCTGAAGCCACTTACCCATTAAATGCATTTTTCTCAAGACCGTGGCTTGCAATGTTAGATGCCTGTGGGATGTCACAGTTCCCTGGTCTTGAGTATCACATTTCAGCCTCATTTTTACAACAGAAAAAGCAATGAGCGGACCGCAACAATGAAAATATTGTTTACACTCAGGGTATGTTTCTAATAATCATGTGGGTCATATTCTTACTTGATGTTGAGTTTTGCTTTCCATCTGGCCCAGCTTAATATTCATCTTGTCTTGTACAGTCCCAAACTCGGCTTTTATCTCCTCCACAGTTGCCTCCAGCTGATTCTCCAGTTTATTTATTAGGGGCTCACAACGACATCCATTTATCGGTGCCTGAAAGGAGTAAAACATTTGCTTGCTACATCCTGCTGTCCTCTCAGCGCACTCGGAACATTACCACTGCTTTCTGTAGTCAGCGCTGGGCTGTTCTGTACCATGATAATACCTTACAGCTCACCAAACAGTGCATTAAGTTGGAGAAATACAGACTAGAAGAGGATTAGTCTCATCCTTACAAACAAATCTCAGTGCTGGGGCAGCAAGCAGCAGTGTGGCCAGATCATATATCCTGTGGCACTGTGTGTCATATGAGAAGGTATCACCTCACAGACCTGTACCCTGCTGTCAGTGCAAACTCAACTGTATGGAGTCTAACTGCTGTTGATGTATCTGACTGCAATGGAACCTCCTTCCTTCTTTTGGCCCTACAGTGCCATTTCACAGAGCAAGGGCTGTTCCCTGGGTAGAGGAAGGTGAGTTGTTCGTGATGTGCTAGAGGGAGCTTCAGAAATGTACTTAAGAAGTTCTGTTTGCTATTCAGAGCCTGAGGGTATCAAAGATGACAGACAAGCTAAAAAGAAGGGGAGAAAGAAGTGTTATGTATTTCAGGAAATGCTGCTAGGAAATCTAGCTGTACTATGCTAATAGGTCTCTGTTGATAGATCAGATTTGTATACAAGTCTTATCTGTTCCCTTCTACTTTTCTACCTGCTCATTTTCCCACCATACAGTCCTTGGGGCAGGGACATCCTTGTTTTAGCATCAGAGAAGTCCTCCCTCCTTCCTGATACATGCCATTAGGATAATCCCACAATGCCCTCGCCTGGAAACTTCCCCCATGTTACACAACGAGATGCTGGAAAACATGGCAAATAAAGCCTCTGAAACCTGACTTGAGTCATCTGCAAAATCTGCTGAACTTCTTAAGTATAGCAAGGGAAAACAAACAGCTGTGGATGGATGTAACAAGCAAATGAAATGAAAGGAAGACCTCCCAGAGGTACAGGAGGACAATGTTTTCAATGTCTACAGAGTAATCTGCTCTCTGATTCTGTGCTGTTTCTGTGCTGGTAAATATTTGCCAAATAAAATACACTGAGTAAGACAACCATCTCTAAACTTCAATAAATGCACCTGAGCTGCTACTCCTGTCTGTGAACCAATTTCTGTACAGCTCCTGCCTCCGGTAATCCTAGAATCCCCAAAGACTCGCTGCAATGAACAGGAAGAACTGAAACAAAACGTACCGAGTGCAATCAAGCACTGAGTTTAGGTAGGAAACATCAGTGCACACACAGTGCTTTCATTTATTTTCAATGGAAAAGTGACAGTAATTTTGTCTTTCCTGGCAGAAATCTTAATATTTCAAAACATAAAGATTCCAGTGCCATTCCCAAACACTGTTTCACACCTTGTCTCTAAAAACTTACTGAGAGCATTGGGATGGGCTGCCCAGGGAGGTGGTGGAGTCACCATCTCTACAGGTGCTCAAGAACCGTTTGGATGTGGCACTGAGGGATGTGGTTGGTGGGCATGGTAGGGATGGGCTGATGGTTGGACCAGTTGATCTTAGAGGTGTTTTCCAACCTTAATGACTATGAGCTATTTCTTAGCGTACATGAAATCAGCTTGTTGTTTACCACACTTCATGCCAAAGTACATTTGACGCCTAAACAAGGAAAAGAAATCCACTATGGTTATCTCATGCCCTTGAAAATGTAGTTGGAAGGAAGAGCATTTGCCGTCTGATCTCCTAACTGCGTCCACTGGAGGTGCTGCTCAGCACATCCCTATGAGAGCACAACACACTCACCTGCATCACCTTCCCATCCTTCCCTCGGTACAGCGTGTACAGCTGGTAGGCCCGCACCTCGTGGGGAGCAGGTGGAGAGGAGCAGTGATGTCTGCTTCTGCGCTTGGGCAAGTTCTGCTGGGGCCGAGGGAGTGTCTGCTGGTCAGCTGGGGAAATGGGGTCTGAGAGTGCGGAAACCTGTATAAAACACACAACAACATTTTCCCTAATTACCAGCCCTTTAGTAAGCTATTCCTGGTGGGAACTGGACAAACCCTTTGTGATAACTGCAGCAAAAATCTGATTACAACACAAATCCATCAGCAGTGACTGCACAGTGGAGGTATTTGTCACAACAGGCAGATTTATAACAAACCCTCAATGTTAGCCTCAACAAGAGGATTTCCCCAACAGAAACCAGTTTTGTCAGGCTACCTCTGCCTCTGAGCATGGAAGCTCTGGTGGCCTGGCTCACACCACACCAAAGGGACAGCTGCACTCAGCCATGATCCTTTCTCTCTCTGCTGCTTTAAATCTACCAGTACCTTCTCTTTTGGCTTTTTCTTTTTGCCCTTCTTCCCCTTGGGATCTGGGGAGGTTGACCGGGGCTCATCCTTCAGCTCAGTCTTCCCCTGTGCCGGCTGGTCACTGCTCTGCGTGTCGTCAGCAGCTGAGACACTGCCCTGTGCAAAAGAAAGGCAGAAACAGGGAAACGGTGGGTGTTCTTCCATTTGCCAACCTGCAGCATCTTACTGACAAGCAAAGCACTGCAAACTCATCAGGCTGTCCTACACAGAGCTGCTGCTACCATGAGTGGCAAAGCCAAATAGATTTTGTCCCAGTGGGTTTTGTTCATGCTCCCTTTGTGCTGGAGGTGCAGCGGTAATGCCAGGCCGTACCTTGCTCTGCACCACCTCATCCCGTGGTACTGACTGAGCTCGCCTTTCCTCCTTCAGCCTCTCCCTCTTCTTCCTCAGGCTTCTTCCGCGGTTGAAGCGCGAGACCTGGAGGCAGACAGCACCATTACTCAGAGATACCATCATGCTTCTCCCTGACCAGAAGCTAAGGAATAAAGCAGACCTGCTGTCACCTCTACTAAAAGGCAACATGTAAAGAAGAAAGCACTCCCAGATCCACACTGATGGGCCAAGCAGTGCTGACATATACGGCTGTGAAACACCATCAAGGCACCTCACTGCCCTGAGGCAAAGGATCGCAATGTTTGACCAAGTGCTCCATTCCCAGAGCATGTCTCAGCCTCACCTGTGTCGGAACCAGAGCTTATTGCCTACAGAAGACATTTGCAACGTACCTGTGAAGCTTTGGTGAGGAGGAGCGCAACCTCGGGGTTGTTGTGCTGTCTGGCCACCTCTAGTGGGGTCTGACCTGCCTGAGAGGAAGAAGGACAGCATTTCACTTCTAGGGGAGGACTTCTCCACTTGAGGTCAGCACATGCTGCATGCAAAAGTGAGGTGACTTTCTGCTTCCGTTCACCCAGATTTCATTCAACGTGCAAGTATCTTCTACCAGCACTAAAAAGAGTCTTCATTAATACAAAAAACCAAAGCAATTCCACGTCGTACTTACATTGTTGACAACTGATGTGTCAGCCCCTGCCTCCAGCAGCAGCTTGACCACTTTCCTGTGGTTCAGGGCCGCAGCCACATGGAGCGCAGTGTCTCCTGCCTGTGAGTTACAAAGCAGAAAGCAGCACGTGGCAAACCCGCAGCTCACAGCCTACAGAACCCTTGGCTTCCCAAGGGATGCTTAAGGTCAGCATGATGATGGAGCCTCAGTGAGGCCTGGTCCACAGAAGTGCAGAGCTGGAAGGAGGGGGCAGGAGGGTGTGCGGCACATCTGTTTCAACCAAACCTGGAGACAGCTCTGCTGCACCCCGGCAAGTACATACGGCACCTTCTGCAGGACCAATCAGTCGGCTCTCGCAGGTGGTTGTGTATCATGTTACTCAAAAATAATGGGATAATTAACAGCAGGGACATGCTTGGGTTTCTCTTTGTAAGGTCCACCAAGAAAAACAGGCTTTGGAATACAGCCAGGAGGCAATACAGGCCCAGCGCTCACACAGAGCCTGGCTCTGTTCCTGTGTACTGAGGTGAAGACTGTGGTGATTGGGTTCAGACAGCAGAGCCAGCATCCGTCAAAGGGAGGCCGTGCCTGTGCACATGATGCCCTCCTGCACCCTCTGCCCTGCAGCTTGGCTTCAAGAAATGACTGGCATATCCCTATCCCCTCACAGAGCAGCAAAAGCCTTACTGCCTCTCCTGGCATGTCCACTGTCCACCCATCAGGTATGTAGACACAGAACAACCCAAGGTGGTATGGAGGAATGGGGGAAGTGGCATCGCCCTGCACTAGGCTCACACCAGTTGTCTTAAGTGTGCAAGTTAAAAAAAAAAACAAAATCCAAATAAAATTACACAGCAAATCTGACACAATGAAGCCCATTTTGTTTGCTGTAACTATCTGGTACCTACAAAACAAAAGTAAAGGTACAAATCAGAATATATCTTTATGGTCCTCAATTGTATATGGAAAATCTCCCAAGAATAAGCACCACATCATCTATTTATTTACCAGATTTAATACCACCCAAATAGCTTATGCTGTAGGTACAGTGATCAATTACTTCCCTACAAAACAACCACGGACGATTAATCCTAGGTTAGATGGATCATTACTTTGAATTTAAAGCATACTTTTCCCTCACCCTTCTGTATCCTTAATTCCTTCTACTGCAAAAGGTAGCCAAGTATTGCAAAGAAATATGCTCTTCTGTGGCAGCTGACCATCAGTGAGCACTGCAACATGATGTCTCTATGATGACTTCGACATCCTCACCATCTGGGGAAGGGGGAGGAACATGGCCCCATGATGTGGCTGAGCCCCGTGCCCATCTTGTTCTGCACAGAGCTGGTAAGGATTCAAGACTGCCATCCCCTCGCCCCACATTACCCTGTGTCCTCTCACCCTTTTCTGCCCCAACACACCTTTGTAGAACCTCAGAAATAAGAAATGCTTGAAAGAAAAGATGCAAATGTGATGGCAAAATAAGAAACCACTTTTTTTAAGCTCTGTTGGAAGCTCAGGCACGGGGCAGCACATTAAAACACACACAGTGAGGGCAGGGATCCCTCTTTCCAACAAGGAGCCACAGGCAAAGGGAACAGCGTGGCAATGAAATTCATGCACTGACCTGGTTCTTTTCATGGACAGAACAGAAAGCACTGAGCAGCACCCTAACGATGGGCAAGTGATTGTAGCGAGCAGCCACATGCAGACAGGTATCTCCTGCCTGCAAACAGAAACAAAGCGCTAAGCATGTCACTGCAGAATGAAAGCCTGTGCTCATCAGGGTGCTCAGCAAAGAAATAAACCCATTAAATCAAAAAGGAGCAAACACAACATCTCCACTGAGCAGCAATGCTGTCTTCTCTTCAGCACAAAGCTGGGGAACAATAGCTGGGGAACAGGGGCTGCAGGCACCACACTTTGTCTATCTGATGAGAAAAGCTGGAATTATGAAGCTCTGCACTCAGATTCTTACACAAGATCTGCTCTCCTGCATCCCAAATCCAAAGTGTGATTTGGAAACCCCACCCAGTGTTACACACAGTGAAGAATGTAGGTAGGAGGGCTGGAGCTGAGCTTCAGAGGGTCTCCCACAGCTGGGAGCAGAGAGAGCCCCACGCACTCCTCTGCCACCATACTGCTACTCAGTGGGGACACAATAGCCTGGCTTCCACCTAGAGGGCTGCATTCCTTCATCATCCCTTACAAAATAGGGGGAAAGCTCTCTGAAACTGGACTCACATTGTTCTTGAGATCTGCTCGAGATCCTCCGAGAAGTAAGACACGTGTGCTCTGGGAATGGCTGTTCTGGCAGGCCAGGTGCAGAGGTGTGTTACCTGCCTTGGAGAAACACAGGGAAATAGAAAAGCCGTGTTCAGAAACTGGACAGGAAACTTCACAAAGTGAAACCTTGGCAGTACCCTACAGACAGCATCCCCCAGAGGTGGGCAATTCACTTTCAGCCAAAGCTGTGAACGGAACAAACCTGGAAACTGAAACACCGCCTCCATCCTGGAAATGATTTTATCTGGGACACAGTAAAATCAGCAATTGGACAGTGTAACACGACAGTGTAACACAGTCTGCACTGCTCGAGTCTGTCTGCCAAAAGCAAAGGATCTAGAAACTTCTGGTCAATTAGGATCAAAGAGCAGAATAATGCACTTAAAGAAATAAAACTTCCCATGCCTTGGGACTCCTCGAGGCAGCCTTGCTTCCTTTCCCTCCAGAATGCTTTCCTTCTTTAGTTATCTCTGTCCATGTCTACACTCAAACTGCTACAAATGCCTACAACTCAAGAAAGGTCCCAGAGAGATACAAACATGCTGTTTTTTAACTGAGAGGAACCAAAACATGAGCTTGCCTGTGTATTGCTTTTCTAACCCTGGCAAGGATCTTACTGCACTTGGCTTTTGCCGGCCTGAAAATGTTTGGGGTTTCTTGTCTCTAGGGAGCCAGAAATGCAATCAGACCACGTAGAGAGGCTCTGCTTACTCACGAGACTGCCTCTTCACCTGCATTATGTCCTTTAATCTGTCCCCTGTGCTTTCAAGACACTGATCAAAGCTACAAGGTTTGAATTACAAAAGGTCAACTCACAGCACAGTGTGTACGAGTGGGTACTAAAAGAGTTCCCCAGGCAGTCCCAGGAGAAGTTAATTGGGAGTTACAGAAAACACACAGTGAAATTCTCCTGTGCATTGCTGCTTAGCAGGGTCTGGCTAACCCAGAAGCCCACTTTTGACTGCCCCACCACCAAGATGGTGAGAGGCATTCAGTCAAAGCCCCCAAGATAAGCCAAGGGACCTCAGGGTGCTCCTGCACATGGCACTTTGCCCTGGCTGCCAGAAAAGCCATGAGGAAGGTGATGCCTTGCCATCATGGGCACTAGAAATGGAGAGACCAGAGAAGCCATTTTGGGATTAAGCAGAATTAAGCTGTTTGTCTTGAAAGCCAAGGAGTGAAACTGAGTGCATGTGTGCAAGCACACACAAATCCCTCAGTTTTCAGTAGCTCTGGAATGGGTCCTGTCCATTCAAAAGCACTTGAATGATCAAATGCAAAGGGAGAGGTTTACGTAGGTATGACATCAAAGAGCAGCACAGGAAGGCCTCATACAGTGCTAAAGGCTGCCAGCCATATCTCTGATGCTCACACTGCTGAGCTATTCCATGCATGCACATGCTTTTTAGGAAATGTTCTCCTAGCAGATGACTTATGCTGTATTATAAACTGCATCCCCTAATACCCTGAGGCATTCAAGCATGCAGGATAACAAGACTTGCCTCTTAAGCCCACACCTTTGTACATAAATATACACAGAGGCAAGCACACCTAGCGGTAGGTGCGTAATGGTTTGTGTACTATCATCTGTTACAGGTAAACACAGGAAGCTGTCTGAAGTACCTTTGGTACAAACATAGATGGACATCACAGGAAAAAAGAATTCCAGAAAATTGAAATCAGAAATTGGACTGATGTAAAAGAGGGAACACATATAAAGATGTTAAAAGTACAAACCACAACAGCCATAGCTGTACAAATATATGCTTACATGCTGCACAAGTACACACACACACACATATAAACACAAAGAACTGCGCTGACCTTAAGACTTTCACCACCTGTCTCACTTCTCTCCTTTCTTCCCTATCACTTCCAGTTGCCATTTTAGTGTGCATTTACTGAAATACTCTCTCACTTACCTGCAGAATGCTCAGAGATCCCACTGAAATCCCAAAGCCCTCCTGCAGTGGCACGGTGCCACCCATGCAACCTAACCCACCCACTGGCACAGCAACCTAAGCCCTATCTTAGCTCCTAACACAGGTTGTTTACTTTTGAACTCGTTAGCTGAAGACAAGTCTCCCACAGGCATTACAGGTAGTGAGGAACTGATACGCCTTGCTTTGTTATTCCTTCCTCTAAAGTGTTCTCAAGGTACTATAAATACCAAAAGAAGGATAATCCAGCTTCAGCATGAGCTTTTCCTAAGGGCCTACACTTACGTACTAGGAAGAACTGTTTAAGAAAAGATACACTACTTTTTTCCTCTCTGGCTTATATTCATTTGTCTGTTCAATTTCTGAAAAGATCCTGAATGTCACATTCCAATTAACACAATTCATATCCATTTTAAATTGCATCACTCACAGTGAATTCACCTAGGTTAAATTAAAGCACCATGGAGACCTCCACAGGACTGGCGCTGTTTCTCAGCTATAACTGATGCACTCAAAGAGTCACTGAGTTCCTCTTGTGTCAGCTGTCAAAATACAAATATCGCACTGCCTGCAGAGAAGCCACAAAGGCACAATAAATGCAAAAGAAGGAAAAAAATCCCAATGGGAACTGGTCTCCCACCTACTGAAACATCCCATGACCAGCAACCCCTGGTGATGAGAGTCAGCCATCTTAGAACAGATATGAGAGCGCCTTCTGCATGTGTCTCACCTTGTTCTTGGCAAGGACATTAGCTCCTGCCTTGACAAGCACTTTGGCAGATTGGCTGAACCCATGCCAGCAAGCTTCATGAAGAGCAGTATTCCCATCCTGAGAAGCACACACACAAGAGAAGTTTAGTGCACTGAATCGACACACTAAATAACACTTCATTCAGACTGCAGCAGCTGCACATGTCACCCAGACACTTAAGAAATAAGTCTTTTTCCTTTCCTAATAGTTAATTTACTGTTTTATTATTAGCAGAGGCAGATAGAAACCAAATTAAAAATAACATTCACAAACATCTTGGGTACTTCTTTCTTTCTACCCTGTCTTCAACCTCTTTATGTCTTCATCTACTTCCCACTTATCCCAGCAAGCCAAGAATAGCACCAAAGCTTTGGCTGGGAATGTGGAATTAATTACATTTATTTACAAACTAAATTCACAGCTGGAGACTTTCACCTTCTGAGATCATCACAGGAAGCTGTGCAGTGTTTTGGGAAGGGCACAGCGTAGCCACAATTAGTGAGCACAGAATAGATTCCTACATCTAAAACAATCACCTTGACTTCCAAAATAAGTAGCTAATATTAAAAAAGAATTGTATGGATTTTTTCTTATTTTAGTGCTACTGTCTTAATCGCTTTTGAAGCATCAGATACTTATTCAGGGGCATAAACTCTAATTTCCTCTATGAAACCTCAATACTCCCAGTTGGCAAGGCTGCCATCCTCCAAAGCATTGCTTTGCCTGTTACCTTGTCTTGTCTGTCCAAAGCACACCCTTCTTGAATGAGAGATGCTATGACATCAGTGTTCCCTACGACAGCAGCCCGGTGCAATGCTGTCTGATCACCCTGCAAAAACAAAGCAGATTTTTAATCACAATCATTGCCACCTGATTTTGACTTAATGCAAACACGTTCAACACACGTACACACAGGCTGCATCATCAACACATACGCTGTTTAAATCCAAGCTGCCTTTGAAAACGGTCCCCATAAACCTATCATTAGTTTCCAAGATTAATGAAGTTACTGTAAGCATCAGAGAGCTACAAAGCAACTGTTTTCAGAAGTTTACAGCTCATCACAATCCCATATACTGCACTGAAGTCTTCTAGAAATATGCCAGTACTAGAAGGCAGTGAATCTAACACATTTGGCACTATACGCCTAGTAATCAACTGTATCTGTGTGGAACTAAAGGGAATAATGGGTTGCTATAACTCATCACATTGATCCCCCACTACTTATACTAATAGAATGAAGCTCTCCCCATTTGGCTCTGACTGCTGCATCAACCCTGCTAAGGATAAGGAGCGTAAGATGAGGTAGGGCTCTTCAGCACCAATGATGGACTTACCAATTAGTGCTAAGATCAGAGGTAATTTTGTGATGAGGACCACAACTGCGAGACCAACTTCTTCCATGCAAGCAATCGTAAGGTCCATATGACTTTCTTTTCCCATTTACCTGCCTCATTGCAGTGATGAGCAAGTTTCCTGCATCAGTTCATTTCCTTTTATTGCTAAGTTTCCAAAAGAAATGATGCTGATGCAGTCATCTCATCTGCCTGTCCATCTATCTCCCCTCTAACAACTACTGAACTTACTGTTGAACTACAGAGCCCGGGATTAATTCTCAACAAGCCTTCCAGAAATGGGAGACTAGGAAGACTCAATTAGGGTTCAGAGGTCCCTGCACCACTGGGGCTGCTGCTCTACTGGGACGTGGCTCCTCGCACACCAGACATGACCTCTCACCCTGCCTTGCAATAGGGCCACCGAAGTGTTATGTGCATTTTGTGAGACAGTGAGAAAAGAGGGGAAATGGGAGGATTTGGGCAGTGCTGTAAGACACCAACTGATGGGAAACCAACTCCTGCAGTGTCCCCACTGCTCTCACAATGGTTGTTCTTTGGAACTGCTTTAAACTCACAAAGTCTGAACAAAAAGACCAGCTTCAGAGCTGCACATGGCCTTTTTGGGGAAGAACGTACCACAGTAGGGGTGCCCACCCTGCTTCTGCTTACCCAGACGGAATATACCACGAAATATACAAAGAGCAGAGATATGCAATATATCCTGCAGAAAAAAAGGAAGCTTGCTGATAGAGAGTCCTAAATAGATATAAAATTTCTCTGCTGCAGTTCTTTATCAGATAATTCTGGATTGTATTAAAAATTAGACAGATTCCCTTATTTTCTGTCCCACAGTATTTAAATAATTGGATCATTCCAATCATTTGTTCTCAAGGGCAATTAGCAGCTGACTTAAAAATTGCTCTCAGTGGAGTATTTATGCTAATGACACCAAAACAGTTATTACTCCATAAGGGCAAGACAAGCATTGCCAGCTACCGCCTTTCAGTATGCTCTCTAATGCTAACTTTCACCATCAGTAAATCATTACATTGGCTTATTTAATGAAGTTGATTTAAAAAACAAGATGCATTGAGGGTGGGATGTGGTTTTTTTGTTGTTTGTTCATTTTAATTTGCTACCAGATTTTCGTCCTTAGAGGTCACGTATTCTTACTTTTTGCTCCTGCCCCTACTAAGGACAGCAATGCATTTTAAGAGAATTTAAACAAACAAAAGAATGGTCCCAACAAATGGGCCCTTTTGAAGAAGTACAGCAGAACTGAAAGCACTGCACGTTCACTGACCCTGTGATAACCAAAGATAACCAAAACCATATGGAAAACCTCCAAAATCTCACATGTGCAAGTGTCAGACAGCTTCCAGAAACTGTTCCTGCATAGGAACCTGTTCTCAAACAAGCCAGGGAAGAACTTAACATCCCTAATTTAAAACCATGGGGAGTCCAAAGGTCATTTCATCCCACCTGGCCTTGAATGCCTGCAGAGATGGGGCAACCACAGCTTTTCTGGGCAGCTGTGGCAGTGCCTCATCTCTCTATGGGTGAAGAATTTTCTCTTAATATTTAACCTAAATCTCCCTTCTTTTACTTCAATTCTGCTCTCCCTTCTCTTATCATTGTCAGACCATGTAAAAAGCTGGTCTCCATCTTGTTTATTAGCTCCCTTAAGTACTGGAAGGCTGCAGTGAGATCTCCCCAGAGATGACATCTGCCATTCTGACAGAGGAAGCTCCAACTTTTTGCATCTTTGAAGCCTGGAAAATTGATCACGGAGATCAGACTGGGGGCACAAATGGATTGCTTTTAGCATGTGCCACTTTCAATAAAGGCTGCTCTTGTTATTCACCCAGCCTCATGACAGTTATCACAGCAGAATGGCACGGGGAGCCATGCATAGGTTTTGCCCTGTGCTTCATTCTGGTTCCCAGGTCTGTAAATACCTCATTCATGTATAAGGGAGTGTCAGAGGACATCTCAGGTTCTGCCTGTTCCAGGCAAGACAGTGAAGCTCATGAAGACCCCAATTTTTTGACAGTCCCCACAACCTCAGTCAGTAGGGCAGGGCTCTGTGAACCATTCTGTCACACCTCAGCATATACACACTGACTGCCAGGGAAGCTGAACCAATAGGTCATAATTCCTTCTGTGTCGTGAGCTATTGAGCAGCCCAGGCAGAAGTCACACAATGCGGGTATAAAGTGATACTGAGTGCATCACTCTATTTTTAACCTATCTTCCTCCCCATTAGTAGAGGAGCAAACCATTGCCTGGCCTTTTATGGAGCCAGATGTAAAAGATGAGCTATATTTCTTTCGGACTCTGTAGGTTCAGGCGGTGCAATCACTGACTCATGTATCTTTTTTATTAAATTGCTAAAATAACTGTCTCTGAAATTGTTCATCAGAGTTCCGCCTTTAGCAAGGCATTAAGGGACTGGTCTAGACAGCCAAAGGAAAAAAATCACCTGAAAGTGCATATTAGCTGCCCAGGCTATTATGTTGGGCACAGTTTATGGTTCTATTTGCAAGTGATTTACACCTTAGGAATAGGCTGCAACCCAGAAACAATGAGGAGCGATAACTCCAGTGTTACACAGATGTGACCTTGACAGAAACAACAGAAGCAAGCTTGCTTAAATGCAGACACAGGCTGGAGCCAAAAGGACACCAAGGTGCTTAAGTGAGATGTGGTAGATGTAAGGCACCTAACATAGATGTAGTGATGTAAGGCACTCGCATCCATCAAATTCCTGGCCTTAGCTACTGCCTAGTCCTGAAAGCAATGAAATCTTGGGCATTTCCACCCAGACTGTGGACCTTGCAGTCTGCACAGCACCATGAGGCAGAAGATCTGGGCTGGAACCCAAGAAGCCTTTGTGTACCTCATGCTGCACCCTGCCTCGGCCCACCCAAAAGTGCTCCTCCAATACTCAGCATGCTTCCTGGAACCAGTGTCACTGGTTATGGGACTCACCCAGCTTGTCTTGCCACGAGGCCTATGGATGTTTCCAAAATATGAAACTGTATTCTTGAAAGAGAGCTTAAATGACTGCTTTCAGCAGAGGGTTGTGAATCCTGAGGAAAGGTACATATCTACACATTGACCTTTTCTGTGGGTTTTGTCATTATCATTTCCTTTAGCACTTTAGTGTTGGCAAGGCCAAGTGGTGCTTAAGATTGCCTTCCAAGCTCCTTGATTTTCTTCATTTAATGACAAACTTCACACAGTGGATACAACCACTGGCACCAGACACACAGGAACTGGGCAGCTGTCTATATCATATGTGAAGTTCACTCCATGGGAAAGAAAATAAAGCAAGCAACACATAAAAGAGTTTCAAGAAGTTATTAGTAACTCTCCCAGCTCTCCTGCCTCTGTCACAATAGAGGAATAGCACAGAGGTATTGGAGGTATTATAGAGGCATTATAGACTCTAATTCTTGAATTCAACAAGATCTACTTTACACTAGTTTGCAACAAGTGTTACTTTTCTCTTTTTCTGATTAAATTAAGTGTTATAACCACCACATTTTGTATTCCTTCACATTCCTTTTCTCCAGAGCATCCTCCAGTTCCTGGACTCCTTTAAAATTGCCCCCAATGCTTTTCCTCTTCCCCGTCTTTTCACGTTTTCAGAAATCAACGAACTATTTTGCTACAGAATTGCACCAGAATCAAGAGGAAAAACCTGACGCGTTCAATCTCTGAAGTAAAAAGCTGGATGAGAATTGCAAAAGTCTTAAACTTTGAAATTATATCATTAAATTTACAGTTGAAAGCTCAAAACATTTGAAAGTGAAAATATAACCAAGTGTCTCAGGGACATACAAGCATATTTGAATATTCTGAAGCATGTGGATACAAAGGCAACTAAATACGCCCTAGTGTTTCCCAGTGCCAGTGTCCTCCTCCTTTGCTGAAGAAAAACAGTCATCACAAATACACAGCAAGAAGAATTTCACTCTGGATGACAAATGATGATGCATGACCAGCACAAGTGATCAAGGCATCAAGAAAATAAACACGAATGAAATAGACTACAGCTTAAACGACACTAAATGAGACTTAAATGGGAGTACAGGAATAAGCCACTTCACATATTTACATTCACCTAGAAATTATTTTGAACCCTGGATTATTCCATTCGAAAGTATTTTCTGCTTCTTAAACTGGAGCTTCCAGAAGAGAAGCTCCAGGGCCTTTTCAGAGTTACAAAGGTAATCTTTTTTCTCTAGTTAAACTTTCAGAGAGTGCATACAGGGCAGGAAACTATGCAGAGCACCCAGCACAAAGCTTGCCATGCAGTCATGCACCTCCAAGAACTGTCATGCCAGGCTGCCAGTCCAAGATTTTGCAGCATGCAGCCACGGAGAAGTGAAGCTAAAGGCAGGATTGATGCACAGATTTCTAACCTCCTTCTCTCTCTCTGATCTTCTAGGTTCCTTCCTAGCCTTTCTCTTCTGGTTTTTCTTATCTTTCTCGTCCTTGATTTCCTTCACATGGACAACTTTCTCCTTGACTATTTCTGAGGTGTGAGCTGTATGAATACTCATTGACCAGTCAGAGATTGCACTGGGATCCCAGTAAGAACTTTCAGTATTGGCAGGGAGAAGGAAAGAATTAGCTCCCGGGGTTGCGTACTCTACAGAGCTGGACTCCGCTGGATTAAATTCATAATAATCCCACTCCAGGCCACTGGAGGTCATTCTTCAACTAATTCTCACGGCTCTCGCTGTGTTTTAAAGAACGTATCTGTAGAACACAAAGTCAGTGTTTGAATCTCTCCACAGCATTCAGCAATTTTAAAGCATCTGCTCATCACGTAGCAGATGAAAATTTAGAACTGGATTTATTAGCCACAGCCAACTCCAAAATAAAACGTTGGGAGGTCTCTTGTGATTAAGAGAAATAAAACATGTATTTTAAGAACTTAAAGATTTCTCTCTGTTAATGTAAATCTACAGACAGAAGTCAAATATGTAATTTAATTTTCGGTGAAATCTGATACCTTCACCCTCATGAACAATTTCACCTCTGAACCTAAATATGTATTCCTGAAATGAAACGTAATCATATTGATCAACATTTGATGCTAAAATGCCTTCAGTGCCATTAAGCAAACAGTAAAAGTGACTGAAGGCATAATCAATAGATGGCAATTTAAAAGGAATATCAGCATTACTGTATGGCGTAAATAAAGTGTAAAAACGAATTATACAAGGAGAAAACATAAAGAACCTCTTTTGAAGACCTATGAAAAGGAAAGCAGAAATAGTTAATACCTTTCACAAGCAAAAATCCTCACTCGGAGCTCAGTCTTCCTCCTCCTCTGAGACAAGTTGAAACCCACCTTCTATGAGAAAACTAATACCTAAGCTCTCCTTGGTTTCAAACTGGATGACTGGTACTAAATACTGAGCCAAAAAACAAACTATCTTTTTAGGAAACAGCATCAAGCATGCACCTACTCTGTTCAGAAGTCACCAAATTAAGGAGGTAGATTTAATTGTTGCAAACAAAGTCCCTGAAAAGACCTTGGTAGGCAAGTGAAATAAGGTCTTTCAGGAGCTGAATGTTTCTGCAGTGCAAGGCTCTTCACTAAAATGAAATGGTGCTGAGCACAGATTTACTATTTTCCTTTATGGTTAATGCATCAGATGAACAGCCTAGAATTTATGACTAGAGGACTGATAATAAATAGGAAAACAGACTTACTCAAAAGGCAGTTTTCACAGAAACCCAATCTGAGCAAATCAGTGGAGGCTCCTGCAGTCCTACAGCAGCAACTTGTGTTTCTCAGGAGCAATGACTGTATTTGTAAGGTACGTGCAATTTTGTCTTAAATACGCGATGAATCATTTTTACTGGGAGATGTCTAAAAACATACTCAGAACACATCTGAGCAAACCGACACTCCCATTACACTTGCAAATCCTCTCCATTTCACAGACAGGAATAGTGGAAGCACAAAGAAAGCAGGAAACAAAGTTTCTTCCTAGAAACAAAAATGCCCCAGTACAAAGTTGGATCTAAAGCCTTGCCAGACACAGACTGCTCATATCTCATAGGGAAGCAGCTACTCAGGTGGAGAAGGAAACCAGTTTTCCAGTTTCTATAGACATTTGAGGCTCTCTGGATGCAAATAGTTGCCTAAATGGATTTTCAAAAGGCACCCAGACATTTCCTGTGTCTTTTTAATAGTTGTACAGGTGCCCCTACTAGCCACCTTCAGATTTCTAAGTCCCCTGAAAAATCTACACCTTCTTTACTACAGAGGGAAACAAAGCAAATCTTCCTCAAATTTGTGTCAGTCTACAGTCAGAAGTTAGCAACAAATCTAAGGGAAATCATGATTATTAAACAACATTTTCATTCATCGGAGTAAGGTAACCAAAACCTTGTTACCCATCCCTCCAACAAACCTTAAAGTCTGAAACACAATTAGATCCATTTCTATGGAAAACCATCAAGTTTCAGTAAATTACATATTTTACTGAATGAAAACAAACCACCATTTGCTAAACTCAAATCTGGTTGCATTGTGTTGATGCTTTACCACACAACAGCCTGACAGATGTGACCATCCCACATCAACCATAGCAGTCAATGGGTTGAGTCTCTGGTAGTTGTCCAGTATGCTGAGGCACGTGTTTACACAAAAGTATCTCTCACTTCAAGCAAACATCACAACAAATGCACCCCCTACAAGATGTCCTCCAGTGGTCTCCCACATGGTACAACAAGCTCTTGTTTAATCTCTGTACTGAACAACAGACAATGGCTCTCAGGCTGCTCACATCAGCCTGGCACAACCAGAGTGCCCAGAAAGCTCTGCAGCTGGAGCATGAGGAGCAAGCGACTCATTGAGAAACGCCACATTTTACTTGGTTTCCCATGCAACTTTGCATCTCCAAATTAGAGGCCGCATCTCCAAATGAGAAAATACGGGTACAGATTTTGAATTCTTTTAATCCTACTTCAAAGTGAAGGTCCATTCTCATTTGCAAAGTTACTGATGGAACAACACAGGCTGTATCTACTTACATCATCCTGAATATCCAGGTCACAACCTGCTTTCAACAAAATCTGGACAACATGGAGATGACCCTTGTGGGCAGCAAGATGTAGGGGGGTCCGGCCATGCTGTGAACAAGAAGAAAATACCAACAACAAATCAATGTGATTTTCTATGCGTAAAAGTTGAGCAGAATTGTATCCTCTTTTTCTCCTTCTTCTGTGTATCTCTCCATTTCAAGCAAGCCTGAAATGACAACAGTTGACAGACATCATAGTAGGAAAGGCTGAAAACTCCTTCTCTGCGTTCTGCAACATTTCAGCTTATCCTGATGGTCATCTACAAAAGAGATATTCTACTCATGTAAGGATACTCTCATACGAGGACATTTCCTTGCAAACTCAGATCCAGCATTATGTCCATGCACAAAGGGACTTCACGACCCTTTTAGTTCCGTCCCTCTGGAGCACAGACTTGTCAACCACTTCTAACTCAACTCAGTACAACAAAGTAGTTGTAACAGGCAAATTCATAGATTGCAATGGATACCATCTTTGCAACAGAAACAAGAATTACTGGACAGCTGTGTACAACATGCTCCCCTCAAAATGAACAGAAGAATTCTAGTCACTCCAGGTGACTTAATGTATACGACAGCCAACCTCATTTTGCCAAAGACCTGCTGACTATCTTTAGACAATGCTTATTTTTAAACATTACCAATCTCTAAGCTACATAAAAATAGAATTTAAAATATTCACAAGAACATCAACCTGTAGTGTAATCAAGGACCATTCCCGAATGAACAGAGGGCCAGGAAAGCTTTAATTAAAGAGATGGATGGTATATAGCAATTTTCATAGTAAATAAAAAAGACAAATTTGACAGTAAAATCAAATTAAATCCCCAACAAATGGCTTATTACAGTTCCAAGTGAAATGACAAGAGAAAAAGAGTATTTACATGTAACTGAGCCACGTTTGATCATCCTTTGGCAGAAATAAAATGTGAAACATTTCAGAAAAAGGGAAATAGGCTTCTAGAAGAAGCAGAAGAATCTATGTTGAAAGAGGTTCAAAGAGTGAAGAGATCATAAGAGAGTGTGTTGTACAAGAAAGGAGACCTCGAACAAGTGATTCCCTAGAACTCTAACCCATATAAATCTCTAAAAGAAGACTTTCATTTCAGTGCAATTTAGAAAGCAGGACTCCTATCGTTGCTAAGATCACTGATATTTTTCACAAGGAATGCCGATTTTCTACATCAGGTATTTTATGAGATGATGAAGCATTATACTACCCTTCATCTGTATGCCTATTTCTCTATCACTGCTTCTGCCATTGTCTGTTTTATAACCCAAGGACTCACACTGTGAGAAGATAAACTGTCCTACTGTATCAGCTATAGAAGAAGCAAATGCTTCAAGAACTGAGTAGTGGCCTTAAATGAACAGAAGGCAACCATTAACACTCTGAGATTTTACAGAAATTCCTGAGTGTGAAAGCTATTCCAGGTAAACAAAAAAACATGCTCAGGACCGCACTGTTTGCACATAGAAATTCCCATCCCTGCCTATCTGGTAATGTCTTCAGATCTCAGTCTCTTCACAACAAAGTAGCACTGAAACCCATAATAATGCAGGAGACAAAATGTCTGTGTCGGTAGCTAATAGCTGTTGCTGCTTTGAAAATGTTAAATGTTGATTAATTACACCGTAATTGATCTGAAGGGCCACATTTAAGGGAAAAGCCCACACCCACTGTGGAACTTAGGTCTCTCAAAGCAAGTATTTTCTCTTGTCCCCTTTCAGAAGTAGGAGGCAACAACTCATTCCAGCATGGGAAGCTTTCCTTCCAGCATCTCCCAGGGTGTGGGAAGGGTTTGCTTCCTCCTGTCCCCAACAGTTCCTCTATGTTGACTGGGTGGCAACAGCCTGCTGCTTGTTGCTTCTTGCTGGCACCCTCACCTTGATCCTTATGGGTCCACACCAACTCAGAACATTCTATAATTCTATGATACCTGTGGGTCCCTTCCAGCTCAGGATATTCTATGGTTCTAGACACAGATTCGTCAGCAATGCCCCCCCAGCAAAGGGCTGGCCCAGCCATGCAGGGCACATCTCCTGCCCCAGCCTGAAGAAACAGCCAGGGTGAAGCCGCAGTTTCAGGTAACTCAATGGCAGGAGGCATAAAAGTCTCTAGGCAACGTGAAAAAAAGAAAACGAACCAGAAGCCGGGTTGACAGAGCATTCCCAGCTATGAACAATACATTTGGATTATGAAAATACGCTCAAGCATGTTCAGGTTTATGGGTTCTGAATTTCTGCATTACTCAATTGCAATAAATAAATCACGTAACCAGGATGTCTCACTTCCCAGTAGGTTACTACTGTATTGTGAAAACAGCTTATTAACTGCGCACGGAGCAGATCTCACAGGGCACACCACCTTCACTGGCTCGTTTTATGCCTTAAGGCGTGTATAAATAAAGTGGTTGCAGGGAGACACTTTCCCTTCACAGTACGAAATTCCCATTTCACTGGCAGGAACTAACCCACATCTCAACAGCTGGGCTGTTTTCTCTGTCTCAGCTTCAGGAGACCAGTGCTGGGACAGGAGATGCCCTCAATGGGAGACACCACAGCTGGGCCAGGGAGAGCAGTGATTTCTGTGGTGATAGGAAATAGGGTGAGGGGTTGGATGGGCAGGTAGCAGGCAGAACTGCCAGCCTCGGAAAGGAAGGAAAAGGCTGAGGTTGGAGCTCCCATCTCCATTCTACTCACTTCAACTAGCAAAACCAAGCATCACCATGTCTTCAGCGATGCGTGGAGAAGAAGCTCACACATAGCACCTTTGGCCATTTCTGTTACAGAGCAAACAGAGAGGTTGCATTGTTGTGCTATCCACTGTCATCATCCCATTCAAAAACTTCAGCCAGATCTGCAAAGCTCTTCTAGAAAAAAAATGAGTTACTGAAACAAAAGAGTAGAGGATGATTAAATACACTTCAGCTTTTTATTCCATAGGGTTTGTGTGTTTCTATAGGGGTACCCCTTCAGCTGGAGATCCCTGTGAAGTGTTACATATATGCAGTAACTTAGCTCTTCCCAGTGGCTATAAAGGCAGACTGGGGAAACCATGATCCCAGTCAGGATGGGTGAGCAGGAAGGAGGATCGATTCCAGCCCATTACACTGATTAGAAGTTCAAGCTTTTGGAAGAACACTGGCCATCACATCATCCATCATAACACTGCAAGAACTGACAATGCCAGATTTTTTTTCTTCCCGCTTACATCAAAGCAAAGAGAGATGGCACAGAGGGACAGTGCTCTTCCAGCGCAAGCAATGCAAACAGTGGAAAGACGCAATCACCCATCCCACACATACGTATACATGCACACTGTATGTGTGTACATACATACCATCCCAATCCAGGACAGTTCTTTACTGGCTGGAAAGGAGATGGCTAAGACATCTTTTTTTTATTAACTGTGCTGTCAGGTTTTGTTTTTTTCCCCCACAACCATATATCCTGACCAAGGTATCTATGAGGACGAAAGGACAGAGAAATTTCCCTACATGTTTTCTCCATAAAGACACTTCACACTCCCCACTGAAGCACTAAAGAGGGGTCTTATGTGAATACACATAAGGGTCCTAGCAGGAGAGGAAAAATACATAAACAAGAACACCTCTTGGTTACTCATCACAGGGAGAAAACTCTAAAGCCAGAGGCTGTTTAACATGTACATTGAGGACTTAACAGCTTATGGGCCTTTATAAATATCAACTGTAATGGTTTGGAGGTTATCACAGGCAACTGCAGGAATACAAATGAAAGATTCCTGCCACTCAGATTAATGAACCAATAAAGTGGCCATTCATATAAAAAATATGCAATTTGGACATTTATTCAAATGAAAAGAATTACTTCAGCAGGCCACAAATCACACAGAACCTCCCACGTCACTGGCTTACTGACAAGTAAATGGGATTTCTTACACTAATGCTGTCACTTCCAACAACGATGACATAGAGCTACAGCTGTGGGTTGTGTCAGATTGCAGTCAAGCACAGCAAATATCCACAGTAAACATCCACATGGATCTCAGCAGTTAAATTTTCTAGTTATACTCAACCTGTGTTCTAAGTTCCAAATGCCGACAGGCAACTGACAATATGAACAGTTTAAAAGCAGACTTTTCTTGGAGTAGCCACTCCAGGTGTGTGCTCAGCAACCAAATCCATACAGGTGGGCCTAACACCAGGAGCTGCAGGCTCTTTCCTTGTGTTTATATCTTCGTAGATACTTTTACACAAGTACATTCAGTTCTCCCTGCGCCGTGCTGCACAAGCACTGTTGTTTGTTCATCCATTCTGCATTGATACCAAAACATGCCTATCCACCTTTTATTAGAAAGCTTGAAAACAAACACAAACTCTTGTCGTATTGTTCACGCCGATGATTTGTTATGCTGTTTCCCATGAATAACCTGCTGGCTCAAGTCAGCAGAAAGCTTCTCATTGGCCTCAATGTGCATTCAGCAAGTCTCTAAATGGCTGCTACTTCCCTTTCATTTATTCTTATTTATTGCTCAAAACAGATGCGTAAGTCAATAAGGAGTTTTTCAAGCTGAAGTAGCACAAATATAGGAAAGCACTGAACAGATTTATTTCTTTGTTTCCACCTCAACATACAAAAATACCATTTTCAAGAACTCTGCATGCTCTCAAGTTGAAATCTTGATGACAAGTCTACAAGTATCCTAGCGCTATCAAACACTGCCATATGGGAGCTCTGTAACACAACTAGCTCAACAATCAAATCAAGCAAGCAAACGGATAAACAAACAGAAGTGCTGAATTAAAACAGAAGCACTGGCTGTTGTGTGCTCTTTTAAATGCCCATCTTCTCTTTCCAGAATTCGATTTAATAGCCATGTTCTTAAGGCTATGCTCTGCAGAATAGCTGTATTCAGCTCTCCTTTGGAAAAAAATACTCATAATCCCCATGGCAATATACAAACTACATTAAAACTGCCTGTGCTACAATACTGCTTCCTCTGGCAATCTTCTTCATGCTTTAACAGAGCAGTGGCACATTCCTCTCTATGTGCTAACTAACACATGGCTCTTTGGGCCAAATTAATAATTCCGAGTGCTGAGTGCTGGTACCACAGTGCAGCACCCCAGTGAATCCCAGCACCAAGTATCACACAGTTTGGGTGAGCCACGACGAAAGTTCAGGGCTGGAATTTCACCTCCAGACATGATGCAAGACCACAGCAAGGGCTGAAGTTCCCAGCATGTTGAGGGAGATGGGTTTCAGCCAGGCCTTAGGATACACCAGAAGTTCAAGCACAGGAGGTGAAATCATGTTATCCCCTCCTTTGGGCACCATCCCAAAGACAAGATGAAGAGAACCTGATACATCACTATCTCTGCTTCTCCTCTGCCAGTTCTGGTGGCTCTCAGCCCTCTCCTGAATCCATCCCACCTCACAATGTCAGAATCAAAAGTAACTTGGGGAAGGGAAAGCAATGCTCTAGGAGGACAGCAAGGCAGCAAGGCTCAGCAAAAGCCTCAGGGCTGAAGCTGTCAACAACTTTACTGAATGAAAGCTCTACTACAGAGGAACTGAAAGATGGGGCAAGTTTTGCAAATGGGGAAGAAAAAGGCTCAATTCTTAATATTTCAGATTTCATATCATATCATAGTATCATAGTATCGTGCGAGTTGGAAGGGACCTTAGAGATCATCGAGTCCAACTCCCGGGTTTCGAGCCCCCTGTGTAGCGAAGCGGCACTTCTACCCCTGCGCCACAGGGGGGGGATTCAAACCCGGGCCCTCCAGTGCCGCAGGCAGCAGCTTAAACCACTGCGCCACTGGGGGCACACAGTATATTCACAGTATATTCACCAAAATACCTTATAAGCAAACATGCTTGTTGGAATGAGCCCAGCTGTACTGCTAGTTGTTTCTTTTTTGTTTGTTTATTTGCTTTTCTTTTGGTTTGACTTTGTTGGGGCTTTTTTTGTTGTTGTTGTTTTTCCTTTTTCATAGAGAAAACAGCTATACATTTCATTCCTGTGAAGAACGCCAGACAGAATGACTCAAAAATGGAAATGATCTCTCTGTCCAACCAGGCAGAGCAATGTCACTGTGGCTGACAAGATGCCCAAAGAAGAGCAGTGAAGCACCAGGCACTGAGAGTAAGACTGTCCCTCACCACCACTTTGCATGTCCTTGTGGCGGAGAACCCAGCACCAGGACAATGTGTACGTGCACCTGCAATGCAGCACCACCATCACCTCTTCTCCATCGTCAGACGGCCAGCAGCATCATCACCATCAGCTCTTTTTCCTGTTTCCATCCATGTTTTTAATTGTATCAAATCAGAGATATGATTCAGCAGAGGGTTGTTAGAGTTAGGGTACTATGGTTAGGCTGTGGTTGGGCTTGATGACCTTCGAGGTCTTTTCCAACCTGGGTAATTCTATGATACTATGAAATCCAGAAAGAGCCCACATGCCCTTAGCTGTACTTGGTGGCAGGAAGGATGTGGGAGCGTACACTTCCACACCGGCTGCAACAGGAATGGAAGGCTCAGCTGGACAGGTGACTTGCTATTAATGATGTCAGAAAGAAACAAATGCACCCAGGTGGAAATGCTGAAGTGAGCACTCGGGAACACCAATTCTACACAGAATTTTGATTCCTCCATATTCTTCTTCTGGAATCATCCAGTTAGAGGTGACAAAAATGAAACACTGTTTTGCAGCTGAACTACTGTTTACTGAAGCAGCAATTAACTGTATCATATGACCTTCCATATTTAAGTAAAAATAGAACTGGACGAGCTTGCCATCTATTCAGCACTTAATAGCCCTTGGTTTGTTGTGGAAAATATGCTTCATTCTCCTTAAGCCATGCTCAATTAACCAGGTTTGAATAAAGAACTCCTCAGAATAAAGGTCCAGACCCCAGTCCCTTCAAGCTGTGGCTCTGCATGGTGTTTTTCCACAGGAATCAGTCTGTGCTTACAGATGCATACCAGAAACTCATTTCAAGCCTAAAGTGATGAGGGAACTGTTCCTCTCTGTCCAAAGAGCTTTGCCTTGGCAGATCTTTCTTCGATAAAACTCTGGTACAATTCAGGAGGAATTTTGGCTGAAAAGTACAATAGTCATTTTTTTTTCTTTGGAACAAATCTGTAGAATTTAAAATTAATTTCACAGAACAAAGTGAAGATGATGAATAAACATAGAAGATACACAACTAGAAGGGAACTAAATTTAATAATAATAAATTTACATTTACTTTTAGTCTGCATTTTGCTGTGAGTTTTATCTCAGCTAGGGGAGAAGGCTCTGTGCTTAAGTTCATCTGAGAGCTTAAACAATAATTCCCTAATTGTCATCCGATTCCCAACATAAAATTAACAACCCCTATCTTAAAAGTATTTAGTATTTCAGGCCTTTCTGCTTATTGAAAGACCACAGAAGAACGAACCCACCTTCTCTGATGGCTGAAAAATTCCTTTAAAATTTCCAGTTTAAAGATACACGAGCCTCATTCAATCCTGTGACAACCTTGTCCTTGACTTTAAATGCCTCTTTCTCCTTCCAGCCTCTGTGTCACTAGATTAGTGAGCCAAGCTCTTTCAGGGTATGTATGTTTATAGAGCCTTTCATAGGCAAATATGCTCGCGCTATCCCTGTGCAGCTGGCTGGGTGAGAGCCAGACGCAAACTGCATGCTGTGTTGACCTGGATGAGACATTACTGAGCCTGAACTGATGGGTTTTGATGAGGGCAGCACTTTGATCTCACGCCTTTTGATTTGTACTGAGCTCACCTCTACCTGGCACACAACAGGAGAGGAACAAGTGCTCTAGTGCCACCAAAACACCCCCAACACATAGCCTTGATCACTCCAAGAGTCTCTGCAGTCCTTCAGTCTTTCAGGTCTTATTTCATCTTCCCTGAACAGAGGTTGCTGCAGGTCTTTAAATATGCCTTTACTGTTACTGTAATTAAAAGTAAGCATTGATGACTGCAAAGAAGACAACCTTAACGAGGAGAAAATACCAATTTTGCACTGGAATTATGGATTATGGTAACTAATTTCACGAAGCAGTAAAATCAGTGGCATGATTATTCTGGCAACTGTTACAAAAAGACACCTCATCTTATGTTTCAAAGAGTGCAGAATTCCAAATGATACCGATACACAAATCTGTATGAAGAGCGGCATCCTTTCAATGCTTCATGTATTTTCAGGTAGGTCCCTCAGAAACCTCTAAACTCATTAAACTTAAAAACAAACTAAACCACTGCAGAACAATCAAACAAAACCATTATTAATCAAATGTATTAATTTATTTCTATTACTGACCACCTCCAATAATGGTTGGATCAACTACAGCTGCCTGGACAATAGAGGCAAACAGGTATCCTTATGGGACCATTCACGTTTATTACATCTTTGCAAAACAACACTCAGCTTTAGCATGCAAAATTCACTAAAAACAATTACCCTCAGTTCACTCCAGCTTTCAAAATCAACGCTACCTACAACTCAAAACACCACAAAGCAAACAACTGCCACTGACAGACAAATACAGGGAAAAAAAAATAATCTTATCTCGCGCACTCACATTTGCTTTCTATCCGTGAATATTAGCTCCCATGCATATATTGTGTTCAACACCAATATGGAAACAGAAATAAGACTAGACATGACAGAGAACAACAGTCTGTCAAAACAGGATGTCCCAGATTTTATGTTAGAGCTCTGAAGATCTTGCTTACCTAATTTGCTTTAGGGCTTTTTGCCTTCTTTGCAACAGCTGCATTCTATCTCAGCTTTTATTGGCTATTATTTCTAACACTGAGATATAGGAGTAGGTAAATATCTGTTTGGATTCTCTTAAAATCTAAGCATAAATCCTTTGATTTAGGGACCATGGTTTGCAAACCCCAAGTCTGCAGCTGGATGGGGACTACACAGCATGAGAGGGGTGGAGATACCAGATACAAGTGCGCCTGTCGTACCAATAGACTCTAACAGCAAAGGAATGCTTTCTACATGCCGATATCTTACCACAACAGGTGGCTTTCCCCCTTCCTCTCATCCCCCAGCAACGATGAATTGTTCCATTTTGCACACCATACAAAAGTCAACGCGCATTCTGAAGGATGTCACCGCGCCTCCACCAGCACAGTACGTTGTAAGGACTCTGCATTCACTACAGCTGTACATGCAACTAATGAAAACTGTCTAGCTACAAGACATGCACTATTTTATTAAATTTACATGAGCTAATACGTATAAACTTTAAGGAAATCTCAACCCCGCTAGCCTCAGTTACATTCAGAATTGCAAAGCCACAAGGGCATTTTCGCAGACAATGGTTTAGGAGTTATGTTAGTTCCCAGGGATTCTGTAAAGCGTTTTTCTCTTGTTACCTTGGTAACTGCTACCTTGGCACCCTTGTTGATAAGCTGCACCACATTATCCACTTGGCCTTTGTACGCAGCTATGAGAAGCCGTTCTGAAAGCACAGCGACCACATCCTGCTGGCTCATGAATTAGGAGAGAAAGGTTTGCAGGGCAAGCAGCTCACAGGTTTCTTCGGTCCAGAAACAAAGGCTTCAGAGCAGTTCAAGAAGCATGTGAGGAGGCGAGAAAGGACCCTGGCTCCTTGGAAGGCAGTGATGCTCCTATGCCATCTTCTGGACCTGTGGATCAGACAACAACACCGCTGTCAGCAACATTTCACAGACGGAGGCACTGCAGCAGCTCCTCCCCAAGTGCTTCATCTCTTCATCGGTTTGGGAGGGGGTCACAAACAAAACACCTCTGAGCCTCCTGGAAAGGACTGTTGCACTTGTACTGCAAGGCAGAGGGAGTGCACACAGACACACGTTTTCAGTGAGTCCTAATTCCCCTCGTCCGTGGACAAAAATCCTTAAACTTTCTGAAAGCACTGCTCTCTTTTGGCCTGATCTGTATTTGTGCAGCCCCTTTTTGTTCTCTCCTTCTTCCTACATCTCCCAGACTATACATCAGCGAAGGATGAGTTAACTCCCTTTGTTGCTATCAGCACCTCAGCCTGTTTTGACCAAGGGAGCAAGGGTAGGTTATACTTATGGGCTGCAGATATAAATACACAAATCTCTGCACTGGGACTGAGAGCAGTCAGCAATTAAAGGCAGCTGACTGCTCTCTCACTGGTATAAAATGCTTCACAGCCTCTTGCAAACCGTTCCAAGGACACCTTTGTCAGGGATCACAACCTGAAACTGGGAAACACTGATCCTTGAGAAACTGCATCCCCAGAGAGGTGCTGACATCATGCCACACTGACCCCGGGGACAAATCAGATTTAGCATTTTTCATGCAAACCAGGGAAATGACTGCGAGCAAATTCCTCTTTTCTATCTCCAATGAGCTGCCCAATACAACGAACCATCAGAGCTGATAAAAGACTTGTGACATGCTTCCAGAAAATCTATCTGCAGATCACTTTGAGCTTAAGGATCCAAAACCTCCCAGTGCAGGAGGATTTCAGCTTTACCTTTACTTTGGTAGTATTTCACACCTGGCTAGCTAACTGTTTCAGTATAGCAAAAACATCACAATAGCAAGATAGCTATTATGTGTGCAGACAATTTATCTTCGTTTCTCTTGAAATACCACTATACTGCTCATTACCAGCTACTAGTACTTCACATAGTTTAACAGGTGCAGAGACCAGCTGATCTTGGAGACTGACAGTGGAAAACAGCATCTTTCACATTCATATTGTCCTTTTGAATATACCTCAAAACAGCAATAACAAAAAGCTATTAACTACAGCACAGCTTGGCTGCCCCCCTAAATTAATCTGGTTGCGTCAGTCTAGCTGATAGCACAAAGCCCTCCCATCACAATCCCACCACTCAGAGTACTGATGTTCTTGCTCACAGTTTCAGCAGAGAGGGCACTGCCAGGACAGATTTCATTTCCATTCATGTACTAGGAAGAAACACCCAACGAGAAGGGAAAAGTGCATGGGTTGCTGTGGGTACACCATCCTCTTGTCTTCCAGATACACAGTGCGAGACCTCTTAATTCATCTCACTCCAATGTTACACCGTCATATTCACCAGTCCACGTCAGCAACAAAGAAGGATTTGCAACCCTGCTTAACAGAATGGTCAGCAGGGTACTGCAGTCCTCTGTGTTACCAAAGTATCATCCTAAATCTCTGGATGGTTCAAGATCTACGTTACTTCCTGATCAAAAGCTCACCTCTATTAAAACCCTGTTGGTAAGTTTGTAGATGATACTGGCAGAAATTAACTTGCATTCCTATGGCAATTTGTATTAATGACTCTTAGAACACCTTATAAGCATTAGTTTTTATGTTTTTATTTAACATCCTCCGAGGTGAGCATTATGCTTACAGATACTACACCCACTTTAGTAAAGGAGCTCTCTGAAGCACAGGAAAGCTACCTGTTTCTCCAAGGTAAACAGAAAAGTTATGTCAAAGCCAACTCCAGATAACAGACACTTGGATTTGAAACCGAGGTTGTGGTGTCTCCAGGCAAAGAATCCAGGTTGGCTTTTCTTTACCATCCCCACGCTTGCTCATTGCTAATATGCCTGTAGCAACATGGAAACGGCTATGTGTTTATTCAGAGAGAGAAACAAGGCAAAAACATCCCAGGCCTCAAAAGCAGCTCAGCAAGGGATAACAAGGAAACAGCACCATACCCCACACAGCTGGAGAGCTGCACCCTGGAGGTGGCCTATCATTAATAATTTGATCTATGAAAAGTAACACAAGTTCAATCTCACCTGCCTTAAGTATTCGCTTTTCTGATGTTTACTGAAGCAAGCTGAAGCCCCACAACCTGGTTGCCTTGCTCCCTCCTGGGCAGTGTCCCCATTGCCAGGAGCACGTTCCTGTCCCTCCAAGCCTACCGCAGGGAGCAGGGCAAGCTTTACGCCAACTATGTTCTCTGTCAGCTTTCCAGGCAGTGAAGCTGTTTGCTCCTGTGCCAGCTCCTGTCCTGCAACAGTGGTTTCCAAATGTACTGTATGGTCATCTGTTTGTCCCCAGCCAACAGCAAGCCTGGCTGCCCCAACCTGGAGCCATGCACAGCACAACGACAGCCAGTTCTGCACCCTGCAAAACATCTCTGATCAGAACCTGTTTGGTTTTCTCATCCTTTAACTTATACATATATATATATATATATCAGCAACATCACAGACACTGAGAGATTTTTTGCTATTCACCTTAGAAAGCTGAATGCCAACATTTCCCCAGCACACAGACATTTCTGACCAAACTGCCAAAAAACTATAGATGCTCATTATGACTTAGCTGAAGCACCAGAGACTTCAAATACACACCAGTGTATCAAGTGATTCAGATGGTGCAAAGCACAGTGCTGCCAGGGAGCAGTCATGCTAACAAGTGTGTATGTACCTGCAAGAAGTGAAGGCTGGAAGCTACGCTCATTTCATAGCTCGTCTCACTCATTTCTGGTGACAGCAGTAAACTCTCTCTGGTGATCATTAGCCCCACAGCCCACAGGGACTGCCTGTGGCAGCTCCACTCTGTGATGTGGTTTGCCTTCTTACCTCCTCTGGATCACATACAAAAGCTGATCCAGCTGTCAGTCTCATATGGGTTTCCATCTCACTGTTGAAGCCTCCAACAGCAGCAGGTCTCCTTTGCAGCAAGGCAGTCATGTAACAAGCCACATCCCCGACGCCAGCTACCTTACAGAATGGTTTTCACACAACCTGAGGGAGAAGGCAGCAGATGCCCAGGTGCTGCAGTTAAAGGTTCCACCGCTCTTTTGCACCCAGGTAGTGCAAAATAAACCAATAACATGATTACAGGCACCGCAACACACCTTGCTGCCAGTGCCTAATGCCCAGATTTAAAGCCTGGATTACCATTTCAAATCACTGCCACTTCCTCCAAGCAGCAGAGCCCTTGTGCCAGGGACCCTGTAGTGCTCCTGCCCCTATCCTTTTGGGAAGCACAGAGATACTCAATCCTGCTAAGAAATCAAGACAGGAAGACCAAATTAATGAATTAATTCATCCATTCATTAATGACACTTTTTTAATGGGTTTTTTGTTTGTTTGTTTGTTTGTCTGTTTTTTTACAAGAAGCAGCAGCTCTTGCTGTGTTTCTCTGGTAAAGATCAGATTGCTTACCTGGAGCAGCTAGGGAAAGCAACACCCAGCTCCAGCACCCCGCAGGATGGCAGCCTGGGGCAATGCCCATTGGTCCTACTGCCGCAGCTCTGCTCGGCACGGGGACAGCAACATGGTCCCCTGATCAGCGCAGTGTGACAGGGGACACTCAGGCTGATATCACCGATCAGTATTTCAGACCCACAGCAATGAGGCAATGTCTCCAGGCAGCAAGAGCCAGCCGCATCTCCACAGATTTCAGCAGCTCAGTGAGTCAGGCATTCATGAGTACAGGAGCTTCAGGAAATGTCTGGCTGCTGGAGGCTGCTTCTGGAGCTGAAGAAAAGTCCAGCACACAGCAAGCATCACAGGCACTGCTAGGCTGGAAGAGAGCCTCCTCTATATTCACATAAAGGATGAAAAGAAAATAAAAGCTTCCCTTGCAGGAACGAGAGAAAAAAAGGTGGAAAACTCTGAAGTTAATCAACTTCATAAAATCCCACGTGATAAATGGAAATCATGCAATACCAGAGCACAGGTCACTCTCAGGACGACCACCAAGTTCAGTTACTATCAGAACACTAGTGCAGCTAACAAAAGCTCCTGGTTCCATTACCGTTGTACCAAGGTGCAATACAAAAATCAAACAAAGAAAAGAAAAAGGGGCCCCCATTTTCTGCATTAGGCCCCCAAATTCTCTAGTTCATCGCCAGAAATGGTGCTGAGTATTGCAAGAAAAGCACCCATCACCTAGCAGCTTTATTCCATGCAGTATACATAATAATGATTCTAATATACTTTAAAAGAGTCATGTGCAATTTAGTCAGACCATTTGTTTTATGAGATGATATACAATAGTACTCTTTTATAATAATCAGACACCTTTCTAAGAAAGCTTCCAAGAAAACTTCCTATTTCTAATGCTGACCATCTCTTCATTGCTCTTCTCTCAGAGGAAAATGGGTTTATTTGCTCATGAGTACATAACAGTATATTAAAATCTACAGCATCCTCTTCTTCTTGTCTACCACCTCTGAGAAGTAGCTTGTCATATTTAAAATATGACATAAGCACAAACATTGTACTCAGAATAACAAGGTGGGTTATTGCATTAAAGAATGAGTTTCCTGGAACCTACCTCATTTTATCATTTATCTCAGGACGTAGATATACCTTCCATTTCTGTTAAGTGACTTCCCAAGTTTTTTCAAGACCTGAAGCACTGCCTTCCTTTGATTTTTCTACAGTTCCCCCATGAATCCAGTATAAACCTATTGGGAAGAAGGTGTGTGTTTGGCTAAAGGGAGGACTCTGTGTTTCACTCTTTCCTGCCTTAAAGGACAGTTCAGAAGAGCCCAAGGTGTCATTATGAAAAACACAACATAGAATCATTAAGGTTGGAAATGACCTCTAAGATAACCTAATCCAACAACCAGCCCACCCCCACCATGCCCATAAATCATGTCGCTCAGTGTCATATCCATGCATCTCTTGAACACCTCCAGCACTGACTCTACCACCTCCCTGGGCAGCCCTTTCCAGTGCCTCACCACTCTCACCAGCACAACTTACGGCCATTTCCTCTCATCCCAGTAATAGATACACCTGAAAAACAAGAAGAGACTACCAATTCAAGAACTATCTGCTTTTGATACGGATTTATCAACTACACCAATACTAGTTTTTGAGCTGGACTGTATACTGCTGAACATTTTGAAACCAGACAACCTATTTTCTTGTATGCTAGTCTCTGACGCTGCTTACTATTGCTCTCACTGCATGTTTTGAAATGCTATCAGTGTGAGTAAAATGATCCAGTTTTCATGCATACAGTTGTCTAACCCATCACCTCCAGAATCAGCACAGTCTAGTACATCTGAGAACTCATTTTTTGTCTGTTCTTTGCTTTTTCCCCACTCGTTACTAATTACTTCAACAATCACTTTAGCAGTCTCCCAAGGAACTCTGTGTGCCAGCAGCTCCCCACGTTCCCACCAACACTAAACAGCCAAGCTGATGCCCTTGCTCTGCTGTCAGTGTGGATCTGCAGCCCTCCGTCCACCACAGCCAGACACAAGCTCTCAGCCTCCTGGCAGCTCTCAGACAGGCCTTGTTGCCACCACAAAGCTGCACCTGCTGACACAGGCACATGGAGAGAAGCAATAGAGATCAGCGCTTCAAGTCATCAGTTATATACATCACCAATCCCACGGCACGTAGACAACTGTTTAATTGTTTTTCTTCCTCTTTAATTACCTCATTCATTAGGCAGGCTCTACCCTTAGCATATTCCAGAGCACCTCACAGGACAGCTGTTCATTTTGTCCATCTCATCCAAGTTTCACAACCTTGTTATTCTCCCACCCTCTCTTTCACTACATGCATGCGCACACACGTCAAAAACATTCAGCAGAAGCAAGATCGGCTCACAGCAAGCATTCTTCAGTTAGGCAATGTTTACACAGTGAAACAATATCCATTGTTGGCTACAAGGCAGGGTAGGCACACAAACACACAAGAAAGAGATGTCCTGGTCTCATTTGCATGAGTGCAGTTAGGAGGCCTTTCCAGCTCACTGCTGCTCAACAGAAGTGCTGGGGCTGAGCCTTGGGAACGAAGCAGGATACAGCTGAGCTCATGAGAGAACAGAGGCTTGCGTTACGCTCACGCACAGTGGGATTTCTAGGTGGCAGACATTATAGAATGGCTTAGGTTGAAGGGGAACTTAAAGCCCACTCAGTTCCAACTTGCTTCCATGGGCAGGGCTGCCACCCACTGGATCATGCTGCCCAGGGCCCCATTCATCCTGGCCTCAAATGCCTCCAAGGATGCATAATTTCTTTGGGTAATCTGTTTTAGTGCCTCACCATCCCCTGAGTAAATAACTTCTTCCTAACATCTAACCTAAATTTCTTTTAGTTTAAAGCCATTCCCCCTTGTCCTGTCACTATCAGACTGTGTAAAAAGTTGGTCCCCCTCCTGTTTACACGCTCCCTTCAAGTACCAGGAGGTAGCAATGAGGCCTCCCCAGCACTTTCTCCTCTCCAAGCTACATAAGCCCAAATCCCTGAGCCTTCCTTCAAAACTGCCTTCCTGAATGGTACTTTTCCATCTACCTCAGCAGCCTACAAGCACCATGCTGCAATGAGAAAGTCTGCTCCCTACAATTAACCAACCTCATGGAAATGTAGGTTTTTGGTGCCACCCTCTCTCAAGTTAGTGACTGAAGTAAGCTCTGTAGACTTAGCATAGGAAAATCTTCCTCAGCTGGGGAAGGAGACCAAGTTACTTCCCATTCTCAGACACTAACAAATGTGTTTGTATTGTGGGAGGACAGAGAATCATGCTGACATCATCCTAATACCATGAACAGTATCCCTGATTTTAATGTTCGTGTTAGCAGGCAGTCAAATGAGGACTAAATATCTTCAGAGTTTGTCCCGTTGATGTATTACATCCATAAAGGACAATATATACACAACAAACAGTGAAGGATATGTAAGTACTACTTGCTTCATAAATCTCCTTGCAAGTTGTGAAAAATCAATCACTGTGGGCTAAAAATATTTTTCTCTAAGATGATAATGAATCAGTTTAGAAGCTTTCTGCAGATGTCTTGATTTCTCTCCCAGCTGCTACGCCTGAATGTTGCTGCACTGGAGATGGCGAATGTTGCTGCTTTGAATGGCTGGGCACTCTCTTGAACAGGTCCATAAAAATGCATCACTAGCAGTATCTTACAAACAAACCATGGCTACCACATTATGAACCACCTCCAGAACTTCTAGGTATGTCTTAGCTAATAATGCTTTGCAAACTCTGGCAACCAAAAACCCCTATGATTCCAGTAACAAACATAGCCGTGGAATTTCTATATGATACAGATGAAGACTCAGCAAGTGGAAACACATTCTGAAACAGCTGAATGGCATGATTAGTTTTTCACATAAAACACCAATGCCAATGATTACTGTATTACTCCTGCTACAGTAAATGTCATAGACCTAACATATCTGCTCTGCTTCACTGATAATTTGTGTAATTTGGGCCATTACGAATTTACTAATCAAGTACTCTAACTGCATGTGCAGTTATCAAAGGCAGTTTTAAATGCCTTAAAAATCAAACCCAACATGGTAACATAAAGGTGGCACCAAACTGTCTCCTAAGTAATTAGCTATGTTTTCACTTGTTTTTTTTTCCTGGGGATTTGCTCTTGAGCAGATGTTTAGTACCCTTGCCAGGAGCCCTGTACAACCTTGTGATAATTACCAAGAAGGCTGGCAACAGCTCATGAGAGACAAACAAGCCACTTCTATCTAATTAATCTACAACCACTTGAAGCCATTGAAACAAACAACGTGCTTAAAGCTGCACACATGGTTATGGGGTTGAGGTTTATACTACAAGAATGGGAAATTATTTCTTCAATGAGATAACTAGAAAGTATATAAAATACCAACCACATATAGAATAGTTCACACAGCAAAGAAATGAATTCATTATACTTTCACTTGGAACGAGACGAGGAAAGCTGGAGATTTTCACCAGTGGGATTCAAAGAGCAGGACAACTTCCGTAGTGCAAGCATGCTCCTGCAGTCCAACACCGCAGAGAACGCACAAGACTTTTTCACAGCATTAGCTTACAGCCTTAGTTCTGACCACAGATGACAGAATGCTAATTTTCAGGACTCTCCAAAACCCTGGTGCTCTCCAGACAGCATCGTGATACCAGATGTACACAAAAGGGTTCAATGGACAGGGCAGACACCACCAACTTACTTTGTTAAGACTCCTTTTAGGGTATACAAATGACGTATCATGTCATCCTAAAGTACATTTAAACTGTCAAATGAATCACATTCTAAAATTAATTACCTCATTAAACAGTATCTTGGAAACTATATCCTAAACATCTCAAGCTAGATTAAAAGAAGCTCATAGGATCTGTGAGAAAGATTCTGCGTTCTGCAATTTGCTAGAAGACTCTGTCTGCCCAGCTGCATCATGACATGTCCTGTCAGTGGTAAATCATTATGATTTATGAGAATTAAAATGCTCATACTGGAATAAAATGTCAAAAGCAACTGATGCAGAAAGTCTCAACAAATCTCAGTAATGATTTGTTTCTAACGCGTGGTGACTCTGCCTACAGCAGGGGGGTTGAGACTGGGTGGACTTTAAGGTCCCTCTGAACACAAGACCTTTAGTGATTCAGTGATGCCAGGGAGACAGTCTCTGTCTCTGTTAAAACAAAACAAACAAACAAACAAAGAAGAATCATCACCAGTCTCATTTCAGCTGGTTCACGATGAACCTCTGACAGATACTTCACATAACCAACTAAGGAACACTTTATATCACATCACACGTGTTTTGTTGAAAACCTTCAGAGTCCCTGTGTGCAACTCTCCTTCATGTGACGTAGGCCAACTAGGAAAAGCTATGTTATTTCTTTCCTTTGTGTATACCATGCATATGTATGCACAGCTCATTTCTGTACATAATTACATCCCTCAGCTTTTCTGATTCTAGGAAAACACTTCTCTCGCATTTTCTACACATACCTGAGAGGATGAAAAAGCGGCTTTATGTACACACACCTACACAAGGACAAACATACGCAAGCGTGCAAAAATAGAAATCTGATTTGAAAGGAAATTAAGTGCATCCTTACAACATGTTTGGCCTTCTAACACTGACAACTTCAGAGGCTGAAGTTTTAAGAAACTATTTCAACAGGTTTTGGTCTATCATCTTCCTTTCTACCTTGTACAACAGTCTTGCTTTGCATGCCAGGGAAATGGTAGGTACTGTATGCATTCCACTGTTAAGCTGTCAAGAAACACAGCCTTCTACAGAAAGCAATACAAGCTTCATCTGTCTGAAAAGCCAGCATCTCACAATGCTTTTTCTGTATCCAAGTACTTATCCTGCTTAGGCATTCATATAGCTGTGACTACTTTTGAAGTAGAAAACAGAATAAGTAATCAACTGCAAATTATACTTCTTCTCAGTTTATCACTGCTTAAATAATAGGACTTTTAGCAGAGACTGCACCGGGATTTCTTCTTATTCAAGTATACCAGAACTGCAGGTGTGTTGACATGTCAAGCAAACCTTTCATTTTAACATAGCCTCAGAAGACTCAATGCTTGCTTTGGATCAAGGTTCAGGAGCCAGCAATGCTGTGTCATGCATTAAAAGTTAATACCTATAACGTATATTAGCCTAGATAAATAGCTCATTGAGCACTCCATGAAAACAACCTACCCACGGTGCAGAGTGAAAAACCACTGAAGCTCACGATGTTTTCTCCTGCCCTACCCCACACAAAGCAGAGTGGATGAGTCTCCAGCCTCTCACCTAGAGAAATCTCATTTCAGTACAACACTGGCCAATTTATCTCACCAGCGCTGAACCTTAGACGTGCATTTCAACAGGGGTAAAAATGGACAGCAGGGGAGGCAAGGGAGTGCATAGTTCAAAAGACACTGCAGCATGACAGTATCTTGGCTCCTCATGTCAAACTCTGAGCTCTTCTCGCTTGGTTATTTATCCAGGAATTTTTGTGCATTTCCAAACACATTTCTGCACAGACCTGTTTTCAAAGCTTTGTAGACAGACGGATAGATAAATAAATAAAGGACAGATTTGCTTGTTACTCACTCTCATAGATCTATCATATAGTTTCTTTTCTGATGAACATTTTATAGTGATGACTTGCTGGGCAGTCTCTGGTGAGGGTTAACGGAGATGGCAAGTTCAGTCTTTTCCTGTGCTGACAGCACCAGTGCTCTCTGTACCACAGTATGGCACACTGCTTCTGCAAAAGTAGAAACACATAATAAACTGAGTATCAAATCACACTGTGGAGAAAGGAAATTTAACACCAGTGCCCTCTGCAACACAGAGCTGCCTAAATACACCTGGGCAAAACGTGTTATTTCCTCCTGAAGTTATCACAGGCACTTTCCACTACAAACAAGTTCAAAGCATGGCTTGCCAGTTTGGGTTGCGCTGACTGATACTTGAAAATGCCATCAGTGGGAACTGCGTGATTACATGAACAAGGAGAATCAGACATAGGCCCTGGCAACTTCCCAGAAATCACACACCAAAAGAAATCAGGGAAAGGGCTCATTCTGCTTCCCTCTCTTACCACTCTCCATGACACTGTACTGTCATCACAGTCCACATCTTCCATTTCAGGATGTGAGCGAATAGACTTTTCGCTGGCTACAGGAACTCATGAGGGGTATTCACTTAGGCTTCCATTTTCAGCCCATAATCCTTCTGTTCTCTTTCCACTAATATTTTCATCAGCTCCCCTTTGTTGCTACTTTTTCAGGTTTCCCTGTTGCCATATTTGTTATCACTTCCCTCTGGAAGTCTAACCTCCAGGGAGACCACCATTTTTGCAATATTTGGGAGCTGCTGGGAGAAAGAACAGATGAGAAGACTCACAAGCCTGCTATCTCTGGTGCAGTCTCCTGAATGCTTTGGCTAATGCTGATGCCCCAATCAGCATCCTCCTCTCATACTTTGTTTGCTCTCAGACCTGCACTGTCATTTTTTCCCAGTGCTGGAATGTGTGTTTCTCTGATTGTATGACAACCTGGGTAGGTCATGCTTAGAAAATCACCTGGTAAAGGAATTAAACTGTTAATCACCCGAGCTGAGTCTCCCCTCAAACAGCTGGAGAGGACAGCAGAAATGTGACAATTACTAGGTGGGGCTCAGTAAAATTGCCATGGCTTCTGTTAATAACTGTTTGAAGTGTTCATCCAACTACAGCCTCATGCTGCCCATGCCTTCTCCTCTCATCAGTCACTCCTGCATGGAAGCGACCATCACATGGAATGGACAGCCCTTACCCTACATAAATGGAGGTGAGTTCAAAGATTAGAGTTTAAAGTCACTCTTCGGTGCAGATGATTCACAGAATCATAAAACCAAGCATGGCTTGGTTTGGAAGAGACCTCAAAGCCCACTCTGCCCACCTGCCATGGGCAGCATGCAGCTCACCACTTCAGGCTGCCCAGGGCTTCATCCAATCTGGCCTTGAACACCTCCAGGGATGGAGAAGCTTCTCTGGGCGGCTGTGCCAGCAACTCACCACCCTCTGAATAAAGAATTTCTTTCTAACATCCTATCTAAATTTCCCATCTTTTACTTTAAAACCATTCCCTGGGGTGCTTTTAATCTCAGTCTTATTTTATTTAAGGGGAAATAAACAGTGCAACCAGCACAAAATCAACTCAATTTGTGGAGGTCTGGTACTGTAGCTACGGACGGCTATTTCAAGGTGTCACTAAATTTAACACGAGTTCCCCTCAATATCTTTTCTTTAAGAAAAGAGCAAGGGAAAAGATGGCAGACCTGAATACAAATCACTTGTGCTGTGGTAAGAAACAGCTATTCAGAAGTACCTGCAGCTCTCTCAGGAATACTGCTGGACAATATCTGGATAGCTCTAAAAGCCTCAGAATCATAGAATCATAGAATTACTCAGGTTGGAAAAGACCTCAAAGATCATTAAGTCCAACCGCAGCCTAGCCATAATACCCTAACTCTAACAACCCTCTGCTAAATCATATCCATGAGCACCACATCCAACTGGCTTTAAAACATTCTTCTATTTTTATTAGAATGATAAGAATAGATGCCCATTATTTCCATTACACCCTAAAAAAGATAAAGATGAATAAAGACTTAAGTGCTTATTTGCGAGCAGTGCAGAAGTACATTCAATAGTAAGTGGTCACTTGTTTTTGGGAAGCTTAAATGACCAGCTACTACTGATCAAGATGATCATCATCTCAGACTGTGGAGAACAACCAGTTCTGGACCACAGGGCTGCCAAACACGGCCTAGCATCTGACGCAATTTAAGCTCTTCTATTGCTGTCATGAGAAACCATTTGCATCCTTTCTTTGGCTATGTGAGTCTGACAAGCAAGACCTCAAAGACCTGGCTGTCTATCAGGGGTTATGAAGGACTAAGCCAGTGCTCACATGCCAAGTACCAAGCAACAGCTTCTTATCAACACTGAGTCACTGTTTCTGTTGGGCTCCAAAAAAGCATCTGCCTGTAACCAGAAGGGAGAGTCAAATAGGAAGAAGAATGGAAACCTCTGATAGTATATTTCTGTAAGTGACTGTAGTAAAGTGAGTTACCCATATAAACAGTGCATATTTTAGGGAGAGCACTCATATGAATTTCTGTATCAGAGGCTGCTATTTTTTGTTACAAAAAGAACATCATGGGACAGACTGCTCGGCACAGGCAGCTGAAACCCACCTTGAGCTTCCATCCCTTCACCTCTGAAAATCCAGGAGGTTTTGGTGTTTGAGACCTCAGATTTGTTCCTTCTACCAAAAAGCACTGACTTTATTGAAGGTGGAGAGTTGAATTTTTATTACCAGATAAACAACACAAAGTATTTTTCAGGAAAACACTCTTAGATTCTTCTGCTACAGATATTAAGAAAAGGGAAAAGAAAGTATGAGCTATAAGATTTCTCCATGCTTGCGCTATTCTTGCACAATTCACTACATATCTGCTGTAGGCCATTAATGGGAGGTGGATTTCTGGATTAGCCACACAAACAGCCATCACATACAAGAGAAAGAAAGGCTGCAAAACAGTGTATGGACCCCAGCAACGAGCACATCCTTCAGAAAACTCACATTCATATTATGCATATGATTATTATATGAATGTCACTGTGTAGCATGGGGTTTTGTTGTTGCTTTGTTTTGAAAGAACAATGCATTTTCAAACGAACCTTTGTGTTAAACAAAACTGGAGCAGTGGCCACCTCCTTCCCTTACAGTTAGAGAGGTGCCCAAATACTCTGTCTCAGAGATGGTGGCTGCACAGAGGGAAATGATCTCTCGACTCTCGGTGCAGTTTCACTGCTCTTCTCAGCAGTGTTCCCTAAGTGATGGAAGTCACTTGGCCTGCTTGAACTTCTGAGAGCTGCAGACAGGAAAGTGGTAAGAATAAATAATCTCTCTTGATCTTTGAAGCAGAAATCATTGCTGAAACGCCAGTTCTGTGACTTCAATTAGAAAATGCTATTGTAAGACCTCACCATCCCCAATTACTACTAATTAACATCCCCACATAATTCAGCCACTTTGCCCATCTTTTCCTTCATGCTTTCAGATTAGATGTGTTTATGCAGAAAAACCTGGTAATACAGAAAGACACGAGAAAACTATTATTTATGTCTTCGTCTTGACCTTTTTCTACTGCTTTGCTGACTACATAATAATGGCTTTTTTTCATTTGTCTGTCATGAGAAATTGGATGGAAAATGGGAAATGGCAACAGTAATTTCTGTAAGAAAATCTTTCAGTTATTGTAAAGTTCAAACAGAAGCAGAATTAATTTATGACTAGTACAGTTATTCTCCACTTACAAACGCTATTTATGATTTAGGAAGATTTTTAACTAATGTTTGTTTTTTAAACAGATGGTAAAGAAATTACAGACAAAAAAGGAAAGAGAACTCTCAATGGGGTACATGTTAAAAACATCATTATTTGAAACAGTATGTACATGTATTTAAATGTAAGCTGGAGAACAATATTATACTTGTCAGACAGCTAGAAAAGTTCAAAATTCCTTTCAGCCAACAATCCAAATCTCCATGTAACACACAATAAAAACAAAGTAAATCACAAGGTAGGACCACGGCTAAAGATGCCAATGCCTACCTCTCCGACCATAGAGCTGGTCTGCACCTCAGGTCTGTTCACTAGTTATGTGGGTACCAACATGATTTTTTATCATCTTATTTTTGCTTCTTATTCTTATAATTTTATTTTACATAAACTAAATATTTGCTTCCTTATGCACAGTTAAGACAAACTCACTGTTCTACAAGTTTTCTTTAAGGCCGAGTGAAGATCTCGTAGCTCCTTAAAATACCTCTGGGAAGTTTAGATGCTATGCTTTACAATCCTTGCTCATATTCCTTCAGCTGTTAAGTCAGAGCATGTAATCTGACGCCCTAGTAAGCATGTAAATAAGTACGAAAGAAAAAAGAAAACACTAGCTGCTGATAGTGAAACAGGCAATAGCAGAAGAATCACAGCCATGGGACCACACTTACATTGCAAGTGCCTAATCCAAACACAAAGGCTGCTGCATCGATATGCAGAACAGTCCTAACCCAAGTAAAGCAGCAATACATGGGCTTGCTGGGTCCAGCCTTGCTTGCTCCAGCTCCTCCAAAGCACATGCCAGAAGGTGCTGTGTGTAAGAGGCCACAGCACCTGAGGAGTGAGACTCAAGTCCTGGGCCATGCTTGGCAGCATGGCTCCCAGCAGGGAGGGCCTTGCCCTGTGCTGCTTCTGCCATTGAACATGCACCATGGCCTCTCCAGAAAAGAACTCAAAAAGGGAACCAAGAACTGTGGGCTTCACATCCCATCTACAAGGCTCGACAAGGTGAAACACAAACATTTGATCTCACATGTTCTTCCATTACCCCAGACGTGCTGCTTGATGCATGGCCCTGCACTGCACAACCCTCAGCACATCTGAGGAAAAATAAGCTCAGCTGAACTAAACAAAATTTGACTTATTCCCAATAAACTTGGGAATTTGACCTTGTTTTTTTAATCCAAACCCCACACTGATCCTAACTGAGATTACAATATAACAGAAGCCGTCCAAGCCATCTTTTTTCCCCTCACAGCATAAATCTAGATCTCTTTTTCTAGTGTGTTCCAAACTGTTAACAAAACAAAATGGAGTTAACAGTGAACCTAGAGTGTTACTTAATTCAGAGGCTGCATAAGAAGATTAACTTAACAAGATCCATGTTCAGCTCCTTTTATCCTTTGCTGTATAATTTAAGTCATCACTAATTAGTCACACTTTTAAGAAATTCTTGCAAATGATACAAGTATTGGCTGTTACATTCCTGTTCATACCCTATTTCAAGACTTAAATCATGTTTTAGGTCCTTTGACAAACTCCAAGTATCTGTGGATTAGCTTATTGTCATTGGACTAAATGACTGAAACAAAGCATGGGCTGTTTTCATAAGTCACATAAAAAGATTTGTTGCTTTCCATTTATTCCACCTGCTTTATAGTACAGGCGGTGTCTCCAGGGCTACATATTTTAGCTTAACAGGAACTATGCTGATACTTAGCAAATTGGAATATAAATCTAAGCATTCAAGCTACAGAATTAAACTCAGGTATCTGATTTTAGTATCCAATTTAGAAAATAATGATTTCTACACCAAACAAGTCTGCTCATATGCCTTCCAAACCTGCTGCTCTTATCGTAATTGCAGTTAACAGGAAAAGGAAGGGCACAGAAAAAGTTGGTTCATTCATGAATGGAGAAAACAACCTACTGAGTTCAACCTTCTAGCCAAATACGAGCAGTTTGAGGCATTCAACCTGTTTTGGTTTTTTTTCACCTTCAGTCTTTGTAAGTAATGTCTGATGTCAGATTCCTGCGTATACCAAGCACAGCCAAACATTTTTAAGTAGAAAAAAATGATTTAATAAGAGACGAGAGGGGCAAGTTGAAGTTAGGGAAATTCACAATGGACATTAGGAAAGTAGCGTATTGATCAAACTGGCAACAAAGAGACATGGCAGCATCTTCCCTGGAAATATCCAAGGCCCAGCTGGACAAAGCCAGGGCTGAACTGAACTGGTGCAGTGATAGGTTTGCTTCAAGCAAGAGACTGGACTAGACGGCCTCTTGAGGTCCCGTCCAACCAGCGTGTAATGAGTCTACTGCAAATTAAGCCACCTTACCTAGACATGTATTATGCACACAAAAATAAACAGTGATAGAAAATGTAACACACCTATTCTGCCTCTTAAATTCAAATACAGTTTCATTTTTTAAAAGGTGCCAAATCCAATTAACATTCTATATCTGTGTATATTTTTTTACTTTTTAATCAGTATTTCTTTTTTACTTCAAATTCCTACAATTTTTGATGATTTTAGGACTTGGTATTTTACAAGGTCAGTGCTCTTGTATTTAGATATGCTACACCACAGAGAACGTAACTACGACTACATGGGTTCACACTATTACTGAATTTATGTAACTTCCCCTCCTCAGTCTATCTTTTCCAAGAGCAAAGACATGCTGACAACAGCTGTTTCCATAAAAGTGGTCAAAATACCTTCACAGCGTAACTTCCTGTATCACTGCACCGATATTTCACATGAAATAGATTACTCTATTTGGTAACCTCTAGAGTTTGAACACCACCAGAAGATATTACTGTTGAATTCATTTCCATTTTTGGTTATTCCTTCTTGGATGAACCTACACACTCCTGCTACTCCGGACTAAGTGGCATACCCTGAGAAGAAGTTTCTAAAATGTCTCAGAGAAACATTAGTGTTGGAAACCTAACTAAGCCTAATTCAGTTTAACTTTGATTAGCTTTAAGATTCACTTCGCCAGGTTCATCAGAAACACAGCTAGCATGAGTTCACTTGGGCATCTTATTTCTTATCTATAATTTCTGGAAATTCTATAGTGCCTCCTGACTAACCAAAGTAACTTCACATCTTCACAAATATTCATCTAGCAATTAGAAGCTAGAATATAGACTAGACTGCAATTTACGACAGTGGCACAACATCCAGGTAACTTACATTTAACAAATAGTTAAAGACTCTTACAGCCTGAAATTTGGTTAAGTGAGCATGGTCTGGGGAGTATAGCAGGTCTCAGTGTGTCTATTTTAGACTTGTTCAATATAAAAATAAAGTAAGTTTTTCTAACAGCTTTCAGAACAGCAAAAACATCTGGAATACCAAGGGCACATTTTTCTCCTTTATTCTACCACTACAGCCCTTACTGAGAACAAAGTTTGTCTTCACAGTGGCATCTCCACAGCCAGATTTGCTAGAGATGCATTCTCCTAGGCAGTTTCTAGAGCACTTTGTTGTTGTTAGGATTTTTGTTCATTCCTGACAGTGAAGTATGACTCTAACAACTGAAAGACATCAGCTCCACAGGATATAAAGGATGGTAAACTTGCACTGTTTTTAGGACACTGCTGCACATTAAAATAAGCTCAATCTATCTTTTGAAGAAAAACTCTATCTTTTCAGCACTTCAGTGCTAAGTACTAAACAATATATTGATTAAAAGGGAATAATTGATGACACTAATAAGATGCAAGCTCTTACCTGCACCATATCGTCCCCCAGCATTATCAGCTATGACAAGAGCTTACATGGTACACAAAATCAAAACACGTAGTTGGCAATTAGTATATGAATGTCTCCCATGGGATAGTTTAACACAGAATCTATAGATCGCCTTCAGGCCTGACTCCTATGTGGGCAGTTATCTTTTCTCATTTATGCACTTCATTGGTTTGCTTGGAGAATTTTTGGACTTCAAGTCACTGCCAATAGCCTGAACACATCCTTTACTGTTAGATAAGTCTGACAGAAATACTGGCACTAGTACTGCTAGAGATGAGTGAAGTATCAGCAACTCATCTGCAATTAGTACGCTAGTTGTTTAGTAAATAATTTCTTAACACTGACAGTCTTGGCACCTCTCTCTACCACTAACCTTGGGCTGCAAGAAGGTTACTGTGGAGGTGAGGCTGAAGAAGCCCAGCATCACCTGGCAGCTGCAGATTTGCTTGAATGCATACATGCATACACACAAAGCTAAGACATCGCAATGAGACTGAAAAGGCACAAATGGCCATCTATCCTTGCTTGTTGTCTTTTTTCTTTCTTTTTTTAATTAAAAAGAGAAATCTGCCATACCACACCTGTTGCTCAACATTTGAAACGAGATGATGGGCAACCACAAGTAATTCTCCACCTCCCCATCACTTGCACATACAGATATTCCTCATGTAACAATGCATCCCACATCATTCGTGAAACGAAAAGCGAGCGTTTCAAAATTCAGGTGGGGTTCCATTTGGCCAAGTCAATGTTTTCCAGTTTCCTCAGTTTATAGCAAAACTGCAATTACTGTGAACAGCTGTGACCAATCAGGAATCCCAAACTGGAAGCTTGAGCAAAACAGCCCTGCCATGACTATTATCATAAATGCAGTGGCTGAAAGATGGCAGAATATCACTGTAGTCTTCCAGAACGCAGAAAGCGAATGACAGCAGGAGAAAACTTGTTTTTCTTTAATAGACATTTCATTTCAAAATCCATTTCTTTGACCATTTCTTTTTAGAAATGTGTAACTGTTTGCTGGTTTTCATTGTTGAAGGTCGCCAGAAAGCAGAATTCTACAGAGGAGAAATCAGATTCAGTCTCGATTTTCCATGCTTATGAATTTCAATTGGGAGTGCATGTGTTGAATTGCTTTTTACTCATGCTTCATCTTCCCCTGCAATAGAATTTGGGGACAGCAATGATAAGACCAGATGTCTTACTGTAAAATCATTATTTTACATTTGAATACATACAGTGAGATATCTGTATGTGGGGCAGTTTTCAGCATTAATTTTATAGGAAATATGAAGAAGCAGCCATAACATACTGTTTTTCTCTCAGATTACAAAGTGAGGAATTAGGAATAAAAGAAAATACAAAAAAAAAAAAAGTGATTAAAAACATGAAAAAAAACTGAATGGGAAAGGATCTCACTTGGCACTTTGATGTGACACTACTGTCTCTCTGAACTGTTCTTTTTCTACTCTCTGTTCTGTTCCTATCTTTTCATGCCTCCACCTCAAAACCCATACCCTGTCAGTCACCTGCCCTTAATTTGCTTGCTATTACCATACTTTGCTTCCTTCCTTCGTGCTACAGCCACTAAGCTTCTCAGTCTCCTTTTCTTCATGGAGATGCAAATCAGCAGTTTCTATGAAGCCTCAATTCAGTTTAGTGGATCAAATGGGACATTTTCTTCTTTTATAATTCATTTACACATGGCTAAATACTTCATGAAACATACAGTTAGTTTACAGTGTTCCTACAAGAGGCTGCTGCAAACTACTGATGTAAACGCATTTACTTTGGGATCATTTATGGGAACCTGGTGGGAACCTGTGTGCTGCCAGGCAGCAAAACACCAGTTCCTCACTTTTACTGTCCAAGAAAGGCAGTTTGAAAACCAAAGACGCATGAAAATGGCAGAAAAAAAATATCATAATGAGCATATATGAGAAAAGAAATGGAATGTTTTTACTTAGGTTCAGAATCTTAGCTGTGTATGGGGAAAAAAAACACATTCCAATCAGTGACCCCCGTCTATTTTTCACATTTAGTATCAAAAATACTTTCCTGCAAAAATATAACTGGCCTGAAACAAAAAGATGGAGAGTATTTACAGGATGTTACTGATTCAGCCTCACCTTCCTGCCTTCACCCCAATATACCCAGAATCTTCTGAAATATTTCACATTTTTGCCCTTTTTCTACTGCCCCATTGCTTTTCCTCTTGTTTGCTGTTTCGATGTCACCTCCAAACCAACAGAACTTAAAGCATATCTCAAAACAAATCTGGGCAGCTCCACAGTGAGGTGAAGCCAAGCACTGAGTTCTGCATCAGCACAAAGCCAGCTTAGGAACACTTTGCAAAGATGTCAGAGCGCATTCTTGTATTACCCCAACAAAAAGAAAGATGCTGCATTAGCAAAATATCACACACCCTTAAGCATCCTTAAATTATTGGAAAGATGCTTGGCACGTAATAAAGAAGGAAACATAGCCCCAAAGGATCGACTGTGTAAGTTATGTTACTATGACATATGCACTTCCTCATTCACAAGTTGTTAAGAAATTCCAATTTTTAACTTACATACTTCCTGACTTAAGGCCTTCTGGGAAACCTGAACGTGATTTACCCAACAGAATGAGAGCTAATCAAATAATCAATCAGCAGAGTGTCATATTAGAATAACCCTATGGAAGCTTCCCATTTTCCCCTATGTTCATTGCTTAAAGCAAAAGACAGGAGTATCTCTCAGAGTTCATAGGAGAGAGATTAAATTCTAAAATATACCAGTAACAACACAAAAATAGCAGTAATTTCTGCCTACGTGCTTACGTCAGTGGTGCCCTCCCTCTGGTGCAAATCAATGCTCCTATGTCAGCACTGGGCACTTCCTAGCACCAGTTCTAGACTCTTCAATAGCACAAGGGGAAATCTAGCTGTTTCTTCACCCAAGGCAAGGAGAGACTCCCCAGAAACAACACTCTTATCTTGTCCACCCAAGCAAGTTCACAGCTGAGTGCATAGGAGGAGCTGTGATTCACACCCAGGCAAACAGCAGGGCACATCACTGCAGTTATGCCAGGCCTCCAGCGCCTTGCAAGCATGCAGTGTTGTACTGGTGCTGGCTGCAGTCTAAACTGACTGTGCAAAACTGAGTTGTCATGCTATATGCAACTTCCCACTGCAAAGTTAAATGCACTCATACATGCATCCTGATATACTGCATTCCAGATGAAAAAGACCATCTGTTTCTGCTTTAACAGGAGCTTTCAGAGAATCACAGAATGGCTTGGGTTGGAAGGAACCTCAAATATCATATATTTCCAACCCCTCTGCCGTAGATGGAGTTGCCAACCACTAAATCAGGCAATCTGAATGACTCTGGGGTTGTTAACAATAAGTAGTATTTGTAAGCTCGCTAACTACATCATCCCATTTCTGAATGCATTCCCAAGAATGCTATGAAGTCTCTCTTCCTCAGTTTCCCTGAAAACAGTCTTTTATGAACAAATTGTCAATGAATGAATGATGCCAGCTTTCAATATCAGATCTTCCTCAGCTACAAAAAACTGTGCTTCTGATGGATGCTCTGCTCAATTAGAAAACAACTCTATAGCCGTGATATATGTAAAGGAGCAAATTCTAATCACTGGACATTGACAGCAAGACTTTACTTTAGCAAACCAGGACAAGAATTTAAACTTAAGAAAAACATGAATCCACAACACTTATAAAGCTATCCTCATGCATCTGATGTTCATAGCTCATTTTTACCCTGAATGCATACAGAAAAGCATACAAATTAAGCTTCATTTGCTCTTTTTTCTGCCAAAAACAGTACTTGTTATGCATCTTGTATATACATATAGCAGCATAAATACTAGCTGTTACGTTACACAAGAGGAGACGTTCCTTAGTAGAATCTTCAATTAAATATATTCATATAACTACATTCAGTGAATAAGATGCAAAGCAACCATTTCACTACTGTCTGTAAAACGTGGATATCTAAGCTCCTGCATTCACCCAGTGTATTTGGCAAAGTACTGAGTGATGTCAAAAAATACAATGACTTTTTAAGCCAAGACTAGTAAGCTTAGGCAACAGTGATACTATAGCCACAACTCTTACTTAGCTTTTGCTTTTATTCTTAGGGGATTTCCACTTTATATTATTATTTATATTTAATAACTGATTTATCAATGCAACAGAATCTCAGCGAATCAGCTACTTGGAATCTTTTGGTCTGTCATGCTATACAAGCAATATTTTTGGAAAAAAAAAGACCAATCTTATGGACTGGTGAGGGGCAATTAAAGCCTCCTACACATCAGCCACAGAAAACAGACAAGAAACATTCAGCACATGCAGCTGCAATGTAATTTTTAACCAAACATTGGACTGGCTGTACAAACATGCCCTAAAAGAAGAAAGCCAAAAGAGAAATAGCACTGTACTTTGTAGTCCATTGAAGGTATAGCATTCAGAAAGGAAACTGTTTAGCTGTCCACAGATCACGCTTGAGTTATTAACTAAATATATCAGAGCTCCATGTGAAAGCACCAACAGAGGCTCTGCTTACTTTCGGACATCTTTGCAAATTCACTGCAATGCACTCATGACATGCCCGTCACTCAGTCTCATCCTGCAAAGCTATTCTGTGCCTTTGCACCTCAGATAAGAATTCTGACCAAGAAAAGATAATTTATGAAGTGAGAAACAGCGGAACTGTCTGCGCTTAATGAAGTGTATCATACGGTTAACGCCTGAAGTGTATTCAGTAATACGTGTTACCAGGTTGTGATACAAGGAATTTCTTTCAAGACTGCATTTGGCTGTTCGAGTAAAGTAGTCCTCAGCACCGGTGTTGAGCTTAGGAGGACTGGCAAAATCCTCCCTGAAGCCAGGGCAGGGCAGCACAAAGAGCCACCGCCGCAGCTCCCTACCTACTTGCCTTCCTAGAACCACACTGGCAATTGGATCTCTGTGTTCACTCAGCTCTTAATCCGTTTGCTCAGACTAACAGAGGAGGCCATTAGTGTCAGCTCTGCTAGGACTCTCTGCTATTAGGGATACTTAAGCTTTTCCAAGTCAATTGCATGTGTCAAACGAATATTGCTCAAAAAAGAACGCAACAAAACCAACCAGCCTTACCCCTACTGCTCTCCTTTCTTACTGACCCACTCAGGAGCAAGGGGAAAGGGTAGAAACAACCCTGGAGCCTTTGGCCAACCCTCTGTGGTTTCTTATTCCTCTCGCTCACTATATTGCTATTTTACATGATTTACTGATAATACATTAGTCATTCCCTCAAATCATTCCCTGTAAACTAATTGGAGGTGAATGACTGTATGCAAGTGTCTCTGTCAAAGCCTCACAATAGTGACCTGTCTGGATATACTTTATCTAATTGAAAGTTTATAAAAGATTTAGTTTCCTTCACAGGACATGTGTTCCAGGTTCTTTCTGACCCTTCCTCCGACTACAAAGGGACATCACCTCCAATTTTACACCTCAGCTGAGGTGGTGTGAATGCCACAAAGAGATGGCCATCCACGAAAGAAAGACTTTCCTATTTCAAGGCTTCCACAGCCTTGCAGAAAGAGCTAGAACCTGTCTGTTGCCTGACTTCTGAGTTGTAATTATAGCCCTGAGCTATGTGTGGGCTATGTGATTCCCAGCACCTTCTAACCACTGCTCATTTATCCCTCATTTGGCATCATTAAGCAAAAACACTTTGCACCACTTTGAGTAGATTTAATCTCACAAATGCAAAACTTTTAAGTAGAAAATAAGTGTGATTCTTGACCCAATTAAGTCACTGGGAATTTGCTGTTAACTTTGATGGGTTTGGATTTCACTCCAGCTTCTGATAGTCAGACAGCAGTAGGCTTATTATCGTTGCTATCTGCAAATGGCGTATGTTTTTTCTGTTTCAGAATATAGGCCCTTTTTTGGATCTCAGATCAATCAAATTATGAGTCTTCTCCAACACTAGCTACCTGTAATATCGCACACTTAAGAATTCCTTCTGATGGATCTAATGTCTGCTGTTTATACACTGGCCACATTCTTTCAAGTGAACAGAATCACCAGCTTGTGATACAATTACAGAACACAAATTAAAAATAAAACTTATCCATTCAAATATGCATTTAAGGTAGTTACACCATTTCTCCATCGTGTTTTCTATTCTTCCCTTTTGCCAGTGTTTTTGTTACTTTTCAGATGGAAAAACACAAGGCAAAAATACTAGGTGAGAATTTTAAGCACATAAAAGCTAGACAATTCAAAGTTAGGGTTGCCAAAAGAACATTAATTGAGCCAACTGTACATGCATTGCGAGGCACACAAACTAGAAGTATATACTGCAAGGGACGACTATACACAGACACTAAACAACTGTCACAGTTCTTAATAGAAAATATATTTTAATATGAGAAAACTTGCTGGCTTAGTTTATTCTTTGTTTACATTCTTTGTGATGAATTTAACTAGCTGTGTCACTGTTTCATTAAGTACTCTGACATTTTAGCTGGATATTTCAAAGAGATTTATGCTCCTCTGTCCAAAAGGGGTGAAAAAGAGAGGCATAGATGAACAAAAGGCGATAGAGGAGTATGACTGTGGGAATGAGGTGCCCTCCACGTTAAAATGGCAGAGCTCTTTAGGTTAACAACGCACAGACTAACCCGCAAAATGCCACTTATTTGGTTGTCTCTAAAATACGAGGAGTTTTAGGAGCACCAGGTCCAGGAATTCACTCAAATCAACAAGTTGGCAGATTCTCTCTCTTCCCCCATCCAAATCCCACAACGTACTCCAATATTCACAGTATCCTACTTCCCTCCCTCACAACCACACTAGAACAATATATAAATATTGTTTATTGATATATATAAATATCACAGAATCACAGAATTGTAGGGGTTGGAAGGGACCTCTAGAGATCATTGAGTCCAACCCCCCTGCCAAAGCAGGCTCCCTACACCACGTCGCACAGGTAGGCGTCCAGGTGGGTCTTGAATATCTCCAGAGAAGGAGACTCCACCACCCCCCTGGGCAGCCTGTTCCAGTGCTCCGTCACCCTCACTGTAAAGAAGTTCTTGCGCACATTCGTGCGGAACTTCCTATGCTGAAGTTTCAGCCCATTGCCCCTAGTCCTGTCCCCACGCACTACTGAAAACAGACCAGTCTCGCCACTATGGCTCCCACACTTCAGGTATTTATAAACCTGGATCAAATCCCCTCTCAGCCTTCTTTTCTCAAGGCTAAACAGACCCAGTTCACTTAGTCTCTCCTCACAGGGGAGATGCTCCAGGCCCTTCACCATCTTTGTGGCCCCCCGCTCCAGGAGTTTGAAGGCACACTTGCTATCTTGCAGCTGCGTATCTGCCCAGCATGTTGTCTGCTTCCTACATGTAGCAGAAATAAAAAGTGGAAATGGTTCTAAGATCAGCTAATACAACTTAACAGCTACTTTTCTGAAATAATTTTTATTTTGCAAAATAAAAGCCCCCCAAAATCTCAAATATCTTCTGCTTTCCTTCCTCTCTTACGAGTAACCAACTAATTTTTTTTTGAGATCAGTCCCACAGACCTCAGTAAAAAGAATATATGAAAATGGTGAGTAAAAGGCCTATTGGACACAATATTGTTGTCAGTTCAGGTAAAAACACCAGGAAAAAAAAAAAAAAAAAAAAAAAAAAAGTCAAGATTTGAAAACACTCAAAAGAACAAAATGATGTATTTTCAAGTTTTCTTTGTGGGACTTATGAATATGGATTATTTTACAAGGTTTTATTATGCATACTCTGAACATGCATTTCTATAATAAAATAAGAAAAAGCCCATAAAGATCCACGAGCCATTTGTTAAGTCGTGTACACACATGAAAGTAAATCAGGAAACCCAATACTCCCATTTGCCCTGTTTGACACAGAGGTCTTCGTTGTCAAAGGTTTCACTCCTAAAAAGTATTTAAATAAGCTTAAGTGAGATATGAGTGGATTCCTGTACTCTGTTTATTTGCACAGCAGGTCAACTTCCCCTTAGTGTGTACACAAGGATGAAGCCTTCAACAGTTCCTTGAATAGTTTCTCCACAATGAAGGAGAAAGAACAGAATTGAGAATCTCCACACCTGTTTGTAATGACGTTTGTTAAGTCTTATGACTTTAGGTGCATACAAAAATAGAGCACAAAAAAAACCCTGCATGGACTAAAGAAGTCACGCGCTGTTCTCTCCCATTGACTCAGTTCTTTGGGTTTTTTCGTTTTTAACTCTGATGTTTGCGTGGGTGTTTAATGGTTAATAAAACTGTGTGATCCCTTGTCTAGCTGTAACAGAAGACAACAAATAGACTGATAACTAACATATCCTAGCCAAAGATAACAGTAAGTGAAAAAAGGGGGAAAAAAAAGTCAATAATGGGCTAAAAAAAATAAAGCACTGACAGAATTTATGTGCCCATCTCTTTTTCACAATTTAAGAAAAACAAATATTTGATCACCCAGCCAATTCATACTAGAACAGGAAGAGAACTATGTAATGGCAGTATTTATTATACAGGGTTATTATACACCATTTCAACAACAGCAACGAGGGGCAGCAGTTAGACTATAGCTCTGGCACACGGCAGCAAAACCAGAATGTTCCTAGGGTGGAGGAACACATCACCATCCTTGGATGTGTTTAAGAGCTGTTTGGATGCGGTGCTCAGAGATATGATTTAGCAGAGGGTTGTTAGAGTTAGGGTACTATGGTTAGGCTGTGGTTGGACTTGATGATCTTTGAGGTCTTTTCCAACCTGGGTAATTCTATGATACTATGAAATCCAGAAAGAGCCCACATGCCCTTAGCTGTACCTGGTGGCAAGAAGGATGTGGGAGCGTACACTTCTACACTGGCTGCAACAGGAATGGAAGGCTCAGCTGGACAGGTTTCTTTTTTGTTTGTTTTAAGGAGGAGAACTACTGCAGAACATAAACATTTGCTGCTTTATGTGTATTACATAAGTCTAAGAGCAGCTGACATAACACATAACTTAGAAGAAATGATGCAAAACACTTGCGACCCAGTGAAGCATCCCACACAGGCAGTGCCGCAGGTATACAGAGACAAGTGATTTATTCTCCTCGGTGTTGCACTCTGCACAGTTCACAAAGGCTTTCCACTCAGCACTGCCCTTCAGAAAAGCCATTCTCCCCCCTATCTGAAATCCTCAGGAGCAGCACAGTAGTTCTGCGCACAGAACTGCAGCTTCCCGACACAGTCAGGAACATACCAGCTTCAGACTCAACATGGGAGCACATACAAGGCTGTGTATCCGGAAAGCACCCAAACCAGATGAGCATATGATTTAACAAAGGTGAAATCACAACACTTGTTGGCCAGGAAGACACAAAGTATGTTGTAATAAGATTTGAAATAACTATTTCGATTTACTCTGTTTTCAGCTCGGCAGAGAAAGACCTAGGGGTCCTAATAGATGAGAAACTTAACATGAGCCAGCAGTGCGCTCTGGCAGCCCGGAAGGCAAATGGGATCCTGGGCTCCATCAGGAGAGGGGTGGTCAGCAGGGATAGGGAGGTGATTGTCCCTCTCTACTCTGCTCTTGTGAGGCCCCATCTGGAGTACTGTGTCCAGGTGTGGAGCCCTCAGTACAAAAAAGATATGGAGATTTTGGAAAGGGTCCAGAGGAGGGCCACGAAGATGATCAGGGGGCTGGAGCACCTCCCCTATGAGGACAGGCTGAGGGAGTTGGGTTTGTTCAGCCTGGAGAAGAGAAGGTTGCGGGGTGACCTCATTGCAGCCTTTCAATACCTGAAGGGAACTTACTCCCAGGAGGGGAGCAAACTCTTCGAAAGGGCTGATAATAGCAGGACTAGGGGAAATGGTTTTAAGTTAAAAGAGGGAAGATTTAGGTTGGATGTTAGGGGGAAGTTCTTTATAGGAGAGTGGTTAGGCCCTGGAACAGGCTGCCCAGGGAGGTTGTGGATGCCCCGTCCTTGGAGGTGTTCAAGACCAGGTTGGACGGGGCTCTGGGCAACCTGATCTAGTAAAGGCGTATGTTTGGTGGCCCTGCTAGGCAGGGGGGTTGGAACTACATGATCCTTGAGGTCCCTTCCAACCCGGGTCATTCTGTGATCTGTGATTCTGTGATTCATAAACGTTTGTTTAGTAGAGAGTATTAGAAAGCAGACAGTTGTTGGGCATAGTCTTTGACACAGCTAATACTTCTCCAGATTGTGCAGATATGCCTTTAGAGGTAAATCAGATTTCAATTACAATGCAAAAAAAAGGTGTATTAGAATAGTTTTATTCATTTTTCCAAGACCACTCCAAACACTGGTTACAACAGAATGGAAAAAACATGGAACATGTTTTTCCTTTTCAATATTTCACAGAATCACAGAATCACAGAATTATAGGGGTTGGAAGGGACCTCTAGAGATCATCGAGTCCAACCCCCCAATATTTAATTCACTATTGTGAGGTTATCCTTCAGCATTTCAGAGCAATCAGGTCTCCCCTCAGCCTCCTTTTCCCCAGACTAAACAGCCCCAGTTCCTTCAGTCTCTCCTCATAGGGCACATTCTCCCAGCCCTTCACAAGTCTTCTTGACCTTCTTTGGACCTGCTCCAGCACCTCAATATCCTCTCTGTACTGAGGTGCCCAAAACTGAACACAGTACTCGAGGTGAGACCTCACCAATGCTGAGTACAGGGGCAGGATGACTTCCCTAGTCCTGTTCACCACACCATTCCTGATACAAGCCACTTCTCAGGCTCTCATATCTATCTTTACTCCTATACTAAAGGATGCAGAAGAGTTTTCTTGATAGACCGTACATAAACTAGTTTCTCCATTCTGAATTACTTGAACGTGAAACTGAATTAAACTAAACAAAGCAAGGGATATCTCCCTAAATCTTCGGGGAAGCATATTGTTCACTGAAGCTTATTATTTCTACAGCATCTCCATCCACACCCATAGTCTTTGATTTTCACATTCCACCTTACTGTCTTTAAAACTTCAGCAGCGAGTAGGCATTCTTTCAACATTTATATTGAAACTGCCATTGTGAAAGTCTTGGTAACACAGGTTTTGAAATATGTTTCAAATTCCCATTTACCTATGTTTATTTTTATAGAATCATAGAATCCTAGAATACTTAGAGTTGGAAAGGGCCTTTAAAGGTCATCTGGTCCAACTCCAAACCCTGCAATGAGCAGGGACATCTACAGTGAGATCAGGTTGCCCAGAGCCTGGTCCAGCCCCATCTTGAGAGTTCTCCAGAGATGGGACATCCACTGCACCTCTGGGCAGCCTGTTCCAGTGCCTCACCACCCTCACTGTGAACATTTTTACAGAATTGTAACTTAAATTTTAGAAATGTTGACTTTCAATAAAAAAATAAGATATATCTACTCTTTGAAGGCTAACTCCTCTTTTCCTACTAACAAGTATTTTTTCTGATGGAGTCCTTGTAAAGTTGAGAAGCTTTCTGCCACAAGCCTGAGCACACATGAGTAACACCACTGCTACTGCAGCTGAGTGCCCTATGCAACATATCCATCTTAAATCATAACATTGCTCATCCTTTCAGTAAAAATGGTAAAGTCCAATATCAACTGGATCCCACAGTAAGCGCTACTTCTCTAAAGAACACAAAAGCATCCAAACCAACCAGTTTTTGACTGCATTGGAAAGTAGTTAATAGAAAATTAATAAGGAAACAGTGTTTTTGAAGCATGTGGGGGGTTATGTTTTGTTTTTCGAGGTTTGTATGGGGTTGTTTTTTGTTGTTTTTTCAGAACGATATTTTGAGTTTTAGCATGTTTTGTGTGGACTGACAGATTGTTTTTAATAGTTAGTACTCCCTGCATGACAACGTACACTTCAAAATAAAACAGTGCCAACTCAATTCTGCTGCAGTCTTAGAAATGCAAGACCAGCTTATAAGGTTTTGAAGCCTTTCACATAGTACACAACAAGCAGCTTCTGACACACTCAACATTCTTACGAAACGCAGCACACACATACTTCTAACAGTTGCTATGAAACAGCTAAAGGAACAACATTCTTTAAGTGGGTATTTCCAAATTAATTACAAGACTTTCAAAAGAATAAAGACCCAAAAAGGAGCAGAAAGTATTTCTCAAATGAAGCTGCACACTGCATTGCAAACACCTGTGCCTCTGCCACAGTAAGGCACCTGTAAGCTCCAAAGTCCAACAGAAACATACGAAAGCAGACATCAGAGGCCACACTCTCAGCTAGTTAACCTACCGTGAAGCAAAACCACCTTCTTACCAGAAAAAAGGCAGATGTGTAAACGTGTATGTATGCACACACACATATGTATGCATACATATTTATCTGTGCATGGTATATGTCTCATCACTTGCATCAAGATACACAAGCTATTTTAAGTGCCACCATCTGGATTTTCAGGAGTAGATTACATACAGCAGCATTTACTATAATGAGCAGGAGACTATTTCCATAAATCAGCAATATTACTTCCTCAAACTGCCTGAGAGGCAGGGAAGTTGACTCATGAACATCACATACAGTGGCTCTGCTCTGCTCTGCCCACCTCATGGGCTCACTAAATCAGTTTTTGGGTGGAAGGGACCTTCAAAATCTTTTAGTTCCACTAGATCAGGCTGCCCAAAGCCCCATCCAACCTGTCTGGAACACTTCTAAGGATGGGGCATCCAGAGCTTCTCTGGGCAGGTTCCCTTTCTACCTCCATCAGTGGAAGGATTGTTCCTAACTCCTGGGATGCTTCATGTCTCACTGCCATACATCTGATTTCCAAACAGGCCCATAGCTCCTGCATTATACTCCATTCTGCAATCCAGACCAGTGAAGGGAGGGAAGAAACCCCCTGTGGAGGGTTATAGGGGATTACATTTAGCCATTAAAGTAATCTAATCCCACTGTCAGTAATATGCCAACGAAGAGCTTCAGCTCTGCTGGAGGTGGGGAAGAAGGGAGCATCTCCCAGTGAGTCTGATTCTGCTGTAAGTAAACAAAACAGTACCCTTCTGAACTAGTTTAGCTATCCTGAGCAACAACTTTAGATGCTGGGCAATGACACCAGCTGGTCTTTATTGTGATTCTGTGGGAGGAAGCCAAAGGTGAAGCTGGTTGCTCTCAGACATGCTGCTCTTGGACAAACTCTCCCATTTCTTTCATGTTCCCACAGATAACCAACTAATGCACAGAGTCACCTCTAAAAGGATGTGGATCTCTTAATGAATATAAAATTGGTAACAGTCCAGGAGGCCTGAAACCATCATTAATTGTCATGAGACCGACAGAGAGAACGAGAATTACAGGTAAACACAACCCAATGAGGGGCATCATGGGCTCCTGATAAACATACAGCATTTTAGGAACTCCACTGGCCAGAGATGTACACTGATCAAAATGCACAGCACAGCTGGGCTTTCAAAAGGCAGATAAGAAGCTGGGTTAGAGCTAGGAGTCCCCACACAGCACACTCACAATGCCCACCACAGTACTCATTTCCCAAAGGGCGCAGAAAGAGACTGCGAAAAAGCCCCACAAGGTCACCCTGTCTCATCAAAGCACAATGCAGCAGGCTAAAGGCAATGTTCAAAACCCAACTTACATTCTGTTTTCTAACTTCAGTCCTTTGAAATAGCGTGGAATAATCAGCAAAGGGAGAAAACAACTCAGCAGCTTGCCTCATTAGCTCCAGTTTGTTTGCTTTACAGTTAATTCCTTTCTCTTTGCAAGACAATCGGCTAAGAATTACTCTTTTCCTCAAAAAAGCACTCAAGCAGAATAAGTAGAACAACTAATATAAACTGGCAGCTGTAAATTAATCTATATGGTAGGCAGTCCGGAAGGCTTTGTTCCTCCCGACAGCTTTGTTGGCCGCACACCAGAGGAAAACAAAACCAACCCGAAATATTCACTCACATCCACAAATTAAACATTCATGCTGTTCATTAACAGCAGCGCTAATGCTTAACCTCACCAGATGCTGGGATGAAGCAACCGGTTCAGTCCCAGTGCTCTGACCTGCTCCAGTGCCATGCAGCCCCGCCATCCCCACCACAGCCGTCTGGAAAACATGCCCATGTGCACAGACTGGCAAACAAGGAAAACACAGTTCTTCAGTCACTACTTCATTACCTTCCGAACCTCGAATACTTTGTAAGCTGATATACGCGAGTCTGTTACACGCAGACTACAGACTATATTTATCTTCTAACTTGGGCGCCCCTAATTCACAGTCAGGTATCGTTAATGCAGAATGCTTAGTGTTTGCATGTGTTTTTCTCTAATTTGCTGCTCATTAGAGTAAGCAAAGTTTAACACAAGAACTGAGTTTTCACCTTAAATAAATGAGACCACCCTAATTTATAACCTCTCCTGTTAGGAGAGCAAAAGTACAGCTGATCTGTAATGGCACGTATAATGTTATTTCATTTAAGTGCTTCGTTTGAAAACAAATAATCTATCAAACACATCATTACATCCTAATCACTCTGAAACCTACAAGGAATAAACAGTTTCTCAAAACCCCTAATGGAGAAATGTACAACTATTTCTTTAATACTGCACTGGGAATGAGAATAAAACGAAGAAGGCTGAGTGTTTCCTATATTCAGATGATACCTGTATATTACCCAATACAAAAATGTATAGCTATACTCAATATAAAAGTAACAATGTGCTCGTTTGGAGCACCCAGATCTAAGCTCATCCTTCTTAAAAACAAACAAACAAACACAGAAATAAATAAAGTTCCTCTTCATTTCTGATGTCCTATGAAGAAAATAAATTGTTAAACTGTTATATATAATTCCTCACATTTCATACTGCAGTATGCAAACATAATGGGGAAACACAATCAAAATAAATCACAGCCCTCTCCTTCACTGTAGTTTAAATGTGTTTCATCCAGGAAAGTAACCGCTAGCTGATTAACTTGCAGTATCATCATGAATAAGTGCATGACATGTCACAGCTCATTTGGCAAAGCTGCAAGAATTTAGCTCATCCTACGCTGGACGCCTACTCCTCTAAACAGAGGGAATGGGGACTCTCAGAAATACCCTCTCTCTGAGTTCTAACTTTTGGTTTCTCGATCCATAGCACCACTGCCAAAGCAAGCTCCCACTTTCTGCTAGCCACAGAGCTTAAAGCATTAAAAAGAAATAAATCTTGATATGGACCTGGGATTCTTACCCAAACCAACTGATACAGCAGTAGCGTAGGTTTTGGAGGGAGATGCTGGGATCAAAGCTCGCATTACTACACTTAAATTACTACACTTAAATACATTAAATACATTAAATACATTAAATACATTACTACACTTAAATACACTTAATACACTTAAACAGATGTAAGACCAACTGCAAGTTAGAGGCAGATATGTTTATGACTGCTGCTAACTTGTGATTTAGGATTAAACCAGCAAATTTTGGGGTGGTGCACCACCAACACAGCAAACAGACAAATGCCTTTCATGCAGAAAACAGTTCTGTTATACTAGCTCTTCCAGTGCATTTCTTCCCATTGATATCCTTCATGCCACCTGAATTTATCTCGAGCCAGAGGATTTTCTTCTTGATTCTTATTACTGTCAGATACTGAATTCCCAGAAGCACAGGGCTGCCAGGGCTGCCAAGAAGGAAATGCAGAACCACAGCCAGCAGCCACGCTCAGAGCAGGCATTAGATAACACTGATCTCCAGGCATGCTGCACGGGACTCTGCACATCAAGTCCCAGACATCTACTCAGATAGATGAGGTACACATCAAGCCTAAAGTAGTTCTGAATGTTTCTTAAGGAGATTTTGTTCTATATTTTTCTAGGAATTTACTCAAATCAAAAACATTTGCCTGTTTCCACAATGCAGCTGTATGTTCACGGCGTCTCTGATATACAGTGATCTGCCCAAACAGGTGTATTTTGCAGTCTCTGCTTGTATAAGGGAAATCTGGCTCTCATGCTGAACTGGTTAGGCTGGGAAGAAAGGACCAGGCTTTTTTTTTTTAGCAAGCTTCAGGCATACAATTTGGTAGGAATGAAGCATCAAGATTTTTTTCTGCTTCAACAGAGACCAAAGGTTTGATCTGGCTGCAATGATCCACTAACTTCTGTAGCCAGCACTGCACACAGAAAGGAAGCAACTACCATCTCACAGGTGCCTGACATTTGTCATTACCCTGCCAGGGTGGAAGGCAACAGAAAAAGGCCACCACAATCCCATAGAGAGGCAGTTCTGGAGATGAACAGGAAAGGCTCAGGGAAGTCTGCTTCACTTTGGGAAAACACAGCAGAAACAAGAAAGCCTTCAAAAGATTTTTATTTTATTTTTTTAATGTTACAAAAAAAATAGTCTCTAGGTGGAAGAACAAGAGACAAAAGCAATAAAGACAAGGAGCATCACTCATGCTGCTGTGTCTGAGGAACACACACCAGAAACATTAAAACAAGCACTGGAAACTTCTACCTGCTTCGGAAAACACTGCAATGACATTCAAATGTATTTCTAGAAAGGATTCTTTAAAGTAGTGGCCGTAAGCAAGATGAGTCACATGAAGCCAGGTGAAAACTCAACATGTTACTTGTTCAAACGGTTCTTCTGTCTGAAAACAAGAGGAAGCAAAATCTTCTACAATATCTAGATATTTATTTGGAAGGAAAACATTTCACCTATTTTTACTCCAATGGGCCCAAAACTACAAAAACCCAAATTTGAGCTACTTTAGTATCATAGAATCGCATAATCCTTAGAGTTGGAAGGGACCTTTAAAGGTCATCTAATCCAACTGCCCTGCAGTGAACAGGGACCCCACAGCTACAGCAGGTTGCCCAGGGCCTGATCCAGCCTCACCTAGTTGCTAGGGATGGGGCATCCACCACATCTCTGGGCAACCTGTTCCAGTGCCTCACCACCCTCACTGTAAAAGATGTTTTCCTTATATCCAACCTAAATCTACTCTCATTGAGCTTGAAGCCATTTCCCCTTGTTCTACCACAACACATCCTGCTAGAGTCTGTCCCCTTCTTTCCTATAGCTCCCCTTTAGACACTGAAAGGTCGCTATCAGGTCACCTCATAGCCTTCTCTTCTACAGGTTGAATAGCCCCAGCTCTCTCAGCCTGTTCTCACAGGAGAGGCATTCCATCCCTTGGATCATTTTTGTAGCCCTCCTCTGGACGCACTCCAACAGATCCACGTCTCTCCTGAAGAGAGGACTTCGGTTTTATTTCAAATACATTAAAGTGCTAGCTCCCAAATGTCTCCTCTTGACCGGTTTTCTTTTCTGACCCACAGATATTTCAGTGTATTTAGTAATTAGGGAAGGAAAATCTTTTCTGACAGCTCCTTCTTTCTTGCTGCCTGGAGTTTGGCAGGTCTTCCCAATTCACTGCCATCTCAGTGTAATGCAAATCTTTCACTGCATCCTGATGATGCATTAATTCAAAAAGAAGCATGCAAATACATTCTTATACTTTATGGTTATAAACTTATGAGCTTACCCTTCTCCTCCCTCTCTACACATATTTCCATGCACTGCTTCCATGGGTAAACCACAGCAAAGAAATATCTTCTTCATTGACACCATGCTGTCAATGTGCTTGTGGAAACACTCAGTAGCCCTAAACAGCAATACCAAACCTGACCTTCTGAGGACAAAGAATTGCAGGCCACCACATGACTTTACCAAAACACAAAAAACAAAACAAAATCATACAACCACCAGTTATTCTCCCCATGTGTACTTACACACAAACATACATATTTCGCTGTCGTCTGTCGTGACTTCCCCTAGCAGCTGCAGAAGGCAAACGTATCTTCTGTTTAATCCCCTCTCCATGTGGGAAAAATGGCTCCTTTTACCAGCTGAATGCATGCTCTACATTTTATTTATCTATGTAAATCTCTGCTGCACCATTAGGCATTCTTTTGTCAGTGTCATGAATGAATTGGTGAAGAGTCACTGGTTTTTAATGGGGAGGAGCAGAAAGACAGTGACAATGAAGAGGCCCTGTATTAAACAGACATCCAGCCCAGACAGCTCTGCTCAGGCCTTAATCTCCATCTGTAAGACATGTCCATGAAAGCTTTCACTCACAAGAAAAAGAGAGATTTCGCATGGCAGGTGCTGCACTTGCTGCTGAAGTGAAAACCTCCATTATCTCAGGCAATGGGCAAGTGTTAGAAAACAAAAAGCAAAAGGGAAAAGGGGAACAATACAGGCAGCAGCCTCAATACAGTGCAAAGCAGGAGGAAATGGGATCTCTTGCTAAATTCACACATTATTATTCATTAATAAATTTCAGGAGACTAAATAACATAATGGTCCGATGCACTTGTTGCTCACCTGTACAGAAATCAGATGAGGCCACTGCAGAAATAAGTCTGATTATCTTGGCCTCCCACGGACCTTTGTCTGTTGTGTTTTGTTTTGGCACTGACTTCCAAAATTACACTGTCACTGCTGGTGCAAAACTCTGTCATTGGGAGGAGCCTTTATGCATCTCTGTGCTTCACTGGGTTTCCAAGTCACTCCAAACCTCAGGTGAAAATATATCTTTCCTTTCTTGTCTGAGCTTTTTTAATCTCTCTGTTATTAATCATCTCTGCAATTAAAGTCACTGAAGCATTTTGGCATAAAAATTGTGCAGAAGACTCACAAAAATGATCCACTGCAGTGAATCTACCCCGATTCTCTATAACATTTAGGTGAGGAGAGGAAAAACTCCTATTTATCCTTTGCATTAGCAATTCAGCTTTGCCTCTGGCAGTCTCCTGGGATGTCTCATGAACCACTGGAAATGCCTTGTCAGAGTAATAAGCATCAGTGTAAAAATTGTGAAGGAAAAACCTTCCATGCTACTCTGTTTGGATGCAACCCTCAGTGCAATTGCCCAAGTAATGCTCCTCACATTAACCCCCATTTGCAGTTTAGATGGAGACCATCCTAACCACCCTGGTCCTCCACGGAGACCTGCAGCACCATCAGAAATGACATTACCAAACAAGCTTTGGTGTTTGAAACACTATTACAATAAAAAGCAAAGCAGCCATGAGAAACAGCAGAGCCTTTCAGGCTTACTGCATGCAATACAATAAATAATTTTCTTCCTTCCTTCCCAGGTGAACTGCAAGTAAATAAAGCAGCATGACCCCTAGAGCTAATGAGTACTTCACAGAGTACTTCACCTTTCGTCAACAGTTTCACCTCGCTTGTAAGAACACAGAAGCAACACTGACATTTACATCTCACAGACTGACCTCTAAGACGTGTAGAAATTTCCAGCTCCTTCCCCAGTGCAGACCACCACGACTTCAGGGTGTTCACACAGCTCCTGAGCATCCACCCCAAGCCTTGCGCTTCTCTCCTGCTCCAGCCAACTGTCACTGCTCTTTCACCACCCTTACCAAGAAGCAGGTTCTTAGCAATGCTTCTTGAATATTTTAGATGTGCTCATAACCTGAAAATAATGTTACTGCCAGTCATTCAGTTCACATACAATATATGTTTGCCTCAGTTCCGTAGGCCAGATATGCTTCCAAAACAATGCCAGTTTGTGATAACAAATGCTATCTGCAGTTACAAGACTGGTAGAGCCAGAACAGGAAAATTATAAGAAAGTTCTGCTGGAGACATAAACAATTATTATGTGAGCAGAGCCTGATAAAATATTCAGCAACACTGCAGCAAAAGAACCAGTTCACCTTAACAAATGAACACAAACGTCTGTTTGTGAAATTTAGGAAATGAGACTAGGCTATTGCTATTGTCCCATTATTCCAACACAAATCCAGAGTACATCTATAACTAACCTATTATGGACAACAGTTTGGAGAGTAATAAAACCTCAGCTCTGAGTTTTTCAGTGCTTCTCCCCGAAGCAAAAAAAGGCAGACCTATTTTGAACACCCAAATACATGCACTGCAGTCTCAGTGTAGGAAAATCAGCAGGATTTTGTTATGCCACACAGACAAAATCCAGCATCACAAATACTGATCCCTCACAATCCTATGTGCTGGTAAAGCATCTGCTGCTGGTACTGTAGCAAGGAGTGAAGGATGCAGCAGCACCCATGGCTCTAGATCAACCCAAGCAGACCATTTACATGTCAATGGCTGCACCTCCAGAGACCACCAGCTCCAAGGCCAAAGGCTTGAGCAGTCACCACCATCCAGCAGGACACGGTGAGCTGATTCATCCTTCGTGAAGGAGTTAGGTTAGAAGTTCTGCACTTAGTAATCATCTAGGAATACCTCCAGTTTGTGTGACCCATGTGCTTGAAAAGTGCTTTTTTTGGCCTAACCCTAACCCACGACCATGTATTCCTGTGCTTCACTCTCTTCCCACAGCTCCCCTCATGGATCAGGAAGCCTTCACTCTGGGCTGGGAGCTGCCATGGGGCCATCCTGCAGGGGGTTTGGCAGGGAGGTGAAAGTCCCTAAGCCGATAGTATTACAGAGAATGTTAGGAGGAAGTAACACTTCTGCTGGTATTTTTGATTTTTCTCTTTCCTAGCCATCTACTTCCGGCCACTGTCTGAGACAAGGTAGAAGAGAACTTCTGAAAGCTGCTGTGATTATTAAACATAATGCCAAACTCATCTCAACATACACAAAAGGCAGAGACGAACCTTCGGGATCTCTTTAGAAAGTCTGTAGATGGAAATCAGAAATGAATCATAACACATGCAAAGACAAGCAGACTCTCGTTGAGATAAAAATCAGACAGGGATCAAGTTCAAAAAGGACCCAAAAAACAAGTTTCCAATAAATGTTCTAGAACTAAGAGGAAGAACTACCTATTAACGACAATAGATGATGCAAGCAAGCTTATATACTTTCATGCTTTTTTTTTTTTGCTAACATCTTTGAAGTATCAACTGCAACCAGACACTCAACAATTAATTCAAGTAAGGTTTAGCCACAGAAACTATCGAAGATAACAAGTCTAATATTAATTGATTATGCTAGAAGCTACAAGTTGGCAGGTCCTAATGAAATTTACCTTAACATACCTACATAATAGCCAAAACAATATCCAATTCATTGTTACTCAGAGGAACTCACTAAGAAGAGAGTAGATCAAGTCTACAAAGGAAAGTAAACACTGCCGCTGAGAAGATGAAAAAAATAAAACTAAAGGAATTACAAGCTGCAATCCTACCTTCACCAACATGAAACGAATTGTTGAGCAGCCACAACGTGAATACAGAAATGGCAGCGAGGTAACAAAAACCAAACTGTACAGGATCTGTCAAAAAATGCATCTCATCTAAGACCACCTTTGATAGGATAACCTGCCAATAGGCAAAATAAAAGAAGACTGTATGTAGATGTCAGTAAAGCTTTTGACACTCGTGCACAAAAAAATAGAAGAAAAAGAAATAATATAGTAGTGTGCCCAGGTGTCCAAGAAAGCCAAGGCATCCTGGCTTGTATCAGAAAAAGCGTTGCTAGCAGGTGCAAGGAAGTGATCATTCCACTGTACTAGATACTGGTGAGGCTGTACTTCATGTCCTGTGTTCAGTCCGGGGTCCCTCACTACAAGAAGGACATTGAGGAGGCCCTGGAGTGTGCCTGGAGAAGGGTAAGGGATCTGGAGGATCTTATGAGGAGCGGCTGAGGGAACTGGGATTGTTTAGTCTGAAGAAAAGGAGGCTCAGGGGAGGCCTTATCACACTGTACAGCTGCCCAAAGAGAGGTTTTGGCAAAATGGGGGTCAGCCACTTCTCACAGGTAACTAGTGATACAACTAGAAGGAATGGCTTTAAGTTGTGCCAGGGGAGATTCAGGTTGGATGTTAGGAAAAATTTCTTCTCCAAGAGTGGTCTGGCAGCTCAGGGAAGTTGTGGAGTCACCATCCTTGGAGGCACTCAAGAAACGTTAAGATGTTTTATTAAGGGACATAATTTAGTAGAGAAATATTAGTGGTAGACGGACAGTTGGCCTGGATGATCTTGGAAGTCTTTTCCATCCTTGGTAATTCTATGAGTCTATGAAAATTTATAGGTACATGTGTGGTTTAGAAAATCTATACAGAGTAGCTACTGGTGTTTGTTTATCAAGCTGTCTGGCCATTTCTAACAGGGTCCCAAACATACTGCACCTATCCTCAATACAGTTTTTTCAATAGTCTCAATTGTGACCAAGGGAAGAGAGATTACACTTATAAAATCTGTGCATGACACTAGAATTGGTAAGGATTTAAGTTCTTGAGAGAGAAACAGTATCCACAGTTCAAAGTGATTTCAATTTGCAAAAGTGGTCTATAATAAAGAGGATTTGGTCAATAAAGTGCAAGGTTCCATATTTAGATAGGGCTAATCAGCCGTACAAAATGCAAAAATAGGGATGAACTGATGAAGCAGCAGCACTGGAGGAAACCACTAGTTAGGCACAGTGAATCACAAATGAAATGCAAATAAATAAAATAAGGCTGAGTAATAAAAGATAACTTTCAGGCTGGGACAGGTTAGCAGGGAAGAGAACAGCGAGCGTTAGTAGGCAAAGTAAGAAATAAATACAGTATCTCATTTCTGGGAACAAGATATGCCAGTATGACTTAGGCTGTGATTTAGAACCAACAATTAAACTGATGAAAAATGTAAAGTAATGGTACTGTAAAGTAGGCTATGTTTGATTCACTTAATATACCTTGATAAAGAAATCTTAGGCTACATATTCAAGTTACTCATGTTCCTCCAGATCTCTCCACCTCAACAGGAGATAAAATAAGTACGAATGCTGACATGTATATTTTTAACTTTAATCACTTTGCATAGGAACACCGGTCTATTAAATTCTAGTAAATCTCACCCATGTATTTCACCTCTAAGAGAAGTAGCTACTGTATCATCCAATTTTCACTAGAAAAAAGGAACCACTTTAAACATACCCATTAAAAGCTGAGCATTTGCAGCTGTTTTTCACAGCTGTCTGTAGAGAAGGTAGTAGAGAAGTACAGCAATTTACAACATCTCATTCAACACGCCCTCCCTACAACATATTGTTTGTATAATACAGTCAGTGACACAAGGGAACTTTAAATAAAATGCCAAGAAAAAAATCAATTTCTAAATATAGTGCTGTATATAAATCAGAAATAATCCCATAACCCTTCTTCTCCATGGGTAGCAATAGATCCTTGCTCTGTAGTCCTCTTTAGTAAGCAGTCAGTCTAAAACCTGACTAGAGTAATATATTCATGGTATCAGGAAAAAAAAGTGTTTTGCTTCTGCTATCACCACCATGCCAAGCATCACTGAAAGCCAAATGAAGAGGCTTTTCTGTATGTACACATGTACCCCAAAGCAACTGCAGAGTGCCCAGGCCTGAAGCAACCTATACCAGCAGAACAGAGCTCAAATTAGGAAAAGAATGAGGACAAAAAACCAAAAAGGTCAGTCAGAGAGACAAAGCAATAATTAGACACAGGGGTAACAGAGTCTGGTGATGTGACCAGAATAACTACATTCCATTCCCAGGCTTGATAGTGACTTTCTTTGTGCTGTTAATAAATTCAGTTAATTTCTCTATGCTTTTGTTTTACAAGCTATAAAGATTCCACCTCCAGATTTACTGTGACATACAATGGTAATCCACTACCTTTTGCACCGAGCTATGGTTTATCATATAATGGATATAATGAACATAAAAGATGAAAGTATAGGCAGGGAAAGTAAGCTAAAGGACAAGACAGAAAAAGGACAAATTGAAGAGGAACAAGAAGAAAGAAAAAAAAAAGAAGACTGAAACAAAGTGACCCTTTAACCCAAGCTTAATATAGTGGAAAAACATTAATGTTTCTGAAACACAGATTTCTATTTGGTACATGTAATATTACAAAGCAAACTATCCTCTTTGTACAGACAGCAACAGAGACGTGTGAAAATAAGGAAATTGTTTATATCGGTTATATGCTACAGGATTTTGTACTGAGCGATCACAACGAATCATGTTCTAGGAAAACTGTAATTAAATAAACTAAGAGCAGTACGAAAATTGCTGATTTGCTTTTTGAAGATTTCTTTTGGACACATTATCAAATTAGCCTTGTGGCAAAGCTCTCTCCTTGCTGCACGGCATCTCAATCTTCCCCAAGCTTCAGACATATTTCCAGGAAGAAGGAACACGGTGTAAGTGTCCTAAAAATGGGCTTTGCTGGCTCAATCTTTTACCTTTACAGGATTAGAGACTCATACAGAAAATAATATCAGAAATGACTAATGCTAATCACAGTAACACATGCCTCTATTTTTACAGTGTCCTCCCTTCTTCTGCCAGATGCCCCTTTTATATTCTTTTCATCTCCTTAATGAAGCTCATCTATTTAGATCTGCTGCTCTGATTTTAGAAAATGACATAAGACACTTTATAAAAACACATTATCATTATTATTAGGACTGATGGTCTCAAATGGAGAAGGAAAAAAACAAAACAAAACAAAAAACAACCAACAACATTTAGCTTTTCTATTCAAAGAGATTATCAGTGCTGCCAATATACCACAGGATCCAGAGTCTGAAAACAGCAGCAAATCTCCAGCCATCAAACTGACTGTCTGATTAACACTAGTATAGAATACTTGTTCACTGCAGATATGGTCCTATGTGTAGGATTGTACACAATGTTTTGTCCCCATCTGGGTGGGTTTTGGTGTTGTTATTGCTTGTATTGGCAAAAAAAAAATGATGGTGCAATATATATAACCAAATCATTCATCAGTCTATATCTGGGATCCCCCTGAGTCTAGCAAATCTGTCTGTTATTTTGCTCTCTGTCAGTGAATCACCCTCCTAAGACATCATTACATTTTTCATTTCACTTCCAACACAGTGAATTTGTGTTGCTAACCTGCACGACCTTATCATGTAAGCTCTTATACAACTGATTTTTAATTTGCCCTATGGTTGGACTCGATGATCTTAAAGGCCTTTTCCAACCTTGACGATTCTATAATTCCAACTGAAATAGAAGAAAGGAATTAAAAAATAAAAAGCAATATAAAGTCAGCATTTCAAACTCACATTTGTCATTGCTTTCAAGGGTAATTTTCACCTATCCTCAGGAAGCCAGGAATGGGTGGAAGTTCTCATTTGGCTACTTTCTGTCATAGCGAGGAACATGGTGATAAAAGCAGAGCATGGCAGCCAGCAAAAGTTGTCCTGCTTTGAGTGCAGAAGGCAAAGGCATGGAGCAGATGCGGCCTCCGTAAGGAAGCCTTTCAGCCCACCAACCCTCTTGGAAAGACACAATCACTGCTTCCAAGAGGGAAGAGGCAAGGCTGTTATAACTCACAGCTGCAGCTCCCTGGGATCCAGAGCCAGAAGCTGCTGCTACCTCTTATGGTGGTGTGAAAAGGGAGTCTGAAACTGGAGCCCTCCTCCCATCTCATGAACAAAAGCATCTGAACTGTCTCATAGCACACAACTGCTCAGGTCTGATGCAGCCTTCTAACACAGCAGGCATCCCCAAACTGCCTAGGGAAAGTGGTCAGCAGTGGAGAAGCGCCATGAAAGTTAACTTATTTCAGTTTCAGACCTATTCATTTCTGTTAGGCAGACAGGCTGCATTTCTATACCGCACAGTACTATTCTGCATGTACAGTGAAAGAGTATTTTTCTTTCTAAGTGAGATGGGTTTTCCTATTTCTGATCATGGCTGTTTTTACTGACAAGTGAGATTAAAAAGACAGGCTAAGCTTCTTGTATACAGTTACGCAATTAAGAGAAAAGAGGTCCCTGAAGGTAGCAGGGAGCAGATCACACAACGCCTCAGGCAGTTTGCTCAGCATTAGTCTGTTTGCTTTACATTTAACAAACCATGACCTAGCTAGGAACTCTGACTAACAGTAAATGCTTTTAGCACGTACATGAAACAGAAATAGCTCTGGGAAAAGGTTTGCACCCAAGGTCAACCTAATGGGAGGAAATTCACATATGGGTTTGCATGGATCTAATTAAAGGGTAGCACAGACTAGGGCCAAAAGCTCTGCACAAGCAATGCTTGTGCAAATGTGCCAAGAGAGGCAGCTAGCAGGTGCTATAAAGGCCAGTAAAGGAGAGCCTGCTATGGGGCTTGCAGGAGAGGTTTCCCAGCACACATTGACCCTCTTTCCTGTCCCACCTTCCACAGCCAGCAGAACAGCAGCATCAAGCACAAACAGAAAAAGTGCTGTGAGGGATACTGTAGCAAAAACAGTAGAGTAATGCCCTTCTGATCCAATGGCTAAATATGGAAATTTAGCAGTTTGTTTTCAGCAGAAATCTTTCTGCCATACCTTATGACATTTGTAATGCAGATAAAGGGTACTGTAAGAATCCCCTTAGCATGCTAGATTTACCAGGGCTCTTTCTACCTTTTCACACAAGGCTAACACAATGGTTCCCAAACCTTAATACATATATTGCTTGTGATTTGCATCTAACAGTGAATAATCAAGGGTGCTTGCCTTGAAGGGCTATAAAAGAACTCAGACTATTACAGTATTTATTTCAGTTCTCATATGCCCATGGAGATGATTGCAGTGGAACTGCAGCTCTCTTTTAACTTGTTGTATGGATTCAAAGCATTTCTCTTCTACTTCCGGTAGTTTGCTATGTTTGTTGTTGTTGTTGTTCTTTAGGGCAGGTGGAAAACCAGACTTTTACTACAGAAACAGCTGGATCCAAATAAACTTGCCATACAAGACAAAAAGATACACGAGTCCACAGGTCAGGCTATAAAATCATTGCTGAAGTAAAAAAGAATAAAAAACCCAGCCAAATGTATAAATAAAACAACTCCCCCCCCACACACACATTAAGCCACCCTTCCCCCCAGCAGTACACACATGAGTTCAGGCACACTAGATGAATGCATCTTTTCCCAACAGGATTGCACCTCATGCTAGTTCTGAGCAAGTTAGGCTTTGTGAAATACTGCACTGAGCTCTTTGGCCCTGGAGAGAGGAAAGTAGAGCCAGGAACACGCATGGAAGTGCAGCATCAACAGGAAAAGCCCAGTGCTCCAGCTGAAGGTGGTAAAGCCAGGCAGGGTTGCAGCAGTTGCGCAAGCTGCAGGGAGGCATACCCCAAATCCTTTATGGAGGGAGAGCAGAGAGCTGCCCCAGCCTGTCTGGAAGCAGGAACCCCTTCTCCTCACCCTTCTGGAAAGCCACAATTACATCAGCCTTTTCTGTTAAAGAGCAAGTAAAGAGAATGGAAATCCTAAATTTATCCTCCTTCCAGCTCAAGGGGATTGAAATGCCCATTTCAGGATGCTATGATTAAAACCACATGAAATATAACATATAGGAACTGTCAAAAGCTCTTATGTGAAAAGTGTAGGTCTAGAGGTGGCTGGCACTCACCTGGTCACCCTATTCCTATTGCCAGATTTCTGTGGTTGACTATTTCAACAGTTTTTTTTCCTTAAAAATATTAGGAAAAGAAATCTTGCCTCCTTTCCAACATAAGATCGGAAACTGGGAATACTGACTCCACTCATCCTAAAATCCCATGTACTCCCAAAAACGAACTGGATGTGCTGTCATTTCAGTCTGGATAACTGTACTACTAGTCTGCATTTGCTACAGCGGTGTTATTTAGAGATGAGTGGTTGGTCTGGCATCTGATACACAGACCAAGCCCACAGCTTGGCAAGGTCACCATAAACCCTTACAAATCATCAAGGGCTTATATTCCTAACAGTACGTCCATCAGAGATCTGACAGATAGTAAGGCAACCAGTGTGAGACAGGAGTGAATATAAGCAGAGACCTGAGAACTACGCAGCTTCAGGCACAAGCAGGCCATAGATTTACCATGGAGAAAAGAGAAGCCATTGATTTATCATGGAGAAAGGAGAGACAGGAGCAGAATCGGCAGGGTAGTCAAACTGCTAACTCAACATCTAGTAATGACAGAAAAGGTGGAGGAGAGGCTGTCTTCCTGAAGTCTAGCTTGGCGACAAATGGAAATGCTGACCACTTTTCTAAATAAAGATCATGAGATGACTATTTACTAGCTTGAGATTTTTGATCAGGGTCATCTAGCCTCATAATTTTGGCCAAATAGCTTCAGATCAAATCTTGCAATGCCTTTGTTATTTTGTCCAATTACTCCTGGAACAACTGACCTCTGACAAGATTTCACAGTTTCACCCGCGGAGCTGAAAGGACAACGTAAACCTTTTGATGACATCCTTAATGTCTCCTTCTGAACAGTTACATTATCATTGCTTCATCACCTTCCTCAGACACTCACTGCTCCAAAGTTCAATCAAGGGTGACAAAGAAAGGAGAAAGACATAAGGGTAACTGAAATAATTACTAGACACAGAACAACAGTGGTGTGTTACTATTTGGAGATCAGCAATACACTTGAAAGCTTTTGAACCAAAAATGGTCTCACCTTCAATCACAACACCACAATGTATGAGGATTTAGACCCCAACAGAGTTGTTCCAATACTGAAAGTGCACATATCTTCCACAGACCTCCAGAGGTCCCTTCCAAACTCAACTGTTCTGTGACAAAAATGAGGTTAGAGAATATTAATAAACATTCATATCATTAGATTATGAGAAAGTACCATCACTTTAAAAAATAATTAGTCCTATGAATGTTGTAAGAATCCACTTCCAAGACTGATGTTGCATTTAATCTTCTTGACAGAAGAAATGCAAGAGCAATGAGCCTAAGGATGGTTTCAGATAGGAATACAGTTAGATCCTGTGATGGAGGAATCCCTCTTCATCAGGTAAGTATTTGGAATAACCCTTTTCAAAATATCTGTGTACCACTGAACAGAAAACGAAAGCAAAACAGATTTCTCTCAGAGAATGGTAAGCTGATCCTGCTGAGTCATTTTGGAAAAGCTTTCCAAATCTTGACTTCCTTAGAGGCTGAACTTATTTTAACCATGTTTTAGGGATAGAATCTCCAAAATGAAAACAATCTTTAAAAGACAGGAGAATTAAACTGCTTTTTTTCTGTAGTCTATGTGTGTTCTCTGTTAGAGTGTTTCATTGTGTGTTCAAAACCTTTGCTTCCAAAAAACATCATGAGTTTCATAAGCCACGTTTTCAAAAACAGAGAAAACATGTCTGACTTATTGAGTTTGCCTACAGAATGATGGATGTGTCTTCCAAAAAGCAGTTATGAAACAACCATTAGGTCAATCCTGCTTTATTCGTCCATCCACCAGAAAAGACAACACTGCAATCAGTTTGGGCTCACCTCATGTAAAACAGAAGGTGAAAGGGAAAGAACAGGAAAACCTACACCCTCAGACGACCTGACCAGCAAACTAAAAGCACATCCTATAGTAAAACCTTAGCTTCCTCCTTCCTAAAGGGACAACATGATGACTCCATATGACAAGAGATCTGCTTGTATCATTTTTCCTCATGAAAAAAGTTGTCTAAAATAAGATTTTCTGGAGACTCCATGAGACTTCATATCTATGTGGTTGGTCAAATCCACACACGAAACCCAGCTCCACATCCAACCATATCTGAGCAGCAGATGTTACTCCTCCCCAGGATGTTAACAAGGACTGAACTCACACCACCGTTCGCATCCAAACCCCTGGGAAGGTGAGAGGCTGCATAGATGGTGCCACACGATGAGGCATCCCTAATCTGCCACTCCTTCCTGGAAAAGGACAAAAAGAGAAGCCACTCCTACAGTTGCAGCTTTCCTGTAAACAGGAAATGACAAGCACCTGGTAACGACCATGGAGCGTTAGCTTAGAATCATAGTGGTTTTTTTCCAATCTTAATGATTCTAAGATCATCTAGTCCAATCTTCACCACTCTTTTAGAGAAGAATTTTTTTCCCAATATCCAACCTGAACCTCCGCTGGCACAACTTGAGGCCATCACTTCTCATCCTATTGCTGTTACCTGGGAGAAGTGGCCAACCCCCACCCGGCTACAACCTCCATTCAAGTAGTTGTATTAATTCAGTCTGGTTTAGCAATACAGACCAGTATATTAGTTTAAGGACCAACATGTTACAGTAGAGAGAGGTAAGTTCTCCCCAGGCCCCCTTTTCTCTAAACGACCCCAGTTCCCTCAGCAGCATACATAAAACACGATCAAGTCTGGACAACGAGGTCCTGTAGTTCTGCAACAATAACACCAGGCAACAGCCCATTCCTTACAAACATACATGCCTTCTGCTTGGGCAGAGAATTCCCCTCCTCCTCACCCCTCACCATTCAGCAGGAAGCTCAGCTTACAGCTGTGACTTTTCTTGGCCAGTTACGCACTATGATTTTCACAACATTCAGCATTTTCTGACTTGAATGAATACTTCCTACTATGTCACAATAAAACAGTGCAAGGTCTGAAGGGAGCCGAAAGTGCCACCTCCTCCTCCTGTGTCCACCTGAGATCTGAAGGGGTCTCAGCTACTGCAACTGTTCAGAAGGACAAAGGGGCAAACTCTCTCATGCATCCCTCTGTCCAACAAACAACTCGGATACAGTGTGGAAAGAAGCCTAATCCTCAAATTAGACATTTTGTCCAGTAATTTTAATACAAACCGTGGGTTAGGATCCTCTGAAAAGCTCTCCCAGAGGAGAGTGACTGCCAAGCAAACACAGCAGCAGCCAGCACAGAAAGCTGGCAGCAGCATGTGGAGACATGGCAGCCCCTGAAGCCATGGACAGGTAGATTTGGCAGCACAGCCAAAAGGAGGCTGCAGTGTCTGCTGTAATGGGACTACACGCTAACTTAACAGGAAGGAAACATCTCGTCTGCACAATGCAGGAGCTCATACGTTTCTTATAGGGCCAAGAAGTACTAAACTATTAAGAAAGGGAATTTATTTCTTGAGGTGTTGAAGTCAAACAACACAGGAGTTCCAATGACTGGGTTAATAATATCAACTTTGCCAACATTTTTCTCCAAAGATTTGCATGACAACAAGTCATACCTAATGGAAAACTAAGTTTCAAGACAAGTTTTAGGAGAACCAGTTGTGCTAACAGCAAGCTTTCACAAACACGGACACCTAGCACAAGCAAACATTAGGCAGCTCCTTTATATGGGTCCTTCACTACATCGAGTTCCCCATCACATTCTTAAGCGACAGCTTCTATGTCTATGTTTATTAATAAGTAATAATTAATACACAGTTGGCTGTTATTATGCCATAATACACAGTTGGCTGTTATTATGCCAGGTGTGGTGGATCATTTTCCTGAGGTGTGCATTCTGGGACACAGCACAGCTGCCCAGCCCTGACCACACAGTCCATGTCACGTAGCTAACTATGAACTAGCCAAGGGATAAACTGACTGAAGTTCTGACACAGCCTAAATAAAACATAAATGCGATCCAAAAACACCCAAGTTGCTGCATTAACAAAACAAATCTTAGAACAACACTGTTGGAAAATAGTTTACTACTGAAAAAATGCTCCATTTTCTCAATTTTTCTTCTACAGGAGTGAGAGTCAACAGGATCTGAATGTCTATTAAAAATAATAATAATAATTTTTAAAAAGATTATTTTTAAACTGAAGGTTTTCTTTATCATCTTTCAGCTCAGATCGATATAGATAAAAATCAGTTTTTCAACATAAACTAAAATATCCTAAACCAGGTGGCTTTAAAGTGAAGTAATTACACTGATGCATCTCCAGGTATAATAAATAGCATGAATTTCCTCTGCATTTTCGCCCACTCCTCTCCCACTCCATAATTCAGGCAGGCTAGAGGCAAGTGTCATAGGACAGCAATTAACATCTCCCCCTCTCTCTTCCACTTCAAAAGAAGGCAACAAAAGACTCAGTAATGGAGATTCACTCTCTGAATGAAAAGGTCCAGTTTTACAAGATTCATTACAGTCTCTTATTCACCAGCAGCCTTGGCATTCTTATTCCTCTCCCTTGCACAGACATTTCTGGAATGTGTTTCAGGCTACTGGAAAAAAAATAAATAAAGAAAGAAAGAAAACAATAAAATGATAGTTCAGCAGAAAGCAGCAAAGGCTGAAGAAATGAAGAATCTGAAATCAATCCTGCTCCTGCCTTAAGGAATATAATTTCTGCCAGAACCATCAGACTGCACTCTTAGAGTGAACAAAAAGGTTTTTTCTACTTTGATGCACGCAGTAATTTGGAGAAGCTACTTACAGAAGAGAAGGATGGTTGTGGCTTTATACCAAGACTTGTAGAACTGATGAGGCATTTGTGACTTTATAATAAATAGACACGGAAACCAAGGCCTACAAATCTATATTTCCATCTTCTTAGGAAGAATTCTTCTTGCAAAGCTTCCTCCTGGTCTTAATGCGTGTTGATTAAATAAGGGTCCTTACAGAATGAGCATACACAGAAATTTGTGGAGGTTTTACTGTCATTATAACGAGAAGGATATTTCTCCTGCTTGCTATGACTGAAAGCTCACAAAAATCAATTATGAGATTGAAACAAAGTCTGCAGAGCAGCAGCAAGGAATTTCTTAATCAACTATTGGGCCTGGCATGTGAGCAATCCATGTAGCAGAGTGCCAGGCTCCTCGTGGAGAATACCTTATCTGCACTTTCTGAGGACAGTCTGGCTCAGTTATCAGAAACAAAAGACAAAATCTGGTCAATGTTCTGCTCTTCAGATTTAAACTGAGGTGAACTGACTATCATTAGTCAATTGTCTAACCTCCAAATTAAAATCTGGTGAACTGACTGGGGTTGGCCTCTTCTCCCATGTAACTAGCAATAGGACTTAGATGGAATGGCCTCAAGGTGTACCAGGAGAGGTTCAGGTTAGATATTAGGAAATACTTCTCCAAGAGAGTGGCCAAGCACTGGAATGGGCTGCCCAGGGAGGTGGTGGAGTCACTGTCCCTGAAGGTGTTCAAGGAACGTTTTGATGATGCACTGAGGAACATGGTTTAGTGGGAAATACTGGTGATAGGTGGACTGTTGTGCTGAATGACCTTGGAGGTCCTTTCCAACCTTGGTGACTCTATGATTAGTATTGCACAAAAATATGCACCCAGTCATCTACCTCCTTTGTAGTAGTAATTATTAAAATGTGAAATAAATATAAGAATATAAACAACACTTCTTCCACCAGATCTATGTGATGTAACTCAGTGCCCTGGAATATAATAAAAGAAATGAACATGCAGAAAATGATTCTGATCCAAATTAATTCATTGGTTTAAAATGTCAACAAGAAAACCAATGAAAATGTTCGTCCCGAAGGAGTTAATCTAACACCAAAGTTGAATAGCAAATCATAGGCCAGGAACCACCAGAATTAGTCAACCACTCTTCCTAAGATGCAAACTTGCTCTTGGGTTCCAGTTCACAGCTTCTGCACAAAAGCACATTCCTACCTCTCCAGAGCTCTGCCCACTTCATTTATCCTGTATGCCACACAAGGCAGGTCTCCCACCGAGCACCACATACATGATCAAGTCTTGAAGATTTGCATCACAGAATTCTTTTCTTAGTTTTGTATATTTAATTTACTTTTTAAATAAAAAGCCACAGGGAAAAAACAAACAAACAAACAAACAGAAACCCCACACAAGTATCTAGCAGCTCTCCATGCCTCCACATTCCCTCCTGCTAATTGCCTGCACCAATGATCTGCAGGATTTGTATCAGGATACAAATCCACTCCTCCACTACTTGAACTACAGCAGTAAGTGCTACTAGAAATAGGCATACAGGACAGTAGAAGTGGACTGGCCAGTAGTGAGTAAAGCAGCAAGTTTCTTGCCAAAGCATACAAATACTTGCAGGATATGAGAGGAATGTTGGGAGTCTGCTTTTGTTTGGAAGAAGGGAGGAGAGAGGGAGGTGTTACTGAGCAGTGCGAAAAGATGTCTGCTGCCTGGTTCAATATAAAGGACAACAGGTTTGCCACTTTCTGAAAGGCAACATAGATGCAGATAAAACTGAGTCCTCAGCATGGGCTGGAGCAGTTTTCTATATCCATAAACTACAGAAAGATTGCATATGCCTTGTTTCTGCAGCTATAACATAAATCCTTGCCCAAAAAATAAACAACAACAACAACAAAAAATAAAACAAATGCCTGCGTTAATATAGCTGGGTTGAGAAATGGGAACTCAAAGCAAACACGTGATACCTTCCTCTTCCCACACTGTAGAAGTTACCAAAAAAAATTCATTTTTACTTCTTACAGAAGAAGAAACATCCAATGAGAACGTCCTGAGAGTACGAATTTCTTTCAACATTTAGAACAAATGCCTTTATTCCTATACCTTTCCACTGCTTGGAATTGTACTGCCTTTAAGCAAAGAGTTTACACTCATATGCACAAAACAGGCAAGCATTTGACTCCTCACTTTGCATCTGCAAATGTTAAGTAGATCTCACCATGAAGCAGAATGCAAACATTTTAATAGGTTAGAGAATACTGCCTCTGATTTTTTTCTTCATAAATCAGGCCAGGAATTCTAAACCTATTCTCACAAATGCCCTTTAGGTTCTCTGAAAACATGTGCTGACATGACAGAAGGATATAATTGCAGATTTCTGGGAGAGAAAGGAGGGGTTACACTTGAGAAAGCTGTGTGGGACAGAACATATGACAACGTCAGAAGCAGTTTTTTGGTACGAGATCTTTGCTGCATCGAAATGTACTGAGCTGAATATACCAGCATGAAACATTTGCTGACTCAGATGTCACAACGTGTGAGTCCAGGAATAAGTTTTGTTTATACAAACAGACATTGCTTTCTGAAGACAGCCCCAGTGCATGGGTGAACAGTCTTGCTGACAGAAGCCTAAAGATCTACCTGCAAAAGGCTTCAGGCTGCACTGACCTGCCTCACACACACTCACTCTTGCTACACCTTCAAATTAGAATCAGCAAAGCTGGAATTGTTTGCCGAGGTCTCAGTCCTTTCCAACTCTTTGATGCTTAAATACTTTAGATACCAAGCATTAATTAACATCCTAAAACCCTCAAAAACACACAGTATGCAAGTGACTTCTTCACCATATAAACAAGAACCAGTCCAAATTGTCCCACACAACATGAACCGCTTCACTCTCAGTTGTTTCTGATTCAACTGCTGAAGGAGAAACAGTACCAAAAGAGATGTTAACATGCAGTTATTTTGTGTTAATCTTTTTGTTTGGTTGAGTGAAAAGATAGTCAGCCTCTCAATGACCGCTTAGCTAACTAATACACAAGCTGGTCCATACACATTTATTGCCATGTTTCCATGAGGAGGTCTTGTTGGGTCAGAATGACTCTTACAGAAGAGAAAGATGTGAACACTGACAGTATCTTCAAGTATCTCTCCCACACACGTCTGCACATACCCCATTTGACCCAACGTAAGGCAATCTCATTACAGCAAACAATTAAACCAGTAATTTCAGTAGGTATTAAGTTCATTTTCCTTACAAACTGTATTTAATCCAAGGATGCTCAGATCTGTCTCACTTTTTTTTTGTCAGTATAGACAGAGTGAGTTTAGAACAGGGAAACTAGCCTCACACTCCATGATTCTGCTCTACTCATATATTCATCCTGTCATTGAGGTTTTCAGTGCATCAGCCTAATGGACTTCTGAGTGAGCGCCATGATCAAGTACAACAGGGTTACATGTGACTTTGTAATTCCTGAAAGTTTCATTATTGAAACAAGAAGATAATACAGGCAATGCAAAGAAGCAGGAGACCAAAAAGGGATTTATCCCTTAAACTGCCAAGGCAGAATACTAGCATGGAAATGATCCTATGCTCAGAAATAAACTTCCCAGGTACTATCTGAGATATCAGTTCACTCAACCTTTTTTATTTTATTTATTTATTTTAAGTCAGTGGATAACTTGCTTTGGTGAAGAAAAACACCTGTCAGGAGAGCTGACATGGAACAGGAAAAACATACCTTTCAGAAAGTCTGTCAAAACACATGGATGAGACTTGCAAATTACAGAGAGAGAATAACTGTCTGTTCTTTATGTCCTGAATCAGTCTGAAGTTTTTATGAAGCCTTTCTCACTGAATGCTTCAAACAGCAGAAAAGAACAGCTTATCTTTACCCTCAGGTAGTTACAGAACATCAGTGGAAGGGAGATGTCTGAAGTAATTAAAAAACAGGATAGGATCAACAAGGTTGACAAGTCTGAGTACTTAACTGGGGACCTGATTCCCTAGAGAAACAAGATTTCAGGGCTCGACCTGCTCACCATTACCAGCAAACCATCAGGGACAGGAAGAGTGAGATGCCACACAGATACTCACATGCTCCAAAGTCTTCCAGAAGGAAAAACACCATAAAGTACCTGCAGAAAGTAGTCTTAATACCACTATGAAGCTCTAATGCTATTAAAAACAAACAAACAAAACACAAAACACACTTATGCACAGCAAGCAGTAAAGTTCTTCTTTTCTGGTATTTTCTGATGGATAGTCAAGGTGCCCCACATAGCAGTACCTGTATAGGTGAGGTTTCTAAGTAATCTCCATACTGGTCATGACAAACAAGACTGTCATGGCAGACAGAACTGAACGAGCTCTTGGTGGACTATGGACACACCATCTCTTTTCTCTTTCATATTTGCAAAATTCTCAGAAGTTCTTCAGAAGGCTGCTTCCCACCCTACACAGGAGTCCAGTCTGGTATCAAGAGTTCAACTTATGAACTCTGCCCCAGGGCTCTTCCAACCCTTTAACTGGCCTAGCCATCCTCATTTATTCTGGTAGAGTAAGGCCATGCAGAGTAACACTGTTACTTTCCACTCAACATCTGATTCATTAGGAATGCCTCCACGCCATGTTCAAAATAAACATCATGCATGTTTCTGTTCTACTTATCTTGCAGATTAGGATCTCCATTAATTAATTCATTTTAAACAGCTGTCAGTTGACACAAGGCACTTTAATGCAAAGTAACTGCAATTGATATAACTTCCCTCAGTGCAGGCTGCAGAAGAATTAAACAGAACTTACCTTAAATACATTGCTCTGCTATGCATCTCTCAACAGTCTTGCCAGTTGGACAAGTATACAAACAACAGAAGAAAGCGGGTTTCTCAACAGTTTGGATCTTGCATCAGGTGACTATAATGAGCACCACGCAAGGGTGTACTTTAGGTGATGTTACAAAAGACCAAGGAAAACACCGAAGGTTTAGTGTGTATTCACGCTACACTTACTCCTACCAAAGGCCATTTGTCAGACACATGCCATCTGCTGCACTGAAATGTGATATCCAATCTGGTAAAACAAAAATCTCCTGTGGCAGCAGGCTTGTAGCATAAAGAAGTACCAGCACTAACAGACAAGCCATTTCAGGTGATTAATGAGACTCTGCTACAGAGATGGCTTCTTTCAGAAGCTCCTAGCAGGACAGAATCACAGCTCCTGCTGAAGACTCTGCCCTACACAAGTGACAGGTTCATAATGCAAGTAGAAACTAGAAATATCTGTGTCAAATACAGTGAGTTGACAGTGCCATGTGTACGCAAGTGTCCTCACTTCCCTGTGCTCCCCCACTTTTCCCAGCAAACACACAGGCCCCTGGGGACCCAAAGAACTAGCAGCTCCCCTTGCCTGGGAAGTCATTTCAGGAGGTTGGGTTTAAAAGAGACTCACTCTCCTAGTGCTTATGGAGGTTTCCCACAGCTCAGAAGAAAGTAAAATCTGCTTCCACACAGGCAAGGCTACTGCACCTTCATCATGTCAGGGCACCTTCCAGCAAGTCTCTTTGGTCAGCCACTGGAAGGAGCTGTGGAGGTGGAGAAAACCACTTCACGCATTTCAATCTCCTTACGTTTCCAATTGTCCACAACCAAAACCAGATGCATTAGGCTTATTCCAAGAACTGAAAAGGATCACGTAGCTCAGTGTACCTGCTTTATAGTTAATAAATATTTTGAAATTTCAGCATATCTGAGTCCCCTTTGTACTATTACAAGGATCCAGTTTACTCAAGCTTGCATGACCATGTGGAGAATATCCACATTGCCTGCCCCAAAAGGCTGCTCAGATCATGAAGGGAAATATAAAGTAAAAACTTACAGAATGATGGAATAACAGAGAAGGGAAGGTCCATGTTATAGAGACTTCATGTGTCTGAAACATGTTCCCAGAACAAAGCAGGATTTTCCTTCCAGCCTTCTGCTTCCCTGCCATCATGAAGCTCACTACCCACATCTTTCATGTTCCATGAAAGACACTTTCCAAACATAGCCCAATTTCATTCTTAGTACATATTGGGGACCTCTAAGGCTGAAAAGCAGAAAAAAATCCTAAGTGAAAGCAAAAAATAAACAATGAAAAAAAACAACAGCCACAACCAGACTGCCAATTAAGAAGAGCAAAGCATAGAAAAGAGGGTACGGAAAAAAATACAGCATCTTCTTTACCTTAAAACCACAACCATGGCCTAATAGAGCAAAAACACACTTTGGCACTTCAGTGCAGGTGGGAGCAAATCACATTCCTAAGATTTTCTTCATCACATTAACAACTCATGTTATAGTAACACGATATAGAGAGTTTACAAGTATTTTTCTACTGAACATTTTCCACCAGGAAAGCATATCAGCTTCTTTTGTAACACGTGTTATTTTTGTCAGGCTATCTGCACCTTAAAACACTTAAAACACTTAAAACAAAACCTATTGTTTTAACAGCAGTGCAGACCTGCATGCTGAATTATATAAATTGCCCAATATCGTATCATCTTGGCTACAGATTTCATTTCATGGGATATGAGACTCCAGTGAAGATCATACAGTGAGGCAGGGGAACCCAATCCATGGTTTCTTTGTTTTTGTTGTTGGTGGTGGTTTTTTATTTTGTTTTCTGTGTGTATTACTGTTATTATTTTCTATTTGAAGTGTAAGCCTACTACATTTCCTTCTGGGAAGATGTTTTTCACACAGAGCCAAATTCCTTGAATATTATTCACATGGACATAATCACTGGATTAAGTGAGATCTGATTAAATCAGCTTTCCGTCTGATACAGCAAAACTACAAAATACAGCACTAAATTAATTTTTAAAAGCCTCTGATAATATGCATGCATCTTTAAACTATCTAATCATGTAAAGTCTAGTTGCAAGTTTTGTTTTCATGGTCTCTTTCTGAGGGTTCATCAGTAAACTAAAACTGTGCTATACACAAGTGGTTGATAATGTCCCATCTATAGGCAATACTATTACGCACGTATAAAGCAATGCGTTTTTGTTAAAAGAAGAGTAATTACTTTGGTGTTGTTTTATTCTTAATTTTAAATTAAGCAAGGCCTGAAAATTTCATTTACAGAGCATTAGAGGCATGGTGGTTTGTTTTTTTTTATGCTATGTGGTGACAACTGCTAATTTTCACATTGCAAACACTTTTGTACTACCCTGTTTTTCTTGAATGACTATGTACATTTGGAGAACTAGCAAGTTTAAGATACAGAGACCAGAGAAACTGCTCGGTTGGCAAAGAGGAATGAATATGCATGTATATTGCTTTAAAATATAAAGCATGGGAACTACTAAACTAAGGGATTGTTTGTTTGTTTTTTAATTATAAAGCACAGATATGCTATAGTTACCTGCCTGCTCTATTTATTGAAAACAATCAGACTAAGACACTACCTTTACGGTTAATGTGTTTCAAAACCTTAGTATTTTGGAGAAAGTAACAGTAAATAGCTCCACAGAATTAGATGAGAATCCATTATCTTAATATAAAACACTGCAGCACATAATGCAGCTGGGGCTCTTCAGCCTAGAGAAGAGAGGGCTCCAGGGGGACCTTATAGCAGCCCTCCAGTTCATGAAGGAAAGCTGGGGAGGGACTTTTTATAAGGTGACAGGGCAAGGGGAAATGGTTTTAAACTGGAAGAGAGCAAATTTAGATGAGATACTAGGAAGAAGCTCTTTACTGTGAGAGCGGTGAGACACATGCCCAGTGAGGTTGTGGATGTCCCCTGCCTGGAAGCGTTCAAGGCCAGGCTGGATGGGGCTTTGAGCAACTTCATCTAGTGGGAGGTGTCCCTGCTGATAGCAGGGGGTTGGAACTACATGATCTTAAAGATCCCTTCCAACCCAAACCATTCTATGATTGTAATTGTGTGATTTCTATCAATCTACATTGCTAACTCACCAGCTTAGCTTATGAGAAAAGCGAATTCAGAGATTTTTTTTCACCAAAGTAAAGAAGTATTTTATGAACACTATGGAGACATGAAAGGTGCAAAGATTTCCATTTCAGTGACACTATTAGTTCCCAGGTTAAATAGGCTTTATACCTTGAAACATTACAATTCATACAACACTTGGCTTCAGCTTAGTCAAGAGAAGAGGTTCTTCATTTCAAATCATGAGATGGAGGGAAAAAAAATGAACATTTAAAATGTTGTGGGTTTCTTTTGTTTTTGATATTAGTGTGCCCGGTTCTACAGACACACCACTACCTGTTTTCTTTATTTGTCTGGGAGCTGCCATAACGAGCTCATCCCATGTAATTACACTCAGACACTCGTTGGATGTGCAAAATCACATAGGGTAGGTAAGTAAATTCATAGTAATACAGTATTTCAGAAACAATTATTAACAGCTAGAAATACAGGCATCTAAATTCTAGATGCCAGATTTTGAATAAAATATGCTTATAGTTCCACGCCAAGTACTCCACTTTGAGGATTAAAAACAAAAAGAAGAAAAACTTGACATAATTCAAATAACTGAAGCTGCAGCATCCTCATTTGTCTGTCTGCAGTTGCTAGACATTAAAGGATAGATTATCTGAAAGAGTAATGGAGTGCAGAAGCCAGAAATCTGATTTCAGACTTCTCAAGCACACGTGTTGGTGGACAGAATAGAAGGAACTGGGAGAAGCTAGAAAAAAAAGTCTGGGGTTTTTTTTTGTTTGTTTTTGTTTGAAGCTACTCCTGTAAGCGCAAAATGAACCTGGGAACTCTGTTTTAAAAATAGTTTCTTTTCAGTTAAAGAAAGTCTCTCAACGACTGTGTACCTGAGATTGAAAATACCCATTCAGTGCCGATTTACTGGCGTTGCACGCTATATGATGCATGTATTCACACTGATGTTTTTAATGTTGCCATCCACATTTTTACGCTAGGTCCCCATCTTACTTTCAAATAAACAAAGTGCAAAATCCTCATTGAGGACAAGACTGGATATCTTCTGAGCAAGCAGGGGAGGCCTGCATATGAAAATGGTCAACCTGATCTGATAAGTAAGGAGAAACAAGGATTAGTGATGATTTACTCTAAAGAATTTACATTTGAGATCTGTCAAACAATCTCACCCAGGGAACTTGGAACGGAATTTAATTTTGACTAAGATTTAATCTCAAAATAGCATACTCAAGCAAAGTAAGCTGGGATGTGTTTGCAACGTAGACTAGTTACAATTGAATGCTGATTGGTTGGACACAAGAAAAATGTCTGAAGTTAATGGTTTAAAATGGTTTCAAACTGAAAGAAGAGAGATTTAGATCAAAGATAAGAAAAAAAAGGTGGTTTTGTTTGTTCATTCTTTACTATGAAGGTAGTAAGTTTGCTCAGAGAGGTAGTGGATGCTCCACCCGTGCTGACATCCAAGGTCAGGATGAACTGGACTCTGAACAACCTGATCTAGCTGTGGGTGTCCCTGTTCACTGCAGGGGAGTTGGCCAAGACGACCTTTAAAGGTCCCCTCCAACTCAGCTACTCCATGATAATTCATATTTGCAGTGAGTTTGCATCACTGATGTAAAGCTGTCCTCAAGCCATGGCAAATTGTGTCTAGCCTCCAAATACATACAGTAAAAACAGCCTCAATGGACATGCTACATTCCAGTGTCAAGCAGTTCTCCCGCTGCACTTAGAGAAATTCACCTCCTCTCTGCTTTCACCTGCACCTCATCCAGCACGGTAAGAGCAAGAACCAGGCACTGAAGGCTGAAAGCTCCACTGCAGCTTGTGAAGATGAGCAGTTGGAACAACATCCGCTTTACTATTTATTTAGTTCTGTTTTGGAAATCCATCCCCTCAAAGGCTTCAGATCAAAGGCTACTTTAAAAAAATAAAACCCAGTATTACAAAATCTAAGCAGCTATGGGATAACAGGAAAGATCCTCATCTGCATAAAGAAACAACTAAGACACACAAAATAAATGGAACAAAGAAAAAGTAGTCCGTCATCATAATGGAGGGATATTAGTCATGCAGCCCCACAGCCATCTGCACTATGAATACATTGTGCTCAATATACTCCCTAATGAATCCCAGCGGGGTGACAGAGAAGGATTACAACAGTTAAGTGACAAATTTTACTGGTAATACTAAACTATTGACAATAAAAGCAAGTGCTGATTGCTAAGAGATACAGAAGGACTTAATGACAACCAATAACTAGCCAGTAGAAATGCAGGTGAAATTCAATACAATTTAAATATACACTTATATTCATGGCAGGAAGAAACACCTCGAGTTCATATGCATAATGATGGGCTCTGAATGATTTGAAAATGAGATTTCAGTTCTTTAGTAGCTCACTCTACAAAAGCACAGTCAACAGAGCAATGTAGCAATTATTGCAGCAGAGAATGAAATCAAAACCATCTTTATTCAACAGTGTGAAATATTGAACTGCATCCCGAAAGTTGTAAACAACTCGCACTCCCTCTTCTGAGAGAAGAGTAAGCAAAACTAGAAGAGTTATAAGGAAGTATAATAGAGACAATAAAAGGCCAGACATAATTTCCATTTGAGAAATAATTAAGCAGAGGAAAATCAGCTTGGAGAATACATGAAGGCATCAGGTGAAATGAGCCATTGTCAGGCTCAAAACAGAGCCACTTCTCACCTTTTTCCCCTTACAGAACTTCTTCTCCTAGCCTATTTCCAGCTCACACGCCCTCCTTGCTGACACATGGATCTCAAACTAGGAAAAGGAATTAAGGAGAAGACACGTCATCCTTCCCTGCAATAAAATGTACCCACATAACACAGGTCACTGAGGTGTCCAGCTAAAACCCTGCTGAACCTGCAGGCAGTTGACACGCTGAGTCACTGGCTTCTGGACTAGAAGAACCAAAAGATATCTCTGGAGATGGACAGTCGTGTCCTAACAGCAAATGAGGTTGACTGAAATAATCTGATTTCTGAGAATGGCTACACAGAGAAACAGCCAGCATTGTGCAGTCTATTCTTCTAAGTTATGACAAAAGCACTGTATTCTAATTCAGTTTTTGGAGGCTGTTCTAGTAGGAACCAAAAGGGCTGTCCTGCCTCACCCCAGCCCAGCCCTGCCCTGCCAAGCCTGATTGTCACTCCCTGCACACACAGGCAGCCCCATTTGCTACCAAGGCATCAAAAAGTGAAGTGGATTTCAACCTCGGCCAGTGCTTGCTAGGTGGGGATTTCTTACCGCTGGGCCTCTCCAAGCTGGTTAAGTGTAATCTTACAGTGAACAAAAGGATCCAACTTAGCAGCTGATTACTCACTAATAAAATACTGTGCTTTGAATTCACATCTCAGCTTAACCCTTACTAAAATCTCCCATTTGCATCAATAGACTTGAACTGTAGTTGAACTGATGCAGGGCATTCAAGCACTGAGATGCTGTTTCTGGAAGAAACTTGCCCGCTTTGGGAAGAAATCAGCATGCTTTACAGCTGGGGCACAACCTCCTATGTGACATTATCCTCCACAATCCCTTTCCAAAAGAATTCCTGACACAACTCTGACAAGGCCAGAAGCTAAAACTCAGTATGTCCAAGACTATCCAAACCCATGAAAGAAGTGGATATTGCAGGTAGTGTAACACCAGGACAGGAGGAAAGAAGCCTTTTAAGTACTTCTTGCCAAAGAGCTTTTTCCACGCCATCAATTTTTGGGGTGAGACACTTACATTTGCCTGTAGGGCACCATATGACAGCACGTAACAATGATAGGATGCTAATGGTCTAAAAATAGAGTTTATTATTATGTTTCCTAACCACCTTCGGATGCTGAAAAGAGGGAAAAAAAACCCCAAAAGGCTAGTTGGCAGCAGCTGCTATGATGTCTGCCTTCCACTCACTCATCAGGTAGAGTTCAATGAAAAAATGTGCCATTGAGACAGCACTTCAGCGGTACTGCTGCCAACAGAAAATCTGTCCAAACTTGAGCTTTCAAACATGCAAATTGTAGATCTTGGGACTAGACAAAGGTTGGATCGGCATCACAGTATTAATGAAAATGGAAGAATGTAAAGGTTTAAAACCAATACTAATTAAGAGGAAAAAAAAAAAAAAAAAACCACCAAAAAGAGGTAGCACAGAAAAAGAGCACCAGATTATATGCAGAAGCTGTGAAAAACTATGACCAAAAACATCCTTCATTCAGAAGTTGTTATAAAGCCTGAAAAAGACAAAGGGATAAGAAAGCACTGCTCTTTCAACATCTGGATTTAAACCAGAACAATAATGTCAATGAAAGCCTGCAGATGGATAATCCCACAGCTGCTGACTGCCCCAAATCCTTCCAGAAGGCAGACACAGTCTAATGACAAAAGTGGTCAGAAAGAAAATGACAGAAAATTACTCACGTAAAGGACTCTGAGCAGGCTACAATTTATGCAGGCATAGTACACACATAGACAGCAAACTCTTAATGAAACATACCTGAAATTATTCACTGCAATCACTGTTAAAAAATTCACAGATCCTGAGATGACATGTGACTACCACACATGGTCACTTGTTTTTATAAGAAACAAACACAAAGCTGGCACTATCTGAACACTATCGAAGCTGACTTGTCTTAGACAATACAAGGGATTTTGACTCAGAAGCGATCAGCACAATAGGATGGTAGCAGTTAAGATGTCACATTGCAGATGCCAATTAAATCAAAAGAAAATAACCTTGGCTTAAAGCAAGCAGCATCTCAGACTGGTAAAGAAAATGATCGTGCTGCAATGTGCACACAGTGATGAACATCTTCATGGAATTTCCATCAAACCCAGATGTATTTTCCGGAATACAGATAAAAATGCTTTTGTCCACCTCTATGTCAGGTCACATATCTCATCCAAAAAACTTATCTTCAGTAGCTCACTTCACAAGAGCAGATGGTGCTTAGATGTGGAGGAACACAAGTCAGGAGAGACAAAGGGAAAGTAAGGAATTTAAACAAGGTAAGAAAGACTTCATGAATTGAAGAGTATCTACTCCAGAGCCTTGACACCCTCTACCCTCAAACGTCTGCAACATCCACACTAACTGCTGCTCTCAGAGTCTTCCTGTTGATTCCAAGGACCCTAAACTTGCCTGAAGCATCTCCAATATAAGGAAAGGCTGAGTAACTTGGGTCTGTTCAGTCTGGGAAGAGAAGACTGAGGAGGGATCCGGTTAATGTTTATAAATATCTAAAGGGAGGTGAGAAGTAAATGGATGAGGCTGAGCTCTTCTCAGTAATGCATAGCAATAGGTCAAGGAGTTATGGCCTAAAAATTGAACAGAAGAAGTTTCACACAAACATACAGAAGAACTCCTTTACAGTAAGGGTGATGGATCACTGGAACAGGAGGCCTAGAGAGGCTGGGGAGTCTCCTTCTAAGGAGATATGAAGAGCTGCCTCAATGCCTACCCGTGCAACCTATTGTAGGGCACCTACTTTGGCAGGGGGTTAGACTCAACAACCTCTTGAAGACTCTTCCAACCCGTGCAACTCTCTGATTCTGTGAATTTCATGCAACACATGGTGGGATCACTGACAAGGATATATGGAACAAAGTAAAGTAGTGGAGGAACAACATAACTGTACACAACCTTGTACCATCTCATGAGCTAGTGTACACTCATGCCCACAACAGTGCATCAGAAGTACACCGCTGAGGGTAGTAGTGCACCCAGATAATGTAAGAACCCACACTGCCATGAAGTATTAACTACATCACCCAACAGGCACCTGTCAAGCGCAAGGGCATTGCTCCTATAGGGCAGCTTCCTCTTTCAATACACTGCATAACTAGTAGTAGTAACATTCTGGGTTCCTTTTAATCAGGCAAGTAACACTAATGTTTCATTTCTCAAACACTAAAAAACAAAAACCTAATAACATATCTTATGTGAAAACACCTGTATAGCCAGATCAACATGAGTACAGAGCACCACTGTCATACCCAGCCACGTTTTCTAAAGAAGCAGTATGTTCAGAACAGCCAACATGTATGCATTTGAAAGCTATGCAATAAATAAGCCAGGAAATTCAGACATTATTCCATTATTCCAGCTCTTTCTAACTTTTGAGCACCTACCTTCAAAGCCCAATACCCTTTTTGGATGATAAAACAAATATAGCCAAGAAGAGAAGGAAAAAAAATGAGGAAGAAGTCATAACACACAACTCAGTGAGGCTTCCTCTCATTACACACTTGCTAATAAGAAAACTACCTGGATAACTGAGTGTTTTTTTTAATTATTTATTCACTATCAATTAAAGAATCAATCTTTACACTGAAATATTTACAAGCTACACCCACATAATTCATGGCTGGGTAAGCACTGATGACAACAGCAATTTTAATAACCCTTTTCCATCAATGTATCTCAAAAAATACAGATAAAATAGACAAACAGTTTAAGGGCAAGAACTTAAGAGTCGGAAACAGAGGCCCTACAGCATAATCAGAGCTTGAAGAGCTCTGATTATAAAATAATGGATTAAAATCAGTGAGAAGTTATAAATTGCAATTTAAATAAAAATTCATTTCTGCTTGTATTGCTCCTAAATAATCACACCTTGTACCATAAAACACATTACTACCTACTACCTGTCAAGCACAGCTTTGTTTACAACATGCAAAAAATAAAGCTGTAACTGGAATTCCTGTCTGTTTTAAGTTACACTAATTAGCACTGCATAGTGCTTAGAATTTTAATTTTTGTGAGAAGTAAATTTGGAGTTGAAACAGAAATTTTTAAGAAATTCATTACTGTAAGGCCTTTAGTAATTGGCCCACGTATCATTATTTGTTTGAATTAGAATAGTCAGAAATTAAAGTCTTTTTTCTGATTGAAGCGTTAGGATGAAAAGAGCCTTTGGTTCAATTTCAACAGAACATCTAGACTAAATTTCCAGCATGACGCTAAAATCATAGTTGCTTTAAAAATATTTATTTACCATTAAACTTGTGGCCAAATTTATTTTCCCAAAGTGGTGCACCTTTGGAAAATAACCCATGACTGCAATCATAACATTCTATAATGAGCAGATGAGGACTTTTCACCACCAGTAATTTTTGCCTCTGCCAGTCCTTAGAAACATTATACCTCTGAGCTCCAAAGTAGTTAAAACAAAAACTTCTGCAAGAATCTCTTTAATCTACTACCACTAATATCTAAGATGCTCTGGAGTAAACCCAGAGACCTCTAAAGAATTAAATACTAAGAGCAACTGCAGCTGCCAGAGATAGTGAACTTTTATTTCTGCTTTACCTCATATAAATTCCCCATCCAGATGATAATCTGAGTTTTGCTTAAAAGGTTTTCTACCAAACATGAAGCTCTGTAGAAGAATAATTTCTAAGGAAAATAATAGCAACAAGGAGCTAAAATGACTTATTTCCCACCCACCCTCTCTTTTCTTTTTTGCCTGAAGCAATTACAATTCATTAATGTCTCATACAAATATCTTCCTAGGCCTATCTCGCATGTGAAATACGGCACCTCATTTGTAGTTTTAAGTAAAGTACTTCCTCTGCTGACACGTTACACCAATGCATCACTGAGAAAAGAGTTCTCTGAGAGTTTATCATAAGTTCTATCTGCTGAGGAAAAAGAAGAATTGCAAGTCTGGAGCTAATGACAGTAAGTAAACAAATCACTGCTGTCAGGTGGTGTAAACAATTTAAGAACCTAGAAGGTTTTGCAAATATTCTTTGTTATGTCATCTGTTCAAACATATAAATATTGTCGGTCCTATTACACAAATTTAGAGAGCAAGGGGCAGGATGGATTCTTCTTACATGGCAAATGACTCACTGGCTAAGTCAAGCAAAGGTGAAGGTAAAGATAAATGGAGAAATACAACTCAGTGCTTAATCACTGTTCCCATACCTTACAAGTACAAGTAATTAAGATATCATTTATCTAATCAAGTGCAAGAGAATTATATGATTGACAGCGTGAACTCCAGAACATGCCATCTCGGACAGGGCATGATCCTAAGCCAGGTGCTGCAGGTTCGCTACATCAGCATACACTAAACCAACACTCCCACCATTTCTGTTCCCCAAAAAAAGCTCTACAAAAAGCTTGCAGAAAAGATCCTGCATGATCAAGAGATCCATTACTTTACTTCTACCGGTCCTTTACTGATTGTTTTATTCCTAGTGCTCAAAGCCAGTCTCCAAGTGAGATTGAAAGCACAGTGCAAATGAATACCAAAGGAAAAACCATTCCCAGCTGAGTACTGTCACTAAGTCACTTTTGAATTTGATTGAAGTTTCTTTTCACACAAACTAATGGGAGAGAATTAAGGTGAGTGCTGCTGTTACAGGATTCCCATCCGCTCCTGCCAGGGTCAATGGGCCTTGCTGGAAGAAGCAGGCATGCAGCACTTAGTATCTATGTGGGCTGTGCTGATCTCAATCTCCCACTGAAATCTAAAGGCAGGTGTTTAAAACATGATGCAGCTAGCCCATAGTATATCTGCTACATTCGGTGAATGTAACTGGTATTTTCTACTCAGAAATTATTACTAAGTTCCAAGTTACCATCACCATGTCATGTCATTTTGTCTGCATTGTAACTGATGACTGGAAATGCAATCACACGTCTCCAGCAACAGTATGTTACCCGAGTAACCAGGGAATGAAAATTACAAAACATTTTGGCAGGCTCGAGCTCCAACTAAGTTGTTATAAAACTTCCTGCACACCTGGACATATCACACCAAAAGCAAACAAGTTAGGTAAATAACACTCTCCAGAATAAGCCATGCAATCTACCTACTCTAATAGGTGATACGGACCATACCTAGACAGTGCCACAAAACTGTTCAGCCTTGGGTATGTTTTACATCTTTGAACAGTGGAGGATCTTCCCAGGATCTTGCCAGTGGGTTCCTGCTTTAACATCAGGAGGACATTTTAAGTCCATTCAGCAACTCCTGGGAGGAGGCAGGGAGGGGGGTGGGGGGGAAATCCACCCCTCCGCCTGCCTCTGGGGCATCTCGGATACCTCTCAGCGCTCTCCTTAAGCATGAAAGGTATTCAGTAGTCAACAAGGCGCCCTTTGGGTCACGCACACGCTAGAAATCCCAAACACAAACCCTAATAGCTGTAAAAATAAGACCGTAGAGAGCTGTCTACGTTCCTGCTATAGCGCGCACCGTACGGCAGGGCTCGATGCACGCACGCTACACTTTATCGAGGATTGCGATAGCGGGTCCCGCAGCCGGCCCCTACTCACAGCGCAGCCCCACACTTGCAGCGCTCCCGCGGAGATCTCCGGCGAAGTTTTCAGGTGATGTCAACAACAGGAAGGACGACTTCGAGCCAGGTTTCCATTTCTCATCAGCCGCTGCCTTAGAAGTTAGGAGGAGAGCGCGTTTACACCAGACCCGACGCGGGCTACCAGCACCCCGCCCCTTCCCCCGAGCCAAGCTTCTCCCTCTCCAGCCAGGGGGCCGCGGTACGAAACGCTTTCATCAAGCAGACATCAGCCCCCCGTCCCGCGGGGCCCACGCCCCTATATGCGCGCTTCCCACGGCCCCCTCACCTCTACACCGCCGGGCTGCAGCCCCCGCCGCGCTCCGTGCCCAGGACGAGCCCCGCCACCTCCGCCGCCAGCCTTCCCGCTTGCCCCGGAGGTGGTGCCGCCGAGCCGTGCCCGCTGCGACGGCGACACCCAGCGGCAGCGCCCCGCCGGCCCGGCCCAGCCGAGGACGGGAGGGACGGCCCTCGGGGAGTCGCCGCGTGGAGCTGCCGGGCCGCTGCCGCCCCGGTGTCCGGCTTCCCCCTGTGCCCTCGCTGTGTTCCTGTGCAGAGACGGGGAGGGCGGCGAGTTACTTGGCAGCCCTACCTGGTGCGGCTGGGCAGGTCGTAGAGAGAAGCGTGAGGCCGGGAAAGGGCAGCCTGGTACGGAACCAGAACCAGGACGCGGTCCTGAGGTGCTCTCCTGAACGCAGGCTCTTCTGCAAGGTAGCCGTGGAGGTGTAGGAGCAGAAGTCCTGCTAGAGCACCGAACTCAGATGAGCCAGGTGCTCTTCTCTCAGTCAGCAGGCTTCCAGGGCTGGGCTGGAAGTCTGAGAGCCCAGAGGAGAGCTTGCTGCACCAGAGCACTGCATCACCCAGCCTTCTCCTCACTGCAGGGTCCTTTGGTGCACCTCACCTCTGTGTGGGCAATTGTGTGTGTAAACTGGTCATTCACAAACTGGCAGGAAGGTAAGTTAGACAGGAACATCGTTGAACAGAGCAGGAGAAAGGGGTTGGTACGAGTAGGCAAAGTAGTGTAACAGAGGAGGGATCGAAAGAAAGAGAAAGCAGAGCAACACAGTTCATAATGCAGGGATACTGTGGGCTTTTGGTGCAAAGTCCTATTCCTCTGCCAGGAGGCTTACTGAGGACGATGTCCTGAACGAAGCAAATGTTGAAGTATCACAGGCACTAAAACTTGCAGTGAACACATACTTGTGAATGGTTCGTACCAATCCCAACATAATGCTTCTGTCTCTACGTTTGTCATGAAACGCTTATGATGGTATTCATCGTTCTGTGCCAGTATTCACACCAATTCTTCTGTCTCAACGTTCTGTGGATTCACTGACTCTATAGTTTGGTCAGGATTACTGCGCTAGTCCGAAGTCTGGCAGTGTTACTGAAATCAGGATATAATGGCTGAAATGCACAAAAATAGGCCGTGATTGCTTACACTACAGCTTTGGTTCCTCATTCCCATATGCAGTACAGGCCTTCTCTGTGGGAACTTTATCGATACTGTGTAAAATTCTATTGTGGGAACAGAAGTATTGGTGCTGGTAACAGTTAAGCCGTGTGTTAAGTAAGTTCCACATATGAAATTCTTGCAGGAGAACTTTGTGTTCAATGGTACAACTGAGGAACAAGATGTTGCAGGAACAAGGGTTTCCCTGGCGTTGATCTACGAGCAATCTGATGGGAGTTTTCCCCTTTAAAGAAGCAGGATGAGATGCTGTCATGACCCCACAAACCTTGATGTAGTGGGCTCCCTTGAACACGGGGATATCAGCGGGACTACACCTGTGCTTAATTGTCGTTAACCTCTTTCATCCAGAGAGTGAGCTTTGTATTCCAGCTTCTTGTTTTGTTTTCTGTTGGGAAGAGAAACTCTGGAGTCCAATCACACACAATATCTTGCAGTGTACATTCAAAGACTCAGCTCTGTGTCCTCTTTCCCCTGCCAGCAGTCAGTGAGTGCAGGCATGGCACCGTTTCATTGTGTGCAATGGGCTTGGGAGTAAATGATCGGATGAAAGAAGAAAGGGATTAAAAAGGAAAGAGAAAAGGGGAAAAAGGAGAAAAAGGAAAAAAAAAAAGGTGAAATGCAGAGGGAATAGAGCAACATGGCAGCAAAGGTGACAGAGGAAGAACAAGTCTTGAAGTTCAAGCAGAGCCCAGGATGGATTATATTGCCAAGGAGCCCATCTGGAGTTGAGCCTGGCACTCACAGGGCTCTGAACCTGAAGCTGTAGTCACTGGCTTTAGTGTTGTGGGAACTGCACTGTAATCAGTGCTGTCATACCTGAGCTTCTACACCTCCATTGGGTGTTTTACTCCAAATTATTCTCCGTGACTGATGCTGTTTCACAGCCCTTTGTGTAAAAGAAACCTGATGCAGTCAGCCAGGCCTGTGGGCAAGCCCTGCTTCCCCTGGTCAGCTTTGAAACCAGCTGCCCTTCCTGTGCAGATGTGATCAGCAGTGCACGAGACAGATGGGCCTTTATTACCAACATGGAAACTTTCTTCCTCTTTCTATCAGGTGTTTTCAACAGATTGGTGTCTCTGAGGGCTGTCCCAAGACAGAAACAATACTGGGGTACATTCCTGCTCTACATTTAAGCCTTGAATCCTTGTAACGAACTTAATGTTGAGATATTTCACATCGCATTTTGGTAAGCTGTTAACCTGTTCACAGCAAAAACTGCCAAGCAAGTGGATGAGATGAGAATAAAGGAAAGGCATTTATTGAAATCTGCATATTGGTAGATTTATCATTACATGGGATGTAAAGGATGGATTTCTCCTCTCATTCCCCTCTGGAAAAACCTGTTCCTCCATTATCTCAAGTGGATTAGAGCAGCCTGGAGGCCTCTTGATAAGAGGAAGAGGCAGTCAGTGGACAGAAACAGGCATAGAACGTACTGGTGGAGCCCAGCTTCCAGAGGTGTCTTTCTCTGGTCGGGCTGCATGGGATGACGGCCAGAGGGTCAGCGCTTGAAGTAATAACAGAAAGCAAAAGCATCCCTAGGAGCCCTGGCAAAGGGCTTTAAAACCCCATAGGAAGTCTAACTGCAATAAAAAACCGATCATTTTGCTGTGCCTCACGCCCCACAGCCACCGTGGCCCCGCGCACCCAGCGGCCCTCCTCTGCCAGAAGCCGCGCTGTCCCCACGGACGGCTTCAGGCCCCTGCGCTGCGGTTGCCCTCAGACCGCCGCTACCGACCTGGCGGCGCCGGGCCGGGGCTCAGCCCGGGGCCGGTATCGGCAGCGGCGGGGCCCGGCCTGCGCGTCAGGTGACGCGGGTCGCGGCGCCGCGCTCTCCGCCCAGCGGCGAGCGGGGGAAGGGAGCGGCGGCGGCGCGGGGCCGTGTGGCGGCGGCGCGGCACCTGGGCTACCCCCGAGGCAGCCGGCAGGCAGAGGGGGCCTCGCAGCCCCGGCGGGGAGCGCGGCCGGCATGAGCCAGGTGCCGAGGAAGCTGCCCCAGGAGGAGGGGGACGAGGAGGAGGAAGAGGAGGAGGAGATCGTGGGTTTGGCGGGCTACGCGGACGGGGCCGAGTCCTTCTCGGACGGGGACGCGGAGAGCGGCGGCGATGAGGCGTGTGAGTGCCGCCCGCCGCGGCCGGTGCGGGTGTGGGGCGGGGGAGCAGGCCTCGGTGGGGCCGGGAGGGGCCGCGCTGGGAGCCGGGCGGGCGGCGGGGTCAGCGGGAGCGGTGAGCTGCCGGGGGCTGAGCGAAAGCTGGCGGGCAGCGGCCGGCTGCGAGGGGGGAGAAAGGCAGACAAAGCGCTACGGGAAGAGGGGATAGTCCCCTCGCACGCGTTTCCCCGTCTGGGAGAGATGTGAGCCTGCCGTGCCAGGGAGGGGTGCTGCCGGCTATAAAAGGCAGCGGCGGCCCCGCGCTGGTCGGCAGCTGCCGGTGTCAGTCGGCGGGTTTGGAGGCTCGGCCCGGGGCCCGTGGGTGTCTGCCGGCCGGGAATGAGTGCGGGGGATACGGGAGTCCCGGGAGGAGCGGCAGCCCCGCTTTGCAGGGAGAGAGCGGCGCGCTGGCTCTGAGCCTGTTGCTCTCCTTCAGAGCGTGGGTTCGTTCTCCCGAGGCTGCTTCGCTCGGGAGCTCGGAGGGCTCTGGGGATCTCGATGTGAAATGAGAATTGCTTTCTAATAAGAGCAGAACAAAAGGCCGAGTGCTGTAAAAGGCTACGTGGTGGTCAGCCTGTCCTCAGAAAGCCCGGTGCTGCGAGCTGCCGTGGGAGGGGGCTCGCTGACTGCCGCGGTTTGGGGGCAGCCTGAGCTCCGAGCTCTGACGTGCGGCTGTGAGAACGCTGGGATGCCAGAGATGTAACTAAGACTAATTGGAGTCTCGTGTGAAGCTGCTGAGGAACTGCCTTCATTTTGATGCGGAGAAAATGTATTTCAGTGCATTTATTTAGTACTAAACCGACAGCACCTTCTGCGGAGAAGTAATCCATTTTCTGTTCTCAGAGGAGTTTATTTGGAAATTTTTCTATGAGAGCTTTATTAAATCGCTAAAAAAATGGCAATTGCTTCTTCACAGTAACATGAGAATATTGTACCTAATGAAAACAAACCTTGACATCTTGTATAGCAGGCAAGTGAAGAGACCTCTCCACTCCAGGGTTAACACAAAGGCTTATTGTACCAGCCAGACCCCCTGCCTTTCTGCTTAGTTCTGAAGCCTCTGGAGAGAAGAGAGGGGGTTGGGATTTGGATCTGAGCTTTGTGTATCTGAAACTGGCCGCAGGGCAAGGGGCTTTCCTTTTCCCAGTTTCTAACCTATTTCTTCCTGCTTTTGTACAGTAAACAGTCTGAAATACAGTATCCCAGCCTCTGTGTGTGGCAGTTGAAAGTGAAGGGAGAAGCCAGGCTTCAAAGTAAAAGCGTAATTTGTGCACGTAGGCACACAGGATATTTCAAAACTTTGCACTGGTCATCTCTCACTCCCTGCTGTTTTCTTGTCTCCAACCTGAGCTGAAATGACTGCTCTTTGTCCTCCACCTCTTCTTTTGACATTAGGCATGGGGTCATACTCTGAGACCTTGTAGCCCTTGGTTTACATAAAGCCTATTCATTATTTTGGTACATGCTTTTAAAAGGTATTTACAAGCAGGGAAACCTCCTGCAGAATATCTGAGGAAGCAGTTTTAAGTTGGATCCTCATAGAGTGCCGCGCTTGTGGTAGCGTAGAACCAGGCCTTCTGGTTCTGAGTCTTTGGCCACAAGAATTTCCTTCCACCAGGCATTTCTGCAATGTTCATAAACCCACAGTAGCTGAACAGCTTTCTTGATTGCACGTAAGCTTTTTCTGTTAACTCTATAGGCTCAGGCTACTTTCAGCGTTGAAGATGTTCCGTGTGTATATTTATAAGGCTGTTGTCTTACAAACTGCAAACATCACAGCCCCATAGTGCTGCAAATGAGTTGAATGGACTTGTAGGTACCTAAGTGGAAAGTATGGGACTGGTAGTTCTCCTCTACAGAAGAGGTAAAAGCTTAAGAAAAGAATGATGTAATTGCATGAGTAGGCCAAAAAAAAAATTGTTCTTAGCTCTATTAGTTGAAATAGTCTCGGAGGAGATTGTTTACATGTGCATATTAGAATGAACAGGAATGTAACTTTTGGTTTGGCATAGCTTGAGCAGATGAGCTGCTGTGCTTTGTGCATTTGAGAACTGCAGTCTTCTTGCTGATGGCATCTAAATATACACCTTCCAACGTGGCTGTGGAGCACTGATAGACCCAGGCCTCTGAAGTATAATTGTAGCTGATGCGGAATTTAGGATGGGTTTCAAAAACTGTTAGTTATCAATGGATATCTTAAATACTCTAGCTGTATGTTATTCATGCTGTTTGTGCCCTGGTGAAATGGACCAGGGCTGCTATGTGCAGTTCCCAACTCTTTACAGCTGGGCCCTTCTTCGTATTGCAGTGCATGCAAATAACACTCCACAAGCAAGCACTAACTGCCATTAAAGACATTTTGTCAGGAATTGAGCGCTTCTGTGTTGTGAAAGGGCTTTGGGGTTTGTTAAAATTAGTTTGTGGATACTTCAAAGGCTGTAGCCTCTAACCAGAGTGTTCTTCGTGGCTGCTTAGAGGAGCTGAAATGTGAAGGAGGACTGTTGGTATGTGCTAGAATCTGGCGTTTTATGACTCTATGCAAAAGTGAATGAAGCAGGAAATGTGTGTCATTCGATGACATGGAAAATTATCTTTCCCATTATGGAACGGATAATAGCTTAGTGTTTCTCATGCATAGTATAATCTTGCTTAGTAACCCAGTCTGGGAAGTTGCGAGGATACATCTACTGGCATTGCTATGGCAAATTAAAGAAGGAGTTGTCATGTACTCTAGAAAGGAATGTGGGCAGGCAGTGTATCATCCAATTCCTTTACATATAAGGTAATCTCCTAACTCTCTCTCCAAGGAAAGTGCTACAGCAGCTCTGCTATCTAGTCAGGTTCGGATGATATTAATTCACATTTCCCTGTCTTTGAGCTGGCAGGATTTCAAGAGCTCAGAAGCACTCCTACTAGCAGAAGAGACAGCGTTCACTCTACTTGCTAGTAACTGTTTGCACTTCCAACTCTGTTCTTCAATATAAAGTGATTCATTTCTAGTTAATATCACAGTTCATAAAAATGTGTCTACCTGGGAAAATGTAATATAGCAACAATTTAAAACTCCAGGTTATTTTAAATATTTTTCTTTAGGTACCTGTGGATATCTATTTTCTTTTGCCTATTTCTTAAAGAAGTAGCGAGCCTGTCTTCTTGTTGTCTCATGACCTGTCAGAACTTTGGGAACTGCTGACCTCCTACACCAGAATTTGAAGGAAAGAAGTCTCAAAGATGACTGAGTTCATGCAGGCTTGATGAAAGGTAGCACTCAGAGGGGAGGCTCCAGTGAAAGTGTTCTCAGAGACAGGCAAGCAGCCAGACACATGCTGCGGCAGCACTCGGCTGACCGGTGCACGCCTGTGTGCTGTTGAGGCGTGTGGTCAGCTCCAGATCAGCCACAGCACGTCACATCAGTTTGTTGGAGGGTATGTCATAAGACATACAGGGAAGTTGGTGTTACTGCGGTGGGGGGAGGAAAGGGAAACAGTACAGAGCCACAGCAAACCAGACTTGGTAGGTTCTGTTAGGAACAGAGCAAAGAAGAGTTTTTTTTAGTAATTCTTTGGAACATACAATGAAGAATCAACCCAAAGTCTGGTTTTTATATGCGTTTTGAAAATAATTCATTCAAATTAGTTCTTGTAAAGCTTTGACTAAATTATTTTCCCTTCAGGTAGCCAAGATGTAGATTGCAGGATGTACGGACATATGAACATTAATAAAACGTTGGCTGTATTTTTGGCAGCTGTAGAGAATCTGTGCATTAAGGAGAGTGGAGTGAAAGAAGCTGTTAAATTTGATTCCTTTAGTTTGCTTTGTTGACAAGGCTGTGTCCTGCAGAACATAACGAATGCTGTCACGTTGTCTTAGAGCAGAGGCTTATTATTCTTCCCCCTCTCTCTCTCTCTCTCTCTTGGTTTGAACTATTGTAGGCACATATTTCATGCATTCAAAGAATGATATTATTGCTTACGTTGACAGGAAGGGTAGAGCAGAGTGTTGACTGCATTTAATTGCTTCCTAAATATTGCTGCCTGTGGATCAGCTGCTGTTGTCCATTGCTGCACTAGGGGGATGAGCACCTTACAGTCCCCAGCAGCCTGCTGCTGTTTTGCTTGAAGGGTTTCATCCGCATTCTGCTCCAGGCTGGCAGTGTCCTATAGGTGAGGCATGACAAAGCACAGTACGTGGAAATAGCTGCCAAGGCCTGTCAAAATGCACAGGATCTCAAAGATCAGTGGTCTGTCAGTCGCTGTGGTATGGAGAGAGGCATAAAGTACTGGTGGGCCAGCAGGTGGTGCAATTCCAAATTCACCTTAGCAGAAAGTGAGAAAGAAAAGCAATTTCCCTCTGCGTTGACTTATGTTGGACAGTCTGCTATGCAGTAGGCAGGAGAAGGCCTGCCTGACATCTCATGTGCTTGGCCTGTTGTCTGATCTGTGTTTTTAAACCTGACTGCTGTGTGCCAAGAGCCTTATTCTGCAGATACTTTGGCAACTCAATATTTTGTGTTGCTTATATTTGGTCCTGCAAACAGGGCATCACGGGATTATTTTATAACTTCTTTTCCACTATGTTCAGCACTAGGTTCAGCTCAGCACTACAGGACATTTCACTTATAGACCTACTACATTTTAGTGACAATTTAGGCTGTCATAGCTGTTTTAGTTAGATATTCCTCAAACTGAAATGGGCGTGATCTCCAGTGTGAAAGGCTATATAGTCATACCGTATGAATATGTCAATATAATTTATTCCTCTATGTCCCTTTATGCTGATATAACTGCATCATCCCTTAAAAATGTTACCTTTTAGTTGCATGAGTTTCACATTACAGTAGGTAACACAACTGAATAACGGTGTTTTCAGGCCTTTGTTTTGCAGATAGGCAAGGGATATCCTGTAATCTTATTTATTGGATAACAACTTTGTTTAGATTGTAACACAAATGATTTAACAACAGGTCAAATCATAATGACCTTAGAAATAGACTCCCCTTGAGCTCAGTTCTGTGCTTTAAGTCCCAACAAGAGAAGGTGCATGCCTGTTGAGTTGTCCTCTTTTATGGCTCTTGGGATGTGTGATTCTTTGGCTTAGAGGAAGGAAGGAAGCCTTTGTGTAGCTTTACACTGTCACACAAACGTAACTAACACAAACTCACTTCTTGCTTCCAGCAGCATGATCTAGCTGTTGGTTGGCAGAGGTATTTGTTACTGGATACTCTTTTTTTTAAAGTCGAGTTAGAATATTTTATTGTATTACTATAAAAATAGGTATTTTACGATGGCCATGGGATAATTTTCACATACAAACTAAGCATACTGTCTGCAGTTTCTGCTATGGGTGAAAAGTAGGTTTTCTTAGTCTACTAAGGGGCAAAGAATCCAAGCTTTAATGTCTGCAGTTCCCTCAGGTTAAAAATCGGTAATGTTTGCATAAATCCAACTCAGAATGTCATGATGAGAATAAATGTCAGATGCATGTTATCTGTCAGTCGCTCATTCATTATGTTGCTATAGTATGTTACTCTTCTTCTTGTATTTTTATTCAGTTTTGGATTTCAATGATCCCTTCAGTACTGAAGTTAAGCCACGAATCCTGCTCATGGGTTTGAGAAGAAGTGGGAAGTCTTCCATTCAGAAAGTTGTCTTTCACAAAATGTCACCGAATGAGACCCTCTTCTTGGAGAGCACAAACAAGATCTGCAGAGAGGATGTATCCAACAGCTCCTTTGTCAACTTTCAGATATGGGATTTTCCTGGGCAGATTGACTTTTTTGACCCTACATTTGACTATGAGATGATTTTCAGAGGCACTGGAGCACTAATATTTGTTATTGACTCTCAGGTAAAAAACAAAACAAAACCAAGAAGTGTGTGGGGAGGTGCATTTAAGCTACCTTTGTCTTTTTTTAGCAACGTACAGATGGATTGGAAAACACAGATTCTTCAAAGCAAGTAAATAACTTATGGTTACAAACATGCATTTACAGGAAGTCATGAAAACTTGAAGAGCTGCTTTGGCTATTTAATCTCCCCTTGCAAGATGTTTAAAACAATTAACTGCTTTAATATCTCAGGGTTCTTGTTCAGACTCCCTAGTGCTGACAGCCTCAGATCAGCACATGTGCTAGGTACGAGCTCAGTCTTCTATTATAAGAAATAAAGAACTTAAGATATTTTTGAGCTGTAGCATTATCTAAAGGTAATTACTGTAACATTTCAGATATTTTACACAACTTTCCTGCAGTTTTTATTTTTCCCTCACTAGGATGATTATATGGAAGCATTAGCTCGGCTGCATCTTACTGTGACCAGAGCATATAAAGTGAATCCAGACATCAACTTTGAAATCTTTATCCATAAAGTGGATGGCTTATCTGATGATCACAAGATTGAAACACAAAGAGATATTCACCAGAGGGCAAATGATGACCTTGCAGATGCTGGATTGGAGAAAATTCATCTCAGGTGAGAAAAGCTGCTGTACAGAAACCTTAAGTCAGAGAGGAGCTGTTTCTTTAACAAGTTAATATTTTCTGTTCTCCTGAAGTAGCAAGCAAAAAGATTTTGACCTATGAAGGAAAAGGTTAGTCGCAGATAATTTGTTTGGCTCAGGTCAAATGCAGTATCTTATTGTTCAGTACTGTCTTGAAGAGCAAGATAAGGAGCGGAAATGCTAAAAAACAGATGACAAGCATGCCGGTCCCACCATTTTTTGCTGCTGTCTCTGTCTTGAATTTATGGGCACTGGCAACTTGTAGGATGTGTGTGCCATCTGCATCACTTTTGCCTTTGAAACTGCTCCTTGCCTTACAGTCATCTCCCAGTTACTAGTTCTCCTCAGAGACACGTGGGAAGGCAAAGAGAGAGCACCAGTCTTCTATCTGATGATAGAGAGAATTACTGTAGCAAACAGTTAGAAACAGTGAACTTCCATAGACTACAAACTAGGGGGACATCAAGTTTCTGTATTATTTTTGTTGCTTATAGCCAAGTACAAGCATATGTATAGAAAGAGAACCTGACAACACTTAGAGCTCTTAAAAACTTGACTGTGTCATGCATTTTAAATGGGTCCAGCTTTCAAAACGTTCAGTCTCAGTGGATGTGTTCAGCAGTATTCCTCTTCTGCAGTTTGACAAATATTTTCCTAGGATTACATCATAGAGGAGAATTACATCATGAAGTCCTACATTGGATTCTCATTTGCATTGTCTAGGTGCTTCGTTATTCTCTGTGTTTTGTATAGAGGTGTGGCAAGTATAATGGTGAGAATGTAGTTTCTGTATGAAGGCCTATGCTTCAGTCATAACATGTGACTTTTGATCACAAGGGGTAATTGCATAATTGTAGGCACTTGCTGTTTGACAGTATTTCATTTCACTCATGAAAGGTGCATCATGTTCACAGTATGTAACTGAAAGAAAAATCTGGTCATTTTTTTTTTTCCCAGCTTTTATCTGACAAGCATATATGATCATTCTATATTTGAAGCGTTTAGCAAAGTGGTACAGAAACTGATTCCACAGCTCCCAACACTGGAAAATCTGCTAAACATCTTTATTTCAGTAAGTACTTGTTACATATTTTGTCCGTGACCATCATGCATGTTGAAATATCCTGTTTGTTGCCTTCTGAGAGCTTGTGAGCAATGTGAACATTCAGAGGAACTATCAAAACATAGTTGAAATGCGCTCACACACAGCTAGGCCTCCCTTCGTTGTCTGACAGCATTGCTGAGCTGCTGAGATATAGTATTTTCTGAGCAAAAATGGCACATAAAGTGCATTAGCAGTCATTGCTTTCCTGCTTTTAAGTTCATTTGAATGTTGCAAAGGTCTGTGCTGCATGAAGTTTTTTATGTAGTATTTGAAATTTGTGTTCATAAATTCTTAAAGGAGTGTTACCTGGTCTGACCTCTTGCGTAAGAGAACTGTCTGTAGTAATTCCTAGAATGTATTCTATTTTGTATTGACATTTATCTCTCTTATGAAAACGTAGTCTTAACATTTTTAGAGGTAGAAGCCACCACAGCTTTCACAGCTTCCACAGTTATTTCCAATGCCAGTTAGGGAACTTTATTTATCTAACGGCCTGCTGTTACTGTGGAGGTAATTGCTTGTTCTGCTGCTGCTGGATGTGTGGTCAGTTCCCCTCCTTTATACTGGTTGTGACACCTACCTGTTCCCTCATGGAGTTCCCTCCTAGAGACACATACTAACACAGCAGAAGACTGTCTAGTTTCTTTGCCTGTTTCATTTAGTCAACAGCAGCTCATGAAGGAGATCAACATACTCTTTTTGTGGCCCAAGATTAGAAATGGGAACATGTGACAGTGAGCAAAGGGAAGCACAGTAAGTAGTTGTGAAAAAGGGGAGTTCCACCCTTGGTGCGTTAGTTCAGATCCTAGTGGCTCCTGAAACTGCACTCTTTTTTGTACCTTGCATTAACACTCGTCAAACTTAAGTTTCCGAGCAAGGCATTTTGGTTTGCCTTTTTATGATTCTGAAGTAATGAAAAAATTTAATATCATTCAACAGCCTGTAGGGTAAAATTAGACTTCACAGTTTCTCAGTGTGGGGTGTGAAAACTGGGAGAGAGGGAGGTTGGCTGTTTTGCTGAAAGGGAGAGCTAGGATTAAAGAAGTGTCTTTCCCAAATTAATTTTCTTACTATTAGGCAGCCAATTCATAAGGAATGGTTTATGGTTTACCCCTCTCCACCAAAATGTCTGTAGTCAGTTATCATCCAGCCCTGCATTCCACTTAGAGTAGAAAGATAATGATGGTTGATTATAGTTCTGAAGAAATTAGGTATTATTTTGTATATACTGTATAGTATTAATGAGAGAGCTGGCTGAATGGTAACCTTCATAATTCCAAAACTGTCCTAGTTATTCATATCAAAAGCCTGATCTCCGTACAGGGTCTTCTCACTGTTTGGAGGTGCTGAAAAGTTTGTACCAAACCACTACATGACTTGAGCATGAGCTGTTTCCTGAACGACAACTGTTTGTGCATCTGGGGCACCCGGACTGAAGGCCCCATAGTATCTGGAGTATCAGATATGACTGGTAGGGAAGAACAACTCATTCAAATGAATGGGAAATTTAGAGAAGTATTCCGGAGAGATATGCTCTTTCTTCTGCCCAGTAGGGCCAAGAATCTCAACCTGTTTCTTACCTCCAAATAGAACATAACAGCCAGTGGCATAGAACAAGATGTAGCTGCTTCACTGTGTCCTCAGAAAGCTTGGTTTCTGTTTATAAGTGTGTCTTTCATTTGTAGACAGGATACTCAAATGACTCTTGTTTGCAACCATAGGAAGACTAAACATCCTTCTCTGGTGTAGAATTAGTGGGCGCCTCTTTAGCAACTTAGTGACAAATCAGGTTAGGAATCTTGACATAGATTTTGTTCATGCCTTACTTCAGGAAGCCAGTGTGTTGGTTATCAGAGTGTGGGCGTGTTGGTGTTCTAGTTTGGATTTGCAGCAATATTCATGAGGATGTGCTTTCATTTATGCCCTGAAGACTTCCAACGCAAAAGCTGGTGATTACAAAAATAGATCTGTGATCACCGAGTTCACCTCAGGTTTTTAACCAACTTTTATAGCGCCACAGTGTGTTAGCTCATACAGCTTGTCCATTTGATCATGCTGCTTCTACATTCTTTAGTTTAGCTGCCTGTAACAACTTAAGACTGGTTTGATGTTCAAAACCCATGTAAATTTTGGCTAACACCACCTTCATATAGAGGGATGTCTGTTTTTCTTATTCCTATGGCCTTACCAAGTAGTCAAGTTGTGCGATGTGGGTATGTGTAAAGACTACTTTTTAGGGCCAGTTTCTGACTTAGTCTCCATACTTTCAAGAAAGATAAATGGGCTTATCTTTCTCTAACAGTTGATTTCTCACTGTCATTTTTGCTATCTGTGTGTTAATGATGTCTCTTTGAATAGTAATTTTTACCCAACGCTCCCTGACTTCTCACAACTTCATGGTTATTGTTTTTACTGGTACATTTATCTTGATAAATATCCTCGCAAACATTCTGGCAAATCCTTTGGTTTTGTAATTTAAGGCATACTAAAAACTCCAGCAGATGAAATCAGACAGATCATGCTGGTACAATTTAGTGGTTACAACTACTGACAACCCATCCTACCCTTTTGTAGAGGTTTCTGTCACCATACGAAGTTGAACAGGAGACTTGCCAGTTTCTGAGCAGATCCTACCATGGTGTATCAGTTTCAAGTTAATGCAACAATGGTTTAAGATGCCAGGTTTTACCCTACTACCATGTGTAATTGCTGGCATGGCAGACATCTCGAAATGAAAACCTTTTAAACTGCCACTGCAAGTGCTGACAGGCTGCAGTTGCTAGAGTTCTGAGATGGGTATATCACTTCTCATTGTTAAATGTTACAATATTGTCACTGGCATCTTAATATTTTAAGGTACTTCTTACATGTGCAACTGAATTTCTGCATAAATAATAGAACATTTTATAACTGACTGTTCAAGAATGTCTCTGCAGGGCTCAAGTTACAATATCTTTTGTTTAAAAGTAGTTTTCTTTTTAAGAAATATATTCAGATGGCATTTACAGGTAAATCTGGTGATTAATCTTATTTGGGAACCTCTGTAGAAGTATGTGCAGTGCTGTCCGAATTTACATGTTGTTTGAATATTAAAATTGCACAGCTATTAAATGTGGCCAGAATAACCAAAATAAATACACATACAGTTTTGTTCTTAATGCTAAAAAAAGTGTAGACTCATAGAGCCATGTAAGCTGAGCGGGACCTTTGGGTCAACTTCTGCTGAAAGCCAAGCTGCTATGTGCAGGTTTGCATAGGGCTGGGTCTAGTTCAGCTTTGTGTGTCTCCAAGGATAGCAACTCCACAATATGCTCCCAGTGCTTGACCACTCTTAGGCTCAAATAGGTTGTTTGTTGTTGTTTGTTTGGATTTTTTTGTGCTTTACTTTTTTTTTTAAATAGAATTTCAGCATGTCTTTTGCCCCTTGCCCTTCAACACTTGTTCTGAGAAGAGTTTGGATCTGTCTTCTGCTCATCCTCCCAGTAGATGTCTGTAGACAGCAGTGAGCCTTCTTTACCTCAGACTGCGTAATCCCAGTTCTCTGAGAGTCTCCTTGTATATCGTGTGCTTCAGCTCGTGTACATAGGGTATCTACAGAATATACTTTCTCTTGAATATTTTTTTTCTATTAATGAAGTACAGAAATAAGCCATTCATGAAGTCCTTTTCCATAATGAAATGCAAGAAATTCACCTCTATTACAACTGTAAATGAATATTTCCAACCTTATTTGGATGCCCAGCAGTGGAAGAATTAATACCTAAGGTTGAAATCTTTCTGCTTATTGTGGGGAATTTGGAAAGTGTGAGGGTCACTTTAGTCTCTAATTACATGTTATTCACTTACAAAAGAAAACACAAGAAGAAAACTTCTATAACTACAAAAGAATCATAGAATCACAGAATGGCCTGAGTTGAAAAGGACCACAATGATCATAGAGTTTCAACTCCCTGCTATGTGCAGGATCACCAACCACCAGACCAGGCTGCCCAGAGCCACATCCAGCCTGGCCTTGAATGCCTCCGGGGATGGGAAATCCACAATCTCCTTGGGCAACCTGTTCCAGTGCATCGCCAACCTCTGTGTGAAAAACTTTCTCCTGATATCTAACCTAAACCTCCCCTCAGTTTAAAACCGTTCCCTAAAGCTGAAACTATTAAAAGTTGCTGTGGGTTTTCAGAGTTTTTGACAGTTACAAAACAGTTATGGCAAGGGGTCCAAATCATACTAAAAGGGAGGCCCATATATGAAAAAAATATGGTTTAATGGGAGAAGAATTTTTTTCTATTCTTTGTTTTCACCATCCTACTTGTCCAGTTAGAATAAATTGTAGTTTTCTTTTTATGTCCATTGCTGCAGTCAGAAACAACACCCCAGAATCTTGATCTTGGATTTTATTTTATTTTTTTTTAACCTTGTGTCTCACATTGAAAATAAATGTAATTTATCCAGATGTTTTCTAGAGAGGAAGTTTGGGAACCTATCTTCTATCAAAGACAGAACCATGTGGAAGGTCTTTAGCCATCACAGCTTGCTACAAATACGTCACTGCTCAAAATGAGCTTGATTGCAAATTAAGTCCTGCTAAATCCTTACATTTTGTGCAACAGGCAAGTAGGGAAACAGAAAATCTTGGTACAAATTCAAATATAGAGCTTACATTTCATTTTTCTTTCTTTCTTCAATAGAATTCCGGGATTGAAAAAGCATTTTTATTTGATGTAGTAAGTAAGATCTATATTGCAACAGACAGCACTCCAGTGGATATGCAAACTTACGAGCTCTGCTGTGATATGATAGATGTCGTGATTGACATTTCTTGTATATATGGGTAAGTAAATTGTTTTGTTTTTTGTTTTTTCATGGAGCTATGTACCTAGAATCTAAATGACCTCAAAATAAGAATAACGTGGATGTAAAAATAATGAAAATGAGTAAGGGAGAAGGAGGAAATTAAGGGCCTCTTAGGTGCAGATCACCTGCTAGCAACAGTGTTCCCTGCCCAGCTTCCTTTGCGAGCACCTTCCTCTTTCTATGTGAGTAATTTATTATTTGTGGGAAGGAGTGGGAAGTAGCCATCCTAAAATAAAGGGAAATATTAACTATCTTTTTGTTCCCCAGGGCCAAATTCTGTAGAAGGATTTTACTCATTTTAAATAAATAATTAAATGTGTGGTTGTATGTAGTTGAGTTTAAGGCCTGCAGAGCCCACTAACTACTAAAGAGTTGCTTCGCTCTTCCACCGGTTTTTTGCTTGTCCTTTTTTCCCTGAATGAAGTTTGCATTTTTCTGCTTCCTATCCTTATAGTGTCTGGAGAGCTCTCACAGAATGGCTTAGGTTGGTGGAGAACTTAAAGATCTTCTAGTTCCAGCCCACCTGCCATGGGCAGAGTTGCCAATCACTGGATCAGGCTGCCCAGGATCCCATCCAACATGGCCTTGAATGCCTCCAGGGATTCAATTCCCATCCAGTGATGGAACATCCACAACCTCTCTGGGAAACCTATTCTGGCATGTCACCACCCTCTGTGTAAAAAAATTCTTCCTAGATACAACCTAAATATACCTTCTTGCCTTCAACATTTCTTCGGTTCTCCAGCCATATGGTCATCTTCATGGCCCTCCTCTGGACTTACTCCAACAACTCTTCATCTTCCATGTACTGGGGGCCCCAGGCTTGGACACAATACAGATAGGGCTTCATGAGAGCAGACTAGAGGGAGACAATCCCCTCCCTCACCCTGCTGGCTGCCCCTCTTTTATTGCAGCACAGGGTACTACTGGCCTTCCAGGCTGCAGTAGCACTTTGCTGGCTCATGTACAGCTTTTTGTCCATCAGAACCCCCAAGTCCTTCTGTACAAGGGCCTCTCTCAATGAGTTTTTCTCCCAGTCTATATTCCTGTCTGGGATTTCCTTGTCCCAAGTGTAGCACCTGTACTTGGCCTTGTTAAACCTCATTAGATTCTTATGTGCCCACTTACTGAGTGTGTCCAGGTCCCTCTGGACAGTGTCCCTCTCTTCTGTTGAGTCAACTGCACCACTCAGCTTGGTGCCATCAACTTTCCTTGCAAGTTATGCTGGTGTTTGAAGTGGCTTGGCCAAGTGCAGTGCTAGCTATTTCTGGAAAAGGCAGGGGTGCATTAAGAATTAGTGTGTTAAGGTGCATAGACTTGGAAGCTAAACCACAGTATCTGCTTCAGAGAATGTGGTAGTCTTTGGTAGTCTGTTTACAGATCTTTTATGTTCTTTGAGAAGGTACGGGGGAAAATCCTGGTGCAGGTGTACAATAGCTGTTAGAACAGCAAGAGAACAAATTGTTGAATGCCTCTGTAAAATTTATTTAGTTGTGTGTTCTACTGTACCTTTAAGGTATTAGATTTGATCTCTTCACTGTGCAAGAACTTGTGTTTTTTTTACAGAGGTGTACAATGAAGGATTCGGATTCTGTAGCCTTTTTTGTGTGTGTGGAGAGAAAGATACAGTTCTGTGGTTTAAAATTATTATCAGTATAACACAACAGGGAGACATTCTAGTGAATTTCATTCTGCCACTTTCTCTTATGTAATCATTTAGCATTTGTCATAGAAACCTGCCTGTCAAGGTTTTTAGCTGTAAACTAAAAGCAGGATATTGGAGTTCATTTCTTGCCCTCGGTTCTTGGAACATCTGTGAAACCTTTTACCTTAAAATATTATTGATGCTAATTATTCTGGGATTGGTTATAACTACCCATTTAAGAAGATCTCTGTGTGTGTTCAGGAATGAAAGTAAAATGACAAGGTCCAAAGCCAAGACAATGATTGTCATGGTGTATCATTTGTGAAGGAGAAACGTCTTTGTGATATGATGTTACAAAAGCCAGTGTCTCCTGAGGAAAGTCTCATGATGGTGTAAACTATCAGTCAGCTGCCAATGCTGAAGCAAGGTTATTGGATTTGGAATTATCAGTACAGCCTTACTGGTTCACATGCTTTAGATAAGTTTGTAACATACTGCAATGATTAAAAGAAAACATACAACTTTATGGTAAGTGGTTTGAAGAAAGTAGGGCTCCATGTCAGATTCTTGGAAACCTAATTATCTGATTTCTAGGTGTATTTGAATAAACAGTTTAATCTTTTTGTCTGCATAGTTTATGCGTTGTGGTGCTTGAAGAATTTCCCTGAAAGAATAAAATCAAAATTTCATAAAGATTGAGTTTATCTGGTGAGAGAACCTACCTGGAAATACTTTTAACTCATCCAATGCCTTATTGTGTTTGTCTGAATATTGCCTTTCAGGCTTAAAGATGATGGCACTGGAACTCCGTATGACAAAGAATCAATGGCAATCATAAAACTGAACAATACGACTGTCCTTTATCTAAAAGAAGTGACAAAATTCCTTGCTCTTGTTTGCTTTGTAAGAGAAGAAAGCTTTGAGAGAAAAGGTATTTACCTCTTTCTAATATTACATTATTTTACCTTAAACGAATAAGTTAATGAATAACTCTGATTGTCATTAGCTGATACAGTCTCTAGCTGTATCACAAACATTACAAGTACAACTTGATAGAGCTTACATAACATGGTTAAAGGCATGAAATATTGTGCTGACATTAAGATGAAATCATAAATATATTTGACTGCTTTCTGATAAGAAAGCATACAGTTTATATTCATTGCAATGAAGATTCCATCTGCAACAGTAGAATGTGTCAATTTATCTTGGCTAGCATTGCTTTGTACCTATTGGCACTAGCATAAGCGTTTGGAACAGCTTGCATGCCATAACCAAGCGATAAGTATTAAAACTAGCTGATAGAAATATGTTCTCGCTTTTCTTGTCTTTGAAAGTAGGCTTTTAAAAAGCTGCACATTTGGGAACTAGGCAGCGCTTTTATTTTGCAGTTAAAGTGCCTAACATTTCTTATCCTGCTCTGACCCTAGTCAAGGTCAACACTGAAAGCTTAGTTAATTACCACATTGCTTACTGCTGTGGTGTTCACTGAATTACTGGGCGTCGAATGTCCCAAGGCTGGAAATGAGCATGGAAAAATGAGCCATCATTTTGGCTTGTGACCCACCTCTTGTGATACCAATTCACCAGTCAGTGTCATCGTGTTTGTAAATGCAGTCCTCACGTCATCTCTGCTGAACTGTTTGTCAGGCACTTCAGCTTTTATTTTATAGAACTTTACCTGCTCAAATTTCTCTCACCTATCTGTAGCACTATTACTATCTATAAAAGTTAGATGCTGCCCTTGTAGGTTTTGATGTAAGCATTAAAAAGTATTATTGTAACACGCCCGTTAACAGGACTGTTTCAGAAAAGACACCATGTTGAGCAAATACTTGTTAGGCTTTGTGCGTGCTTGTGTCAAATTGTGCCTACATAATTTGGGACACTTCATGTTGAAGCCAGCGCTCATGAGCAGTACGGTTTGGTATTATAACGTGGTTTTATTTTGGTGTCTGGAAACCAACTGAGTACTTTGTCTGAACTCAAGGGAGAAGGAAAGCAATTTCTGGAGAAAAAAAAAGAAGTATAATATGTTGGGTACAAACTAGGTCAAATTTGTATTATCTCCTGTTAAGGAAATTGAGATGGAAAACACATTAGGAAAGCTTATGGCAGTTAACCCTGTCTGAGCTTATCAGCTCAGTACCAAAACTTTAAAACTGTATGTCAGTATTAAACAATTTATAGCAGCCAATAAGTCTTCTGATTGACTACCGGTACGGCTTTACAGCTTTTCTGTGGGATCACAGTCAGCCCACTCACATGGTAATTTTAACTGCCTGTTATGTATGTATGTAATCTGACAACATGACTGCTGTGCTGGTTTTCTGTTAGAGGGTAAAATAAAGAATAACCGGCTGTTATATGGTAATATACCTGCAGAATATCTAAGTTTCAAAGTTTACATATTATAAAAAAATATATATATATATTTTTTACTACTTGATACATATTTTTATCGTGGTTCTTCTGTGAGATAAAATTGCAAAATGACACCATAATTTGGGAAATAATTTAATTTATATTGTAGTATCCTGAGTGCTTCTCCAAAGCTCTTTATTAAGTTAAAGCTTTCTTATCTGCCAAAGTACTTCTCTTTGTGTTCTCTTAAGACCAGTATGGCCAATATGTGCAGTTAATACAGGATACGATAAGAAACTGTGATGCTCACTGAATTACTTGTATTTATTAAATACACTTCTGCTTAGCACAGAAAAAAATTGCCTGGAGAATTCACTAATTATGACCTCTAGAAAGAATGTGGTATTTCAGTAAATGTAGAATATAAACAAATTTGTGATTACTTCATTTGTGTCAATGTTTTTTTTATTAATATGGAAAACATTTCTGTCTCTGTAGGATTAATAGACTACAATTTCCATTGTTTTCGAAAAGCCATACAAGAAGTGTTTGAAGTAAGAATGAAAGTAGTAAGATCACGAAAACATCAAAGCCACGTGCAAAAAAATAAGAGACCCACTCCCAATGGGACACCAAGAATGCCACTGTAACTGAGGTTTTCTGGCACTGTGGCGAGCTAAGTTTTCATGAAGTTGATGTGACTTCTGCATCTCATTGCACTGAGTGAAGAGGAAAACCAATGGGACTGGTGTATTATATGAATTTTCCCTGAACGTTCAGAAAGCACTGTTTAAATATTTTTATCCAATCAGTTTTGTTTGTTTGTTTTTTTTAATATAGTGAGCACTTTGAGCAAAATGTTGTATATATGAGCATTGAGGTGAACACTTGTAAGAATTTTCTTAATATATGCTGTAAACCTTTTTCATGCCATATTAAGAAAAAAAAACAGCTGTGACAGAAATACTGGGTACATAATTTGCACTTTTTCCATGTTTTCCTTGTGGAGTTGGACTTTGATAAACTTAGTTTTTATGGTGATTTTGATGCATGGCGTCAGGTAAAATGTATGCTGTAGTTTATTTACCTGCTACAATCAAATTGGCTAGTAAACAATTAAGAAAACTTGGTACAATGCCTTTTAAAATTTGTTACAGCTAATAGCTAACATTCAGACTGATCTAATTTTGTATATTTTTTCAATTTGTAATCTGAAAAGTAATTTTGAAGTATTACAGCAATAAGTACCTTACCAGCAATCATAACTGGTAGGTAAATATTCATAACTGGTAGGTAAATATTAGCTTTTATAAAACAGGCTTTTGGCCAAATTTCATCTGGAGTTCTTCGTAACACTGGTAATGCCCTCTGGGTCTACTTTTATCATTTACCTCAGCATATACCACTGAAATACCTTTCTATAAAGACAATTGTTTTGTAAAATGGCTCTATGTTGCACTGGTATTTTTATAAGGTTTTGGAGGAGGGCGGTGTATCCGAAAGGTTGAATTTATGCTGCTAAATTTGTTCTGATAACCTGCACAGTTGTGGCTGATGTGGTGAAGAATCTATGCGTTTCTATCCTGTCATTCAGGTGTACTGATGTAAGTCCTAAAGGTGCAAGCACTAACTTCTGATTCCTTCTACTTATGGGTACATCTGCAATTGAAATCAAAATGAGTACTGGAGAAATCAACCTGTTACACTAATCAGAATATGTTGCTACTTTTAACGTTGAAATAAGCAGATTTGTCACAGGATCTGCCAGGACATCAGAGTACTCTCAAACTTTAAAAATAAGTAAAACTTTCTGAATTCTGTATTTACTGGTTTTGTTTAGTTAATGATACGAAAGTATCGTTCTGAGTTGGAAGAACAACTCTTTTTGTTCTTTCCTCCCAATGCCACTACAAACCAACTGCATACACATTCCAAAAGTGTTGTCAGCAGCTGCTGGGAGTGGGAAGAGCTTGATTTGGAAGGGAGCTTGTAGTACACCAGAATTGGGTAAGGGGAGCTGCACTTTATTCAATCATAAACTTGACTATCCCTACCTGAGATAGCTCTGGAGACAGGAGGGGAGATGGAATTTGAAAGTTTTCTTCTGGTTAAGGCATGTCTGTTAGTGAGTTAACAGCTCCCAGTGTTTGCTGGCTTTTCTTGAAAAGTAAGGAGTTTAACCTGTGAAACAAGTCTAAATTCAGTGGTGATTTTAATGCAAATGCAAAGTTTCTGTATGCTGTACACATCTTACAGCTCTGATACTGCACTGAATACATGAGTTGTGAGAGCCATTTGGCTTTGAATGTAAAGACTCTCCTCACAAGCACCTGCCAGAAGAGAAATTAGTAGTTTCCAGGTCCTTTACTGCTGCCTAACGTGTGTGACTTATTTATCTTTCTGGAACAAAATGGCCATTTTGGCATGAATGTACTGAATACATGGGGAGTTCTTAGAAATAGGTGTTTGCTACTAGATGGATCTAGACTCTGAGTCTCACTTAATCAGGAATGCAGTTCTAGGTGCTGAGGAAGATGAAAGATGTTGAGAATAACCAGAAGTATTGGTCCTGGCAGCAGCGTGAAGGACAATTATGGTAGCTGTAATGAAAGCAGAATGCTTCATAAATTGAAAGAGTTCAATTTTGGTCCAATCACCGCCTGTTGTGTTAAGTGAGGGTGGTTTTTCAGACCAACCCTTCAGTTAAGGCAAAGCTCTCTTCAGAGTTCACCACAGAAATGGTGGGTAAGAGCTGCATTTCCATAGCCCTCCAAACTGGACTTCTATTGAAGTGCAGCCATAATTTTTGACCATTTTGTTGAGATCCAACGTTATTGTGACCCAGACTCAGTCTTTTCTCCCTTCCCTCTTGTCAGGTATATGTGATTATGTGAGATGAACAACACGTTGTTGGACAAGACATTAAGAAAAGCACACTGGCTGTGGTATGATTACTAACTACTGAAGAACGTTGTTCCTTTATATTTGGCCTAAAATCTATATGGTCATGCATACCCTTTTACTTAGTGAGACTATCAAGTTAATTAAGCTTTTCATTTACCATTAAGTTCCCTCCTGAGTTTGACATCAACTGTAACGCATAGTTTAGTGAAGGTGACTTTGGCTAATAAAAACAATCCAATTGCATTTTATCAGAGAGAGCATAATTTCCATCAGTTTTATTCTTCTTCAAATACATTTAACATCGAATGGTAAAATGCATTCATTAGACTCTTTAAAGTTGATGTTTCTCAGTTTAGGCAATGACCTGCATGTAGCATTTCCGAGTAATCGTTTCTATTTAGTATCTCAGGTCTTCACATGCTAGCTGAAGTGATTAAGCACTGAGGTGTACACCAAAGGGCACCTAGAATTCATACAGTAAGTCCTGAGTAGTAGATACCTCCAAAATGGGTAGTCTGTTTGCCAGTTTTGTGTATCATCAAAGTTGTTTGAACATGGGAGCTGCAACTGAACGTGTTGCAGATCTAACCATCTTGAAAACAGTTTTGGAATAAACCCAAACCAATTCAGTATCTGTACTGAATTCAGTGCTGAATTGTATGCATCACGTTACATAGTGATCTTTGATGCTGCAGGTTTATCTCAAATGGCTTAAATTAAATACTTTTGTTTCTAGGCGTTTAGGTTTTGTTTTGTGGTTTTTTGGGGGTTTGTTTTTTGAAGTTGTGAGAAGAGGGAAGGACTCTTAATGGATTGTTTCTTTTCATTTGCTCTCTCCCTGGCATTGTCTGCAGTAGTTCTCTTGTTGTGCTTTCTCTGTGTTGATGATTCATCGCAGAAAGGTCAGATAGGCGGTCCTTGCCTGCCTGTTCTCCTTGGCTTCTAGGCATTAAGATCTACACATGCGGTCTTGAGCTAAAAATCTACTGAAAGCATTGAGTAAAAAAAAGAAATCTAAATTGTGTATCATCCATTAAATAACATCCTTAAAATATGTTTAGGTGATCTTGAAATACTGGCACACCGTCCAAGCATATGTTTATATTTATGTTATAGTTGGTGCTGACGGTCATATTTTAAGCATTTCTCAGTTGGCTCCAGTACATATTTTAAAAGAAAAGTTTCATGAAGAGAAAGTTGTCTGGGAAGAAGAATGTTGTAATGCAAGAGTCTGTTATGCTGTCTCTCGGACAAAACTAACGTATCCTTGATAAGGAAAGGAAATACTCTGTCAAGAATATTTCTTTATAACAACGATAGGAGCTGCTACCACCGTATCATCTGTTTCAGCATTGCTGAATACCATCAGGCAGAGAAAAAATAAAGTCCTTTGTTTTTTTTTCCACCCCCCTGCCCAACTAAACATGCAGTAGCCTAAATTGAGAAGGTTTGGGATTACTGTTAACAAACACTTTGTAGATGGATGCAAACATGATAGACAGAAGAATAAAAGAATAGCCTGGCCTAGCTGTAGTGTACAAAATGCTGGCCAGGAAATGACCACAAGCTTATCATGACAGGATGTATATTAAACTACACAAAGGTGGGCTGGATGAGCACCATATGGTCCATATAGTAGTGCTACAAAACTACGTTACAGGGCAGTATCAGAGCTGCCTTAGTTATGGCCATACTCACCTTTTGCTTTTACTCAGAGGGTTTTTGTCTCCACTCAGTGCAGCCTAAAATCCATTCTGGATTCTGCTGACCTAAAAGGTAGCATTGATACAAACATAAGCGAGTATAAATCAGACATAAACTCATTGCGATTGGAAATCTGTTTCCAAATCAAGAAGGCTGTGATATTCTGAAGCCTCTACTCAACACAGGCATTGCGAGCAGCCTGGCTACCTCTAAGAGGAACTCAGCCTGTCAATGAAAGGGTTATGAGTTGTGGGAATTGCATTGATTCCCTGAGAATGCAAACATCGGAGAGTGCTGCAGTCCCAACTTACTTCCTTGTTAAAATCTTTCACCAGCACTTCTAGGGTTTCTAGAAGCCCCACTGTCAGCTTTGCAGTGGTAACCCTCGAGCCCAGGAACCTGTGATACAATTCGTACTTGTTCTGCAGTTGAATTGGTTGTTACTTTGAATTTCCCAATGGTGCTCATGCCTATTCACATCAGTTCTGGGGCTATTTATTTTGATAATTACCAGAGCCATCTGAATGCAGGAACCATCATCTGTTCCAACTGCTTTTGTAAAACTGCATATGGAGAGTACAGGGATAGGCTTTCTGTGTAAAGGCTTCAATAGGAACAAATGGGAAGGATGTCACCCCGTCCCAGCGGCCAATATCTTCATCTCTTCATCTTGCACAGAGGGATGCAACCATACTCTGCTTTTCTGCAATGCTTTTTTCAATTACCTGGTTGCCCTCTGGCGAGCTGAATGGTCTGATCCACAAATTCCTTCTTTTCTAATACTCCCTTCACAGCTTCTTGAACTCGTTTCAGTTGCCAGTGTGACGTTCATCTCTGGTCTCACACTGTAACTACTAACTGCAAACTGTGGGAGGGGAATGTTGGTTCAACCTTTCCAGTCCTGTTCCTTCAGTAATTTTGTCTCATGTTTCCATTGCACACAGTTGTATCTGTAGAGCAGCAGGCAGCATTCCAAGTTCTGCAGTTCTTCATAAAGTCCGTAATACAGCCACTTCAGCTACTGCCTCTTTCAGAACAGCACCAGCATCCTGTAAGTCTCCCATAGCCTCCATTTCTGCTCTATATGGATGTCTTTGATGCCATTGGGTACATACGTGTATTTCTGCTAACCACCTGAGAAACTCCTGGCTGTCCCACACAGCTATGTGCAGCTGGCAGAGATGACTGATAACTAAATACATCTTGGTTAATGACATAGTAAGCTTTAATCACCTTTATACTGATAGTAAAACACCTTTTGAGGAGCTATAAAATGAGAAACTGCTCTTAAATCCTTTATTGGCACTGCTGAATCAGCTGTAGCTGTATACAAGCAGCTGTACAAGCAGGTACAGGCAAGAAGTTCATGTTAGGGTCCCGAGGAACATTTCTGGAATGGATGGGGATATGAATTCTGTTTGGTAGCAGTCCAACAGGAAGAATCCTGACTGCTCTGTAATCATAAAGACAGATGCTGCATTCCCAGAAGGAAGCTTATGGGAGTAAGTTAAAGCAAAAGGGCATCTGGAACAATTCACATAATGAAAAAGTATAAAAAAAAAAAAGTAACTCCCTGCTTAAACTTGGGTCTGAAGAGGGAGGAGTGTGAAAAGCTGGTTATGTGGTAGAGGTCAAGGGATATGCCTGGCGTTTTATCCCTATATAGTGGCGTAGGAGCAAAATAATCTTAGATTGGAGCAGTTCGTAACTGCTCTCCAACAGCTCTCTGCAACTTTCAGGATAAAGAAGGTGCACTAGAGAAAATGTATTCCATTATTGTCTGAAAAGCAGATTTGATGCCTGGTTAGCAATAAGTCAATCATCACACGCTCAGGAAAGATACTGCTTATTTATTTCAGGATTGCACAAGCCGGGGTGCTCGGTGGTTTCCCACAGGTCAAGCACATACACAAAACTATCTGCTCAGTATTTACAAATAAAAGTTACACAGTTAGTAACTTTCCAGTCCATTCTCATGATGATGGGTTAGTTATTTTTATACAGTTAAAGGATTTGCAGATCTTGTGTTTTCTTGCCCAGTTGGCAATGTCCTCCAGGTATCCCAATTAATTTTCCCTTCATGGGCTACTGGCTCTGGGAAGTCCCTGATTAAGGAAATAAAAGATTTATTCTTCTTATACCCGATACAGTGGTAGCTCAGTTTGTTCAGAATTTGCCTTTAACATTACATGTAGTTCTAAAGATACAGTAGGTAGATCAGTGAAGCCAGGAATTGCGAAGAGCTGTCACTCAGCAGCTTTGGCTTCAACATACGCCTTCTCAGATTTATTCTGAACCAAGAAACCATGTAAAGTATTACAGCTGTGGTGCCAGTGAAGAGTGAGCCAAGTGACTGGAATGATTCTTCTTGTTATTTGGGGAAACAAAAAGGTGAAGTCAGTATGTCTTTATCCTGATGTCTTGTAATGCAGGCTACTGCAAGGTACTTCACCAACTCAGCACTGATGATCCCAATCAAGCAATTGCTTGCCTGAGCAGTTATAATGATCTGGTAGATGGTTACTTTCTTCTCTTTGTTCCATTTCTGAAATAATGCTAATTAAAAATCAGCTGGCAAAGCCACAGGTTTTATGAAGTAGCTGTTTCAGAACTAAGCCTGGTGAAAAGACAGTAATTGCTTTCCTTTGAAGTTCAGTGCATCGGTGCAATTATTACAGGACATTTGGTTACACAATGCTGTGCTTGTTCTGTCAGTGAGGAGGAGGTGCGCTCGTATCCGTATTTAACAGGTCTGAATTCACATAAAAGATTTTAAAAACCAGGACCGTATTAGTCATCAATGAACACAATAATGATTTCTCCCCCAAGTGAGTCATATTGGTTCTCACTGATAAGACAGACATATTAATATTGTATTCTTTAATTCCATTAGAGTTTAATCCTGCAGCCAACTGTCTGTACTGAAGGAGTAGCATTACAAATGAGGCATGATTGAGAACTCGAAAAACTGGAGTATGAATGATTTTTAAAAAGAACTAATGTATTTTCTTCTATGGTCTCAAACTTTCTTTAAAAGAAACAATTTGTGGCTGAACTTAAGAGGCAGCATACCAAGCAGAAAGGGATCCCGGGGGTGCTGGCTGATGGCAAGTTGAATGTGAGTCAGCAGTGTACTCTGGTAGCTGCAAGGGTTAACTGTACCCTGGGGGCATCAGGCCCAGCATCATCACTGGGTGAGGGAAGGGACTGACCCCCCTGCTCTGTGCTGTGCAGCCTCACCTTCAGCAGTGGGTGTGGGTTGGGCACCACAATATAAAGACATGAAACTATCAGAGAGTGCCCAAAGGAGGGCTTTGAAGATGGTGAAGAGTAGATGAGGTCCCTGGGTTTGTTCAGCCCCAAGGGGAGGCCTCATAGCAGCCGCAGCTCCACAGAGGGAGTGGATGGGCAGTGTTGAGTTGACAGTGATGGGGTTTGAGGGAGCAGCATGGAGCTGTGCCAGGAGAGGGGAAGCTGGGTGTGAGGGACAAGGTTTGCACCAGAGGGTGGTCAGGCCCCAAGCTGCCGGACTTCAAGGAGTGACTGGACAGCACATAGGGTTTGAATTCTGGGTGGTCCTGTGTGGAGCCAGGAGCTGGGTTCAATAACCTTGCAGGTCTCAGGATATTCTGTGATTCTATACAAAAAACACTCCGAACTGTCACATTATCTAACTGAATTCCAAGATCTAAAAAGATATACTGTAATGCATCAAATCTAGGGGCAAAACCCAAATAAAAGTCTTCAATGTTTATTTTTTTTTACCTGTATTGGGAATAACAAGCTTATATAATAACACTAAAAACACAGGCAGGGCAATCTACACCTGCCATCTGTTTCAGGTCAGATGAACTGTGCTATAGAAGTTCCCGGTTTGCTCCAGCAGTGAACCTCTGGGAATTGCTGAAATATTTATCCACAGTCTGCAGTTGCCCAGGGGAATTCTGCCCACGTGGCCACTCACTCTTTCGCAGTAGGCATGGCTGCAATTCAAAGGTTATGCATGTTATCAGACCTTATGATTTGTCATTAATTTTGCAATACTTTTTTTTTGCAATAGAAAGGCCCACTGGCTCCTTTGCTCTAAAGCACGGTGCTTTACAGAGCACAGAACTGCTGTTTGCATGCCAAAGGAAAAAGAAAAGAATCAGTAGACCACAACTGCAGGAAAGCATTTAGAAACACGAGCAAAATCATCTCAGAAAACAGAGATTGAAAGAAATACACCTTAGAGTTTTTTGTGTGTCGAACTGAAGGCACTACTTCACTGTAGATGTCGAAAGTGATTATTAGTGCTGTTTTCAACTAGTTTGGTGAAGTTGTATGAAATCTGCGAGATCCAGTACGGCATTTAGCGCATCATTAACTAAGGAAATCTGTGTGTTGTAGCTGCGTCCTGGCAAAGTTTCAGTTTCTATATGCTTCAGCTGAGCGTGTTTCATTTTCCACCAGGGGAGATCGTATGACAGGATACACAGCCGGCATGAAGTGCTGTTCATGTCTGGGATTTGGCTGCAGTTTTGCTGGTATATTTGGCATTAATTTAAAAAAAAAAAAGAAAAAAGTTCTGGAACAAAATGGCCCCTCTGTGCAAAAGTCTAAACAAAAGGGAGAATGAAAACACAAACAGGGCTTTCGCGGTCACATGAAGGAAGGGGAGGGAAGCTGACTCTCTATTTTGGCAGCAATGACTATGCACAGGCTGCGCAATGCTTGCTCCTATCTGTCACACGCAGCCGGTGACGAGCAGCACTGAGAAAGTAAGCCCCAGATTTCTGTCCGTGCACACATTACAACACTGCCTCGCAGGCATCGGGGGTTTCACAACTGAGTCACCTGGCAGCGTTCGTCGTCTGTAGCCTCAACTGTCAGTCAGGCAATGAGTCTGAAAATAAAAGCAGTCTCTTACTGCTAGCTCTGTGCAATTGCTTGCGGTTATCCAGCACCAATACAGGCCATGACGTAGCTTAATTAAATAGAGAAAACATTACATCCCTTCAGTGGATTTCTGTTTCTTAACATTTATGTCTATTCAGCTTATTTTCAGTAGTGTTGAGCTGCTATGCAGTTAATGAAAAATATATATATTTAGTTAGAAACCCCAGTTTCATGTCAGTTACAGGTGCTTCCTCCTTGAGTTGTATAAAATGTAAATGCGCCAGCTTCAAAACCAGAGCCCAGAAGAGAACGCTGAACTCTACTGCTCTAGTTCATAATAAATATCACTCTTCTCAACTTATTGCCATGATTCCAATGATCATACTGCTATTTGAGATACCTTCTATCAAAGTAGATCCCAGATGGTTGTTTGTTGTTTGTTTTTTTTTAACATAGAATTCCAGATTTCTGACTGCGAAATGCTACTGTGCTCCTTCAGGGCAGGACAAGATTCAGTCAGATCCCAGAGCCCTTCTCCCATCGCATGGCAAGGTGGCTTGGGCAAGAGAGGAAAGCTGGGACATAGCTGTTAAGAATGACTGTAATGGTTTGTGAGCGTGGCACCCAGTGCCCGCAGCTTGCCATCTCCATAGAAAAGTGACCAAGGCAAAATCCAGAGCAATTAAAGAACTAGAAATAAGAGTGTCAAGCTTATGTTGTTGAAGACACAAGCATGTAAAAGCTCACATTTCTTACACCTTCCAGTGAATTAACAGAAGACCAAAACTGCTGAGAACGTGACCACTTTAATTTGGTATTCCTTTCCTTAGTTTCAAGCTGATTAAAATGCTGTCCCAAATGTATTGAGGCTGTTACCAGGCAGCAGAGAAGCCAATATTATAAGCGCAACCAAAATTTCCTCCAGTACTGTGAAATGGAAAAGGGAATCTGATCTGCTCATCAAGTCAAGCTTCTGCTGGTAATTCTTGACTAAACCAATGGTCATTGGTGTGTGACCCTGTCTCAGCCTTGTGCGATCCTGAAAAGAAACAAGCATGCATATTGCATCCTACAGCACTGTTAGCTGTTTTGGATGAATTGTCTGTTTGGCAGCAGGGGTGGAAAGCCAATGGTTTTAAAAGCATCCCGCTCTGGCTGTGAGGTCCCCAAGTTCCTTGTGCTGTGACAGGCAGCTTGAGATGGAGAGGCATAGTGGGGACAGCAAGGCCGTGTCCCAATGGTTGGACTCCTTGCCTTGGCACAGCCCATTTCCACACCTCTCCCCTTTCCAGGCGCGTGCAGGGTTGCTACTCTGGAGCACCATGTTGCAGGAAAGAAGAGGCAATGCTGCAAAGAGGGAACAGAGAGCAGTTGAGCCCCGGGCCTAGTGGCTCCAGTGTGGCATCACTGCCATCCACGTACACTGGGAATGGTGGTCCTGCTCGGGCCCTGCATTCCACCTGCCAGGACTTTAGTACTGAACACGTTCCTCCCAGGAACGCGTGGTGGCACTCCGTTCCGAAGGCTGCCAAGCCCGTGGCAGTGTGAACGTAGGAGCCCACGCTCTCAGCCCGAGGCTGCCATCTTTCCTCTTTGCCGAAGGATCACGCCCGCAGGCCGTTGCCACACCGACCTTTGGCGCAGGCCGCGCGCAGCCAAGAGCCGCGCAGCCCGGCCCTGCTCGCGGGGCGGCCCTGGGGGCGGTGCCGGTACGGCAGGTGCCTCCCTCCGCCACGTCAGGGGAGTTTCCCGAGGCGAGGCGGGCCGGGCCGTGTCTTCTTCCTCCTCGTTTTCCCCCGGCCCCCGCTACCGGAGACGCTGTGGAGGGAGAGCGTGCCGGCTGCCATGGAGGCCCGCTACAATCTCAAGAGCCCGGGTAGGCCGCAGCAGGCCGCCTTCGCGCCGCGGGCTAGGCGGGCGGGATCGGGGCCGGGCCGGTCTGGGGCGGCCGAGCGCTCGCTCAACAAAGGGCAGGACTGCGGCCCGGCCTCGGCTCCACAGGGGTACGAAGGCCGCCGTGGGTGGGAGGAGACCGGGCGGGTTCGGGCCGTGCTGCTGATGCCGGTTGTGCAGGGCTGGGCTGGTCGGCCGGCGGTGCTTGGAGGCGTTGGATGTCTCCTTGAGTGGAGCACAGAGTATCTCGGGGCGCTGCCGTGTGTGTATGTCCACGCCTTTTTATGCTTGTCGTGGTTAGTGGATGCGTACGTTGGAACTGCTGCCTGCTGGTGTGCGAACGTGGCTGTGCCCGTGCTGCCAGCTGTTTGTTGGCTCCTCGGGCCTGCGCGTGGGGAGGGTCAGACGCTGACGTTGGCTGAGCCTTGCAGTGAGGCTTTTTCGTAAGCTGCTGTAGAATGTTTTTATGTGCTGCACCCACATGCGCGTGTATACGTGTGTTCGGGGGGTTCTGCAATACAATTCGTGTGTTGACAGCGCTAGGCAGTATTTTCAGTCCTTAAGCGAGGAGTTTTCTCAGGTGAGTCAAGTTATGTTCTGAGAAACAGCACAGAAAGGGCAGAAGGGGTTCCTCTTCCAGCAAGGGCCCAGAGGCCAGGTGGGCTCCCTTCTGCAGGGCCATATTGGGGCAGCGACCTGTCGGTGGCTGCGTGCCTCTGTGGCTTCTTAAGCAGAGCTTCAGGGATTGTGAGAGCTGGTGCCTTTCTGGGTCAGTTGCCCTGCCCTGTTGCCCCAGCCCACCTTTGGGCAGCAGGTGTTATCAGCTTCCTGTTACTGTGATGAATACTGTCCTATTGCCAGCATGGGAGGTGGGGAGAAACTTAGCATCGAGATGACTTGTGCTTTGCAAATGCAAATGACAGGCTTCACAGAATTATAGGGGTTGGAAGGGACCTCTAGAGATCATCGAGTCCAACCCCCCTGCCAAAGCAGGCTCCCTACACCACGTCGCACAGGTAGGCGTCCAGGCGGGTCTTGAATATCTCCAGAGAAGGAGACTCCACCACCTCCCTGGGCAGCCTGTTCCAGTGCTCCGTCACCCTCACCGTAAAGAAGTTCTTGCGCACATTCGTGCGGAACTTCCTATGCTGGAGTTTCAGCCCATTGCCCCTAGTCCTGTCCCCACGCACTACTGAAAAGAGAGCAGCCTCGCCACTATAGCTCCCACACCTCAGGTATTTATAAACCTGGATCAAGTCCCCTCTCAGCCTTCTTTTCTCAAGGCTAAACAGACCCAGTTCCCTAAGTCTCTCCTCGTAGGGGAGATGGTCCAGGCCCTTCACCATCTTTGTGGCCCTCCGCTGGACTCTTTCCAAGAGATCCCTGTCTTTTTTGTACTGGGGAGCCCAGAACCGGACACAGTATTCCAGATGAGGCCTCACCAGGGCAGAGTAGAGGGGGAGGATCACCTCCCTTGACCTGCTGGCTACGCTCTTTTTAATGCACCCCAGAATGCCATTGGCCTTTTTGGCTACAAGGGCACACTGCTGGCTCATGGCCAACCTGTCGTCCACCAGGACGCCCAGGTCCCTCTCAGCAGAGCTCCTCTCCAGCAGGTCTTCCCCCAACCTGTACTGGTGTATGCAATTATTTCTACCGAGATGCAAGACTCTACACTTGCTTATGTTAAACCTCATCCGGTTTCTTACTGCCCAGCTCTCCAGCCTGTCCAGGTCTCTCTGAATGGCCGCACAGCCTTCAGGCGTGTCAGCCAATCCTCCCAGCTTCGTGTCATCAGCAAACTTGCTGAGGGTGGCCACTATCCCCTCATCAAGGTCGTTGATGAAGATGTTGAACAAGACTGGACCCAGCACAGACCCCTGGGGGACACCACTAGTCACAGGCCTCCAGCCAGACACCACACCGCCAACGACAACCCTCTGCACTCTGCCAGTCAGCCAATTCTCGATCCACTTCACCGTCCACTCATCTATCCCATAAATAGGCTTGTTCACAAAGCATGCCTCTTGTTTATTGCTAAGTTATGTTTTTTTTCCTCTCCTTGCTCCTCACGCCCAACTTACATAACTGAATAATGAGGCGCAGGAAGCAAGTGATGTGCTTGTTCTATTATAAAATACCAGGAAGGCAGATCTGGGGAGGGGGGGGGTTTGCTTTTTAAGTCTCTGATATGCCGCACATGTGTGCTTCAAGGGCAGGCAAATATACTCGCTAGTTCAGGTTTGCCACGTCACTGAAAGTAGTGGTGGTGATGTACCTTTGGGATCATGGCAAATATTTGTGGTTTCGTTTAGAAGCATTTGCATTTATCCGCTCTGTTGTTACCAGCTTCTCTTATTTTCAAGTGAAAATTCTCTTTACTTACTTGACTTTTCACCACCTGTGCTGTTCTATTGCAAAACGAACCTCTTTCAGGAAAAATAAATGACTCATACAGCGGGTCGCTATTGCTTCCCCAGATCGAACACGCTCTATAGCATATGGCTGGTGAAAGCCTGCTAAAGGTTTGCTTTAAATTGCTTGTTTCAGAAGCCACACTAAATCTTCCTATAAAATTATGAGCAGAAGATATTAAATACCGAAGCCTCAAGTAAATGCTGTTTCTTCAACCATTATTACCCGTGAACACGAGTTCATTATTATTACACACAGCACTTAGTCTGCCACTTCTTTTTGCTAAGCTAGTAGATGGGCATATTCAGTTATTTAATGTTGCTGTATGTTTTACAGATGTGTTTATAAGTGTATAGGTTTGGTTTTTTTTACAGTTGCCATTCAACTGAACGCTGAAGATAGAAGTGCACAATGCTTTAATTTTAAGGTGGCTTTAATTAATGTAAGTGTACTTGAAATACTTGATAACGAATCCACCATGTTTCCCGTTTCCAGTAATGAGAAACACGAGTTGGCATTGGGGCCTGTCCTTTTCCGTGTCTTTACTGATAACGTGGATGAGGACATTGAGTGCACTCTCAGTGAGTTTGTAGATGACACCGAACTGGCAGGAAGTGTTGATCTGCCTGGGTGAAGGAAGGTCCTACAGAGGGACCTGGACAGACTGGATTGCTGGGTTGAGGCTAGTAGGATGAAGTTCAACAAGAGCAAGAGCTGGATCCTGCGCTTTGACTTCAACAACCCCAGGCGATGCTACAGACTCGGGGCAGAGTGGCTGGGGAAGTCTTTGTAGAGGGAAACAGATCTGGGAGTACTGGTTGATGCTTGGCTGAACACCAGCCAGCAGTGTGCCCAGGTGGCTAAGAAGGCCCATAGCATCCTGACTTGCATCAGAAATAGTATTGCCAGCAGGAACAGGGAAGTGATCGTCCCTCTGTACTCAGCTCTGGTGAGGCCACACCTTGAGTACTGTGTTCAGGTTTTGTCTCTTCCCTGCAAAGAAAAACATTGAGGCCTGAAGAGTGTTTGGAGAAGGGCAGCAAAGCTGTGAGGGCTCTGGAGCACAGGTCTCATGGGGAGCGGCTGAGAGAACTGGGATTGTTTCCTCTGGAGGAGGCTCAGGGGGAGACTTTATTGCTCTCTAGAACTACCTGAAGGAAGGTTGTGGCAACGTGGGTGTTTTGTTCCAGGTGCTGACTTCTTTTAATTAAGAATTCTTTTAATTTTAATTAAGGATTCTTTTAATCAAATGTTCTTATTTAAAACGTGTTCTTTTCTAATTGCAAACTATTTTTGAAAAAGTCCACTACCACTTTTGAATAAACTTTTCCGAATCTTTGTAAGTAACGTTTATTATTATGTGATTCTGTGTTTCTGTCTGCTCAGTGGTTGTAAAGAGAGCAAACGTTACTTACAAAGATTCGGAAAAGTTTATTCAAAAGTGGTAGTGGACTTTTTCAAAAATAGTTTGCAATTAGAAAAGAACACGTTTTAAATAAGAACATTTGATTAAAAGAATCCTGGGGTTGTTGTTGTTGTTGACCTTGAGCCAAATTCTGCTGTAAATCTGTGACAGGAGCCGAAGTTCTTTGGTGATGCTACATGGGCACTGTTTCTGTGAGTAGGTGCATTACACTGGAGTCGTGACAAGGATCAGCTGGTCTTTCTGGTACCCTTCATTTTCTGTGTGCTTTCAGATAGCCCACACTATGAGTACCATTGCTGCACACCTTTGTCCTGATGCCAAGCAGGGCAGTGCCACAGGTGCTTCAGCAGCTCCCATTTACCCAGAGTGGTGCATTGGAAGTGCTGTGGGTCTGGGCTCGGCTGGTGCACAGAGCTGCTGCTGGCTCTTGTCACCTGTCCTCTGTAGGGGTGAGGAGGTGTGGAGCAGCCACCTGAGGCTGTCCCTCACATAATCAATGAATGTGATTTTGTTGTGATTTTTTTTTAACTCTTCCCCAAAGGATCATTAATCTACAAAAGAAAAAATTTCCCACTCTGTGCTTCGGGCTTCTTTGTATTGCCTCAATAAGGCAAAGCCTCTTAAGCTTTTGCTTCATATTTTTATTTCTGTTCTTGGCACTTCTAAAAGGACAAGCTGCTTTCTGTCTTGAAATTTCAAAATGGATTAGGCAGTGTATATCAACCTGCTACCATATGGCTGATAAACCATTCCTGGGAGTAGTAAAGCTCAGTGCACTGAAATGCAGACCTCATCCTCTTTGTGCTTTGAGAACATCCCTATTTCTGACATTTATGACAGCTACTTGCAATAAGCGCTTTACCATTTTTATCTTTATTTTTACTTTTTATCCCTAAGTACTGTGACCCTCAGCCTGGATGTCAAACCTTGCAGCCACTCTCCTGCAGTGACAGGATTCCTTGGCCTCCTACTTCACGTGGGACATTACCAGTCTTAGGAGCAGGTGTCAGCACAGACACATACACAAAACTGCAAACAGCTGCTTAGTGGCTCACATCGAACCTGCAAACAACAGTGGTGGTGTTTGTTTTAATTTGGAGTGAGTTGTTTCCTTTTAGCAGGGCTTCTTGTGTAGAAATGGAATGCTGTGGGACTGAGGGGCTGCAGACAGCAATGAAGTGAGACATGGAGCGCATGTCCTGTATTTGCATGCTGTTGTTGGTGCCCCTGGATCTTGATGCATGAGGAGCATCATGTGCCTAGGTGATGATCCTCTTAGCTGTCATCTTTAATTCATTTACTGCAGGGTGAAGAAACGCTTTCCTACAAACTATACTTTTCTCTCCACTCTGTATTTCTGTGCAAGTAAGGAAGCATTTCATGCCACCAAACGTGGAGTTCTTTGTTACTAAAAAACAGTCAATAGAAAGTATAGGAGATATGTAGAATGGATGTTAGAAGTGGAGGCAGGCTGAAGATGTAGTTTGGTCTTAGTGTATTCAACAAGCACCTTACACTTATAAGCCTTATCCTACTTTGCATTGGCTGAACAGTAGTTTGGAAATGTAGCTCCCTGTTCTGAGGGAAACAGAGAGTGAAGGTGTATTGCTCCCGAGGGTGAGAAGAAAGAGAGTAGGCTCAATAAAAGCATTCCTATTTGTTTTTCCTCTCCATTCTCAATGCTCTGTATGAGTGCAGGAGTCATGTGGGTCTTGGGAGAGGATGGCAGCGAGGCCCCAAAGTTACTGAAGCAGGAGCCAAACATCTGCTTAGCGAGTGGCATCCTTGTGTCTGCTTTCTTTTACATAGACATACAAGAGTGACTTCTCTAGTATTAGTGAAACTGTTTTGAATACATTAAGCTCTTTGAAGCAGTACTGAAACTGAATTAGATGAATTAGTTAGAGATGGCTTTTTAAGATGTTTACTTGAGACCAGCTTTTGAATTTCATATGCACTTCGCCCATTCCCCTAATGCTGGAGGAGGTAGGTTTGGTAAGGTGGTCACCAGTGGTGTGGGTTAGTGCTATGAGTTGCTTGTGCTATTGTCTTTCTAGTCCAGATTTTCAGTCTTCCAGAACATCTTTGCATGTAATTGAGCATTGGTCTGATGCAAGTTTTTTGTTTTTTTAAAAAGTGCTTCTGTTGCTGAATTTTCAGAGTAGAAGTTTTTATTCCCATCATATATAGAAGCAGTAGGGAATGCTTTGGTAAAGAGTGTTAAAGAACCAGGCTGTGGAGCATGTTTTCCGCATCGGTGGCTTAAAGGCTGGGGCAGCTGGAGCCTTCATCTGTCTTCTCAAGGTGTGATTCATGGGTGGATATGACTGGGGCGTGAGCTTTTCTTGCAAAACAAAAGTGTATCTAAGTCCTCTAAGGAAACTTTAAATGTTGTCTCGGTTTAGAATTGAGCGACTGTAAACAACTGTGTAAATTTTATGAAAATATGGTCAGTTTTGGGGGGGGAAAGATGTACAAAAATATAAAGGAATTTAAAAAAAATCTGGTTGAAAGCATGTTTTAACTCAGAAAAGTGAGGTTAAAAATGAATAGACAGGAAGAATGCAGAAGTGGAGCATAAAAGCTTTAGCCATATGCTGCTTACCTGCAGGTCTGGTTATAGTCTTATTTCTAGAGTAGTTACCACTAGGTTACCCTATTTCCAGAGTAGAAGACACTGTTCTGCAGAAGAATTATAACTTATTTCATGTAACTTTCCTGACCCCTCCCCACCCTGTTTATTGTTTTGATTACTGTCATTGCATGTAATTGGCAGGTTTTAAGCTGTCCAGGAAAATCACATCTGCAGTGGAGCAACCCACAGTTACCTGGTGTCACTGTGCAGGTCACACACAGTTGTGTTAGGCTCCCTGTGTGTAGTTCTAATTAGCAGGTCTCTAGAGAGTATAACATGCCTTGAAAAAGTACAATTCTCCACGTAACAGAGCTGCATAACTCAGCTTGAAATATTAGGGGATCTCCAGCTTTATGCCGGTTCTCTACTTTGTAAATATGTGTGTTTGATCTTCCTTGAACAGGAGAACTGAAAGTGGGTGGAATGAAGTGGTTGCTCTTTTGAGGCAGGTGCTGTCACACACAAGCCTGGTCACTTAAATAAAGATTTGTTTCACTGATGATCCTGTGGTCACGTTTATGTGTGTAAGATGATTTCCTTTTGCTTGAGGACATTGCAAGAGCTGAGCCTTGCTGATTCAAGGCTGCACTGATGTGGGCTTTACGCCATAAGTTGAGACTGCCTCGCTGCTCCCCTTGCCCTGGAGCTCTGCGATGCTACTTTGTGTGGATGTTAGAACAGGTCTTTAGGAAGCTTGTAGTGATGCATGAGGCTTTTGTTTTCTGAGTGTTAGAGTCTAGGCTTCCAGTGTGCAAAAGTGTCTCCTTCCTTATGCTGAAATAACACTCTGTAACACTCTCATCTTGGTCAGCTCATTGGATTGCACCTCATAGTGTTCATTGGTAATGCAAAAATGAACTGAAATCCCTCCTTGTTAAATATGGAAGACTCGTATCAAAACAAAGCTCTGTCAGGCTAAATAAAATTGTTTTATTTTAAGGCTATCTTTACTTTCATGATAGACCTTATTTTTAGAAACCTGTTGATATTTTACCAAGACAAATACCACAGATGTTCAGATCCCATCACAGGCAATAATAATTACATTTAAGAGATTGGTCATGTATATTTTCTTTGTGTAGAGTGTTTTCCTGAGCAACCAGGTGCAGGGTATTCTGAATTGGGCTCAATAGCAGGAGGGCATGAATAGGAATTGAGGCATGGTCCAAGACAAACTGCAGGATGAATTAAACATAATAAGAAGTAGGATTTAACTAAAATACTTCTGGGATAGAAATGAACCTACTGGTCGTACGTGTGTACACCACACAGATTTTGCTAGTTAACAGTGATGTTGTTCCTCCCCACAAGAGTTAGCGATACTTCTTGACTTCGTAACAGTTTACAGTTCTTTGTAGTGAGTGAATCCAAATTGTTGTCATTTTTCAGAATTGCCATTGCCAAGCCCTCGCTCAGATGACTCAGTGTGATATTTGTGTGTGTGTGGCTGTGGGGGGAGAGGGGGAAGGTTGGTTTGAAATGCCGTATTTCACATTAAGATTCTCTTAAACCAAGTTTGGATGAGTGTCGTGTACTTGTTGCTAGCAAACTGCAGAAATTACTTTCATTTTTTCCATTGTAGTTTCCTGTAGCCAAAGGAGGGACTGTGTTTATGCATTCTGTAGCTGTACTTCATGAAGTCAGGGCTTTTGAAAAGCACTAAATCCTATGCTGTCAGTCAGGCCTGATCTCTACTACCTGTAAGCTGTACCTGTTGCATGTGGAAATACATACACTGCTTTTTCTGTTTAATATTGGAAACTTCTTACAAGTGATTTATCTCTGATATAGAAAGCTGTAGCTTTCTGTATCAGAAGCTAAGCCATCTATTTTGGTGTGTTTTCATGTGCCAAGAGAGGAATAGGATTTTGTGTTCTTTCAGTATGTGTTCTGCAGGCTTATATCTGTAGTCTGGCTTATGTTAAAAAGAAAATTCTTAAATTTCTTACGTTGAATTTCTGCCTAACACGAGCCCAGCTGCCTGTTCTCCATGCCTACCAGCTGGCTCAGTTAATTCCTGGTGCAAATCCTTGTGTTCCTGTGCTGCAGGCACACAGGCTTATCCTGGTGGGACAGGCCCAAAGTGCTGCAGTGCATGCTCAGAGCCCTCCTTATAGGCTGGGTACAAACTGTATCTGTTCAAACAAAGCCAGCCTTGGTAGGCTTTGTTACATTAACTTTCCAGATTTTTCAGTTTTGCTCTGTGGGATTTGTGCCACTGTGGAGTGGGTGACCTTTGGTGCCCTGCAGGGAGCTGCCAATGCTTCCTGATGCAGCAGCAAGTTCCTATGGGGTATAGATGTATGTTTGCTTTTTGGACTGAATTAAATGAAATTCTCCAATTTTGTCCTGTTTGTAGTTATCAGGAAGTGCAAAGAAGGAAAAGAACTTCTCACTGTAAATTGAAATTAAAATTGCAGGGAGGTTAGAATAGTATTGTGGAAATAAGTAATGTCACGGAGTTGGGTGGTGTAAATCCAGGAATTATGCTTTGCTCACAGTGTTTTCAAAAGCTGTGGTGAAAGAGAACTTGGGCAGTGTTTTTCTTTCTGTGCACTTGAGTATAATTACATGAGTGGGTGAGACATCCGCGGTTTGAACTGGCCGTGGCTGATGGAATAGGGCATCCTGTTGCCATTATATCTTCTTAAAGGGTAACTGGTATTTTTAGGTTTGGTGGTTGTTGGTTTTTTTTGCACGTGAGGTGACATCCTTCAGTTTCTTGTCTGTGATTGTTGTGTTCAGTCTGCCTTTTGGGATTGGCTGGGCCTACTGGGAGTTATTGAGTGATGCTCATGAGAGCGTCTGGCTGGGCAAAACAAAAGTTACTGAAGGGGAAGGAAGAAGGTGATGTAGCAGATAGAGATGGTGCTGGTTGTCCTGAAACAGAAGGATGGAGAGAGTAACTGAAGGCTATGCTGAACTTAGAAGAGTACCATTGTGTCTGTGTTTGTTATTAAGTTTAGATTACAGAGAACAGGGGCAATTTTTTGGCTGGGTGAATGTATTTTCTAATCTGGTATAAACACAGATCTCCTTTTGCTTCTGGTGTGCTGGTTTCTCTCAAGTCTTACTGTGATCTCCTTTGGATCGATTAAGGAACTAGTCACGTAATAATCACGAGGTGTCAGGTTAAAGATTTCCAGCAATTGTTTAAAGATGAATTACATACCTCTTCTGGCACAGTACTTGGACTGGTAGTCTCTTACATCTTGTCTTTAAAAACCGAAACTTGGTTACTGACACTTGTTTTTCCTCTTAGTCTTTGGTGAAGTTAATAATACAACACTGCTTTAGTCCTGCTGCTAAGGCTTTCTTTTGTGACCATGCAACGTTTTTCATAACTCTGTGTTTGAATGAGTCATTTAAAAGATGTATTCAGTGTGAGTAATTTATTTTCTATCTTGGGTTATTAACTTAGTGAAGAAGCTGTGATGTGTTAGAAGTACTAGTTAGCTGAAGGGAGCTCTTTCCGAAGTGTTTGCATATGTTTGTGTGCAGTAGGTGTTAATTTTCTCCTTATTTTCATGTTTTGTGCTCTCTTTCTTTCAGCTGTCAAACGTTTGATGAAAGAGGCTGCAGAACTGAAGGATCCTACAGATCATTATCACGCACAACCTTTGGAGGTTTGTTTCCCCACGTGCTTGCAGGGGCATGTAATGAGGCTCTAAGTCCTCTGTGTACATTTAGGCATGCATATTTAAATAGCAGCAAACTATTTGAAAGTGAATTCAGTTCTTCAGATGTTTTGGAAATCAAGAGCAGAATTCCATATTTCACAGTACTGTAGACTGAGATTTTTAGTGAAAGCACACAATAGTAGTGTTTTCACATTCCATGTAAGTAATTCTGTCACATGGGTACAATATGTTTATTCCTCTCCTCTCTGGGACTATTAAGTTTAATTAAGCTTTTTTACAGTAATCAGACCCACTATTTCCATCCCAAATGCTGAACATGGCGTCATGTGAACGTTTTGGATAGAAAGGACAGTGAAATTCTGGTGTTTAGAAGCATAAAAAGAAATGTGTTCTGATTTTTCTGGAATAATCACAATCAAGTTAATGTTAGGCTCAGTTTGGGGAGTTAACTGCTTACAGAAGAGTGTAGCATATTAAATATGCTTGTAGCTGTTAGTATGTTTCTGTTTTGTTACTGACTAGCCTTGGTCTTTACCTCATTTTCTTCTTTCTGAGGTGAAATGTAAGGTTTAGTTCATGCTGTTGTAATTGAAATGAAAACCTTATTTTGCAGTTTGAACGGTGACTCATGGGGAAGTGAATGGTGATATGTAAGGAGAAATGCTAGAAATGTTGACTTCCCTCCCTTGGGAAATGTTGTAGCTAGATGAGCAGTCACACACATGTGATACCTGTGTTAAGCATCAGGAGATCTGAAGCACAAAGCCAAACTCAGAGCCCCCAAAAATAATGCTTAAGGAAAAGCTGTTTCCTTGTCCAAGGAAAATGTTCTGAAGTTCAAACTCTATATATTGCAGTAGGGTGTGGTAGTGGTGAGTCTTTGTGGAAAAACAAATGAGGATGGGAATTCTGAGGAACTTGCATCAAATCCCTGTGTTGCCCTGGCACAGAAGAGACAATGATGTAGAAGGCTGTAATTAATGTTCTTACTTGGAGTGAGCCTCTCAGTTCTGTATAAACCAGTATTCTGTGGGGCAAAGCCTGAGTTTTCCCGTATTTGACTCCATATATTCCATCTGACAGGGAATGAAACTCTTCTAATTATGGGCACAACTAGAGTGAAGACCTTGAGTGATACTTCATCTCTGATTTATTTATTTTTTTTCCTTATTTTAAAACTTGCCATTCATTGTTTCTTTGGAACAAAAGCTAAAGAAATGATGATTAGATGTCAACTTCCTTGACACTTATTTCTTTTTCCCTTGCTGTTGGCATTTTAGGACAATCTTTTTGAATGGCACTTTACTGTTAGAGGTCCTCCGGATTCAGATTTTGATGGAGGAATTTATCACGGACGGATAGTACTTCCACCTGAATATCCCATGAAACCACCAAGCATTATTTTGCTGACGGTAAGGATATGAAAGATTCCTGGCACCTAAGGTAACATTATTTTTTTATAAGGCAGGGGGCATAGTACAATTAATGCTGCCAATTTAGTGGCAGAAGTCTTTCAAAGTGACTTTGGAATTCTGAAGGTAGATGAAGTTTTGAATCTACAAGTGGAAGACTTTCCCAAAACTAATACTGACTGCTTATATGGATGTCTAACCTTCCTGTTGTCTCTGTGGGTCACAGAATAATAGAGTAATTGTGGTTGGAAATGACCACTAAAATCGCCTTGACCGATTGTCAGCCTACCGCTGCTGTGCGCAAGGCTAGGCTGGGTGGGACTTTGAGCAACCTGGCCTAGTGGGTGATGTCCCCGCCTATAGCATTGGAACTACATGAACTTACATAATCTACATGGTCTCTGTTAATGTGTGTAAAGCAGACCTATGGTATGGGTGTGTAATTTCATAGAGCTGTAGACTTTCAGAGTCTCCACGTGTGCGGATTACAGGAGCAACAATCATCATGTCACACTGGGACATATGAGGTATCAGGCAGGGTTCTCTTTGTGCATGAATGAAGGTAGTTGGCAGACTTGTTTGATTCAGAAAGCTGAATGCTGTATTTGTGAGGTTGGTAGTAATACAGATATCAAGTATTGTTTGCATATGGATTTATGATATTTTTGATAAGTTGTTTTTGCACAAATTAACTTTGCGTTTTATTATATCCTTCTTTCTTTAAAGGCTAATGGCAGGTTTGAAGTGGGGAAGAAAATTTGCTTAAGCATCTCAGGGCATCATCCTGAAACATGGCAGCCTTCATGGAGTAGTAAGTAACAAATTATTTGGAAATCATTTTTACGCTGAAAAATCTCACAAAGAATGCTACAGTGCTACTTCACTAATACTTCTCTCAATGCTTGGACTAATTCTTAGTATGTGTGCCAAAACTCCTCTCATATGCTTCCCTGAATTCTAGGAAACTCTGGAATTGCTGTACCTCTGGTCTTCACTGAGGAGTGAGCAGAAAAAAACCTCTTTTGTGGTTCTGAGCTCATTAATGTATTTATTTACGTTGGTTTGTTTGACAAAACGTGACTGGATTACAAGGCAGTGCTGCTACTGTCAGGATTTTATTTATTTATGTATTATGGTATTAGGAGAACAAATGGAAATGGCACTGACACTGCAAATATTAAGCAGAACAGAAAGCTTGCCTTCCTAGTTCTGAGTAAGAATATGAGATGCAATTTCTGCTGCTTATGTTCTACCCCATGCAAACACACCCATGTTCTTAACTGCAGCATCTGTGGGACAATGAATAGAGCTTGTAGTGGAAGGGGAGGCAGATTTTTGATGGATGGGAGAGCTGTAGAAATGCAAAGTTGTGAAAGAGGGACACAGGAAGTTTTGGAAACTGTTCAATCAACAGAAGCTGAAAAGATTGAGAAGCTGAGGAGTGTTGGTTGGTAAGCTGTTAGTGCTTGTGCATCCATATAAAAAAGTTCTTGGACTCGTTAAGACATTCTTAACTTTTAAAAATCATTCTTACATAAATATTTTAAATTCCATTACTTCACTTTTTTCCCCTTGGTTTAATCACTAAAAGCAGCCTGAGCGTCAATTGAGAGGAGAGTAGCCAGCTTTTATGCTAATGCTTTACCTCTGAGCCCTCCAGAGGAAAGACATGATCGATGCTGAGAATAACTGAATGTTTTCTATGCTTTTTTTTTTTTTTAAGAAGTTTTATTATCTGAAGAGTTTCAGAGTTGGCACAATTGATCCAAGGTGATGTTTTTGTGTGTGAATGTATGTATCACTTCTGTCTTGCTGAATACAGGATATCAGTTATTTCTTTGGATATTAATTGCATGTTTTAAATAATGTTGATAAGATCTTAGGAATTCAAGTACTGTAAAATCTTTTCTTTAAGGAGAAACGCACAAAATAGGCTTTGGAATAGGAATACATACGCATTCTGTATTTACTTTGTGTTGCCTGGTTCATATGATATTTATTTACCAAATCTTCTGGCAAACTGCTTTGAATTTTTAAATCTCACAAACATATGTAAAGCTAAATTAAAGGATAAGTGTTACCAAAAAGAGTTGTTCTGACTTATCTGTATTTACGTTAGCTCCTTACCCAACGTAATGACATAAAGGGAACAAACTGCAATATGCTTCATAAAAGATCGCTGGGCTTCTATGCACTGAATTGAAGAATGTGTGTGTGATAGGAAGTATGCCCAGAAGGAAGGATGCCTTATGAATCTGCATCTTTCTTCCTTCTCATTTATATATCCATTTTTATTTGGAGCATAATAGTAAAGTCTGGAACTCTGTATTGATGTGGTATTTTTGTGACAGCTTAGCTTTCCTTCTCTGTGTTGACTGATGGTAAAATAAGACCTTGACTTAGAATGGGAAGTTCAAAGAATGGAAAGTCATGTTCTTTATAAAGAAACAAACAGTGCTGTTTGTATGAAATTCGAACTGCTCTTTTGGACAAAACAAGTTTTATGGGCAGTACTGCAACTCTTGTCACTCACTGCAGAGTAAGATGAAGTAGCTGTTATTTCTGCAACTTTATATCTGTTTTCCTATTTTTAGTAAGAACAGCTTTACTAGCAATTATTGGATTTATGCCAACCAAAGGTGAAGGAGCAATAGGATCTCTGGATTATACACCAGAAGAAAGAAGAGCTCTTGCCAAGAAGTACGTATTAACTTTGTTACTGTGAAAAATACACGTATGCTGTCTTTTTTGAGTAAGGCATTGAGCAGTAAATAGTGTCAGAAGACTCTTCTCTCGCACTTGTTTTACATTTAAATAACAAAACAAACAAATGAAACCAAAACAGTGGAATATTCTGTGCCTTACATCTTTTTATTTTCCTGAATATTGTGCAAGTTGAGGACTTATGGGTGAACAAATTACATGGGGAGGGCTGTGTTCCTGCCAGAGTTGTGTGGTTAGATTAGAAGTAATTTGTTTGGTGGAGATGTGAGTAACATTGTTATACAGTGGTTATTGTACTGCTTAAGGAAATTTAATGTGATGGAATAAGTGTGAGTGATAGAGAAAACAAACAACAAGGCCTCTTTTTGCTCAGGAACGTAATAAAACAGCAACAACAAAATCTGAAGTAATGGCTTCTGAATAATTTTAGTAAATTAACTTAAAATTATGTTTGGGATTTTAATGAAATTGTTAGCTTGGTAGGCGTGGCTTTTAGTACTGTCTTCCTTTTAATATCCTTGTAGAGAAAAATTGTGATGCCTACCTAGCCTAGTTAAGTGCATAATGAGTTGGACTGAGAACTGGCTGAGCAGCCCAGCTCAAATGACTGGTCAGGGGTATTGAGTCCAGCTGGAAGCCAGTCATTCATGACTGGTATACACCAGGGATTGATGGTGGGACCAGAGGTATTCAACATCATTAATGACCTGTATGGTGGAACACAGCATGCCGTTGGCAAGTTTGCAGGTTAAGAACTGGGAAGAGCCTATGAAATACCAAAGGGTTGTGCTGCCATCCAGAGGGACCTGGGCAGGCTGATGAAATGGGCTGAGAGAAATCTAAAGAAGTTCAGCAAACAGAAATGCTAAGTTCTGATCTTGGGGATGAATAATGCCAGTATCAGCTAGGGGCCGACTAGCAGGAATGTAGCTTGGCAGGAAAAGAAATGGGGGTCGTGGTGATTCTGAGTTAGCAGTGAGACAGCAGCGCACCTTTGCATCAAGGAAGGCCAGAAGCCTCCTGAGTCATTAGGAGTGGCATTACCAGCGTGTGCAGGGAAAGGTGATCTTCTCTACTCATTGTTAGTGAGCAACGTCTGCAGTGTTGGATTTGGGCTGGAATTGTGTCTAATTCAGGGTACAATGTAGATAGGAATTAATGAGGGGGGTCTAGCTGAACTAAATGATCACCAGAGACCTAGTGCCCTTATTGATTTTTAAAACAGATATGAGTTTACTGTGCCTGTACTCTGGGCTAATCAGAAGTTAGCAGCATGGCACTGTGTTAAAGCTAATAAACCCTGCTGAGAGAGGTAGGGTTTATTGAGTTGATCTGGATAGTTTGTTAACAAGGCTGTTTGGTCTCTGGTCAGCTTGAATATCTGCCTTCAGTATGCCTTGTAGACAAATGCCGTGTGCAAGAGTAAAGGTAATGCTTTAGCAGAACCTTTTGAATTTGAGGTACAAACTCCTGAGACCCGTTTAATTTTTGTAATAATATTTAACTGTTTACAACTTGCACTTTTTATTTGCTTTGGACATTAAACTAGTTTTAATGTATTTACACATTATTAATCTAGTAACAGATAATAGCAACATATAGGTAAGGTAATGCTTTTCTAAATGATAAAAGAGAATATGTATTTGTAATATAGATTATATTAAGCATTTTTCAAGGTAATGCAGTTTATGGGGGTGAGGGGATGGGAAAGATGCTTTTAAAGCTATTGCTCTTGAAAATACGTCTTTATATGGACTGCTTTGCAAATATTTTGCTTAACTAAGCATAGAAGAACGTTATGAGAATGTGTCATTCTGAGCTCTGTCATTTTGTGGCCAGGTCACAAGACTTCTGTTGTGAAATGTGCGGCACATCTATGAAGACAGCCCTCTTACCACTAACGTCAGGAAGTGGGTCAAGCCAGGCAGACAAGGAAGCTAAAGAACTTGCCAGACAAATTAGTTTCAAGGTGTAGTAACTGTTTAAACTTTTTTTTGTGGACTGTACAGAATTTGGTGGGGGGGAAGGGGAAAAGTAAATTACAGGAAAAAAATATTTCATAAACCTTCATAAATTTCTACATGGAAACTTTTTAGTCTTCTAGGACAGGCTGAAGGAGAAAAATGGGAATGGATCATCTCTGGAAATGTGACAGTTAATAAACTGTGCATCTCAAGTACTAATTAATTAGCAATAATTTCAATGAAAGCTACTCTAGTAAAAACTGCATATATTGCTTTCAGTTCTTTGTTTTCACTAATAATGTGATTAAATTCTCCAGACTTTGTCAGAAACATGCTAGGAAGATTTGGGCAAAACTAACCTAAATTGTTTTTCTCTTTGTGATTTTTATTTTTTATTATTTATTTATTTTTTTTCTTTTGGTTGATGGAAGGAATAAAACATATTTTTACTGAAAAATGGTTGCAAATGCTTTTGAACTACTCTGCAGCTGAAGATACTGAAAGTTGAACTCTGGTATGAAAGTTGCTCTTGCTCCAAAATGGTAGCTTATGTTTTGGTGAAAGTAAGGTTTGTTGAGCAAAATCTGTGCCTTAGGAAACTGCATGTCTTGCATGTACAGTATTTTTTTCTTGGTTGGGTTTTGCACTAAACTCTGTATCCTTCCACTGAGGAAGGGCGCTGTGCATGAATGCAGGGATCAGCAGTGGAATATAACGTGACAGTGTGGCAGCGGTATAGAATGCATCCTTGCTCAAGGAAGGAGTGCTAGTATGTCTTCTTATATTACCCATTTTTGTTCCTAACGCTGTCCTAAAGACTGTGGTTTTTTTTTGTGTGCTGTGAGAGTGACGATTACCTCCTACTGAGCATCGCTGCCTGTTTTGCAAGACAGGTGCATTCCTTTGTTATCTCACACCTGCACGTGTTAATATAGGAGTCTACATGTTCTGCTTATGATTAACAACTCATCCAAATATTTCTGAGGATGAGGAAGTACAGACATAGAATTTTAAAGCTGAGCTACCCAGAAAAGCAATTCAGATTCACTGCTCATCTTCTTTATGGTATATAAGCTTTAAAAAGTGTGAGTTCTGTTTTTTTTAAGCACTGCTAGTCTTTATTGCAGAAACATCTCGGTGCAGTTTCTTTTCTCATACTTATTTTTTTCCATTTATTGAAATGAAAGATTTGAGGATGTCAGTCTATAAAGATCATTGATGCGTTCTATATATCCATATATTTAACTCATTTTCTGAAGGGAAAAAAACACTGAAGGAATAAGTGGACATGATTCAGGTTTTAACGTTCTCTTTACAGTCTTTCATTCTGTTTTGTTTTAATGCAAGGTAAATTGGCCCTCTTCTGTGAGTGTTCTTCAACTTCCTTTCTCAAATTACTTTTTTTTAAGTTTCCTAAACCTCTGTTGTGCTTGGCTCTGTTATCATTCATGTCGTGTTAGACTGAGACATACAATTTGTGTGTTTGTAGCAAAATTACTAGCAGGGTAATAAAGAAGTTTGTGATAATTTGAGTATATTTCATGTCAGCTTATGGGATAGGATTTCTCATTAAATAGCCAATCGGATGTGTAATTTGGGTAAGCCTCTCTGCTAGTAAAATAATATAAGCAATATCTACATCATCTTCATCCTTGTAGAAGAGATTCCCTAACTTTTTCTAGATCCTAGGATTATAAGAAATTCTTTCATACCAGCCCTAAGCAAAATGATTATTTTTTTTAAATACACATGTTTGGTCTTGAGACAAAGAGTATGAAATTCAAAGAGGTAAAGAGGTGTTCCCTTAATTTTCCTGCTTCTTTGAGCTTATGTGTTTAATAGAGATCTACAGTTTTTATCAGAATAACATTGACTTCAGATTCTTACGCATTTTAGATGTTATTCCATAGATTCCATTCCACTTAAAAGATATGACTAATAGTGTATGCATTTATTCTGTAAAACAATATGGTATATCCATGTGTTGCCATTATAAGGCATATGATGCAGTAAAATTAGTTTTCTGACCACTTTCATTATTACGTTTAAATTTGCTTATCTTCCTGTGAGGTCTCTGCATTTTCCAGGGGCAAAGGTAAGTTCTGGAGAAAAGAGAGACTAAGCTGGAAAACGATGTTAATTTGGTAAACTTTGGAGTGTATATATATATACTATATATATAAAGGTCCTTATAGATATATATAGAATCATAGAACCACCAAGGTTGGAAAAGACCTAAAAGATCATCCAGTCCAACTGTTCACCTATTACTAATAGTTCCCACTAAACCATGTCCCTCAACACAACATCCAGTCTTTCCTTGAGCACTCTCAGGGTCGGTGATACCACCACCTCCCTGGGCAGTCCATTCCATATATTTTTAATTACTGTGACTTTAGTATTCTAGCCTTAGTACTTTAATAAACTAAAGATAAATCAGATGCATGCTAAAGAAGTAGAAGAGCTGTGGTCACAGTTTTGAGGAAAGGAAATACCAACTGAATGCGAGGAGGGGGAAAGAATTCACCACACAGACTGTCAAACACCAGAGTACCATTCTTAGACAAACTGTAGCATCTCCAGCTTTGGAGGCGCTCAAAACTTGAGCAGACACGACCCTACTTTGAGGAGACAGTTGAATCCAGTGATATCTTGAGGTCGCTTCTAGCCTAAATTAGTCCATGATTCTGTGTGATTTGTTTCTGATCCACATTAGAATCATAAATTGTGCTGTCCTAACTGTCTCATATTAGAGTCCATAGTAGTCAGTGTAAAAAGAACTCAGTATTGTTATTGTTACATTATAAGCATTTTTAAATCTTTCAATCATCTTCAGATCATTTCAGTGATAACAGTATTTCTGGAAAATCGGAAAATTAAGTGCCAGGAAATGGGGAATTTAATTTCTGCCCACAAAATAGCAATGTGGAAGAATATTGTTATTTTATGATCTTCTTAGCTTGTTATCTACGTGACTGGTTGGTTTCTAACGTTTGTATTTCCTGCTGCCTTTACTTATGTTTCCATTTGAAGTCAAGTAGCAATCCTTAAATTTGGAACTGTAATCCCTGGAAGAAGTTGAGATCCTGATACAGTATTGGGGAGATACGATGTTACACTCTACAGGGAGAGAGATTTGCTCACAAAGGGATTGAAAAAAAACAAACTGATCTGGTCTGACCTTTTAATTTTAAGTTTTTTAAAATTTGAGTATGTTTATACTGTAAACTGTTTTAATTCAGGAGTATGATGATGCATCCCTTTCTATCCCTAATGGGTTATTGCAAGCATACTGTTTTAGCTGGAGGCTTATTATGGTCCTCTGTATGATCCTACAGGTCTATCGATGTCTCAAATTTCCTAAAGTGTGAAACGTTAATTCTGGAAAATTATGCTTAGTAGACATTTTATACGTGTATATATAGTACAGTATTATAAGGATATGTACATCTACCTTAGTTCTTGCACTGAGTCTTAATGAAAGCTTAGTGCCTGATGCAGGGTAGCCCCCCACAGATGCACACTTTCTGTCTTTGAGGCAATCTTAGTACTCAGACCACTACAGCAAACTTAACATATAACTTGAGGCAAATTAGCCTTGCTGAGAAGGCTGTTAGTCATGTGGCAGCACGGTCAGCTCTTAAGGATCATGAGAAAGAGAAGTTTTATAAAGCCGGTGTTATTTCTGGCACAGTTATCTTTTGAAGAATTCTCTTTTTTGTTCTGGTCACGTGTTGTTTCATTAATGTTATGCCTGTTATTATGCATAAACAAATAGAACTAAGAAAATCCAAAATAAAGCTGGGATCTTGTCTCAACTGGTGTTTATTATTTGTAGTCTTATGAAATAAGGGTTAGTTTTTCATAAACGTGTTGATGTGTTGAAATGCAGTTGGCATCATTCTTGGAATGAATTTCCAAGGAAATTTAAATCTTCTTGGAACTTTGATCTCACCTCTGAAGTGTGTGCATGTATTCCTTGCAGGCAGAAGTCAATTCATCCAGGAAGTCAGAAGCAGAACCTTCAAACTCAGCAGGACTGAACCGCTCTGCTACTTTACCTGAGCCCCAGCAGGATGGTGCAACTCAAGCATTCCAGGATCCAGCAAGTGCAATGGTATGGTCCATGTCTGAGCTTTATCGGTTATTAAATGCAGGAGGTTGCACTTTAATGAAAGTATTATGTCTTAGGTACTATTTACCATCTGCAGAATTAGAGCCATAGAATGGTTTGGGTTGGAAGGGACCTTTAAGATCATGTAGTTCCAACCCCCTGCTATAGGCTACGCCTCCCTCTAGACCAGGTTGCTCAAAGCCCCATCCACCCTGGCCTTGAATGCTCCCTGGGTTGCTGGGCAACCTGTTTCAGTGTCTCAGCACTCTCACAGTAAAGAATTTCTTCCTAATATCTTCTCTAAACCTACACTCTTTTAATTTAAAACTGTTTTCCCTTGTCCAGTTGTCACTACATGCCCTTGTAAAAAGTCCCTCCCCAGCTTTCCTGTAGGCCCTCTTCAGGAAGGCTGCTATAAGGCTTTCCCTGGAGCCTTTTCTTCTCTAGGCTGAAGAGTCCCAGCTCTCCCAGCCTATCCCCATAGCGGGGAGGAACTCCAGCCCTCTGATCTTCTTTGTGGCCCTCCTCTAGAGCTCCTTCAACATAATGATCTATTACAGATTTTTTTTTTCCAATTGTGTTCTTAGTGAAAGGCAAAAAATGTTGCCGTGGTAACTTGCAGCTTTTGAAGTTGACTAACGTATGCTTACATTCAAAGTAAACTATATGACATTTACGTTGTCATACTGCTAGGTATAGAACTTACATAATAGTTTCAGAAGTGACCAAGGCCTGGTAGTGGGCCAAGGCAGCTGCTGTTGTAACTCTGGCAAATGCAATCTAAAGTCACTGATAAATTGCAGACAAATCCCAGCTAAGCTGTGTTCTTTAGAGAGGATGGGCCTGCAGATTGGTTAAAAAAACTATAACACGTCAAAGAACGTCAGACCATCTGTTGCATCTTTGCAACATATTTTCAAGCTATGTAGAAATATAAACATGCTAATAACATATGTTTTTTTCCACAAGAAGGATTTCTCAGGGCTGTTCAGAATTTAATAAACCATTTTGTTTTATTCTTCTCAGTACAAATCCTGGCTTATATAGTAGAACTGGCCAAAATACCAAGGCACTGGTAGCGTTTTTCTAAGGGGGAGTGAGGATGGGGAAGGTAACTTACTCATATTTCTAAGAACTCATTCAGTTACACTGTCTTAATTGTCATTTAATAACTGAATTCACTGCAGAATAGTCCCATTTGGAACAAATGTTTTAAACATAAATGTTTTTAAAATACATTTTTATTATACATCATAGACAGTAAACAAAGAGAAAGTGAATTCACATGCTAAGGGCTCACAACATCACTGTCTAGTAGGTATTAATTTGATTTTGAAGAAATAGCTATATTTGTGAGCTGCTGCTTCTTGACATTAGGAATTGTCTGGAGCCATTTTCATAGAACCATAGAATGGCCTGGGTTGAATGGACCACAGTGATAATCTAGTTTGAACCCCCCCTGCTTTGTGCAGGCTTGTGATTTTCCCATGCTAAAACTAACAGAAATCTTCTCTAGCCCCTGTATACTTTGAGAGACCACCTGCTATAGCAGTGGTCACTTAAATGTTGGTACCTGTGCTCTCATCGTCGTGCATGGGAGACTGGAGAGCCATGCAGAGACTGGTAGAGCACATGGCCCTTCTATCCCTCTGGTTGTTCTGGCTAGTCGTATGGACTGTTAGGGGAGTATGAAGTTCAATCCATGTTAATAGCACTAAATGTAGGTGGACAGAGGTGTGGTAGATGTCCCACCTCAGTGCATACAGTTAATGAACAGAATGGATAAGAATAAGAAAGTGACAGGCTAAAAACTGGCTATAGCATTTTTTTTCTATAAATTGGGAGGATTTTAAAGTTCACTTGTTATTAAGCAGTGTACTGTGGTAGAGTCTTGTACTAAAATACTGGCTGGGTGAAGGGTAGGAGTGATGAAATAGTATAACTGAAGTCAACTAATATTCAACTACTGGGAGAGCAGTTTATGTGGGAAAAGCTATGTACGGATACTCAAGATTCATAGAAGGATATATTTTCCTTTTGCTTCTGTGTGGTCTGTTATTCTTTCCTTTGAATTAGACTACTCCTTATTTCAACCCACAGTGTTGGGTTTTTTGATCTGTTTATTAATTCATGTTTTCTCCTCCTCTCTTTCTGAGAAGGAAAGAGGAAGAGAACGGCGTGGTGGAGCTGAACTGCTTTTCCAGTGCTAAACCACCAAGTTGCTTGTGATATTCTTGGCAGGCTCTGCTGATTAAAACACCCCAGGTGGAAATACATCTACTTTAAAAGATTTTTCTTTGGAGTATCTGAGGCTAATTGCTTACTTGGGCAAGAAAAGTGTGTAACTGGGCAAGCTGTCAAATGTGTCAAGTAGTTGCACAGGGCAACATCCATTTCAGCCCTACCTTTTTCTTTTAATTTTAGTTCATTTCAGACCTACCTTTTTCTTATAACGCTTAAACATTTTGACAAGGCTCAGTTTTAAATTCCAGTGTCTCTGTCACTGTTGTTCATAATGTAACACTGCAAATTTGATCCTTTCAGCCCTAGAAGCAGGATTGGGACGGTGGAATGTCAAATCCTATGGCTTCAGACCTACCAAGTGAGAGATGGATGGGGTTTAGGGTGATGCTCTCCTGAGCGGAGCAGTAGCTCCCGTAGTTCGTGTATCACTGGACATAGTGGCAGCCAAACCTGTGACCAGCAGAGGGCAATAGTTGTGTGTGTGCATAGGTACAGTACCAGGAACTTCCACAGGAATCAGATGGACATTTGTTTTTTTTTTTGTCTTTTGCTTTCCCAGTGATGTTTATGATGATGAGGGCTGAATTTTGGACCCAACTGACCGTGGGAAGCAGAGCAGCAGAATTTAATTACAGCCCCTTGTACTTCTTTTTCTTGCTGTTCCCAACTTGTTTCCCCATCAGTACAGGTGACTTCAAGTCCTAAGACTTAACAGCGTGATTGATCACTAAGGATTTCTTTGACCTGCAGGGAGTTTAGCAAATCGTAGGCAAAGGTACTTGAAGTATCTCAATTTGAAACTAAGCTAGATCTCAAATGTTATTTGGCAGACTTTCTTCAGATGCTTCATGTCCTTAGAACTGCTTGAAATCGATTTCTCGAGGTGGTATAAGGACAAACTGGTTGTACACAACAATGTAATAAGTACCGGTAATGTTTTTATCAGTATTAAGAATTATCTGAAGAGGTCATCTTGGTTCCAAAGGCCGCCTTTGTTACCAGCTTTGCGTACTGCCTTGCCTGATGGCTCTTCATGTTTCTCTTTCAGTCGGAATCTCAGCCCAGCAGCACAGCACCTGCTCAGGAGCGTGCGCCGTCTGTGCCCACAAACACATCCCTGAGTCCCCGGCAGCGTCGTGCCCAGCAGCACAGCCAGAGATGGGCTCCGGCTTCAAATGACTTTAATCGGGTGCAGCAGCCCAGGGCCAACCCCAATCACACTGGATCCACCGTTCTGATCGTCCTTCTCACCTTTGCTCTAGCGGCTCTTATATTTCGGAGAATATGCTTGGCTAATGAGTATATATTTGAGTTATAAGGCTGTTTCTGTTGTAAGAGCAGTGATTTGGATGCTCCACTGAACATTCTGTATTGCGTTTGACATGAGAACTGTTTACAAAGATTACTTTTGTATGTACGCTTACGTCCTTACGAATGTTAATGTAGCTGCAGATACATTACTTGTAAGAGAAGCCAAGCTGGACGTCTGACTGCAAGAAGCGTTAACTCGGTGCCCAACAGGTTGTTGGAGAGAGTGCGGTGAAGTATTGAGACTAAAGGGATGTGTGAGGGGAGCGGTGCAGTAATTTATTAATTAGAAAAAAAGGCAATTTTAAAAGTGGCTGATTCACTTTTGTTTTTAATGAACATAAATGTGGTGAATGACCCCCTGTAACTTAGCATAAGGTCGAGCGTTGGAGACTGAATTACAGAGCGAATCAGTACGATGCGTTGGGGCCCAGCGAGCTCTTAGCTTAAAGGGGTTACAGCTTTGTAACAACTTTATTTACTGTGAGGCATTGCCAGAGAGCAGAGCACATACAGATGGGTTGAGATTCCGCTTTGTGTGCGTGAAAGGGGGAAAGGAGTGGGGCAGGGGCCAGAAAACTATTAGGGTTATTTTGCTTTTAATTTGTTTGGAGGTAAGATTGGATAATCTGCAAGGTTTGAATGTCCTCTTCTGATGCTCTTGACTGTATATCTTGCTCTTCTAAAATTTGAAGGTTAATGTAAGACGCGTCTATTCTTGCAATAGTTATAAATATGTAATATAATTATTTACCCAAAGTTACTGTCTTTTAATTATACCAGAAGTATACATAGTGCGTTAAGCCAAATGTTTCACTTGTGGTTTTATTTCCTCAAGAAAACTTACACCTTGTTATACTTAAGCTCTCATACGTATATGAACGTGCTTAAGAGAACTATTTATTAAAACTTGGTAGTAACAGACTGTTTGAAGCCACTCATTGGCTACATCTTGAGTATCTCAGAGCTTTTTAATTGTTTTGTTTCGATGGTTTGTAGCCTGAAATCAACATTGGACCCAGAGACTTTCTGTATTATTATTTTATTAAAAATAAATGACTGGTGAGATACTCATTGAATGCTGTGCAATCGTATATTCAGGCTATAGACCAAAAGTTGTTTAGGTTTGAGAGGTTTTGGCCGTGAAGTAGAAGAAAGCAATTGTTGGGATAATTCTCCAGCCTTGTTATTGTAACTAATCTCAGTTCTGTTGCTGTTTGCTGTAGAAATGTTAATGATAATTTGCAGGTCCCATAGTGGATGGAAGTGGTATTTTTGCTTGGTGTGGGGTTTGGATACCCGCTCTGTGTTGCGGACTGTACTCACAGGACAGCTGTGTGAGAAGTCTGACCCGCAGGAGCACGGTGCCGGTTTCTGGCCTTCTTGCTCCTGTGGAGGCTTTGCTCTGAGTGTACGTTTCTGTTTCTAGAGCCACGCTGTTGTGCCAGCACACTTGTTGTTGTTGAGAAAAATAAGCATGGGTGTTTATACACTGCCACACAAATCAGCTGGCTGTTGATTTATGTGCAGAGTCTGCTGTGCATGCAGATAACTGGGGATGGGGGTGAGGGAGGGAGGGTAGCTGTGTTCTAAATTTTATCTGAAATTTAACAGTAAATAAAACCATTTTCTGTGGAAATAGCTTAGCTTTTCTCTTCAGCAGCATGAAGAGCCAGAAACTGGGGGGGAGGGGGAGGCATGGAAATCAGCCATCAAAGTATATGCACTGTTGTGAAATGCCCTCAGCAGAAGGTGGTGGCGGAGGCAGTGCCCGGTTGGAAAAGACACCTTGTGAGCAAACAGAAAATGTGAGAGGCTGATGAGAAGGGACAGCCCAGTTTTACACAGCCTGGCAGGAGGACAGCACTGCCCTGAGATTAGGGGATTGAGCAAAAAGCCGGCGTGCCGAACTGCCGTTTTTATATAATGGCTTTAGCAAACATCCTCTAGGACCCAGTGGAAATGCTCGCTGAGGCAAACTTGGGGATTAATGGCCAATCATTGAGCGTGGTGTGGGAACGGCTCCCAGGGAGAAGCCTCTGAGAGCCTGTCTGGAACAGGGCAGCGGGAGATCCCGCCGCTGTCGTGCAGTGCCGGCATTGGGGTGCTCCAATGCTTGGAGCTGGGGGCTGCTGTGCTGCGGGGGGATACGGCCGTGCAGCGTGTCCAGCCGTGCCCGGCAGGATGCCTCACTTTGCAAAACTGCTCCTGTTAATCTTCTGCTTGGTGCTGCTCGTGGAAAGCAGGAAGCACAGGAGGAGGAGGTGGACGAGCCAGCTGGAGCTGCAGAAGGCTGGGTAAGGGTGACAAGAATGCGCGTGTTCCTTAAAGCCTGCCCTGTCTGTGTTTGTGCGTGCTGTGAGAACACCTTCACGTGTGACATCGTACAAATAGTCTCTGTGACTGCCTTCATTTCTAACTATGCAGACAGGGTCGGCGAGGCGAGGTTTGCAGCCAGCTTAGCAACCTCTGCACGCTCTGTGGCAAAGCTGTCCATAGGTGTGCACGGTGAACAGCCGAGCTGCAGGGAGATTTCAGAGAGCCTGCAATAAACCACGGTGTCCAAACCTGTGTGTTCTGCCAGTGTCAGGCAGCAGAGGCATTTCTGCAGTGGGCTGCGTGCCATCTGCTGTTGTGCCCCTGCTGCTTTGTTCCCTCAGCACGCGGTGGTGGTGGCGACAAACAACCAGAGGAGTTGGTTTGCATGTATGGCATTGATAACACGTAGTTACCCACGATGGTGAAACCAGAGATGTGTTTTGAAGAGTGTTTTAAATGTTTTTAAAATACTACCGCGTTAAGCAAATGCGTGCCAAGAGGTTAAAGGTCTTAGTAAACTTTATTAGATTTGCTGTTAGTGAGATTTGAGCAGAGGTTTACATTAGAAAAGATAATCTTCCAAACCTGCTGCACAGCCCGAGGGATGTTATCCTTTTTGTAGTTATGTCATCCAGGGGCAATTATATCTGACAAGACTGGTCATAGTTCTGAGGGCTCAAAGACAAAGTGGGGTTAATCCGTCTTATTACATGGCTTCTGTTGGGCTGTAAAGCCTGATCTTTTGGTTCTCTCTTTTATGTTTTGGTACGATACTTCAGTTGTCATCTTGAAGATGCGTGTTTTAGCGAGACGTGTTGTGGTACAGTTGAACGCAGAGCATCATCTCCGATGTGTTCATAGTTGTAAGCCTCTTCCTGAACAGTGCGGTGTTCTGTGCTTGTAGCGACATGTCATCTTGAACGTTTGGAGGCATCAAACGTGAACGACATCTTAAAGGCAGAGAATTCTGCAGCTCTTTTTGTATTAATATCAAGAAGTTTGGTTGGGTTGTGCCTATGCAGAACTCCTCTTTGTTATGTGAAGGCTTCACAGAGGTTCATACCATGGGTGTCTGAGCTTCTCCAGGCTCTGGGACATTGATGAGTGCTCACGGAGATGAACGTGTGCCTTCATGGGGAGGTACATGCTATAGCCAGGCTAGGGCTGTGAAGCCTGCGGCCCTAATTAAGAACTGCCAAGACAAAGTGGAGGATCCTAAGCAGCTGATGGTAAGGTACGTAGGGAGTGTGACCATGAAATAGCGTATAATCCTAAGGGTACAGTAACAGTGACAGTGCATGTTGTGTGAGTTTATCCATTGTTTTCCAGGGTCTGATCTATTTTTTGTTAATCTAAAAATCTAGAAAGGCAAATCGCTTCCTTTTCTTTCCTTTTTGAGGATAACACCCCAAAATAGAGGACCTTGAGCCTGCAAGGAAATTCTCTGCTGTACTTAAGTCTAAGTGGTCTGGGTTAATTGATATCACACAGCATCACAACGGGAATCATAGAATGGTTTAGGTTAAAAGGTCCTTAAAGGTATCTAGTTCCAACCCCTTGCTATAGGCAGGGCTGCTCCCCACCAGTTCAGGTTGCCCAGGGCCCCATCCAACCTGGCCTTGAGCACCTCCAGGGATGGGGCACCACAGCTCCTCTGGGCAACCTGTGCCAGTGTCTCACTGCCCTCTGAATGAAATATTTCTTCCTAGAAGCTAACTTAAATCTACCATCTTTTAGTTCAAAGGGGAGGGGGGGAGAGGGAACTGTAGTTTCCCAATTGCACCACAGGTTCCAGTTTCTCCTGTTTATTTCCCATGTTGTGTGCATTGATGTAGAGGCACTTCAGCTGGGCTTTTGGCCACATTACCTTCCTAGAGGAACCCTCCCCAAAACCTCTGGAACAAGTCTGAGGTTTTCCCCCACTGCTTCTTAAAGCAACAGCATTCTCTGATTCTATTTTGTTCATCAGCAATACAACTCCTCCCCCCATCAAGAAAGGACCTAAAACATCATCTAGTCCAACCGTCCTCCCTTTGCCATAAATGATGGTGATTTCCTTACAGCAACTCAATGGGATACCTGTCCCCTTCCCTGATATTTACGGGTCACACCACCTTGGAATAAGTTGCATGGCCACCATCCAAAAGACTGCTTTCTCATGGTAACGCCCTTGTGTCCGGCCAAGGCACAACAAGGTGATGCATGGGGCTGAGCTGGATTTTGTTTGTTGTCTGCTTGGGGCCATTGCTTGCACTGAGGTGTGCCTCCTTGCTGCTCTGTGTCCTGGCTCCTTGCTAGGTGCCATGCCACAGCCCTGCAGTGGCATGCCTGCCTCAACCCGGTCAGCACTGTGAGAGGCTCTGGGCCTGCAATGCTCTGATGCTGCTGGCTGTCATGCTTCCTTCCCTCATGGCAGAGCTTCACCTCCTGCCAAGGGTCTGAGCAGGGATTCTGACATCAGACAGTTGGAAATCAGCTATTGTTGTCTTTTGCAGCCACATCTACAAGAAGAACCACGATGTGACCAAAACTCAGAAGGGAAAGACAGAACAGCTTCTCAGAGTCGATGACCATGACTTCACCATGCGGCCAGCTTTTGGAGGTGAGGAGCAAGTGGTTCTATGTTAACTTCATACTCCTATTGTGTTGCTGTGGTTTTTTTAAATAGTTTTCCATTCCACCAGTGTGAGCAGAAAGGATGGAGTGGTTTCAGCATAAAGCTTCCAGATAGATGGCTCCTCTTCACTCCTCCCTCTGCTCATGCCAGCTCCTTATGCTGGAGTTCCCCAGAGCATGGACTGAGCTTCCCGGTACACCTGTATGTCTATATACCAGACATGCCTTGGCCTGACACAAGTGTGGTTGTAAGTGCTGAGAAGACAGGACTGTGTACAACTGGCAAACATGCATTAAGCAGTGGGAAGGAGGAGAATCCCAAGTTTTTGCTTTGCTATCTCAGGAGACAAGTCACCGCTAAACTGATCCATGATTCTGTGGTCTTCTCAAGGGTGACCACCCAAGTCATATTTCATCTGCGTCTATGAGGCAAGAGAGCAAGCAGAGAAATATGGTCAGCTCAGAGGGAGGGTGTAGCTCTGGGGCCTTTAAAAAATGACTTGCTGGCTCCAGGCTGAGTAACTGGTTTTAACAACAAATGGGTTTCCCAGCCCCCACCAAAGAAAAAACACTTTTGAGTGACTTTATAAAAGGCAGAATAGTGTTTCCATAATTCTTGCTCAAAGTCTCCTCGCTTTGCAGAGCTAATTGGAACAGAGTATTGCCAAAATTGCTCTGAAGTTGTATGTAATAAGGAATAAAACACAACAACAATTTAGCCAAGACTCCAGCCTTGGAAAACATGACCCACACACAAGGAGATATCCTGGGGGCTGCAGGTTCTTGCACAGATGCAGAGTGATGCAGAGTGCTTTTAGTGACGGATAATACATTTGATGGAGAAATATAATGGAAAGAAAACAAAAGCCTGGTAAGAGGCTATCCTTGTGTTTTCTTCTGAAAGGTTATCAGGAAGTCACTGTGATTTGCACTATGTGTTCTTTCAGATTTTCTGCAGGAATAGTGCCAGGTAAATGGAGGTAGTCTGACCTGCATGTGATTATGAAGGCTTTTGTACTGCAGAAGCAGAGCAGAAGAGCCTATGAGACACACGTGACTGCAATTGGTCACTGCCCCAAACACTTTCTGCTCTCTGAAAGCAGCTCAGGGACCATCGCCCAATGGAGAGTGCAGCCCTATGGCATTGTACTGTGGCATGTTCCAAGTGGGAAAAGCAACTCATCTCTCTGAAAAGCAAACCAAATAAATAATGCTGTAAGGAAACTGTGATGTTAGACTTTAAATAATAAAATTCTTTAAAAATCCAGTACTAAGAATGTGATGTTCCAAAGACAGCCAGCAAGATGCTGCCCAGCACAGCTGTGAGCACTCTGCAGGGCAGGCAGGGCTGTGCCAGGGGAAAGAGCAGCTAAACTTTAGAGGAAGGTGAAAGGCTTTTCTGGTAAGAGTATCTTTTGTGAAGAGCAAATGAGCAGGAGGTTGTTGTGTAAGCAGTGTTGCTAACAGCCCAGCGAGCGTGGCTGTCTTGCCTGCTCTCAGCCCATTAGAGAGCCCCTGGGCGCAGTGGTAATGACAAAGATCTTTGCTTTGCTGCTGTTCAAAGTAGCCTCCGTAGCCTAAAATAGACTGAGTTTGGTGTGACCCTTGTGGAGTTATCTCCATGTCAGTGACCTTGTTCCGGCTAACAGATGTTCAGGTATTAGTTACAAATATTAATATTTAAAGATTATGTAAATGTTTGTTTTGCTGCCTGCCTTGAACGTCCATTTGAAGCATTTCATCTATGACATGTCGTATTTTGCAGGGAGCCTGTGAATAAGCAGCTTTAGTTGATACTTAAAATAGCTGTATCTTTTCTGCCTCGGAACAGCCTCATGCTGTACTTTTATCATATTCCTTCATAGCCTAATAGCCTCCATCAGCTGTCCCTGCTGCCCTTTCCGGGCAGTATTTCTGTCAGGATGGGTGAATGAAGCTTTGTGTCACTGTCTGGAATAAGACTCGCTCATCCCTTGATGACATACTGTCAGCAAAACGTGAGGGCTTTGTGGCCGTGTGGCAGCCGCTGAGCATACAAAGGACCCAGGGATGCATATGTACATATGTGCTATGTTTGTATATATGTTAACACACAGTAACACTGAAGATTGTTTTACAGCTTGTGGAAATAGAACTTACTTGCAAGACTCTAGGCATACACAAACTATATTGCAGATACTTTTGTCTTGGAGACTAAGTCTGCCTGAGGCCTTCAAGGACAGGGGAAGGGGCAGAGAGACTGTCTTAGAGAAAATAATGAGCCTTTGAAAACACCGCCAAAGACAAAGACCAGGAGCTCTAAGCTTTAGTCTCAGAGTGGGAGTGGAAAACTGACTTCAAGCATTTTCACAGCAGCAAGATTTCCCGTATTTTCAAACCTACTGCAGTGTTAAAAATAAACATCATGTTTGAAGCCTCCAACTCCTGCTGCTGTGTGGGCAGCTGACCAGCCCGGTGCGGTTTCCTTGCTGCGCTGGGTTATGACAGGCTTTAGTGTTAGGTGATGTTGCACCTGACTGAATATGTGGAAGTTTCTGTGCTGCCTGGGGAAGTTAGCTCTAAACTGGATGTCCCACACAACCTGGAACAGATTTTGGTCTTCAAAAGGGAATTTTCACAAGGTAAAGCCACTAAATCTTCTCAGTGCCAGAAACCATCCCACGTGGAAGCTTGTGACTGAGCTTTTGGTTGATCTGTTATTGTCTGACCACTGAATGTAGAAGTAAAATTAGCCTTCTGTAAAGGTTTTCTGTCCTGGATCTTTTCTATAGGCAGCACCTCAGTTGAATGTTTAATGGCTTTTGCTGAAGAGGAGGTCACAAAACTCAGCACTCTACTGCAGAGGGAAAAGAGGGGACACTCATCGCTGATCCTCAGGATATACCCAGTTGTGAGCTTAGCAAAGAAAAATAACCTATAAAGCCACAGGCACTTTGACAGATGGGTCCCTCAGTGTCTTTTTAATACCCAACTTTTGTTTGAGGCAAAGACATGCAGAAGTTTACAAAAATAAAGCATGGCAGAAGCAGCTTTGGAAGATGATACAGTGAATGGATGCAATGTTGCTCCTATCACAGAATCCTCAGGGCTGGGAAAGACTTCCAAGATCATCTGGTCCAAGTGTCCACCTACCACCAGTATTTTCCCACTAAACCATGTCCCTCAGTAAGACATCTGAATGTTTCTGGTTTGTTGGTTGTCTGTTTCTGGCAGAGTTCAGGTCTGTGTCATGCAAGATGTTGCTGATGAGATGACTGATGCTGTTGTGTTTGCTGTTTCTGGAAGAAATGTCAAGGCTTTACAATTTATCTCTAGACCCTGAACTTCAGATACTTGAGCTCACGTTTGAACAACCCCATGGATTGGAGTGGTGCTTCTCAGAGACCACAAGTGTGATCTGCAAAGCTGGGCTGCAGGCTTTGGACAAAAGATCCACTGCTTTTGCTGGGGATCTATTTAGCCTTCCATCACACCTTCATCATCCTCTGTTCACCCCAGTGAAGGCATTCTGTCTATTTACTCATCGCTGGTGGCATTTGATAGGGAATTTGGCAAAGCATGTGGGGCCCCAGTGGTTGAACACTTCAGTTTGCAGAGAGACGGAATTGGAAGTCTAGCGGATCCTGACTGGCTCTGAGGATTAGCGAGACCAAAAATCCCTTGGCATCTTTCTGTGTCTGATCAACAGCTGTTTAATGCAGCGATATGCTCTGTAGCCAGGCTGTGACCCTTAAGGGAAACCCAGATTTGTTTATGAGGTTGAAGGAGGGCACTTCTTTCCAGGGCTTCTGTTCATCTTCAAACATTAAGTGCAGCTCTGATATTGTTCTCACCGAGTGCGTCTGCAAAACAGCATCTAGGTAGGAGTTTTGGAAGGGTGACGGGCTATGTGAGCATGCAGAATGCTTGCTCTCAGATTCAGACACATGGTGTTTACTTGGCTTTAGAAGCCTCATGTGCACAACCTGAAATTTTGGCATACAAATCATTGTAAAATAGTGGTTAAAACTGGAGCCTCGCATTGCAGAAGCTTCCAGATGGGTCGCCTGGTCTCTCCTTGCAATGAGGTAATGTCTGTTTATCTGGGATCTGAGCTGAGCGTTTGGTGCAGGAGCATGAAATAAGAGAAGTGTCTTTTCTGAACACTGGCGTGGTATTTTATCTCTGTCAGCAGCTAGGGAAGGAATGAAGAGGAGGGCAAATACAAACTTGGCAGCGTTCTTCTGTTGTTATTTGTTTTTAAATCTGTGATTAGTGCTCAGTCAAGCGTGGAAATTGCAGCAATAAGCAGACTTTGGATGGCTGGCGATTTCCTGAATGGAGGCTAAATTAAGCACTCACACACAGAGGGCATCTCTTGCCATCTGGGAACTGGGGGTACAGCCCTTCGGCACTGGGGAGACCCAGTGGTACGTACCTGGGTGAGGGATGCCTTCCTTGGTGAGCCAACAGGATGGTGCTGCAAGGCTGTTCTGGCAGAGGTTGCCTCTTCACTGTGAGCACTGTGTCTGCCATGGTGTGGCTGCTTGGTGGTGGCAGCCAGTGGGCACACTGCAATTCCAACTACCGTGTGTAACAGCAAATGGTAACTTACTGGTGCTTTCTACAGCAAGAGACAGGCTAGCGGTAGCCTTGTGCCTGCTCCAGCATAGGCTGCCTTGGGTTCTGGAGGTTCTCTGAGCCAAATGGAGACAAGCAGCATTGTGTGAGAGTCCAAGCCCCAGCTTTACACAATGTCACAGCGAGTTCTGGAGGGTTTTTGTTTGCTTGTTTGTGTTTTATTTATTTATTTATGGAGGTTTTGGAAGCAAAATAAGTTCAAGAAATGGTCAATCATAGGAACATAAAATATGCTGATCCTTCTGAGATTTAAATATAAGCCTTTGTGCTAGTGTACAGATTGAACTCTTATGAGACAGGGACCTCAGTGGTTTTAATAGCCTGTAATCATCCCTCTGCTGTGTCATCTGATGTGATCACATCACTGGATTTTGCTACAGATCAGGTCTAAACTCCGTAATGCTGTGCATTTTGGAGGGAGGAAGAGACCAGCGTTGAGGAGCAAAGCAAACAGACAAGCATCTTACTCCTGAGTGCTGAGGATTTCTGTTATGTATCAAAAAAAATGGTTGCACTAAAGAGCTACTGGCTAACTAAAGGCAAAAGGGGCATATACAAGTACTGAATCATTGCCTGTGCTCTCCTTGACCACAGTGTATCACTAGTTATCTGAGCAAAGAAAGGTTAATTGCCTATCTACAGGGCACCACCTATCAGCAGCCTCCTGCTCTTTCCGCACTGATTACCCTGCACATCAAAGAAGCTGTTATCACCACAGATACGCTGCTTCTTGCTACAAAAAGTCTGTCATGTTTTAAAAAACAATCTTTTTCTTTTTAATTGAAAGAGCCAAGAGTAGCAAGCCAGCTCCTTAATAACAGCACTATATGAGCTAATATGCTTGTTAAATCTTATCATCCCTCATAACTACTCAACTGAAGAGAACAAAACCACTAGCACAGTATTTTCACTTAGTGAAGTTGCTGTTGTTTCTGGTCACACCAGGAGTGTTTGTGAGGTGACAAAATGGCCATGGGTTGGTCCTTGCCTGCTGGATGCTGACTGCATGTTGGGAGGCTGCGAGGGGTCTAAGTAATTTCTCCTCCCAGGATGGGCAAAGAACAGAACAGAGAAAGGGTTCTTGACAAGGGAATCAAGGAAATCATGTCTGCAGAGCAACTGCTTTGGTCTGTCAGTCTGTTCCAGTGAGGCTGCAAGGCTGGGGGCATGCTCCATGTGCCTGTGTTAGTGCAAGATCTACCATCCTACTGCTCCAAGCTGAGAGCTGAAGCTAGCACTGGATCCACAAAGGCTGCTCCTCAGCAATTCCTGCTGACCAGCCTTGGTGTGCTTGTTGTACATGTCTCTGCATACACTTAACTCCTCAGCATTGTGGAGAGATGGGATGCCAGGAGATATCTCCAGATATATGCAGAATCAATGTATGTTGCAACAACAAACTGTGATACGCAGCTTTGTTAACCCTCCTCTAACTGAGAAGCAAAGTAAGCAGATAATAACAGCACCTTCCAGGCACAGTGCAGAACCATTTTGGAACAAATAACAGCATGTTTTTTTATTCACAATTTATCTCCTCAAGTTCAGATGCAGAGAAGAGAAAAAGAAAAGGGAGAAAAGTATTCCACATTGGAAAATGAAAGGAGCAATTGGAAGATACGCTATGGGGAACTTGAGAGGGTCTTGGCTATTAATGAGCAGCAATCTGCAGAGGAACTTGAATATATGGGTCTTCTAGTAACAGGACTTTGCATTTATTCTAGCATGCTTTCTCTTAATATATTCTTAGTGAATTCTCTGGTTGCTAATTTTAACACTGCTTTGAAAAGCTATTAACGTCATCAATGAGTCATACGAATGAATATGGTGCTGGGCTCTTGAGAGATTAATGTAGCTGTCGTGATGAGAAATGAGAAATCCACAAGGAAGGCCACATTGCTTCCAGCTTCTTCATTTCAGACTCCGGTTCTCAGGGCTAAATTTCCTCTTATAAAGATATAAAATGTATAATGAGATGGCTCAGCTTCTAAAAACTTATGCAAATGTTTCATCATAGCTCGCCAAAGTGTCAAAACTGCAGGGCATGCAACGGAGAAGAGAAGGCGATGCTTCACGGGGGGGGTCTCACATGATTATGAGCTGACTTTTCTCTCTGCCCTCTCTGCTTCAAGAATCATGGACAGGAAAGAATACCGCAAGCTCAGAAATGTATTGCAGGCTACCTCATGATGTTAATCAACGGCAGGTGATATAAAATGGTAGTTATTTGCATATCTAAATCTCATTCTTTTACAGGCCCTGCAATTCCTGTTGGGGTGGATGTACAGGTTGAAAGCTTGGACAGTATTTCTGAGGTTGACATGGTATGTAATCCTCTTGATCCTCTTTCATGGCTAGGCTCAGCTGTTCCTAGTGATAGTAAGTCCCTCTCTCCTGAAGACACTGGTTTTCATATTGTTAGCCAGGTGAAAGTACTGGCAGTAACTGGCCAGTTCACAGAGACTTGATAAAACCAGGTGAATGTCAAAGGCTGATCTCTGTATCTTCAGATGAGAACTACAAAAGACAAAGAGAACCTAAGTGGTGCCATGAAGGATCTATCAGAGCATAAAGATGAAAATAGCTGTATGGAATGTTTGAAGGTTTGTGATGAAGGTCATGTTTGTTTCTGGCTATAGGTAACGGAATTAAGAGTGGAAAGAGAAGTGGGAAGGGGAATGTAGAGAAGAAGAGGAAGCTTCTTTATTGCTTCCTCCTTTTGCCTTCTCCTCCTTGTTCTTTGGCACCATCCAAGTCAGACGTGAAGGCTTACTGGAATAGATTTATGTTGACTCCATTTTCCGTATTTTACATTACATATCACAAGAATGGGGCTTGCCTGCCTGGATATTGAATGAGAGGGTTTGGGAGATGCACACAATGAACTGTGTAGGAAGCATCTGTAAGCACGTGAAAGGGTTGTAACAAGGAGCTCTGGAGCTCTAATAGATTAAGGTAATGTTGCAGTAGTGAGGAAAACTAATTAGTACAAGTAAATATCTCTTCAGAGCATCTGATTTCAACAAGTCTTGCCTAACAGAAAGCTGTGAAGTCACCTCTCTTCCGCTTTGCTATAGATAGATCTGCACTCCCGGTTTCCCACCACAGGACAAGTACTTCCCCCAACAGCTGCTGATTTGCATTCACGGTAGGAAGACAGTCTGTCAGATCAGCCTAGGTTAGGTTAGTTTGTTTTTCCTGCAGTCTGTCCCAGTAGGGTAAGTGGTGTTTGTGGAAATCCAACAGCCCTTGAAAATGTGTCCCAGTTTGGGTGCTGGAGGCTTCTCTGACATATTCCTATAAAACCCGAAGGCAATATGAGCTTGTTTGCCAGAAGAGCCCTTTGAAATGGAAAGTCAGGTTAATCGATGGCTTGGCGTCAGCAGAACAGGAGGAGGAGGTGGTAGCAATTTTAAAGAGTGACTGCTGAGTGGTTAGGAAGGGATCTGAGCCTGGGTTGTTGATTGCTCAGTCTTGGCAGCTTCAGTTGCTGTAACTACTTTATTAATAGGGCATATAAAGAAAACAGCGTGTTTGATTTCTCAGCACGAAGGAGTAGATGCAGCTCTGAAAGCAGCAGCTGCCAGGTTGGGATCAACAGATGCTTTTCTTTGTGTGAGAGAAGCTCCTGCCCCCTCAATGAGATTAAAAGAGAGGTTTATTTATATGCTTCTGTGATAGGAAAAACAGTTCTCCACTTGGGTGCTGTTTGCCACAATTGAATTCTTTTAGAGATAAATTACTTGTGTTTAGCTGACCATTTATCTTATTTTGAAAGGTTTTCCTCTCTATCATGCTATTGATGCTGTAGTCCTTCAAGATAATTTTGCCAGGACTGAATAATGCTTTCTGCAGGGCAGTGCTTCTCTTCGCACATGTTTATATCACCTTTACGACTGTTTGCTGTTGGGTGCTGTAATCACAGAATCACAGAGTGACCTGGGTTGGGAAGGACCTCAAGGATCATGAAGCTCCAATCCCCCTGCCAGGCAGGGCCACCAAACATACACCTTTACTAGATCAGGTTGCCCATGGCCCCATCCAACCTGGTCTTGAACACCTCCAAGGACGGGGCATCCACAACCTCCCTGGGCAGCCTGTTCCAGGGCCTAACCACTCTAATGCTAATACGCTGATTGTAATACACTGATTGTGGATTTATGTTTTGGTCTTGGCTGAAATGATTTTGTCAGGAATATCTATTTAGAACAAGCATTGGTCCAGAAAAGGAATAAAAGTCTAGAAAGGGTGTATTTCATCTGCCTAGTGAGAGTGAGTTTTCTTTCTGGTGTTTTGAGATGTGAAAAGCAACACCAATAGTCCTCTTTCTTTTTTCATGAAGGATTTCACTATGACTCTGTACTTGAGGCACTACTGGAAGGATGAGCGTCTCTCGTTTCCCAGCACCACCAACAACAGCATGACCTTTGATGGCAGGCTGGTGAAGAAAATCTGGGTCCCAGATGTCTTTTTTGTACACTCCAAAAGGTCCTTCATTCATGACACAACCACGGACAACATCATGCTGAGAGTGTTCCCTGATGGTCATGTCCTCTACAGCATGAGGTAAAGGTCCTACACCCTGGATCTTCACCATCCATTTTGCCCTGGTGTGGCTTTGGTGACCTCCAGGGCTACTGTTACTCCAGGACACTGCTACTCCTGCAGCTAATGAAGAGCTCTGTGTCTATCAGCCCCGGTACCAGATGCTTCACAGGAAGCTGAGAGAAACCATGTTGTGGGCAATAACAGGATAATCTCCTCCAGGGAAGCATTTTCCTAAGTCTTTGTGGTCAAAGGAGGGCTTAGTCAAGCAGGGATGTTCGTCCCAGGGTCAGTGTGTGATTAAACTGGAAGCTGCTGTTATACCAGATGGTGACCTCTATAATTATCCTATTTTGCTTCCTGTTTGTCTGGAAATACTTCTTCCTTTTTTTGATTGGAGTTTGTATGTTGATACAAAGTAAGTTTACTGAAGCTGAAACAGCAGTATTAAAGACACTTAGGAGTCCCTGATTCTTTAGCAGAAGAATCTTGAGACACATCCCAGCTGACTGTATTTCCTTCAGATGAATGCAAAAGGAGAGGCAGGGCAAAATACACTGCCATAGGAGAAAAACTCGAGATCCCAGGCAGAGGGACATTTCCCCAGGATGGGAATCTTGCTGTCGATTACAGTGACTTTCAAATGTTCCATAGTACTAGGATTTATTTTCTAGGATCTGGATCTTATTCATTTAAGTTATGGCAAAATAATGCCCAAAATCTAGAAGATGTGTTTCCCTCTCCCCCACTCCCCCCAGAAAAGAAAGTTTGATTCAGGAGGCTATTTCTCTTCAAAGAATAAGCATAATGTGCAATAATTTCCCAAGTAAGGCACTATCCAAACAAACCAGGGGGCTCCAAAGTTCGCTGCTTCCACATTCCAACTGTAATTATAATGAATTAATTTGAAAACCCTTGACAAATTATTAAAACCACAAAGGAATTTGTGTGGGGAAAAAAAGAGACTCTCTGTACAGTTACTTCATTTTGCCTTATCTTACTGAGCTATAAAATCCCACCTCATTCAAGCATCTCAGAACCTGTCCTCTGTTCTGAACCCATTTATTGCATACTACCTCAAATAAGCTCAAGATGCTGTCCACTTTATTAGAACTACACGAGGATAAAAGTACCATATAGAATGAGAGACAAGAGAGCAGAACAAAATGAAGAGTGTTGTTTGATGTAAACTTGGATCAGTACTTACAGGAGAGCAGCAGAAGTAGGAGGGCAGAGGTCCTTCTGACTGATGTTTTAGTACAGCCGAGTATCAGCTGCATTGCTCTTGACCTGCAGTTGTCATGCAGTGATGCCAGCACAGTGATGCCAGCACTCTACTTGTTAGCAATATTCAGCAACCAAAATGAAGAATGAGTAAGTTTAATAGTAATGTTGGCTCTATTCAGTTCTTCTCATTATTTGTTCTCATGCAGAGCATTTAATTTCAAAGTTTTCTGAGCCATCAAAAGGATGATGTGAATTTGTAATGTCACAAGAGAGAAGAGCGTGAACAACCAGAGCTAAGAAAGAGTTAAATTGATAATTAATTAATAAAATCCAACAAAGCCGTGAGAATCTGAATGATATTTGGGGTTGTCAGTGTTGAGGACTCTCAGAACAAGATGCGATTGCCTAAGCATGAGCATCCAGTGCTGCTGGATATGCCCTGGGGTGTCTGAGATATCTACATGAGGTTGGCACCGGGCAGAGGGGCATTTAATTCCCTGTTGGGATCTTGTGCTTTCAAGGCCACCCGAACACTGCACTCTAATTGAAGAATACCTTACTGATGAGTTTCTGTGCTGTCCCTGACTAACAAACTGTTAACGACCACAGCTCGTCTTACAATTTAGGTGACCCTGAGAGAAGAAAATAGCACGTTGTAATGAGCTGGAGTTACATAATGTGTTTAAATGCTCCACACAACTATGGGAAGTCAACAATATACTTTCTGGAGCAAGATGCTTCTTTAAGTTCAGTTCATGTGACTTGCAACAAGGCTTATCATGTTCCTTAGGATTAGGTGGTTGGTGGTGTGACCGTGGAGGAAACTCAGCAAAGGGAAAATGAGAAAACCTTAAGCAAACTGGACAAAATGGGATCCTGGTACCATTTACAAAATGGTGAAGTATTTTCTGTTGTTGTTGTTACCTTGTAGGGAAATAGTTGGATATAAATCACAGAGGAAGCGTCTGTATTGACAGTATGCACTGCAATGTAAGAAATAGCACTTCAGGTCCTTGATAGGTAGTGAAATTACAGCTATCATGGGAGCGCAAGAACTGCTAAGCATTTTCTTGCAGATTGTTGCTGTCTTTAAAGTTGCCGAATTGTTTATACGTGTTAATGTTCTCCCTTCATTACTCCTCATAGAAAACGACCTTTCTCATTTTTGACTTCCAGGATCACAGTGACAGCAATGTGCAACATGGACTTCAGCCGCTTCCCCCTGGACTCTCAGACGTGTTCTCTGGAGCTGGAAAGCTGTATGTCGTATCTGTGTCTCTAGTTAGGCGTGCTCCACAGCTGCTGTGCTCACAAACACTGGACTGTTTTAAAGCCTTAAACAATTTCACCAAAGCCACTGAGAGTTATTAACTTATTGGATTGTATACCTGGACCTTACACTGCAATGCAGGGGAGTTTGCAAGGAAAAACTCTTGTATGAGTTTTGGTGAATGGCGCTTACAAAAAAACAGCATCATGAATAACAACAAAAACAACACCCAAGCCCCCATCAACAAGGGTGCTCATCATATACTGGATCTCAGCAGCTTGCCAATGAGAAATTTGGGGGAGAAGTTGTATTTTGTTTGTTGTTTCTGATTGGGAAGGGACGCTTTCAGATACCACAGTAAAAAGCTGAGTATAACGATCATCAATATGTCTGTATTTCGACACCAATATAGCGAATGTATGATAATCGTGAACCTGCACACACAGTGCCTTGTGTTCAGCTTCTTTGAAGGGAATCATTCTGTGGAGAAGGTGATTTGAACAGTATGATTTTCATGGCTGTCCCGTAAACCCTCTCCACACTGTTACAGGCTAATGTTCAATTGCTTTCAAGTATTCTCAATTAGGATGCCCTGTTTAGTTGTTGCCACAGCATATCATACATTAAGATCCTTCTCATTCACTGCTATTAGCAAACTTTGGTGGCTATTGCATGCTAAAGGTGCCCTTCAGTTTGTTAATTTTCTCTGAACCCATAAACCATTTTATCTCCATCTAAACTAAATCCACGCTACACTGTGTTTCTTCTTTCCCGAAGATGCTTACACTGATGAAGATCTGATGCTGTATTGGAAAAATGGGAATGAATCTCTGAAAACGGATGAGAAAATTTCTTTATCTCAATTCTTGATACAAAAATTCCACACTACATCAAGACTGGCTTTCTACAGTAGTACAGGTATTGGTGTTTTCTGATTTAAGACTACCACTGAAGCTAATGCTATGCTGCCTGCTTGCAAGAGAGTTATAAATCCTCCCATGCTTGTTTTGAAAGATCAGTTTCTTTTTCCTCTGCCCTTCAGAAACAAAAGATTTTGCCTCTCTGTGGCTACCATTCATTCTGATCTCACTGATTCTGCCTTCCCTTCTTTCTCAAAGGTTGGTACAATCGTCTCTACATAAGCTTCACTTTGCGCCGACACATCTTCTTCTTCCTGCTCCAAACCTACTTCCCTGCCACTCTGATGGTCATGTTGTCCTGGGTGTCTTTCTGGATCGATCGCAGGGCAGTTCCTGCCAGAGTCTCTTTGGGTGAGAGCAATCGCAATGAGCCACAGCTGTGTGAAATTCTTCAAATGTGAACATTTTGGCAGGAAAGGGAACTATTCACTTGGATGGTCAAAGTTTCTGGGGAAACAACTGTCTTTTATCTGATTACTAATGTAATGCAAAACTTCATTGCAAAGCAGTCTTCCTGATCTGTAGTTAACTTGGGGCAGAGCTGTGGTTTCAAAAGGAAGGTGGGCAGAGAGGAAAGATTTCACTGTTTGTAAGCCAATGAATCAAGATTTATCCTCACTGTCCAAGCCTGCAGCATTGAGACTCGTGTTCCCATTAGTGAGATTTGTGTTTTAAAGTTTAGGCACCTGAACTGAGATAAAGACTTGTGTTGCAACTTTCATCCAGGGCAGGATCCTGGCAAGGTATGTGTTTTCTCACCCAAGGGTGCCTTGCTTTAATGGTCCAGGCATTCTGGAGTGGGGAGGAACAGGAAGGAGAGAAGGAGCTGCTTGAAATCCTGTGCTGTGACTTGGTTGGAAAGCTGTGCACTGCAGCAAACCTGTGAGAGGAGGCAGCCAGGAATCTGCTCCATCAAAAGAAATGTGTTGACTGGATATTTAACAAAAAGAACCTCCAGAAAAAATGAGCAATAGTAGCTGTGTTTGTAGCAGTCACTACTTTAAAAAGGCTGAACAAGCTATGAGTGCTTTTTGGCTCCGTCTTCTCTATTTCAGTGGCTTTGACAACTTGCAAATATTTTTGTCTCCACAACTATCCAAACCAGATATACTATTTCTCATGATTTTATGTCTATCTAAATATATGAACACATACACACAAACACCCCTATACACATGCATATTGCACATACAATTATATGCATGTATATATATATGCATATATATATATATGCATAAACACCTACATAAGCTAACATCTCTCTCTATATATATAGTATAAGGGTCATTTTCAAAATGTTTTGATTCCTATCACTCCTCAAAACCCAGCCTTTCTAGTGCACAGAACAGTTCTGCATCAGTAACAGAGATGCTTAATACCAAATACTTCACATTTAATTTCTGATAGAGCATTTTGTAGAGCAAAGTTCTATTTTTCTAGAGACCAAAGGCTCTGTGGACTGCATCAACTACAACCATTCAATTCTTCTGTTTCTTTCCAGGGATCACCACTGTGCTGACCATGTCTACCATCATCACTGGGGTGAACGCCTCCATGCCCCGCGTTTCCTACATCAAAGCAGTGGACATTTACCTGTGGGTCAGTTTTGTGTTCGTCTTCCTCTCGGTGCTGGAATACGCAGCAGTGAATTACCTGACCACAGTGCAAGAGAGAAAGGAGAGGAAACTCCGGGAAAAGGCACGATAGCCATTCATTCCTTTTTTTCCTTTTATTTTTTTTTTCCTTTCTTTTTTCCTTTTTTAAATCTGATATTTGTATTGGATCCAATTAGTGTAATATTGGAGTTGTTCTCTCATATCAAATGTCAGTGGTTAGCCAAGGTTATGCCTGTAATTTTTGAGGTTTCCATGCTAATGCCCAAACCATACATAGAAATTATTTTTTGGTGCTAGTTGGTCTGGACAGAATTTAAGCTGGAAACCTTTCTGACACTTCAGTAACGTTGTCAGTAAAGTTCTCATGCCCAGGAACACTCTCTGGCAATATCTAATCTATTAATGTCAACATAGACTAAAATTACGTGGAGTATTTCTTCATGTCCATTGGTGATTTAAGACAGCGTGAAGGTGACCTTCTAATACGTAAAGCTCCCATGTCCGTGAGAATGACCATCAGCACATTAAGCCAAAGGAACTGTGACTTGACCTAGGTGCTAAAAGTACATCTGCACAATTTCTTTCCCTGTTGGGTCCTGCAGTGATAAACTTACTGCCTCGACCTGCTGTCACTTCTACCTTCCAGCTCCCAGATGTGTCACCAGTAAGTGCTTGATGTGACTTTTTTCTTTTTGAGAGCGAGAGGAGGAAGACATAAGGGTTATCATTTATCTTGAGAAAGAGATAAAGATAAGTTTCTCTTTGTACAAAAACAACAACAACAAAAACAAACCCTCAGTTCCCAGTACATCTGCTTCATAATAACATGTTTTAAAACCCAGCCATTCAACTGTGCCCATGGACTGCTCAGAAAAGTTCCTGGAGTGATGGGTCTAATGAGTGGAACAAACAGGCTACAGACTTGTCATGTTTGTTTTTTTTTCTTCACACCATCTGCTGTCAAAGCATTTGGTTATGACTAGAACACAGAAAACAGCTTATACACTGTTTTTCAAGCTTTCAATGAACAGCGCGAGTTGTTGGCTAAATAATTTGAAGATCAAGCCTTGAGTGTGGACTTTTTCAGTAGCATCCTGAATATACTGTATTTCTGAGTATATATACTTACTTTAGCTGAACCCTGTCCTTATAAAAACTCTTTGGATAATGCAAATGTCAAAACTGCCTGGAGAAGGAACAGAGGGCAAAATGTTACTGGGTGAGGAAAGCAGACAAAGCAGACTGTGGGGAATCAGAGTCAGGAACTCCTTGCAGAAAGAAGGCTGATTTTTATTGCATACAAACATATTATCTGTATTGCTAAGACAGAAAACACAGAGATTTTCACTATAAAAAGACTGTATTTCCTATTTAACATTCTTCCTGCATTCACTATGGAATGCATTTTGGCACTGCTGAAATGAATGTGAGTTTTAAAATGGGCTTCAAAAGAGCTGGGGTTTGACACCCTTCTCGTAACTGTTTCTTGTCTTATTAAAGAACAAAGAAACAAACAAACAAACCAGAAACATATTTACACAGAAAATACTGCATAGATCTGCGAAACCATAGCTTGGCCCCTCTTCCCATAGTGTGTACTGAATAAGACATAGATACAGAACCCTGTATCTTGCCCTTGGATTATGATAAACACAGTGAATGCATAACAAGGAATCTCAAGACAGTGAAGCTGAACAGTGGAGCTGAGACCTTTTGCTTAATTTTTTCTCTCTGCAAAATTAGTTTCTCTAATCTTTTCTGAAGCTTCTTGCCAAGTAGTTCAGCTAAACCACATCCCTTCCTTTTGGAACACAAGGGGAAAAAAAAGTGAATTTTTTTATTCCCAAAGTGATTTTTGTATTACGACACTTTAAACTTTACTGTTTAAGAGCTGCCTGTTACAAGAAGCTCACCACTTCTATCCCTAACGTGTTCTTCTAATTTTCAACTGTATTTCTCGCTTATGTTCCTAGTTTCCTTGCACATGTGGGATGCCTCATTCAAAAACTATGATGTTGGATGGAAACTACAGTGAATCAGATGCCAACAGCCTGGCAGGTTACACGAGAAGCCAGATGGTCCCAGAAGAAGAAAAACAAGAAAAGATGGCTGTGCACTTAGCCATGAGCAATGCTTCTAATGCTTCTAATTCATCAAGGAAGAGAGGCCTGAAAGGCCACGTGGGCTTGCGCATCATCCAGAACACTCATGCAATCGATAAGTACTCCAGATTAATATTTCCAGGCACTTACATATTTTTTAATTTGATATATTGGTCTGTTTTTAGCTAGGTGTGCTGGCACTGCAGTGACTGAAGCAGAAGCCAGTTACAAAACTTTCTTTGTTAGCACTTCTTAAAGTCCGCTTTGGGTGCAAATGCAGAAGACTGATAAGTTCACTAGAAAACTGATCATTCCACTGCTGCTTTGGAGGATGAAGAGGAGGACACTTCCAACCATGGGCAGCTCCATGTACAGGCATCGTGGAAAAGCTTATTCTGCTTGTTACACTCTACCCCACGCTCCAGCTCTCATTGGCTTTATGGTACATGATGTTTCTCATACTTGAAAATCTGTGCTCTCTGCCCAAAAGGTGCTGTATGTGTGTTTGGGGCTTGCGACACTGGAGGCAAAATGGACTACTACAGACACAGACTGTCCTAGGGGATTAGACGTATGCAACTTAGCATCTCATGAAAGGGTCTGCATTATATTTCTTTCCATTGACTTATGAACAAGACATCCTTTTAGGGTCCAAGTTGCATTCTTGCTGGACAGGGCCTACATTACTACCAGAAGGAACACTGGCTGACCAAAGTGCTGGCGGTATGTTTGAGTGGGTCATCTTTTTATCTTGATATGTGAAGTAATGAGTGATGATAAAGCAGAGCAAAGAAGCCCACAAGCTCACAGAAGTTGTCTCCCAGGGTGCATGGGTAATTAAAACAGGGAATGTTAGGGTTTGAATGTGCTTCCATATAACACGAGTGCAACATGTGATATGCAGTTCCTGCCTTCTCTAAAATGAGTTGTGAAACTTGTGTGTGTCATGCACATTCACCACATGGGAATGAGCAGCATCGCTGGGACCCATCACTCTCTACAGAAGCAGAAAACTGTCAAGGGCAGTGCTAGTAGTGTTCAAAGATCTTCCTCATCCCTGTGAGGAAAGTGCAGTTCATAGAGAAACTGTATATTCCAACATGCTTCTCCAAATCAACACACTGCCCTTTTGTTTAGAGTTTTTGGATTGAGGGGAAGAGATGGCTGCCAGAATATCCTTCTGCAGAAATATAGGCATGCCAGAGGCTGAAGTGGCCAAAAATAATGCTGTGGGCTTCAATGAAACCCTCTCTGGCCTCTGGCTGCAAGGTCACTGTAAGCCCTTTGAAGCAGCTGGAGAGCACTGTAACAAGCCTTGGTACTTGACTTTTCATTTTTCATCCCATTACATCAGCTGAAAAAGCTGAGAACAAAACCCAAATCTTTCTACATGAGAGCAACTAGACAGTGTTGGCCAGGTTTGCATACCTTTTGTTTCTGAAAAACATCATGGTTTTTTGGCTGTGGAGGAGAGTATTATGGTCATCAAAGGGTTTGCTGTCAAGCTGAAATGAAGCAGAATGGACTGACTGAAGCATAAAGACCCAGGGCTGAAGCTTGACACTGATTCAGTGATAAGATTCAATTATACATGTGGCTGGGGTTGGGACATGAAAATTTAACTAAATCACATTAATGTAGGGGAAAAAAAAAACAAACAAACAAGCAATACTAGTAAAACTGTAACTATTTGCTGGTGTGAATTTTATTTATTTATTTATTTATTTTTAGTTAATTCAGCAGTAAATCTTGCATCTGAAACCTCAAAGGTCATTTCCCAGTGAGCTGGGAATTGCTACCTCCAGACTGTCAGCAACACCCAGAATTTTCTTTGTGCCTCAGATCTTGCCATTTAAGTCACACCAGTGGTCACACTTCTTTACTGGAAACAGAAGCGATCAGAGAAAGCAAAGTGAGGAACTACATTTCCCTTTCATAAGCCACAATAATATCTGGATTTAACAGAGTTCTGTGTGGACGCAAAAGTAGGAAAATATAGCCCTGAAATCACTGGAGAGAAGGGGAGCTATGGGAGGGCAGCATCTGAGAGGAAGGCTCATTCTGCATCCCAGCCTGACATTTATCTCCTGAGCCACCAGATTCGTACATTTACCACTCATCACCCTTGAAGCTGAAACCTGGATAGCTTTTGTATCAACAGGCAAAGATAACTATATTAAGGAGACAAAAATCACTAAAGAAAAAGCCCTCTTGACTTTTGAGAAGTTAAAGCCTGGGTGAAACAGGATGGACCTCTTCAGTATTAGCAGCTTTGAGCATGAGACAGTGAGCAGCATGGTGCTGAGGCGATCAAGTGGAGCTGGCAGAAACCTTTGCTGGGGGATGAATGCTGCAGGAGCCAGTAGGGCTGCACTGCTGGGAACTGGTGCTGCTATCTTCCTACACAGCCCATGCACATGGGTTCAGCCTCCTAGTGCCTCTGCTTCTCCGTCAGGAAAAAGGGGAGCATTGACATCTATCTACCTCAGGAGGTGAAGAGGAGTTTAACTGACTTAAGGAGCGCACGTACAAAATAGTAATGATTTCTGAACAGGACTACCTTAAAGTTATAGTAAATGCTGGTGTACATGGCTGATAGACTAGTGTGTACTGGAGCATTCACACCCATTTCTACAGCATGTAACATCATTAAGAAGGGTATAGTTCCACTAAAGAAAAACAAAATCTCTATCTTGAGCACCACTTACAGCTACTACTCATTAAACAATAGATGACAGATGTGAATAAAAATAGAGACATTCAGCTCTGCCAGGTTATAAATTTTGACTTCTGAATATTAGGAGGATCCTGGCTAGACATGAAGCTAGAATAAATATTTAAGTACGATACTGAGAAGTAATTTCAACTCTCATTTCTCCTGAGTTACAAGAGACTTCATGAGCACTAACTTGCAGCCACAAGATCCAACCAATGTTTCGGAAAATAGTGCCTGAAGAAGCTGGGCTCTGACAACTGCATGATGGATGCAGCCTGGTTCTACAAAGCACTGAGCATCTGGACAGTTAACCTCCCAAAGGACAGGTTTTTCAGAAGTGCATAAGGGATTTGGGGAAATAAAGCCTACTAATGAGCACACCATCTCTGCATAACCCAATCCAACTGCAAGGAGACAGAATGTCAGTCCTATTCCTATGTCTGCTTGCATCGTATTCTTACTTCTGTCTTATCAAATAGTGTATTAAAAAAGAAAAAGCAAAACAACCCACAACATACACACACATATATAATGTACATATACGTAGCACATAAAAGTAAACACCGGAATGTGTACTTATGTCAAATAATGTATATAGGTGAAATTGCAACATATTGAATGTAAGTTACATCATGCCTGAGAAAACTTATAGAATATGCTGATCTGGAGAAAGGCTCTTAATACCAGCCATAGGCAAAAAGAAAATAAGATAAAAGAAAAAGCATGGGCCAATAACTCCACAGTCATTTCTGAGTGCTCTCATGCTTTTCTTCAGAAAAAAAGATGCATTGAGAAGACTGCAAGATAGGCTGATGCTAATTCGTTTGTACAATGGATACAAATCACTGTGCTGATAACTGCAATCAAACCTGGTAATTAAATAGCAACTGGAAAGGGTGGAAGTGAGTCCCCTTTGTGTTGTGAACTTCAGAGTTTGGAAACAGAGTTTAAATTATGCGTCTGCTACATGCAAGTTAATGACCCGAGGTAAAATATTTGAGTAAACATCTTATTTGTAACTGATTTGAAATAAAAAGTGTCTCAAAAGATGGAAGAAATTCAGTAGAAACGTGCAAGTGCTGAAGTACGTAAAGCTCCTTGGAAAACCAAGGCTATTAATTATTGCTATAAGGCACAGACATCTTCCGTGATAACTGCAGCTCACAACTGAAGAAATCTTAATCATTTAAATTTCAGGGCACATTTTCAAAAGCCTGAATGGCAGGTAGATCTCTCAGTCTCCATTTGACTATGAATGAAATGTTGTCATGTAATTCCTCCTTTGTGCCTTGAAAAGATTCTCTCCATATGTACTAATGGAAGATAAAACCGCCCGTAGGCCCCAGCTGCCCGATCTTAGCTACCATCCATCATGCAGACAATACAACTGAAAAGAAACACGTACAGGATGGACTGATACCAGCACCACCAAATAATGGCTCTTGTCTGTCAAATTTCCCCAGCCAAAAGATTAGAGTAAGGTACAGTCCGACTGGGATGCTACCCTGCTGAAGTTTAAAGAACTGAAAAATGCGTTTAAAAAACAGCAAGACTTAGCACTATCAAAATTAAAACGTAATCCAGCCTCTCACTAAGCTGATTAACTCCTTCACAAAAATAACATTTGAAATAATGCATCAGGGTCATTACTCTCCCAGTTAGAGGAATTACCATTTCAGATGAAGCGAGAACAGTGGGGAGAAACACCAGTCACGAGCAGGGCAGGTGCTGTTCTTTTTGTCCACTTTTTGCAGCCATGCAGAGCAACCACAGGAGAGGAAGGGAAGACCCAGTTCTCCTGGGGCAGCTGGTGCCCAACTATCACACATCACCACGTGAGACTCTGTTCTGGGCAAGAAGCTGTCCTGTACTATATAGGACAAGTCCTTCTGCTGGCTCCCTTAGCTCAGGCTCTGCTCTGGAAATGAACAAGGCTCCAGACTGACATACCACATGGAGCTGCTTCCAAGAACTTCCAAAGACCCACGCCAATGAAAGAAGACTTCACCTGCCATTGTGCATCTGCTGCAGGACCACAGATAGTAAGCAGCAAACCAGGGCTGGAAGTCAGCCCTAGTGTGCCACACTGTGATAGCTGGTGGATGTAGGATATAGTGGGGTCCAGCCATAGACTTATTACCAGACAGATGCGATTACCTTACTATTCTCACACATCCTGTGTTCAGCTGTGTAACACTATATAATGTGATAGAAAACACAGCAATGACAGCAGAGTAGTAGTGTTCCAGGCTGCAGCAAGTGAGGGTAAGACCAAGTGCAGCAATGATGGAGGCAGAAACATAGGAAAAAACTGTTTACCTTTGGAAAGCCTCAAATAAGCAGGGATCTCCAGAAAGATAACCTAACCTCCACTGCCAGCTCTTAAATGAGGTCTGGGAGGGGGTCAATCCTGGCCCCACCCCTTTTGGTCACTCAGGTGCATGGCCCTGCCTTCCCACCAGGTGCTCAATCACTGGTTCAGGCCATGACTTAGCATTTCTGCTTTAATCTGGCAACCCCAGGGCCCACCTCTGAAGTGGTGGGATTCCCCCAAGTCTTGAGGCAGTGGTACAGAGTGGTGGCACACAGTGATGTTGCTGTTTGGACAGAAGGTTTGGATTACAGTTCTGGGTGCATGTTGTTACCTGATCCTTAGCCAGATGTTCATGAGGCATCCACATAATATTGGTGTGTCTTGAAGGGCACCCCCCATCCCTGTTTTCACTAGAGACTCCCTAACCAGGACAATCGTGTGTTGTTCGCTCCCCAGAGCAACTAGAAAGTAATAATTAGTAAATGATAAGAAGATCAATTCCTGCCTCTGAGAAAACACATAAGACTCATTTTGACCAGTTGACCAAACTGAATTTCTCCCCCAAGTCTTGTAGGATGCTGTGAGTGTTGCCTTCACAAGCATAGAAATCAGCTTAGGAAATATGCGTGGGAACCCAACCCATGGAAATGCATGTAAGTGATTAAGGGAAAGAAAATCTGCTCTACTTGTCACACAGATTTATAGACAAAAATTGTGTGTTTAGCTTAGAGGGAATTCAGAGAAGAAAATGAAAGGACAAGTTAATGGTAATGACAGTTTGAATTACTTGAACAAATATATTTTGGGAAATGCAACAGAACGCTGGGGTTGTGAAAGTCTCTGGCGTCCTGGATCTTTCCATTTTATCTGGATTTTTATCATTGCAATCATGACATTTTAAACCTTTACTATTAAGGTGCATAATAACCACATTTTATAGGTAAAGCTGTGAGGAGACCTTCAGTGTTTCATGCCAACTGTAACTACAATGGCCTCCAAGTAAAAGTACCTCTGTTTTGCCAGCTACTGTTTCAGGACAGAAAATGGGAAAGATGGAACTATTTAACAACTAGGTGGGGAGATATGACACTCTTCAAAGAGCCAGACAAGTGAAAGGCCATGTAATTGCAGGAGGTGGTGGTCTTGGCTAGCACACCTTGTTGGGTTGCTAGATGTTCAGTGCACTGCTCAAGCAGACTTTGTAAGACTGCATGAGAAGGTCTGATTGGGTCAGATCTGGAGATCATAACCAACTCGGACAGTCCCCCAGTTGTGACCATGACATGGATGCAAACATCTTCCTTGGAGAAGGTGGATAATAAGGACATTTCCTCAACTCGTGGTACCACACACTATGCCCCTGAGGGCACCCTTTGTCTGTGGGGTCAGTGCTGCCAGGTGGCTGTTCTCTTCCTGAGGATTGGTGTGTGGAAAGAAAGGATTCTTTTTTCCAAGGGCAGGGATCTCCCTTTCTGTTTTGTCCATGGAGGTGCTCCGTGCCCCACTGTGATGACTGTTTTGCAATACTTTGCTACCAGATCCCTGTCACATCAGACCTGCCATACCTACCTGTGATAGCCCAGGGGAGGAGGAGTAGCCCTTGCTTCGTAGGGTTGGCCAGATTGAAAAGCAGCTGGTATACAGCACAGAAAGCAAGAACAGGATTGAAATGGGAGGCCTTGCTGATGACATGCGGCCAAATGGCCTGCCCCAGGCTCTCAGGCACTCTGTGCCCTAAATGATCAAAGAAGTGAAAACCACATAACTCAATTTTGAGTGGAGCTGTTAGATGGAAATGGCACTTTGCTGAGCTGCCCAGAGCCCTCCCTGGCATTAGTACAGGCTGGAGCATGAGGTCAGTGCATGTCATTTGTTACCCGAGAGACGCAGTAAGGCCTAGCATTGGGGTGATGTGGCCCAGGGGTGATGCTGCCCCTGGCCTCCTTTACCCAAGTGCAGCCTTCTCACAGGAGGGCTTTCACCATCTGCTGTCCATCCTGAGGCTGAGCCAAGGAGGACACAGATCCCATTAAGAAAAGAAAAAAATTAAAAAGGGGAAGAGGCAAGACATGGAAACACCTCCCCCCCTCCCGAATGAAAGTGTTACTGTGGCCATGACAAAGGCAGAGTTTCACCAAGCCCTTAGCTGTTCCTTACTTCTCTATTCATGGCTGTAACATTTGTGCTTTCTCTCCCTTAAGGACTAAGGGAGCTGATGTAAAAATTACAGCATGTCAATATTCTTCCCACGTCACAGCTGGTGACAAATGGCATGAGAATATGACTGACTGCTCCAGTGCTCTGCCAAAGGAAGAGATCACTGGGGCTGTTCTGCTGTACAAACCCCATCCATAGGACCCTTTCCTTGCCATGTCAATCCAAACAGCTAATTAAGTTAACCAGGTTAATTGGCAGGAGGTGAAGCAACTTGATACAAATACAAAAATTATTCCTCACAGCTTTACTTGCTCTCTCTTGATGTTTTGGAGGACAAATTCAGGCTTGCATACACTGGCTATTCAAGCATTGTAGTGGCTGAACTTCATCCCCCAGTGTGGGCATGCCTGAACACTGTGAGCACTTTGCTATGTCTCAGGCCTGCCTCCCTACTTTCTGCTTTCACTTCATACCACAGATAACAAACTCAGAGGGGAGAACTTCATGCTGCTTGGCTGCCAACCCTCTCCAGCCATCTGCTGGTGTATGCCATCAGTTTCTGCCCCTGGTGAGGTGAGCAGGCACTGAACAGAGACAGATGAGTGAGAAGAAAGGCTGCAGAGATTTTCAAGCTGTGGGAAGATGGAGCTGGGCAGTCACTGAGATCAGTCCTTGGGTGCTTCAGGGGAGCTTGGAGCCAAGAGCTGTTGGGCACCAGAGCTATGGCACAGCACATCAAAGATTCCCCAGCTTGCACAAAGGAAATCTGCACAAAAACCTTGTTGCAGCCCTGCTAGTATTTCCTTACTAAACCATGTCCCTTAGCATAGCATATAAATGTTGCTTAAATGTATTTCTTGCATGCTTTAGTTCCACCAGTTTTTCTGCTGAGAGATGGCCCCCCTGTATACTCTCAGTGTCCGTAGCTCATGGTAGCTAGCACAGGTGTCTCTGCCATCATGTTTCTCTCGGCCCACAGGTAGCATTTCCCAGCATAGGCAGGGACATTGCTCAGGGAACAATATCCAAAGCATGAGGAGCTGTGCAACTTTGGCACTGGATTTCAGTGCCTGCTGAAGACAAGCACAGTCCCTCCCAACCAAGCAGAAAACAGTCAGGTGGCAGAGCCCTGCCCTCACTCCTCTGCAGTACTGCTGGTGTAGGCAGCCCAAGAGCTGGGCTTCTGCATCTGGGCTATGGATAAGTGTATTTTCCTACTGCATCTAATATCATAAGTCAGATGAACACTTCTAGCCTGGGGCAGGCAGCATGTTAATAACCCCTTGTTACCAACAGCTGACAGTTGGTTAGCACAGATTAATCCCTAATGAAGAAAAACCTCTTTATGTAATGTAACGCTTCTGGCCGTGGACCAGAGGTTGCAATCATCCACCCACAACAGACCTCCAAATCCGGCTTTGTTCCACTGCGGGAAGTATAGACAAAACGTATATATGGAGAGAGAAGTTGAGGCTCAGCCGGCATCGATTGGATCCTAATTCCAGGAGTGCTTGCATGTGTGTCCTCAAGAGCACAGTGTACTTCACAACAGGGTGCTGATGCCGAGTGGAGGAAGTGTGGAGGCAGGAGGTTCCTTGGCCACCGCCCCAAGTGTAGAAGCAGCATGTGGGAGCAGGAGGTGGCACCAGTGGGGCTCTGCAGCCAGGGATGAGAGGTTGAAATGTTCCCCAAATCTGGGATTTGAAAAGCAACATGAATGTCAGATCCACTGAAACACCATTGAGTAATGTCAGTAATAAATCTAGTCACAAAGAAACGTCGCTGTGGTTATCCTGTGACACAAGGATGCTAATACGACAGATGTGATTCACACACTGGGAAGGGAAAAAGAACTACGCATGTGAGTGCTGGCATCTACTGCCATTTCATCTAATGTATTGTCAGATAGACAGCTTCCTACTGATAATCTCATAGGAAATAACAAGAATTAAATTCACAACTGTAGTTAAAAGCAAGAATTGCTCCATGTTACGTCATCATTCAGTATTCCACAGTATCTTGACATAAACAAAATAAATGTTCCTACAGTAGGACCCCCCACACCCAAGATGTGCCATGTAAATAGGCGAGGACAGATGGGACTAATATCACCTGAGCAGGTGAAATGGGAAGAGACGGAAATGGATGAGGTGTCTGAGATGTTTGGGTTTTCTTTCTTCTTTCTCTTTCTCCTCACCTTCCTGCAGTGATGCCAGAGCTGCAGGGAGCAGATAAACTTGGAGGAAGCATAGAATAAAGCCAGCCCTGCACAGACAGGGGCTTTAAGCAGCAGGAAGGACTGGCAGGGAGATGTTTCACAGCAGAGCCTTCCAAAGCGGCACAGCCGGTGATTAATGCTGTAACTAATTGCTGAGGCCACAGAGAAGCTGAATACTTCATCTTCCTGTTTGAAATGGCTCTTGCCATTTGTGTGAGGTGTAGGAAGGAGACCTGGATAAGCAGAGCAGCCCAGGCTTCTCAGCACGAAGCAAAATCCTCCTCCTTTCTGCCCATGTCCAAGCCTGCATGTGATGCAATGGAAATGATATGGCGTATCCATCAACATCTGACAAAGTTGTGACACTAACATGAGGTGAGTAACGAGGTGAGTAACTTTGTCATCACAGAAGTAACAACCCTACTAGATCACCTTAATCATCCTTCAAGCATGCTGAATGTCTTCTAGCTTTTTGTTTGGCCCACAAAAGGAGCTGCTGTTAGAGGGCTGGCAGCCTGGAGGCTGTAAGTAACTCTTTGGATCTGGCGCAGTGGTGATCTCTAAAGGAGAGATGAGTTTTCTGAATAGCTGCAGAAGCCGCATGCAGAAAGCATGTGTATATGTAGTATATACAGTTAATTTACTCCATCACTAGAGAAAGGCAAAAAAGAACAGAAAATAGTTTGCAGGAACACTAAAGTGTCCTTGACTTTGGGGTTGTAGAAGGATCAGGTGTATGAGACCACATCCCAAGCCCCTCAGTAACACTCAGAAAGTGTCTACCTGTAAGGAATACACAGTTTCATTTTCTACAGTGTTTCCAGGTATATAATACAGAGAAGAGAGTAATTATGTCATATTTCCATTTTTGGTCATGGGAAAGCAACTTTCTCTTCTTGTTAAAATCAAAGACGAAGCTAGATCTTAGAATATTCACTCTTTTGATAATGACTCTTTGTTTTCCAGACATGTTATTCATAATATATGCAGCACAAAACCAAGGGCTGAATTGCCTGGAGATATTTCTGCTGCTTCCGGAGAATTTCTGGGCTCACATCAGCAGCTCTCCCAGCACACAGTCTGCTTTTTGGGTCCCCACCCAGGGCATTCCAAAACAATGTCCCCTTTTCTATTGGGTCCACTCTGGGTTTCTCTCTGAAAAAAAAAACACAACACCTTTTGCCTTTTGCCTTTGAAGATGAAGTGTTCAAATGCCATTAGTATCGAGTCTCTGATAACAAATTCCCCTCTTGATCTAAGAAATCAAGCCTGTTTTCAAGAGTCTGAGGGTTCAGTGAGACTCCTGTTTGAACCAAGGGCATATGCAAGATGCCTAATGCTGGGCAGCTTTCCCTAATTAGTGTGATGCTTTTGGGAGAGGGGTAGGGGAGAGAGGTTTGGCACGTTTTTTCTTCTTTTTCTTTTCATATCTCTTTGTCAGTCTTTCTATCCCTGAAAGCTGCTTGGTTTGTTGGTTCCTCCCAGATACAAACACTCATCTAGTTACAATATCTTTTTTATGCTGGGGTAGATTCTCTCGATACACCTAAATTTCCATCACCTCCTGGGCTGGGGCCTGGAGGTGCTCCCCAGCTCTCTGAGTAATGGGAGCAGCATTGCTGGGCAACCGGGACAAGCGGTTGCAGAGCTGCCTGCCTCCAGCAGGTGGGAGCCTGCCTGCACCGCTGCCAACTTTCCTGCTTGCACTGCTGCCTGCACGCTCACAAACTCACCCCCGGAAATGCAGGGAGCTGGCTGAGCGAAAAAGCACCAAGGCAGTGTTCCAGATTGAAAGCGCTGAAAGAAATAGTGTGAATGGCCAGAGAGGGTAAAGAGAGGACAAACTTAGGAAGAGCACAGATGTGCATCAAGAAGCGATGATGTGAGAAAACACAAACCCTGTATTTTTTATCTTGGGGTGTTAGCTGAGGATTTCTTCTTTTATGTACCTGTGCTTGTGAGGATGCATGCATTCAGTTCCCTTTGTCTGAAAACAGAGCCATGTGAGTGAGATCAGAACTCCTTGGATTGTTCCCCCTCAGTGGCCACTAGGACCTTTCTGGCAGAACTTCCATGCCCTGGTTCCCTGATGCTGCGCTCACACACATCAGTGTCTCTTTGCAGTGTCCTCAGCATGTGACCTTTGTAATGCATGGGGGATGTGCACGGATTCATATAACTGGCACTGACCTGGTTTGGAAGGGACAATAAGGAACAATGGTGAAACCACGTGGGTAAGTGGAAAAAAAAAAACAACACTCAAAAAAACAACATTATCTTTTCCTGTAACACAGCTCATCTACCACATTACAATCCCGACACTACAGCCCCTTCTTTTTCAACATCTGGTGCTCTATTTTTCCTGTGCAGATTCTGCTCGTTGCAGGTCAAGTCCTTCCTGCCCTTGCTGAGCTGGCTGTCCGCTGCTGAATCACTGCTCCCTGCTCAGGGCAGAATATGTTGCTTCCCCCAGTAATAACAGCTGCAAGATACAAGGAAAAAGCTGCTCACAAAAGCTCCAGAATTGTCACCTTTGGAGGAATCCAAAGTTCAACTGTACAGGACCCTGAGAAACCTTGTCTGAGTTGGATCTCCCAGGAGTAAGAGTAGGAAGTACCCTCAGGACTTTATCAGTAGATCATAAAGAAATCAAGCCTGTTCCTTGCTGTGTACTGATTAGAGAGGGAGTACAAACATCAAGATTTTCTCTTAAGGCTCAGTTCACAGCTGCATAGAGATTCAGATATTTTTGCAGGCCAAAGAGAGAAAGTAAAATCACTACATGCAGTAAATACATTATCTCTAGGCTGTGGCTGTGTCCATGAAATGTCTGGCTCCCAAACCATGTATGGGAAAGGGAAGCAATCTGATATCAGTGCCGATGGTCTCGCATCAAAGCCCCATTTCTTTATGACATTGATGTGAAAAGAGCCCATCAGTAAGAGCTCAATAACACAATGATAATCTGTGCTGCAAAAAGAACTTCTAAATTCCGCTAATAATAATAATTAAAAAAAACGTAGATGGTATGAATGAATGGGTGAGAGAAAGGGCAGGTGGCCTATTGTTTTGTCTTCAGATCCAACAACAGGGATCAGCAACAGAGGGAGGCAGGGCACTGAGTGCTGACATCTCCTATTCAGATCCTTCTGTGAAAGTTTCAGTGTCTGCTTAATGTGTTTTCTTGAATGCACCCAGAATTAAGTTGGTCACCAGTTTTATGCTTCAATGGAAGTTTGTTTCTTGGCTCACACTGGCAAAAAAATGAATGGATTCCTCTGGGTGCCTTTTCTGTGCCCCGTGAGCTTCTTCCAAGAGTGGTCTGTGGTGACACCCGAGGAACCCCTCTTCCTGCAGAGGGACAAGTAGGGTCCTTTGGAACTCAGGAAACTCTACAGGTACACTGAACTGTCTCAGTTGCCAGTGGAAGTGATTTCTGTGCTACATACTTCTCTGGTGATTTCTGCACACTTACAGTCTCTTGACACAAAACAAGACCTCTTATGAACATTTCATTTCAATTAATTATTCCAATCAGACTAATGCTTTCCTAATTACAGTCTTCTATCTTTCCATGTTGCACCATATGTTATCTGCAGACAAAGAATCACGGGAGCAGAGGCTAAGTTGTAGCTGGCATAAAAATTTTTGACAGGAAGTTAATTGGTCAAGAAAATGGCCTAAAAAAAATCCAGTTTTCCTACATAAATGTGGAGAACAAAGCAGTGGCACTGCACTGGGGTTACACTTCCTGGCAATGGGCTAAAGGGAGACAGGGTGGGGAATGCCTACTGGGACATTTCTGTTTCGTGGTGGTTGTGAAGACCAAGAGCAACTGCAAGTAGAGTGAGAGCAGGAGGCAGTAACCATCACCAGCTGTGGCTGTGAAGCCGTGTCAGTTGAGTCTATCTGTGCAATTTGATTGTCATCTTTAATAACCCATCTGGCAGCTCTTAGAATATGGGCATAGACACCACAATGGCATATTATAGATCTGTGGTTCCAGTTCTCTGTTACCTTCCTATTTATTCAGGGCCGGTGTGTTTCTGTGAAGCTGATGATATCAGGTTTTGTGTCTGCGTGTTTACGTAGTTTACTTGCTTGGGGTTTTTGTTTCTTTTTTGGGGGGAGGCGTCAGTGTTATGGTGATGAAGGTGGATTGCAGAGAAGAAGGAGCCAAGTGGTAATATTCCAAATGACTGTACAATTCACAGAGCTTCAGGACATCTAAGCAACAGACTAATGCCATTCCAGTGCAGAAATTCAAGTGACAGTACAAATAGAGCTGCCCAGATCTGTAGTCATATTCTAGTGTTAGTGCAAAAACATGAAATATCCCCAATATATAGCCCCAGTAAATAGCCCCAATATAATGGGCTGGTTGATGGGTCTGTCAGATGGCCACACATGGAAGTGAATAATTCCAAGAAGATGGGGATCTCAAGGCAAGCCCTCTTGTGATCAAACGTTTAGACAGAAACTTTACAGTAACTGTTACTGAGGAAAAGACATGTGAAGATCTTAGGAAAAGAAGCCACGCTGAAGTAGTGAGGAATATATGAGGGAGAGGGTTAGTGGACATGGTGGTGATGGGTTGATGGTTGGGCTAGATGATCCTAGTGGTGTTTTCCAACCCCAGTGATTCTATGATTCCATATGAAAAGGTGGTGGCTTTGCTAAATACAGATCTGAGAGCTGGTTTGCAAAGTCAGGGTTCATGGGCACAGGCAGAACTGAACACATTACCTCAAAATACCAAACAGGAGTCCTGCAAAGAGAAAGACTGTGCAGGTAGCGTGTCCAGCTGAAGCCATCTTCAGGTCATATGAGTGTATTCTTGATGGAGCATTTGCAGAGGATTATGTTATGTTCTGCATAAAACAATGGAAAAATACATTTTTTGGCTTTTGGCTGAGTAGACAAAAGGCGCCTTTATTTACTGGAGCTTTTCTTGTGTAATTCCATGTGCCCTTTGTTTGTGATATCCCAGTTTTTCTGAGCTGCTTTCTGTTACTGTATGCTTAATCAGAAAGCAGAACGGGGTAATGAAACAGTCTCTTTGGGGAGATACTTTCTTCTCCTGATGAAGTCTTTCCATTTACAGCCACATTCAATACACATTTTTAATCCAGTTTTTAAATGTTTCCATTATTTTGTGAATAATGTAATATTGATACTGTTTTGTTGTTGTTCTTCAGTCGGAATGCCATATGGTGCAACATGAATGCCTTACAGAATCACATTGCACAGCTTCATTTTCCCAAGCAAACACATTTGAAATTAATTGAAAAATGGGCTAGCTTGGAAAGATCTATTTTCTTTTCAGCCATGCTAATTGACGTTAATTAAATTGCCCTCTAACTCTTTATTGAGTGTCATATCAACCTTTCTAATATTTTGCCTGGGATCAGCGTCATGCTGAGGGCTGTAATTACTCCGGTTGTTCATTTAATCCTCTCTGAATACTGGCAGAACAATTCTCCGATGAAGCATTCCTCCAAACTGCTGATGATGGTTGTGTTACTGTTACTCACACCTCCACTAGGATTAGCCTCGGGATGGCCCCGTTAGGGCTCCATGTCTGCCTCGTGAGGATTTCTGACTCTTCACCCTTCTTATTTCTTCCATTTTGTTGCTGTCTTTTTAAAGGCACTTATTAATTATTACTGAGTTTATTACTGATGAAAATTCTGATGGGAGTAATGCAGATGGGCTGTGGAAAAAGCAGAGGAACCCGATAAACCCTTCCTATCTAGAAACACGTCAATCGCAAAAGAAAAACAAATGAAAACAAATGGGCTGGATAATGAGAACTGGGGACCACTGTAGTCATAGCAAAAACAATCCCTATCCAGGGGATGAGGATGTACGGGGAATGCCAGGGGAATCCTCGACACCCGTAGCATCTACTCTCTGCCTCCTGCTAGTCTATCCGCTAGCAGCAGACAAATATTTTTCAACAGATCATGTTAAGCAACAAAGCGCATATTTCGGTTTTCCAGCTGAGCGCCTTGCAGCTGCTCAGGGTAAAATATCTGTTTTTAAAACATATTTTTCTCTTTTGCGTATCTTTCTCTTTTAAAAGCGTCTCTCCCCGGTTCTAGCAACAGAATCTCCATGTGAAAGCCCCGGTGCCGCTGCCGAGCGCTCACAAAGCCGCTAATCCAGCTAGCACAGCTCTGGGAAATTGCAGGACTGGCTGAAACAAAAGGGCACGGCTCAGCACGCAACGCACATAATCTCTCAGACAGAGCGTAGGACCGCATAAAGACGCTTCTGAACCCTCAGAGGTCTCCCTGGGCACAATATCACGTCGTGCAGGGAGAAAAGAAGAGTTGGATGGACGAAAATATCTCAGAGCAAAGAGTTCTGGTGAAAGCGGAGCGGTATGAAGGGTTGCCTCGTTGTGGTGCTGTAGCATCGTAGTTCATTCCAGCAGTGAGGGACAACAGCCAAAGGCATTAGTCTCAAAGCACTGCAATACACTCAAGCACATTGTTTGTTGTGGCCTTTCAGGTTTCTGCCCATTGCAAGCTTGGACCATTTCCCTTTCTTTTTATACAGCACACAATCCATTTAGGGATTTATAAAGGCTTAGAGGCACATGTACAGTGCCTTACCTCTATCTGATTTTCATTCTGTGATAAGAATGCTTGGGGTCATGGGTTCGTTGGCGCTCCTCTCCTGCCTGCTATTCACATTGCACTGAAATCTAATTATTCATTAATGTTTATGATTTCTTTTGGTTCATCAGCATCCTCCTCACTATCTGCAGGATTCCCAGTGATATCTATGAGGAATGTGTGAGCCCACCAAGGGGTGCAAGAGGGAGCAGAGGCAGGGGCATAAAGACAAACATGATAATAAAGTGCCAAAGCTATTTATGGTGAAATTTTTGGTCTCAATGGACAGTGGTGTGATTTCCATCATGTTGAACTCTTATTCCGGGTCACTCACTGGTCTTTAACACTGAGAAGTGAAATCTTCCACCATAGGGGTGATGTCCAAGTTTTATTCAGTGTCTGTGATAACACTCTCCCTAGAGACAGTCCTGTATCTAACAAACACAAAGAATCCAGCTGACATATTTCAGTGAGCACATTTCTTCTATAAGCAACCAGAAGAACAGAAGTACGCTTGTTAAAGCGGGCACAAGTAATGGCTTCAGAAATGCCACTAACTTCATATTTAGCCTAATTTTTAGTCTCTGACAACATCCATAACCGAATCCACTAAACATTACTCTGGCAGCCTGCCCTGGAGACACAGAGTGCCATTTCTGAAAGAACCAGACCTGCGTAGGATAAACAACTTCCCAGAAGTCAAACAGCATCACATCAATCATGCAGGTGCCTTTGTGCTCCTCCAGCTACTACAAACATGAATCACAGCAGAGATGCAATGACACGTTCATTCTTATTTGCATTAAAAGCTTTTGGACAAAGGCAAGGACCCATTAGGAAAAGGTTAGAAAATGTAAATGCTATGGAGTCTTTCATGTGTGGCTGTTGCAAGCTGATTCAGGGATATTTTATGCTCTGTATACTGTATATTAGTGTGCAGTTTTAAGCCTTATGTAACTAACTGAAGAAGAGAAGATGGAATTCATGATTTGTGTAGAGTCGTCATTGTTATGCTATTATCCAGCAGGTCTCCAAGCTCAGCAGAAGCTGGGGGTTGTATCCCAATGGAGGCCATGCTTCCATGCATGGGGTGGATGAAGGGGGCTGCCCTTCCTCTGAGCCAACACTGGTCTCACAAGGCAGCACAGGGAACTGCTCTGGAGGCGGTGTGAAGAATAGAAATGGTACATTTTCAGACGTGTTGTCCCTCTGGCCTGGCTCAGTGTTCAGACCTTTTGGCAGAAGCATGAGTGCAGGGAAAAGGAGGCAGAGTGGAGCCATATGAGGTCGTGGGCACTCACTGATGCCAGCAGACGTGGAGCTGGACTTTAGGACAACCCAGGGCTGTAGTGAATAGGGATCAACACAGAGAATTCAGGTATTCATTTCTGCTTCAGCAAGTGCTCTACATTTCTTTTTTTTACCTTCCCTGTTCAGTTTCATTTCATTCAGTTGCCTGAGATTTACTTTTTTTTTCATCGTAGATTAGCATTTGCATTCAGCTCCTACTCTAACCCAGATAAATCTGGTATCCAACTTCAAGCACACAAGCATTCCAGGAAAGATGCCTTCAGACATTAAAAGGAAATAAATCATCTTTCCTATTATGAAGCTCAACATCACTCACTTGTCTTCATCTCAATAGTCCACTCCTTCATTTGCTCCTGGATGTGGCTACAGACCGAATGTTTACAAAGGATTTGGCATAAACATTTCACATTCTCCCCTGCCTATAGAACTGATACTGTAGTAATCAAAGGCAAAGGGATCGCAGCTTTCAACTGACATTCTAAAATTTGCTTTGAGATTTTCCAGCAAATACCGTCAGATGAAGGTAAAAGGTTGGAGCATATGCTGCTACTTGGGAATCTAGAATGAAAGGGATATGTTTAATTTTATATTTGTGAGCACTCACTTGATGGGTGAACCAGGATAAATGCTGTGGGCTTATCAAACCAGGTGAAATTAAACAGTAGATCACATTTGCAATGTTTAGCTTTGAATCCCTGAGAAACACATCCCTTCCCAAACATATCAATTGAAAAGCTCAAATAATAAATTCACTTGAGGAAACAGCAGTCATCTCACAGTCTACAAGCTGCAAAAACAGACTGATTTGGAGAAAAAACTGTTCATTGCAAACTATTCCTTCTTTTCTTGTCCAGTAGCCACAGACCTTCCACATACTATATGGAAATATTGCTGAATTTTTAGCCTCCAGTTAGTCTCACAGAGAAAGTAGGCAAAGTTAATTCTCCATCTCCTCAAGCTTGAGGCTGAGCAAAATTTAAGGATAATATTTAGAAACTATTTTGTTTGAACGGAGTTTTGGGCCTTCATGATATCTTCCAGTAAATTCCCTCGGTTCATCAGAGGATACTTCTCTTACGTGTGTCAAGGGACCTCAGCTTTTCCTGGGAAGCTGGGTGGATTCATGGTTATTCAATGCTTGTGAATCCCCAGTGCTCCAAGGAAGCTTTCTCATGTATTAGAAAGGGAATAGCACTTAAATCATAGAATCAGAGAGTCATAGAGTCATAGACTCATAGAATGGTTTGGGTTGGAAGGGACTTTTAAGTAGTTCTGACCCCCTGCTATAGGGAGGGACACCTCCCTCTACACCAGGTTGCTCATATCCAGCCTGGCTTTAAACACCTCCAAGCTGGGAGCACCCACAACCTTGCTGAGCAACCTGATCCAGTGCATTAAGAAGTTACAAAAATGTATCCAAAGAGAACAGAAACTTCATAATGTTTATTGCAAAGACTGAGAAGTGATTTGATTAGAGCATACCTAATATCATTAGGTGAAAAGAGCAGCCATTAAGGTACATTTTATCCCCTTTGAGAAGGATGTATGAATCAGTGGAAACTGAAAACAGGTCATTTTTGAAGATAAGATGGGTACAACTTGTTTGAACAGCACCAACGATTAACCTTTTAAGCAAACTAGTGGTGACTGATTCCTCATCTCTTGAAGCCCAACGGCTTTGTGAAGGCACAGCTTTAGCCCAGCAAATCATTCAACTGAATCTTGGTTGATGGAATGAAATTGCAGAGGTTTTTGATGTGCTGATTGTGTGGATCCCATAGCAGTGTAAATGCTCACTCAAGACAATAAAGCTATGGCAGCTTAGGCAAGGCAGAAATCTACTCCCAAGGGTTTTTGGAAAGGAATTCCTTGGAAAGAGATGGGTGACTTAACAAGTTGCTCTAAAATAGAAACTCATTAACAGGCAGAGGAAGTGCCTTGTAAGCAAAGGGGTGGACAGGGACGAGGTTGTCCTTCCTCACCAAGTGACAGGAGGAATCACCATGAACATTCTGACAAGGTGATTGTGAAGCCTTGTGGGAAGATGCAGAGTAGAAGGACAGTAAAACAGTGAGCAATACAGCAAGAGAAGGATCTCCAAATAAGTGAGCAATGTGGCTGGCTCAACCATGTGTTTCTGCCCATGATATTTTTGGTAGCAAGAATAGGAAGTTTGTTAGCCCCATGAGAGCCCTCTGAGCTCTTCCACAGCTCTGACACAATGCTGTTCTTTGATAGGATCCTTCCAAACAGTCCAGTGTTTATGCTGTCCTCTTATCCCACTCTGTCCCCACTGGTATGCTTCCCAGAGACCCTGCCCAGCTGTGAGGTCTGTGACCCACACCTTGAAGGTGCTGACCTCTCCAGTTAGACCACCACTGATTGCTAAAGAACTCAGAAAAACACGGAGGATCAAAACACTATAGTGCAGATCCAAGTGGAAATGAAGACTTTTTGCTGCAAACCACTATGTTTATTAACACTTCTTAATCTATTGAAATACTTCAAACAAATGTCAGTAATATACGGGTTAAGTTCAGTGATTAAAAATTGCTTATGACACCTGTCAGATCAGTTGCACTACTTCGGGTAACCAGAGAGAAATACATATGTGCCACTTATGATAGATACGAAAAAAGGGTTCGGTTTAAACCAATTAATAAAATAGCTTGTTTGGACAAAAAATAATTGTTCTCTGAGAATACACGAACAGTGCTAGAAAATCCCTGCCATCTGACGTAGAGGGATTTATAGGTTTAGTGGAAATTGCTTTCCCCACTGTCCAGATTAAATACTGCAGGATGATTTTTTGTATGAGTAAACATCCTTCCAATAACGATCAGACCGATAATGTCTTAAAAAGAGAAACAGGATCTACATTTTGGCTTTCTCTTTCTTGTATGGACTATTTCTGGACACAGAACCTTCAGATAACATGTTGACTGTCCATAAAATGCATTTTAGCATCTTCCTGCTGTTCTGGGGATGGGTTTTATCCACTGAATGCAGAGTCCACCGACAAGGAAAAGAAATACACGAGGTATACAAAAAAGGCAGGTGAGTTTCATTTTCTTTTTTACTTTCAAATAGCTTCTGTTTGGACAAATACAGTGTTAAAGATCAAAGCATAGTGTCTGTCGATCGTTTTGAATTTGCAGATTGTGATCTATCAGTCAAAAGATTCTCTTCTGCAGTTTTTGACAGTCAGTAAGTCCTAATGCATTTTCTATAGTGAAAATCATTGTTTCCTTCCCATAAGTGGGGTTTTGTGGCATCTCAAAGTTTGGAAAGGGGCAGAAAAGAAGCATTTGATTGTATTTGATTGTATTTATCAGGGTTAAAATGTTGTATTTACATGATAGTGGAAAGGAAACTTAGGTGCCTGAGGATTGTTGTATTCACTGAAGATTAAATGACAGGAGATATGAACTGAAAGGATTCAGAATATATTTTCTTCTTCCAGTGCTGTTTGTTAAAAAGCCTTTCAGGAAAAAAAAAGAGAAAATAAAATGCAAACCTGAAGGATATGGTCAGTTAGCAAAGGAAATAGAAAGAGCATTCAGGGTAGTGAAGATATGCAAAATGAATGAATATATTCAGTTTGTTCTCCCCTTCCCTCTCTCCCTGTTTCAAAAAGGAGATGTATATGATGTTTTTCTCCCGCTGTCTTTTAGACTGTCATTCTAAGAAGTTTTGAGCTGAGGAAGTATTTGTTCGGAGGTTTTGGTTTGTTTTCTTTCTTTCCCTACGACTTTGTTTTGATTACTTGCATCCTATCTGGGAAGTATTTGAAAATCTCTGTGAGGGTTTTCATACTCAGATGCATTACAAGGTATCTCTGGAGGAAAAGAAGACTTCTCTTTTTGTATGTATGTAACTGATGTATTCAGATCACTGTTCAAATGTTGTAAACTTCTGCTTGTGAAAGACTGAACCAAAGGCATTTTCTGCTTTGCTCTGGTCACTGTTTCTGTTCTTTAATGACTCCAGTTTGCCATCAGTACTGTACAGTGCAAGGGGATAGAAATGCAGGAGTTCCACTCTCCTGAAGAATTCAAGCCATTCCTATTAGCTTTCAGGAAAAAATTATAATTGAAAAGTGGAAGGGAGGAAACTGCAGTGCCTTTTTATTTTCCAGTGTTCCTGTCTGTCACTGCTTAGGAAAACTAGGCAGAGCAACTGCAGTGTCACAGTGGTACATGAGGGTCTCTGAGCCATCCTCTTATACAAAGGAAGTGGCTTTAAGCATCGATGACACCTTCATGGAGGTACAACCGGCAAAATGGGTGCTCTGCTCATGGTCAGCCCCCAGGGATGCATTGCCAGAGTCACTATCTGTGGGGAATCTCAAAACCTCTGTTCTCCTTGAGGGTTCATGGCAGTGATGGTGGACGTGGTATGCTGACTGTGGCAAAAGGAAAGCATGAGGAGCAAGGTGCTTCAGTTGGAACTGAGAAGCAGCCAGCAGGGAGGAGTCTGTATACCCAGCCATGATCTTGTCCAGCATCTTCAGCACCAGCTCCCACTGCACAAAGCACAATAGCAGCGCTGTGATTAAGTAGCAGTGTACCAAATCACAGCAGAAGCGTTAATATTGCATGAATAAGGAAAATAAATACCTATCCAGTTCGCATAGGAACGGTCCTTTTACCCACACCGGGTGCATGTGGTATAATTGTGCCAGCACAAGCTTCTCAGGCTGCCCTGAGGTGTTGCAGCTCCCAAGCCAGGCCCACCACCCTCACAGCACTCCCACACTGGCCCAGGAGCCATTTCTGGCCTACTTCTGCCTCAGCAGAGCAGCGCTGATGCTGAGGAGGGCTGGCAGGGACAGGACAGCAGCACTGGTTCATTTTCCATCAGCAACCCAGTACGGTGCTTGCCTTCCCAGTATGGGATAGGCCATGCAAGACCAGTGGTCTCACAGCCTTGTCATTTATAAGAACAAAAAGATGGCTCTGGCCATCCATATGTTTTCCTTCTAACTACAAGCAATGAAGCCTTCTGCCATACAAATTATTTTCTGTGAACTCCTAATTTCTGATAATTGCCTTCAGTTCCAGATAAACAGAAGATAGTAGTACATATTTTTTAACTTCAGCTTTCATCTGTTTTCTCTTTTCTTTCTGTTTTCTTTGCTACCCGGTCTCTTTTCCATCCAGGTATTTGTAGGTATATCAAACCCACTCTTCATTTCCTCTTATTTATATTCAGATCAAGCTTCTCAACATAGGATGTTTCCCACACCTTGGCTCTCACACCTTTTCAGGGAGGCAGCAGGACTGGGTGCACTATTTGTATGTAGGTGCTGTTAGTCCTGTTGACCTCCTGGCACTGTGTTCATAGTCTCAGTAGCAGTCCTGCAGTGGAGGTCACGAACACTCAACACGATTGGGCAGCCAGGTGTAGCAGGACACAAGGCCTTGTCTAGAGGTACAGCCAGTCCTGTTTGCTGTCACATGCAGGATCCAATATGTTAAAATGCTGATCATATGAGACTGTTCTGAGGTAGGCATTGTTCCTTGCATTTCAAAATCAGTGCCTTTTCCCATCACAGAATTAGAGCCTGGGAGAAAACCAGTGTGCAGAAGTATCCTATGTAAGATGAGAAGAAATTTGTTGTGAAGATTGCTCCTGACCATTTAGATGGGTTATATTTGGTCAGTGACTCTGCTTCCCCTTCCCTCAATAATCAGCCCTGAAGCTGTTACAGAAATTTACTTCATAGCTCCTTTTCAAGCACAGTTATTTCTTGTTCCACAAGGCTTGAGGCACCAGGGTGGAAATCTACTGCAGCTTTTGCCTTCTGAAGAGCACTGGAGTCTGATGGAGCAAATCAATCTGAAGTGGAAAAGGCAGGCTCCACATGACCATGAAGTACTCAGAGTGGCTCAATTTGCACCCTCAGCCTTTCTAGCTTCCATAAGTCATTTGGAGACATGCAGCCTTCCACTGTGGGTACCTGCCACAGCTCAGCACTAGTCACCGGTGCTGGCAGGCAAAGTGGGTGTCTGCTGTAAATGCCTGCCACCTTGAGTGTGCTGCCTGTTTCCTGCTGTCCTTGAGAGACCTGTCCAGCTCTACTCCTGACTCTCACGTGCAGGTGATGGAGGAAATATGCACTTTTGGCTTGTCTCTTTGGATGGTGATGTTCTGCAGGCGTTACTTTCTCCCAAGAGACTCTCTTGCTCTAAACTCTAATTTCAAATAAAACCGCACAATTTTATCAACAGTCGTCTGCCCCAAGGCTTGACCTTTCATCGGCCCAAATCCATCTGATCCCACAGCCTTTGCTCTCCTTCTGCTAGGGCGAATGGGGTGAATTTGGGCTGCAGTGTCAGACACCACCTTTGTCACAATTTTTATCACTGTAGGTGCCCCAAAGCAGCCATTGTATCATGAGGCAGGACAGCCTTGAAGAAGGATGAGGAGACAGTCATGGTCCTTTGGGGGCCAGGTTTGCAAGAAAGGAATTTTGCAGAAGGTTCCTAATAATTCCTGAGATAAAACTGGTGATTCTTTGAGACACAAGACAGAGTATGACAAATAACAAACAAGCATAGGTTGAAGTATATACACACAGTGAAAGAAGCAGTCTAGAGAGTGTTATTGTATGAGACTTTCTACAGAGGCTCTCAACATTGTAATTTATAGTCACAATATCTGTATGCAAGTCAAAGACTCAACTGTTGATTTCTATTTATTTCCAGGACAAATCACCTCAAAGGAATTTCTCTTTAAAAAGTAGCAAAATAAAAATAAATCCTTTCGCATCTTGCAGACCTGCTCACAGTTTGCAGCCAACCATGTGCAAATCCTGCAGAGTTTGCAAAGCTAAATTCATTCCTGCAACATTCACAGTGCCAAAACTCCTACGGATCCAAGCTGTGACCCTGTGTGCCAGCACAGGGGCTGTTTACTGTGTTCCCAAATGCTCGGGCTCTTGGAGAGCCACCAGGTTGCGTGGGGTCACCGGAACAATTGTCTAAAGGCCACAAAATCATTCTGCCAACAAAATGGCCAAAGCCTGAATTGCTAATTAGACCTGCAGAATCTGCTAGAGAGGATGAGCAAAAGGAAAAGGACTGTCCTGGAGCTGAGCCCAGGTTGCTGTGCTAGAGCTAACTGCTGGGGGAAAAAAGTCTCTTTTAACATTAAAATCTCCCTGGACAGCATTATAACTACCTTGTAGACAAGAAACTCTCAACAGAAGAGATTTCACTGTACGAGATTTGTAGCTCGTGTTTGTTTAATCTCAGCTGAGAGATTTGTTTCATGTTTTCTGTCTTGCCCCTACCTTTTCTTGTCTATTTTATCATCATTCTGCCTCACTGCAGTCTCCAAATAGTAACTCTCTTTATGCTCCTCTCAATCTTCCTGTCCATCAGTAAAGGCTATTCTTTATAGCAGTTGGTTGACACTCTCTTCAACAAGCCCTCTCAGGGTCACCCTCTTGGCCAGGGATTTTTCTCCCTATGGCACTTTCAAATGTTACTACCATTAGTGACGTTCCTTTTACATGATGGAATCCACCCTGCATCATTATGGCCATGGTTCCTTCCCAGTCCTTTCTCAAAGGCTCAGCATCCTTCAGAACATTTGCTAAATTACATTGCCTTGATGTTATTTTTTATTTAAACAGGGCTCCTGTGTTACCAGCTCCTACCTTTGTGGCCTCTAGAGGTTTGATTTGGACTCACAAATTCACTCATGAGTCCTAACAGATTTTTTTCCTTTACTTCCCAGTGTTCCTTAAGATGTTCTCTTGTCCTAGAGTTTTGCTGCTGTATCTTATCTTCAGAATTGATTCTGAAAGCATTTATTTGCACGAACAAATCTTACTAATGCAAGCTGTCCTCAGATCAGATCTTTGGAGTGCACAATAAGCCCGAGAAATGCCCATGAAAGCAACGTCCATGTGAGCGCATTACCAAGAGCAATCCAGATCCAGTGGGGTGCTGAGCCCCTGCAGCTCCCAAAGCACTGTGTGTTCAGGTCAGAAGTCCGTGCTGTGTCTGGCACCAAAGGCACTGCAGTGCCTTCAGAGCAGCAAGAGAGACAGAACGGGCTACAGGCCAGTGCAATGGAAGTTTCTCCACCTCCCCTGCTGAAAACCTGCCTTTCTCTTTCCTCTTTTCAGCTTCAACTCCTTAACTCTCCATGCACGCTTCCTCCTTTTTTCCAGCTTGCTCTTTCTGTTTTTATCCCCAACTTCTTCAGCCTCCTCTTCACCTACCTCACCTATTTACCCCAAGACATATCAGTTTTCCCTGTTACACAGCTCTACCAAGTTTTTTTTTCTGCTGCTTTTATCCATTATTATTCTGTAATTTCCTCCCCTCCTTTGCAGCTGCTGCCTGTTTTTCCTCCTCTTCCACTTGCCAGAAATCCCTTTCCTCTGTCCATAAGCACTCATTTTCTTTATTATATGTTTTCTTTTTCTTCATATTTTTCTTTGCTATTTCCCTGATCTTTCCTTTTCTCTGCTTATCATTGCAAATGATGCTTCTCTGAAAATGGTATTTTCTACTCTCATCTTTATCACCCACCTCCTTTCATCCTTTCTAGAGCTTATTTTGGGTCTGCACTCCACACAGCTCTCTATCTTTTCCACTTATTTGTGTTAGAAAATTGTCTGTACTAATATTACTGTAGCTACATTCCTGGATGTGTACCGTGCCACTTTACTAAGCCACAGATGACAAAATCTCCTGTGCTACCACCACATAATTTGCTCAGGATCAGCAGGTCTGTTCTGTCCTCTAGCCCACTATTACCCCAATGTGTTTTATAAGCTGGTGTGAGGAGACGTAACAGGCACTAAAAACATTTGCAGCTGAGCATAAGACAAAACAAAACCACCAAACCAACCCAGCGACACTGCAAAAGGCAGTTTCCTCCCTCCCGTCTACATATAAATTGTTCAGTTTTCTGATTCAAGGGTTGGATTCACACCTGAAATGATCCTCCTGCTCCTTTTTCTATAAATGCCCAGCCGTCTTTCAAACTCACTTGTATTTTTAGCACCTTCAGCTTTCGGTGAGAGCGAATTTCACAGTGACACGCTGTGTTTCTGCACTTCCTTTCAAATTTCCTCTTGTTACGTATTGTGTAAAGCTTTGAGAAACAAACTCCTGTTCATGTTCACCATGTCACCCATGATATTATAAAGTTTACTTGCCTATTACAACCCTCCCTACTTGGAGAGCCCTGCAAGGCCGCCTGGAGGCCCTCCCCACCAATTTATTAGATTTATTGAATTTTATTCAATGTATTGAATAACATAGATCTGACTGTAGATTCCCAGGAGACTGTAATGACCACCTTTCTTCATGGTAAAAGCTCTCCATTATTCCTTTTGGTTGTTCTTTTTCTGTTGTAGATATTCACATGCCATTTACATGCCAGTCTCTGGAAAAAGAGCTCCAAGTGGAATCTGAGAAGTTACAGATTTCTCCACTGGACATATCACCTACAAATACAATAAAAATCAGCAGTAATAGACAGCAGCTAAATAGTATAAATGGACAAAGAGTGAAGGACAATTTACTTTTCTTGAAGGATGTTACATCCTGTAAATATACTAGAGCTCTCAAAAAGTTAATGAACTAGCAGACAAAGGTGATTGAGATGACACTGTACACCTGAGTTTCCAGCAGCCCATTACAGGTCCTTCCCAAGGGCTGACTCTACTTGGAGATCTTTTTCCAAAGAAGAATGAAGTTGTCAACTTATATCCTATGGTATCAAAGGTAATTTTAACAGTGGTTCTGTGTATTCTTACTTACTTTCTCTTGGGCAAGAGCCTGTAGTTTTCCTGCTGTCCTGTCCATGAGATCTGTCTCTGATTCTGTGCAAATATAAATATTTCTTAACACTGACCCAACAGTGGGATTATTACAATCTTGTATTTTTTGCAGTGCGAACAAATCCCTGAACTGCTGATGTTTTATTGACCTGTTTTATCGCCCTTCTCACTCTTGTAAATAAGGAATTAAGACAAGTGTAGTAGTGCTAATTAGTTAGTTATTCCTTGATCTGCATTTGTACAATTGGTTATCTGTATTTCACAGTCCTTTATATTCCCTTTTACTGATATAAATACTTTCCCTTTTACTGTTATAAATACCATATCATGCCTGCAATGTGCTGGGGCTGCTTTGAATTCTGATCCTAAATCCCAAAGTGTCAGTATTCCTTTCTATGATGCTGTCACACACAAGACTTACAGTTCTGTCATCTGCATTATTATTGAAAATATTGACTAGTACTTCCCTAGATGAAATACATGAGATGTCATTTTAAAAGTCTCTGCAGCTTGACAGCAAAGTAATAGCAGTTGCCCTAACCATTGTCTTCCAACTAGGCCAAGTCATACTTGCATCTAAACCTAGTTTAAAACCTAGTTTAAACTCTAGTTTAGTAATGAAATCTTAAAAGCCTCACTCAAATCTACGTTTCCTCTTGCTTACTCTAAGGCATCCAGTTACACCACCAGAAGGACATCAGACCATTTGATGTCAATTACTGTAAAGGTTCACACTGAGTGATCTTTATAGACTCATTACCCCCAGAGGGATGTACAAACTGATCATGAATTCATCCCAGTTTGTTTCCAAATGTCAAAACTTTAACATCCTTATTTTCCTCCCTGCTTAAAAACCAGGTTTGCTGTTTGCCTTCCCCCAACTCTCGGAGGAATCTGTGCAGAGCCCTTGGCAGTATCTGCTAATGACCTAGAGGCTGTACTGGCTGATACTCATGGCACTTCAGAGGATGTGCCATTGGCCTCAGTTGATTTAAACACCTCTAGCTTACCTACATGTTCTTCAATACACCATTTCCTGATCTACACTGCGCTGCCAGTCGCTCACAAGTCAGTGTTTCTTCAAAAACCCAACAAATGCGCATCCACTGGGTGCAGATTTTGCCGCACAAGGGAAATGTTGTTTTTGCCACTTCATGCACAGTGCCAAGACCTCAGGTGACATGACATTTTTCTGTAAGCTTCTTTGTTATTTTTTACTTTTGCCAGCATTCATAACCAGCCAAAGAACAAAGGAAGAGCGGATCTTAAAGGGTGTTTCTGCATATTCTGCCTTAGGATACTTTGGAGTCTACAGTTTACCTGTACTCCAATAATACTGGATTATAATGTCATTTTCACTGAATTTTCTATATCATTCAAAAATAAGATGGCTTTGGCTCCCACTGTTTCTCAGACTTCCTGCTGTGAATACAAAAAAACAGCTCTCCCTATTTCTTTTCAAAGTTGTAACCACCTACAATTGCAAGAGGTGATATTTCTACACCATCTTTAAACCTACTACCAGGACAAAAGACCCAACAAAATTACGAGCAAACAAGAGCTGCCAAATGTCAAGATAAAATACATACTGTGATTAACTTCCTTCAGTTTTTAGTTGCTTTTCTACAGCTCCCAACTGGTCATTCTCCCAGTTCAAGCACAAATTAGTGTGCTTCCAATCACATTGTCCCTGGAAATTGGTATTTTGGACAGTGCATCCCATCTCTTGCAGTGTATGCTACTGGATTCTTATTCAGTCCGTATTTTACTCAGTATCTCCTATTGCAAGTTTGCCTTTTCCTTTCCAAAGGTACTGGTTGTGCTTTCTCCTGGTTTAGCTGTGTGGCTTTTTTTCCTTTCCCAGAGCTCTTCTTCAGGCTCTGAACTGCCTCCCAGTCTTCCCCAAGGCCTGCTGTACCACCTGTCCACCAGCAGCTACTGCCTGCTGTGAAGGTTTGAATTCATTTGCAAGTCAAAAGCATATTACAGGAGAACTTCATGAGATAGTCCTTCCTCCTAAACCACTTGCATTCCTTTGGGACACGGCAACAGCCAGGAGATTGATCAACCCATAGAGGACCATTCTGGGCAGTGCATCTCCAGGGCCAGGCAGCACTTCCATTCAGCACGGCTCAGTGGTGAGGGGTCACCCTTTCTCACGCAGGAGTAAATCATATGCTACAGCCACACGATGGCTCCTGTGGTTATTCAAGGCACAGGGAGATTTCCAAGCTATCTCTTGGTTCTGTAACAGAAGTGGAAATTGCTCCCACGCCTTGGGCTAGCAGCCCAGACACTGGCAGCCTTCCTCTCTGCATCTCCATCATATATTTCACCAATTTACCTTTGCTTTTTCCTTGCTTTTTTCCTGAGGAAATAACTGTGTTTTGATTTAATTCCCCAAAGAAGAAATATTCTCAGATCCTAATAAGATTATCCTAAGAGTGTAAAACTGATCACTGTCTGCGAGGGTTACATTTGCCTCCTGTGGAGAAAATACACTATGATTTAAGGATAGGACATTTGTCCTGCAGAAGTAATTACAAACCAAAATGCTAGGATATGTAATGACTTCTCTCATACCTGTTGCCTTTAGAAGCTCTTGTTTAAATGATGAAGAATACTGAGGGTAGTACGGTACACAGTGTGAACCTGGCACTCCACTGGCACACATGCCTTGAAGCACAGCATTCGGAAATGCTTGCTGTGCCCATCAGGTGTTGTGTTTGGACCATCTCTTCTGAAAACAGACCTGGCTGTCCCTAACTCTGCAACTCTCTTTGCTTCGTTGGAGGGAATATAAGTACCATAGTAAATTTCAGGCTTTTGTTTTTCTTTTAAGTAGCAACTTTGTTTTGCCTTGTGTATATGAAAAAGTATACAGCTCTTTTGCTGAATGTTTTCTTCTCTAAGAGACCTAAGGTTTACTCACCTAGTGGGGTTACCTGCTGGGACAATAACAACTTTGGAGGGGCTGCATCACCCAGGTGCCACCAAGGGCCTGAGAGCTGCTCATGCAATGCAATAAAAACCCAGGGAGAACTGTGAATAAAACCAGTTGGATCCAATAATGAGTACTGTTTTTTCATAAAGTGTCTGTGATCTTCAAGAGAGCCATGAAATTCCTTGTGGTACTATAGCTGTTAGGAGATAAATACTGGTGCTGAAATAATAATTAAAAATATATATATTTAAAAAGCTTGTTATTCTGATAGAACAAGGGGGAGAAACTTAAACAAAAAGAGAGTAGATTTAAGTTATGTGTTAGGAAGAAATATTGTCTCAGAGGGTGGTGAAATGTGGTGAGGTGCTGGCACAGACTGCCCAGAGAAGCCATGGATGCTCCATCCCTGGAGGCACTCAAGGGCAGGTTGGATGGGGCCCTCAGCAGCCTGATCCAACCCTGCCCATGGAAGGGAGATTGGAACTAAATGATTTTTACGGTCTCCTCCAACCTAAGCCATTATATGATTTTATGATTGTTTGGTATATTTTACCTCTACAGCAATTGATTATTTTAAAGACAGCCTGTCATCCAAATGAAGGCAGGGGCATTATTGTCATGTCATGTAGCCATACTGGCAAACAGTTGCATTGAGGAGTCTGTAAGCAGTGACTGGACCAAAACTCCCAACTGCAGCTATACACTGCAAAAATGCAGGGACAGCAGATGCTCTGGGGAGAGCATAGAACACTTCAACTGATTCACAGCCCAAGCAGGCAAGCTAATGGGGTTCAATAATATAGCTGCTGCTGATCACTAAGCCAGCAGAACATTCCCAAAAAGCAGAACACAAAAGCCATGCACTGAGAAGAAAAAGATAGGTCTTCAAATCACAGTAACTGGGGAATGGCTGGCAATAGGTACATGTGTTTTTCTGCTACAGGAGGAGGCAGAAAAGTGAGGCAAGCTTGTTAACCTCAGAGTTGTGACAGGGAAAATGGAATGAGGTTGGTGTAAAGAAGTGAAGGAACTGAACCAAAGTACAAATGAATGCAGTGTCCTGCAGTGTCTGGAGCATGATGAGTTTTTTGTGCTGTTCGTAGTACAGAAATAAAGTTTAGTGTAGGGTCAGTGGAGAATCACTTGGAAGAGGAACTGCAAGAGTTTGCCAGGTGCAGAGGATAGGTAGGATTTGGCCACAGATTCTCGATGACAGCTCCTTGAAGGCTCCCTCAGCAAACAGGATAGGGTCAGTACCAATACGAAGCCTTAGATCAACTCCGCAACAAGGAATGAAGAAGGAAGAAGATGAATTACTTCATCCCTGTTTGAATACCAACATTACAACCAACCAGCAAAGAGTTTACTAGGGCAATTTAAAGTCATGTAAGTAGGTCAGCTCTTCATCGGAATCTGTTTACACCCAAAGCGAGTGATATTACTTTCTTATGGCCAGAAAACAAGAAGTGTGCAACAGTAAGACACATCAGCAACAGCCTAAGGGTATATCCGAAAGGTAGAAGTCTCCAAAAAGGGTGTTTTGCTGCATTGTCTGGGTCCAAGCACCAAAGAAGCTGCTGCTTACAACAGCAATGGTGCTATACGGCCCAAAGCTCCCCAGGACAGCCTGCATGTGGATTTATTTTCAGCCCTCTTCTACAAAACACAACAGAACACAACAAGAAACCAATCTCACTTGGAAAATGCTTCATTTCAGGGTGATTCAGGGTCCTGTGCCCACCACCAGCCCAGTCAATATGGAGATTGTCTGTAACTGTCTCAGCAGCAACATGAATTTCCCTACAATGTCATTAGTTTTCGGAGAGTTCTCTGCCGAAGATAAAATCAGCCCACAAAGCCTGAAGTTTGGCCTCCATTCACCCCAAGGATGACAGCACTTGGATAGTGACAGTGATTGCAAATGAAGATTTTCTTCTGCCAGTCTCAAGATTGGGATCTGAAATGTGTGTTAATGGGCAAAAAGTCTCATTAGCAGAACTGAGTAGAGTTGAGTACTGTTTTGGTGATAAGCAATTTTTTTTCAACTTTCAATTAAAAATCAGCCAAATGAATTAAATGTTTAAAATGTTGTTTTTACTCAAACTAGCACTTAGAGTGCTAAAAAATTATTTGCTCTAATGATGAAACAAAGCATGGTCCCAACACTAGAAAGGAACAGAGACTCTCTTGAGAGCCAGCTGCAAGAGAATACGAAAACAGGAACACACAGTTCTAAAATGTCCTTATTGGTCTTTCTAACCATAACAATTCTATGATTCCTCAGACAGCAGAAGGGCTGTGAGAAGAGCAGCCCTTTCTATCAGCCTTCGATGAATAAGTAAAGACAGGTAAGAGTCGTTCTCCAGAAGTACAAAAGGCAAGGCTGCAGGATTTCTGTTTTTCCCTCCCCTACATGTTTTTCTCCCAGCGTTGTTAAGCTGTGTGCTGGTAGCTGTGCCTCCTTATGACAGGCTGTTTCAGCTCTCCCTTTTCTTGTTGTCTCCCTGCAGCCGACCCCAGCGGCAGAGGCGAGAAGCCCATGGCGAGGCGCACAAGCAGGGCAGGTAGGTGATGGCCCATCCACTGCCTCAGGCTTCCCATGACAGGACCAGCAGAGCAGGGGGAGCAAAACTAACCAAAGCCTTTAACAACAATCTAGCACAAACGTTCTAAATAGGATTCGTGCCATAAACAGAGTTGAGTGAGGCCTGAAGGAAGCCAAATTCCCCTTGAAGAGCCATGGTTAGACACCAGGGCCATTTTGCATGGCCCCTTGTCTTTGCACAGCGGTGCTGCGTGTTTTGTGTCAGGTGCGGGGCAGTATTTAGGTCAGCTATAATCCCCTTCTCTCAGGGTCACTACTGTGGCCACTGGCACCTGCCCAGCATGGAATGGAGCACAGCCATAGTCAGACACCTGAGAATTTGGAGCTGCTCAGCCAGGCCCTGTTGGTGCAGAACTGCTGCATGGCCTGAAAATGTGCTCCCAGAGCTGCAGAGCCCAGACCCCAGGAGGCTTCCACCACTGCCTCTGGGGCATGTTTCCTTTTTTAGGAGTGAAAAAAATTGCAAAGTGCATCACTTCATGCAAAAAAAGTCCTCCACCTTTCCCCCATCTTAGTTTTAATCCGATCTAGCAGAACCACAACACATCCGACTGTTTTCCTTGAAAGATATTTTGACTTTCTGTGTTTTAGTAAAGGGTATAAAAACAACAACAAAAAATAATTCAGTTGCAATAATAATAACCTACATTTTACAGCTTTAATCTCCCGTGAGGAAATGTCTTTAAGTTTAAACACGCTTTCACCCTCTGCTGACACACCCACAGAGCCCTGCAACTTCTCTTCCCTTGGAGCCCATCTCTGGCTCTCCATCATGCTGCTTACCCTTCCCTCTGCTTATATCAGGGATATATATCAGTGCTGTTATGAGCATCAGCAACCAAGACTGCTCACAAATGTCTGAGGCTTTGCTAGTGACCTGATAATAACACTCCCCTTTCTCAGCTGGATATAAACCCTATAAACCCTCCCCAGTGCATGTTTGCAATTCCATGGGTCTTTCCATAACTAAGCATTATGCTCCCTGTCCACTCTCCAAATAATTCCCTTTCTCCTATGTCATTGCCTGACAACTGAGGGTTCCAGACAAACCTTTTGATATTATACACAAATAAACTGTGTTATTTTCTTGTACCTTGTGCCTGTAATGTTACTCCTTTTGTTCACCTACTTCTTTCTGGATGCTGACAAATAGGAAGAACTATAGAAACAATTCAATATTTGGGAAATGAGCTTTTCATCAACTCAGGAAATATACAGTATAAACAGAGAGATTAGAAGTTAGTTTGGTTGGTGTGCTTCACATTTGTGCAGTCACTTTTATTATAGGAGCAGAGTGCCACGGGAAGGTGCTTGAATTAAACAAATTCAAAGCAGAAGAAAGGACCACATTTTAAAGTGCCCTTAGGAATAAGTAACAGCTTGAAGAATTCACCAATGGATGTAGGCAACTCGTCACCCCTAGAAATTATTAAATTGAAGCTGAGCACTTTTGAAAGATACTCTGGTAGGAGATTGTTGTGTTGATATCTTGCGGTACTGCTGCCCGTGGGCCTCTGAGAAGTACAGCACGGTTAAGCAATCTCATTTAGGAAGAGTTTTATCACAGGAAAATATTCCTTGTCAACTTTCTTCTTTGTTCTCTGTCTCTTTGATCTGTTGCAGACTCGTCTTCTGCATAGTCAGATAAATGCCTCTTGGAGCATATCATCTTTTTTTCAGATGAAGAAACAGCAAAATCTTTCCTCCTGTTTTTGTGCTCTCCTGCTGCCATAGCAGCTGTCATACGGCTGCTCCGAGTGCAGCAATGCTTCACAGGCACAACATAGCTGAGAAGAGCTGCTGCAGCTCCCACCTTGGCCAAGGTGCCGGGGAGTCAAATAGTGCTTTTCACCCTCAGAGGTGGATTTGAAAGAGGAGCAGAGCATCCTCTGCTCAGCGCTCAGTGCAGCTCCAACAGCTTCTGCAAGGACCATCCCTGACTCTTATGTCTTTAATGCTCCTTTTTATCTTTGTTAGAAAACTGGAGCAGGAGCTAATCAGTTTATCCCCAGTTAGAGGATGGCCTGCCTCTGGCCTGGTTCCCAGCCTGTCTCCATTTTGTTCCTGGGCAACAGCCAGTAGCTTATTTTATATATTGTTTCCCTAATTCCTGGCCTCACGTCCTGTCAGAAATCAGTGTCAGAAAGCTTCTCTCTTATTTCTGTTTCCTCACTTACCCACACACATAACTTCTCTCAGACATATATTTGAATGATTCTATTCAAACTGCGTTGTAAGCACAGGCCATTTTACAAAGACAAAAACTCACAAAACAAACGTTTTCTCAGCATGTCAGAATTATCACAGATGCCTAAGTGCTCCACATTGAGCATGGGGGTCATTTTGTAACGACATGCTGCCAAGCATTGCAAACATTCACAAGGCTATGGCTTGATGGGAAAATAAACACAAGCTGGTTCTGGTTTTTGGACTGGAAAGAAGTGGGTCAGTATCTCTCACAGGCACTGTGTGGGATTCATAGCTGTGTTTCTCTTTTCCTAGTAGTCCAATCCTAAAGCGAAGCCCTGACATCACCAAATCTCCACTGACAAAGTCAGAACAGCTGCTGCGAATAGATGACCATGACTTCAGCATGAGACCAGGTTTTGGAGGTACACAGTCTATGTATTTGTTACTGTTCCTATTATGCACTGTAGCATTTAGTCGGGCCAACAAGCAGACGGACAAGCAGAACCTTTTCTTTCTCTAGTTGGTGTTTTCATTGTAAATTCATAGCATGCTTGGGGGGATAGTGGTGCAATGAAACGGCCTTCTTCCTTGGAAAAACAAGCAACTTAGTTGAAGTCGTGGGGATTAGAGGCGGTGTAATATTCCTGACATTCAGAGACACTTTCTTTTGATAAAACCTCCAAACACACCTTGCATGTATTCCTGGAAAATGGGAAAATTCTACAGATGTGGCTTCCTATGGCAGTTTGTGTGTATAATCAAATCATGTACCATGCTTGCTGACACGGCTGCTTCATTCCTAACAGCAAAGAAAATATTTTGACTGCTGTGTGCTAATGCTTGCTCACAGTCTTGTGGCTGTGCTGTACAGCAACCAGAGCTTTAAGGGAACAGGATGAAGGGGAACATGCTTTCTTTCAGCCCGTGGATTAGAGAATGATGAAATTTATCTACCCTTTCTGGCTGACAGATGGTCATTCAAATCCAGGATACCATTATATACTCTCATGAAAGTGGGTTTTATTGTTAAATGCTCAATATACCAAATACCAGCATGTTCAATTAATTTAAAAAGGTTTCAGTTTCACAGCATCCCACTAATGTGAGCATTATTTATCTTGACGTATCTCCTGTAATTGCAGGAGGTATGTAAGGGGCTAGTCAAAGTCTGGAGGAAAGAAAAAAGAATGAACATCCCAATTATGGGATGTGACCTCAGTCCCATGGCACAAACCTGCGTCCTGTAGCGTAGTCCTACCCAACACCTTCTCCTTTCCACAGCGAAGCAATGAGTGGTGTGAAAGCCAAATAAGCAGAGCAGTTCTCAGGGGTGGTATTAGCCTGAGAGGTGAGCAGAGAAAGTGAGGAAAATTCGGAGTAAATTGCTTCTACTTTTAATTGTTTTATTGCTGTTTCTTTTCCAGACTGAACATTTGATTTATTTTCTAAGACATGAAAACTTTATCCCATCAGGCTGATACTTGAGCTTTTGTGTGTGTGTTGTTTTGTTCTAGGTCCTGCCATTCCTGTAGGCGTGGATGTCCAAGTTGAAAGTCTGGACAGCATTTCTGAGGTGGATATGGTAAGTGCCACAGAAGGGCTGAGGCTGGACTGGACTGCTGGAAGCCACCTAGTCCAAACCCCTGATGAGAGCAGGGTGAGGTAGAGTAGTCTGCTTGGGGCTCTGGCTTTCAGATTTGAATTCCTCCTTGGATGGAGACTCCAGTCTCCTGGGCGCTTTGTTTGAAGTGAATCTGCTGGCAACTACTTCTACCGACCTCAACTTTTAATCCCTCTAAAAGTCCCAAAGTAAAAGGAATAAAAGTTAATCTGATGTTTTCTTTTCTCTAAGAAAGACAAAGTGAAAGAACAGTGTCAAAACTGCTCCAAAGGATTTGGGTTTTTACATTTCCTTGAGAAGCGGTAGCATGTAAAAGCTCCGAGGAGACCAATTACTGTGTCAGGCTTAGGGTGCTTTGATATACTGCCAATAAGATTTCACTTTGGCCATGCTCTGAAGTGGTCAGGGGAGAGGTTGGTCTCACACTGGTGAGAGCACACTTGTCATGTGATAACAGCAGCACCATGAGAACAGAAATACCCAACATTTCAGTGTCCCCTCACTTCAGAGGATGCTTTAACCCTTTCGGTGAGTTACCCATCTCACTGGGAAGTGTGTAGTCATAAAGCAAGAGTTTTAAGAGGACAGAAGATTCTTCAGAGCCCATTTGTGGCACAGTACGAGCTGTGCCACCTCTTCTGTGTGCTGGGCACCAGTGTAAGGTGTTGTGAGTCCATCCTGGACGTTCATGTTGGTTCTAAACTCGTATTTCAGGATCATGCAGGAGTGATGCTGGCACTGTGCACAGGCTGATTTAATTGCCAAGTTTCTATCTTTCTTACCCTATCATATAATTGGTAAGGTGGAAACAGTTTTCAAATGTTGTTTAAGTGATCTGGATTCTGTTGGAAGGGCTGTCATCATCACAAAACACTGCTGAAAGTAAGGCATGATCTCTGCAGGAGATTTTCCACAGGGATATCTTACGTGCATGTGTGACACAACAACAGCCCATGCTAGAGAGCAAGAGCACAGAAAGAGAATGGGAGATAGCCCTGTAACCAACTTGCCCTATTGGAGCATTCCCGGGGTCTCTAAGCAGCTTTAGCTTTGGAAGAAAAAAAATCACACTCCATTATAAAATATTTTCAGAACTGTTTTGCTGCTCCAGCAAATGCACTGAACAGCCCCAAAGCTTTAACAGACATCTCTGTACTCCTAAGAGCACTCACCTCACCTCCTCCTTGCCTAAGTGAAGAGCACAGTTGCATGGCAGCACAATTGGTGTTGGGCAGCTGCTTTGGGCGCATGTCAGCTGTTCCAGTGCCTCACTATCCTCATGGTAAATAATCTCTTCCTAATATTTAATCTAAATCTACTATCTTAGTCTAAAGCCTTTACCCCTTATCCTATACCATGCTCACTGATCATACAATCATAGAATCCTACAATAGCTCAGGTTGGAAAAGACCTTAAAGGTCATCGAGTCCAACCACAACCTAACCAAACTACTCTAACAGCCCTCTGCTAAACCATGTCCCTGAGCACCACATCCAAATGGTTTCTAAACACATCCAGGGATGGTGACTCAACCACCTCCCTGGGGAGCCTAAAAGCAAAACAAAACATTTCAGTCAGATACTGAGTCAAAAACATTTCAGTTGCTATGCAGAAGGAAGGTCTCTCTCTGCAGCGCTTCTCTAGCTGTCCAGAATAAGAAAATTGCTATAACAGCTGCTGGAGCAGTTGTTCTCAGCTCCAGAAATGCAGCAGCATAGGGATGTGGGGGGGGGGGGGGGGTCAAACTGTGGGTAGTGCTCATTGCTGGCAGCTGCTTCTGTGTATCTGCCTTTTGGTTCCTAGGATGACTCAGAGACACCACAATGAAAATGTTTGAATTTCAGAGGTAAATTTGCTTCTGGATGAATGGTCTCTGATTTCTGAACATACTAACTCATGCCCCCTGCATCTTAGAGAGTGGATGTGTCCCCGTGAGCAGTGCTTTGTAAGGTGCAGTTTGTATCAGAGAAGAGAAATCATTGCTATGCTGATAAGGCATTGGTTGTGACACAAACGTTTTTGTTGCAGGACTTCACCATGACGCTTTATCTGAGGCACTACTGGAAAGATGAGAGATTGTCCTTCCCCAGCACCAACAACCAAAGCATGACATTTGATGGCAGGCTGGTGAAGAAGATCTGGGTCCCTGACATGTTCTTTGTCCACTCCAAGCGTTCCTTCATCCATGACACCACCACTGACAACGTCATGCTGCGTGTCCAGCCAGATGGGAAGGTACTTTATAGCCTCAGGTAAAACTGCATTTGGTCAGTGTGAGCCAGTAGTGGTATGAGAGGGAAAGAGATTTAATTGATTCCTGTATTGCATTTTTGCATGACTTCACATTAAAAAAAATATATATATATATATTAAAACTGTCAACTCATTGACTAGCCACTGACATCAGGAGGAAGAGGTTATTCCTTTATCATAAGAAAAATGCTCATATGTCCAGGGAGAACAACCAGGGGGGTCTTGGGTAAGTGGCACGAGATGTAGGACTGAAGCTTAATTCCTAGGAATTTTGCGTCCCTTTCCTCTCCTTTCCTTTCCTTTCCTTTCCTTTCCTTTCCTTTCCTTTCCTTTCCTTTCCTTTCCTTTCCTTTCCTTTCCTTTCCTTTCCTTTCCTCTCCTCTCCTCTCCTCTCCTCTCCTCTCCTCTCCTCTCCTCTCCTCTCCTCCCCTTCCCTTCCCTTCCCTTCCCTTCCCTTCCCTTCCCTTCCCTTCCCTTCCCTTCCCTTCCCTTCCCTTCCCTTCCCTTCCCTTCCCTTCCCTTCCCTTCCCTTCCCTTCCCTTCCCTTCCCTTCCCTTCCCTTCCCTTCCCTTCCCTTCCCTTCCCTTCCCTTCCTTTTTTCCATAGCAATGATCTCAAGTTTCAAACATAAATCAGATGCCTCACTAAGGAGTTGAGCATTACTGACCATGAGACTGAAGATTATTAAAGCAGGATTTTTCTTCTTCCTAACTGCTCTTTCATGTGTGGAGATACTAACTGAGGAGCATCTGTCACTCCCCAAAAGAAACTAAAATCAGAGCTGCTTCTTCATGCCTGCAGCTCCATTCAGTTACAAAACAAGTGTTGCCAAATGACCCATAAAAACCCGTGAGAGAGGAAATTGCTGCACAATATTCTGATGCAAGAATGTCAACATCAGCTCCACAGCAACGAAATGGCAAAATATGCAATAAATAAGCCAAACAGCAGATAGATAATGATAGATATTCTGAAGGACAAAAAGAAGGAAAATCTGACTGTAGGAGGTCAGTAGCTCCAAGAAGCATAGATTTAACTTTAACTAATGATAAGGTTGCAGAACATGTTGCTTGGGATGGTTGTGGAGGTCTTTGAGGGCACATTAATAACGCCCAGGAGAGGCAGAGTATTTTATGGTTAGAATGGAAATATGAATACATAAAAACAAAGATGCCTTTGCTGACTGACAGCCTTTTCTGAATGCCTTTGCCTGTATATTTTATTTTTTCTTCCTCAGTGTCTGCCTTTTTAAAGCTCTTTCCAGACATCTTCTCTTTTCTTGGAAAGCACTGTGGGCCTCACTGGCACCTCAACTGTAAATCAGAGCCAAGCAGCTTCGCTCTAAGATAAAACCCAGATAGGGAAGCAACATGAACTCAGACATGAGTAAGGAGTACTAACACAAGAGACTGCATCTTGATTTTATCATTACGTGACAGTTGTCTGTGGAGCTTTAATCCTGTTCTAATTCATTACATCTTTCCCCATTGCAATTTATGTTTTTATTTTCATTTATTTCCCTAGAGTTCAAGCCAGTGGAGTAAAGACTTACAGATCCTTCCAGTGCAAACACAGATTTATGCCATTAAAAATGACATAATCAGACTGGGGTTTCTGATATATGAGGTGGAGCATTTCAGTGGTCTTGGTTGTGCACCAGCTCCAGTCCTGACTGGAGGCACTGCCTGAGCCCTCTGCTGGCTGACACCCACGGGTGACCATTGGGCTGACATTGAGCAGATGGAAATCACAGTGCATGGAGAAAACTGCCCACATCCTGCTCGGCACTGGGCATTGACAAACCCAAATTACTCTATTGTGCCAAGCAGCTGTCAAAAGCACAGATGATCTCTGCAGAGATCTGACAGCAAAAGGGAAAAAGTGTCCTCTCTCTCTGTCATTTCCCATCTTCTTCTTCAGTATTTGTGTCCTTTGGTGGCAATTTATTATGGCCAAACTCTCTAGCCACCTTTTCTATCAGTGGTTTGCCGGGAAGAAAAAACAGCTTTAACTTCATTGGAATGTCTTTAGCTAAATGGAAGGTGTTTATTTCCAGTGATTCACTCAGAAACATTTTGCAGCTTTACTATTTTTCAGTCACACGGGAAGCTGAGTTTGTAATGAGGTGGTTTTTATTGTTCCTAGAGTTACAGTAACAGCAATGTGCAACATGGATTTTAGCCGCTTTCCCCTGGACACACAGACGTGCTCTCTGGAGATTGAAAGCTGTAAGTAAGCAGAGCCATAGGGAAGCTGAGTGCTGTGCCCTGTGGGGACCTGAATGGTGTTTAATTATATCAACCAGCAACTGCTACACTCATGAGGGCTCCAGATATAGTCAGCAAACTTCAGCACTGAGAAAAATTCCCTGCCTGTAATTTTTCACTAGAATTAGGTGGTGTTTGCAACAAGGCAGTGCTTGCAAATGCCAGCTGTGAGTGCTGTTTTGCCATTGTCCCTAACATTCAGCTGGGCTGCCCTGCTGCCATCCCATCCTTGGAGAGCACTGGGTTACTTGCCCGCAGGTTGGAGGTGTGCAGCAGCACCCACTTCCCCAGGTACCTTCCTGCACCACAGCTCTTAACACGGAAACAAATGGCCCTGTGACCTTCCCTTGCACATCTGCTCATCTGTGGTGTAGGAATCACAGTGGAGCCATCAAATTAGTCACCTTCCCTTGGTGTTTCTTGCATCCATAAGCAATAAACTCATCTTTTACCCACAGCCAGCTCCTTTCTCTCAGGTATTATGTACATAAAATCACCCTGTATTTTGTACAAACATAGCCACCAGTGCTGCAGATCCCAGTCAAATGATGGCATGATGAGTGTGTGTGAGCACAACTTAGGCTATGGTAGCTGGCTCACTACACTGCGCTGAGGTTTGCTCTTCTTCCCTAGATGCCTACACAGAAGATGACCTCATGCTCTACTGGAAGAATGGAAATGATTCCCTAAAAACAGATGAGAGGATATCACTGTCCCAGTTCCTGATCCAGGAGTTCCACACTACCACAAAACTTGCCTTCTATAGCAGCACAGGTGGGTACTAGAATCCGTAGCAGAGACCAGTGGAAAGGGTTGCAGACCCTTGGCCACTCCATCTTTAGATTCCCATTATAAGATCAGATAGTCTGGAAAGACAATACCTCTTCAAGAGCACGCCAAACTTTAGTGTAAATTACAGTGCCTGAATGTACAGGTTATATTATTTTCTCTGGAAGATGTGATTGTGAGAGGTGCTTTGACTATGATAGTTAGTTCAGCAAGGAGTCTCTTCTGTAAGCTGCAATGATCTGTGACTATTAATTCTTTTCCTAAAAGCAAATATGGTGCTATTCCACTGGTACACCACCTTACCTGAAAGCAGTCTGGTGGTGAGGTGACTTCTCTCTTTCTTTCTCCCTATTCCGCAGGATGGTACAATCGTCTCTACATCAACTTCACCTTGCGTCGACACATCTTCTTCTTCTTGCTACAAACCTATTTCCCTGCCACTCTCATGGTTATGCTGTCCTGGGTGTCCTTCTGGATTGACCGCCGAGCAGTTCCTGCCAGAGTCCCTTTAGGTAAAAACAACCTTGTAGTCAGCACACTTGAGGGGCTGTTATATGGAATCATTGCTTTGACCATCGAGACAAAATCACCCGTGCTACACATTGTCTCTGCATTCTCCCTACGTTCCCTGGTGGCACAGAAATCAGCTGTGCCACACATTCCCCCTGTGCTAAGGACTGGCCCTGGTACCTCTCTCCATTTGCCCTGCAGTGCCAAGTGAATTGCCTTCCCTGTTCTGACAAGTGCTAGTTGCAAATCAGGGAGCAAATGTCAAGTTCTGCTGCTATTGCTGCTAACAGATTCACGAGACACAGGGAGATGAAGTGCCAGTATCCTTTGGAGACTTCAGTGAGTAAGAAGGTGAAAAACATTACTAGCAACCATGACAACATTTACGTTTCTTGAGCTGTTCTAGAAGAGAGAGTGCGGAGGTAAATCAGTAAGCCAAGCTTACTTGATAATTAATGTGTTAAATAAGATTACAGAGTAGTGTGAGGGATGAAGCATCCCCTTCTGAACCATGTTCCAGACAGATGAAGCCATATGCCAGAGAAATCACCATGGGAGCCCAATTATGTTGTTGATAGAAATATTCCGAAGATTATTTGCCCTTAGCAAAGTGTCACTGTATGCTTGCAGACTTTAAGCCTAATTTTGCTTCCATTAGTTCCAGGGACACATCTCAGAGTTTTACTTATTGTTAAAATTATGTTCTCCAGTGGAGAGGAAATATTAATAACAGATATGGCAGCGGGCCACATGTCTGCTTAGAATCACAGCCTGTTGCCATGAAACATCATTCAGACAGAACTAAAAGTTTTGCGCCATGGCTTGTTGAGACAAAAGCACTGAGTTTAGGAGAGCTTTTCTGAATACTCCAGTGAATTTAGTCCTTTATGCTTATACATCACATAAACATAGGAACATGTAATTGTGGAATCATGTAATAATAGAATTCGGAGTCATAGAAAGGCTTGGATTCGAAGGGGCCTTAAAAGTAATTTAGCTTTGCCTTTCTAAGCAGGGCTGCCACCTACCAGGTCAGTCTGCCCAGGGCCTCATCCAACCCGACCTTGAACCCTTCCATGGTTGGTGCATCCACAGCTTCTCTGGGCAACTTGTTCTTGTCCCTCATTTCCCCAGAGAGGAATTCGTACACTCTAAGAGTTTCATTCTAACATCTAATCTAAATGTACCCTCCTTTGGTTTAAAACTGTTCCTCCTTGTTCTATCACTATCAGACCATCCAAAATGCTCATCCCAATCTTTCTAGTAGGCCTCCTCTAGGTACTGGAATGCCACTTTAAGGTCTCCCTGGAGCTATATATTCTCCAGGCTAAACAATCCCACCTCTCTCAGCCTCTCTTCACAAGAGAGGAGCTCCTGACCTCTGATCATCCTTGCGGCCCTCCTCTCGACTCATTCAAACAGCTCCAAGTCCTTCTAATGCTGAGGACTCCAAAACTGAGTCATTGTTTCCTGAGAGCGGTGGTGTGGTCTCCTCTGGTCACCTGGCACAGGACGTGCTCAGGAATGGTGAACAAATTGGTTTGATTGTAGAGATAATAATGTGCATCTGTGGTTGAACTCGTTTAAGAGACAACAATCCATCGCTGTAACTTCCCTGTTCTTACCAGGGTCAGAAACTGATGCTTGAGCTGTTGGATGTCAGGAAATGGTAACTTTATTTGTGACAAAGTGTTGAGGTTGAACAAACCTTACAGGATCGCTCTGCTGCTGTGTTTCCAGGGATCACCACCGTGCTGACCATGTCTACCATCATCACTGGGGTGAACGCCTCCATGCCCCGCGTTTCCTACATCAAAGCAGTGGACATTTACCTGTGGGTCAGTTTTGTGTTCGTCTTCCTCTCGGTGCTGGAATACGCAGCAGTGAATTACCTGACCACAGTGCAAGAGAGAAAGGAGAGGAAACTCCGGGATAAGGTGAGTTTTGCCATCTCTGATGCAGTTTTATGCCACTGAGAAAAAGTGGGACAAATGTCTGGAAACATTCAGAAGTCCAAAATGCACTTCCCTTGCCTGTGCCCACAGCTCCCCTGTGCGTGCAGCCTTCCTCAGCCCCGGCCCATGATGATGGACGGCAGCTACAACGACGGTGACGTGAACGAGTTGGGGCACTACGTGTCCGAGAACGGGGACAAGCAGGACAGAATGATGGTGCAGCTGGCGCTGGGGTCTGAGAGGGGCTCGGGCAGGAGGAAAAACCAGAGATACGTCAGCATGCGGATCGACACCCACGCCATCGACAAGTACTCCAGGATCATATTCCCTGGCGCATACATTCTATTCAATTTGATATACTGGTCCATTTTCTCATAAGCATACGTAACTTCTGTAGTCACAGCATATTGCGGCAGCATATCAGAGTACTGGCTCATAGGATAACAAAATGAACATAGAGAAGTAATTTGAAGATTGGTTTCTCTTTTTTTTTTTCCCCAGGATTTCAATTGATTTATTTTTTAACTAGGTGCAGCTCATCTGTGGCATAAATAACTGTGCAAGTTTCACCTTTCAAATAAATATAGGATATCCAATCTCAAACTTCACACATATTTAATGCTGTGCTGTGCTCCTTCCTGTGCCTCACAGGCCACTGTAAACTACTTCAACGAGTGACACTGATTGCCAGCTGCTTATATATGGTGCAACTTCTATTTCGTGCCCCCAAGTCCCAGTTCTCTCCATGTTTGAGCACATGCACACATCCCTGAACTCAGCAGACTGACAGCATTTAGCACTGATGAGCACAAAAGATACGCAGACACTTGCGTGCTCGCAGGATGAGGTCAGAAGCAGCTATTGCAAAAACAGAATGTCCAATAGTGGGAAAGACTTCAGCAAGGCTCTTAGTGGCCAAAGGTGGCTTTCAATGCTCCGTGCACACTGTGCTGGCAGTGCTGCAGTGACAGAGCCAAGCAGCAATACCTTTCACGCTTGTGCTGCCTTGATTGTACAATGAAGTATTTCCAAGCTGTATATTTAAAAGGTAATATACCTTTTAAAATATAACTTGCAGCGTATACTTACCAAGGAATCCACCAGTCTGAATAAAAGTTGGACTTGATTGACATGATTCTAAATCCTCTGGGAAATCCTGGACCTTTCCTTGGAGCTGCTTATTTGGGTCAGTGGGAGTTTTGCTTGAATTTCCTAGGAGAGGGAAAAGGTTTCTCTACAAAGTGATCCAGTGAAGACAAGTGGGTGTCTACAAAAAAAAGAAGAATACAGCCACTGCAGGAAAAGCCACCGGGACAGCATCAGTGCTACTGGTTGGTACAGGAGAGCTCTCTGCAGCCTGAATGCCAAGAACCGCCACAGCCGGTAAAGTCCTGCCCCTGCCAAAGCCTTTGGTGATGCAGGCAGTTCCAAAAGAAGCCTGGTCCATCTGTTTTTAATGAAAGGCCAGTGGAAAGGTGCTCAGCAGGTGACAAAGCAGATGCAATGACTTCATATTTGTGTTACTAATAGCAGGTGACAAAGCAGATGCAATGACTTTATTTCTGCGTTACTAATGTAACTGTGTTACAGCTGTAAAATTACCATGCGGAAAGCCTTGGAATGAAGTGGAAAGGAGCTCCCACCGTGAGAGAGACCCAGGTCCATTTGAGCAACTCTGTTTCTCTCTATCACCTCACAGCCCTCCAGGTCCTCGGAGCAGGCACAGGGCAGGACAAGAGGACAAGGCTGGCACTGGAGGCACTCAGTACTCACCTCAGTCCCTATTTGACACCACAGAGCTTCAGAGGAGAAGCCAGTCAGCATAAATTCTGCATCTGTTCAATGCAAAAGTAGTAAAATATTTCAGACCAGTTCAGAATAGGTCAAATATATTTTTGCGGGTAATAGCAGCACTGAAGGTATCTCAGAAAATCAGCCACTGAGTTGTTGTGCTGCCATGCCACCCACATACACAGACAACTGAGGTTTGGCACTAACAGGACTCGAAGCACATGCACACTTTGCACACCATCATGGCAGTCAACAGGCACACACTGCAGCTGTTGTACTGAACAACACCATTCCTCACACAGCGGATACTGTGTCTTTCACAGGCGTAGCTGCTCTGAAAACAAGGCTAAAGCAGCGGTGTTTCGAGAAGGAACGTGAATCTTTGTACATGAAACCTGCCCTGGACTGCATGCGTTATACTTGCAACACAGCCATCACAGCTGTTTGAATGCTGCTGCTTGCTGCTTTAATTTCATATGTAAATTAATATCACATACAAGTGCTCAGCACTTCTTATAGCCGCTGAAATCATGATGTGCAAAAGGTACCCACATTGCCTCTACACGGCACTGAAACCACAAGAGCTACAATTACTGGAAACAAACCCGTCCACCATGAGGTAGCTTTGTCACCAAGACTTTTCTTCACATAACATACAACATCTTTGCTGCTTCTTACCACACACCATATTTCTACCCACTGAGGTTGTTGGCTTGTTTTGTTTTCTTTCACCCAAAAGATTAAAAATATGTATTAAAGTGTAACAGTTTGATTGGATGAAAGTCAAAAGGTAACTGTGGTAGAAGCACCGGGACTGCCTGCTCTCCTTTATTCTGAAGGCATCTTTCATGACAGAGGGCTCCAAGGCTTCTTGGGAACTGCTCACACAGGGACACATTTAGGTCCTTGGTATTGTTAAGAACCCATTCTCTCCCACAGCCTAAAGAACAGCACAGACAGGAGCACCAGATATAGCAGTAAGCTATCCAGCTTCATAAGCCTACACAACGTACTCCACTTCAGTACCATACATCTTATAGGACCCATTAACCAGAAAATTAAGGAACATTTTGGAGATAGAAATGAGAGTTGGACTTTCACATTCCTTGGCTTCCAGGGAAGACTGGTTTCTAACCATCCATGAGATACTGAAAGCTTCCCTTCTGATGTGGTGTCCTAAACAGACTCTGCAACCCCTGCATCGGGATTCACATTGTGAAATGACTTGTGTTTTATTTTGGAAACTCTAGTGCCTTTTCAGTCTTATGTAAATGTGTACATAGATGCACTGTATAAGAACAGGATGTGTCATATACAGCCAGTGTTTGCTATTAAGGACTGCAATCATTAAACATACTCCATACGCAGTAATTACTTTTCACCTTCCAGTGTATTGGTCTATATCCGAACGCTCTGCTTCTTCTCATTTCCACAATAAATCAGCGTGGTTTCTTTGTTTTGGTTCTAGAAATGCTTATCACCAAACCCACAACTCCATACTTGTACAGCACTATGCTCCCCACCTTCGAAAGAGTGATCTCCATGTGTTTAGATTTGCTCTGGATCTGATCAAGTCAAATACCAAATGGCTTTAACCCCCCCAGTGCCAGAGAGCCCCAGGATTTCACATGCACAGCTCTGATGAGGAACAAGCCTGCAATCTCAGAATCACAGAAGACAGCATTTAGATTCATCCCCTCCCTGAGACTCTTTGGATTTAACAGTTCTCACTCCCCTTGCCTAGGGATGTTACTTTGTGATATGATTAAGACCGTTTCTCAGAGGTCAACCCAAAGCCCCCTCTGGGACGGTGCTGTTTTTAGAGGTTGAAGTCTATTGTTGGTCTGGGTGGGTTCTGGTTAGACAAATTCCTCTTGGGAGCACATCCAGCTTAAAAGCTTTGGAGACTGAAGCCTTGAATAGTTTTTAAGGATGTTGCTAACTATTGAAAAGGTGATGGAGCAAAAAGGAAAATTTCAGTCAGAAATAGCTGGAATAACAAAAGGGCACAAAGAGAAACAAATTCTCTTTCCTAATAAAAGGATATAACAATATACAACAACCAAATAATTAGATTTCAGTTTCCTCTCTCTCCCATGCCTGGCCAAGCAACTCCCAATACAGAACAGAACCCAACTCCCTGCAAGCCCTGTGGGATAAGGAGGGGGGCCCCAGGACCACCTTGACAGGCTTCAGAAACTGCTTACAATACTTCATCTGTATTGATTTATGCCTTGAAGCAGATATCCCTCAGCAAAGATAATTTCCAAGAGAGTTTTACCTCTCACCCCCCCATCTTCTCTAAACCCAAAGCATTGTTTTGCAGCACTACTTGCTGTTAAACATATCTAGCACTACTTTAAGTCCCAAAACAACTACACACCAAAACCGATCTGTCATATATCATGTTCATGCAAAGAGTAACTTTCAGAACTACTTGTTTCATGCTTAGCATGAAATCTAGACAGTCACACAGCTACACGTCTCCAGTTGGAAGGATTTGCAATACCTGATTCTTGAAAGAACAGTGCCTCCTCCAAACTGGTTTTATGGACTTTGAAATACTTCTGCTGAAAACAAAGCATACATATCAGCACAACGATTTCTTACCTTAAATCTCAAACTACTTTGGTTCTGAACCATTAGAACAAATGTTTTGAGATAAACCAGGATTCATTTGCCTGAGGAAGCCAAAAAGCCTCAATCCTTGGAGACTTTCAGGATGCAGATGAAGCCAAACTAACTTGATCCAGCAGTGTTGACTGCCTCACTTCAAGCTGGACAGGAACTGCCTGAGTTCCTTCTGGAGAATTCCAACAATTCCACAGATTCTAACAAGTTTCAATAGCTGAAAGCCTGAGGATGATAAAAGAAAACCCACTATTAAATATTGTATTTGAAAAGCACTGTGCCCCTCTAAAGAACTATCTGCTGGCAAACCAAAATAGAAACGGAGAGCTCAAAACCCCCTTGCTCTCGCATAATTGTATCAAACTAGGAAAAAAAAAAGCACAGTACACAAATGAACTCACACAGCATCCCTATATTAACCAGTAGAAGAAAAAAAATCAGTCACAACTGTGATTGATATAAATTCATCTTTAATCAGTACCTTGAGCAGTTTTATTCTCACTCCAGCAATGGTTACAACAAAACGAAGATGTGCTTTCATTACTGAGATGTATAAATGATCTTGGACATGATACAATGAACGGCCAAACTTGGACAAACTAGTGAGAAGGCAATAACTCGCATCAGCTTGCACAACAACATAGCATGTATTCCTATCATTGGGATTCTGCCATTCCATCTCAAAAGCAGCAATGACAAACATAAGAAATGCTTAGGGGGTGAAAAATGTAACCAGTCAATCTGTGGCTCTTTAAATTACGTTGTTTTTCTTTTAAATTAGAAAATATTAATGTGGAAATTAACACAATGAAATTCTGATTAACCTTCTAGAATTTACCATTTAGAGACCTGTGCTGTTAAAAGCAATGCTTCCCAAACTGCTTTAGGTGCACAGACCGATTTCTCAGCAGCTTAGCACTGTTAGCCAATAAGTTCCTTTTTGCTCAGTCTGTCCAATAGCTCAGTAACTTGCATCTGACCTAAACTTAGTTCCTCTTTTATGTATTCACAGGAGTTTAAGGGATCAAAAAACATAGCAGGTTTCCACACAGCCCACCCCTCAAATAAAGTCTGTCCCATAAATGTCTGCAAGAAGTCAAGAAGGATTAAAGAACTAAAATGCTGTACGCATTCATTAGATCAGGCTAATGCAAACGTTTCATAAACATTTGTTTTGTTCTGGAGAACTTTAGCACATACAAACTAGCGTTAGACAAAAACACTCAGCTGCTCATTGTTTTTTGATGACTAAACAACACCTCCAAAATTTATCAGGACAGTCGATGCATTTCAGTACAGCCAAACTTAACAGATCTTGTCTCTATATTGACAGTTCTCTTCCATTGCTAGAAGCCACTACCAGCAAAACCAGGCCTGCTTCCTAACATATCCTTCCTTCCAGTGAAATCATCTCAGGTTTTAAGTTTGCCTTGCTCCAAGACAAGGTAGGTAACTGGCCTTGTAGGTCAGAATCAGCCTGTGATCAGAGTAAATAATGCTTAATACAGCAACTGGCAGACAACATACCTGAGGTCTCTCTGAAATTCACTACCATAGTGAGTACAGCAAACATTACAGCTACAGGAGAGTGAGCATTTTTTAAAAGCAATGTTATTATTTGATTCTCCTCAAGTCAGTGTTTCTTCAGCTACTTGTCTACCCCAGGCCTGACTGACATTCAAAGTGTCCCCATTGAATCAACCCTATTGAGAGAGGCTTAATAAGGTTTAGCGTGAGGCACATGCTCCTACACCAGCACCAGGCTTTCTGTCAGTTTCTGCTGCATTTAATTGTCCCTCTTCTTTTAGCTTCATTTGCCTGAAGTCTTCTCTAACTTGTTCTAGTAGATCTGGATTGAAAATGACATCCAATGCTGTCATAGCCAAAGCTTTTGCTGTGCGCAAAGCATAGAACTGGGCATTCTGGGACCCTATGGAAAAAAAAAAAAGGCAAGGAAAATGTCAGGTTAGATAACTAATATTAGAGTCCAACTACTAAATCAGCATGTAAAACATTTTATAAAGGAAGATCCTAGAGTTTCAAGTGCAGAAAGTTTCCCAAAAATCCAACCGTGGGAAGCACAACTGATGCCACAAAACAATTTTTGACATGGAAGTGCTTAACTTTCTGCTTCTTACATAAAGAAGGTGGAAAATAGGAAAACAAATGTTCACACTTCCATTGCTAGAAAAGGCAGAGTTTTACAACATCACCTCTATTTGCAGAACGTTGTGCTTTTGGAATAAAAATTACTACTTTCATCCCTTGACTCATACTTAGAAACTCTTAGAACATGCCACCAGTGCTGGCTAATGCTTCTAACTTCTTGGTAGACACAACTCTGAAGAGAAGTCTGGCTTTTATTATAAGGAATTGGTCATCTATTCCATATATATTAAATTTTAAATACAAAAATAGAAATGCTAGACATTTTCAGCTTTTTCTCTGCAGCTCTGTGATTAAGTTGTCTCAAGAACCAAATTCAGCTCATACCTCATCATGCTTGAAGAAAGCAATTTCATTTCTACACAGCCAGTCACGTGCAATCAATTTTAGATCCAGTACTTACACTTCAATACATTTACACATTTACTATGCAGTAGTTCTGAATACTACAGAAGCACAAAGAAAGCTTTAATCACGTGCAATTCAAAATATTTAGTTCCTCAATTATACTGTAGCGGCAACCACACCATATAGTACTTTGGGTTCTAGATTTAAGCTTCTGACCACTTCCACTCACCTGCAGCTTCTGTGTATTGCTCAGTATGATTCAATGCATCAGAGCCAATATAAAAATAAGGATGAAGTCCAGGGACTACAAAGGTAACATTTCCAAAGTCTGTGGAACCTAGAAGCAGCATGAAAATTCTCAGTCAATGTGTTGAAGAGTTGTAAATGATGTAGGAAAATCTATGACAGACATCACCTCCATCCCACATTTAAAACAGAATATCCTTTGTCCCCAATACCAATATGTAAGCATTTCCAATGAGTCACGACCTACACAAAGATCTCCCATCAGAGAACCAAGTTTTCCTAACTAGCCATCTTTGGATGCTCTCCAGTGTGCTTCTGGTCACTAATCTGTTACTGGAGTGCAAGAAAGATACATCAACCTGTTCCTATCCCATTTACTGAGATTCGCACCAAGTATCTCCTGAGTAAGCTGTTAATTCACAAAAGGGGAAAGCTCCAAGACTCTGAGTTTGGCACATCCCAGCTAGTTCAAATCCTGCTCCAGCATCTATCAGCAGGTCCAACAGCCACCTCTCACCACTACGCAAGCATTTCACAAGAGGTAGGAACTCTGAAGTACAAGCAATCTATTTTTCAACAAAAACAGACTGACAACAAATATGTTTTATGTCAAATTTTCACCATTCTCAGTTGAAGAAACATTCACTGCACAAACACTCTTGAAAAAAACAAGATCCGAACTGAACTCCATACCAAATGCTACTGCTCTGTAGATATAAAGAACTCTTGCTAGTCATAGCTGACCAGCCAGCGCCACTGGTATATCAGCTAGCAACAGCAACCATCTTGAGGACTACAGCACCTATTTAAAGATACCATCCCAAAGTGGTAGATTCCTTATAATAAATCATCCAAGAGTTCATAACTATGTCCTGAGAGGTTTTTTTAATTATCATTATAAAGCCAAATAGGCAATCCTCTCGGTTCTTCCATATTTGTTAAAGAGATGTTTAGATGCAAGAGAAATGAACGCACCAGTTACTGTGAAATTAAAGTAGCAGGTGAAATATAAAATAACCTTGTTTCAAAAGGGCTGGGTAAAGAGGGATGACAAACTAAGGGATTCTCATCAGCTTTTCTCAGGTCAGAGCTGAAAGTTTCCTTCAGAGGTAGCTTTTGAAGGGAGTCTTCAGGTAGACTCCATATCATTGCATTGTTGGTAAGAATACATCAGCAATGCTTTGAGACTCGGTAGCAAACTGATTGAAGAATATACATTTTTATGTTGAAACACAGTTAATAAAAGAGAGCCCACAGAGACTACATTCTGTGATAAAAGAGGACAAGCCTAATTTGGTATATTCTATGCCTGCACATAAATCAATGAGAAAGACTTTAATGAAAAAAATGAAGGGAATCCAACTGTTGGCACAGCACTACGTTGTTTTCATTCTGAGGACTCTGTACTACGCAAGCATTCTTTGGTAAATCTGGAAAGACAAACCAGGAGTCTAAAAGGTCTGCCCCCTCCAGACTAAAACCAAGAGTTCTAGACTTGCCCTAATAGACAACCAGCTGCAAAGATTGTGCTGGCTTTTTTCCTGCTTTCAATCAGCAAAAGAATCAAATTTCCAGCGCAGTTCATTATCACGTAATTCACATGAAACCATGTTCAACTCTGATCACATCCAGTAATATCAGTTCTGAATTATTTTTGCTGAATGTAAGGTTTTTCAACATTGACAGTTCAAAAGATGAGAGACTGGATAAAAAAAGTCATTAAGTACAAATGTGGCAGTCAAACCTTCCCTCTGCCAGAAAAATGTTAACTCCTTAGTGATAACAATCTGTCAGTGTGTTTAAAGCTACAGCTGCCCCAATAGCTTCCAGTCAAACACCTGAAACTGCAAGCTTGCCATGGAAGCACAGATCAGATTTCCTTCAGGAAGTAGGAAGAACAGCAGTTATGAATACAACATACACTCACGCACTATCTTCAACAGAAACGTATCAGGACTCCAACCTCTCAGAAAAATACCCTGAAGCAAATACTGAAGCCTATATAAGTCACTGAGCACATAATGGAAGTCTGTTACTACCACAAAGCATGAGTGGAAGAGAAAAATGCAACTGATGCCAGAAAGCTTTTTAATTCAGCCCTAAAACTTCAGAAGGAGTATTTTCAAAACATACCAGTTCCTTAACTTCATCTACACCAATCCTGTGCACAGGGTACCAGCAGAATCTATGAATCCTAATGGTATCAGAATAAGTTATTGTAAGGGTGGGTGCTTTGGGAGGTCACCAACATCCTGCAGTAAAGCTACCGTATCAGCAGGAGGAACAGGTCACAGCACCTCCTCAGTCTAACTCAATCCTTTCACATCTTTCCATTTGCGTGCAAAATGAGTGGAGTGTGCCACAAGGCAGTGCTATTTGATAAAGACAGACTTCATGATGCTTAGCTGCCTAGAAAGATACCTGTAAGCAGACCGACACTAATACGCGTGTAGAGGCGGCAGTGAGTATGCTCATCTGTTAGCGACTTTTCTGCTGCACAGACATGGAGAAGCACCTGAGCTTTCCTTCCCTTTCAACAGAAGAAACTGATATCCTAAAAGAAAACATTGAAAACCATATGAAAACTAAATAGAAAGAGAGATCTTGAAAAAGATGACACAAAACACTCAACCCTCCCCCAACCAGGGTTGCATACAAACTTTTGCTTCTATGTCTCTGGAGACTGTGCTTTGTTACTACTCCTGCAGCCCCAGCACCACAAGAATTCACAGGAGAAACTGTGGAAAGAAAAGTCAGTAAAATCCTACTGCAGCATTCAACAGCAATATAGCTTCCCAGATGTATTTTGACATCTGACAAGCAGTCTAAGGACAGGACAGGCACATGAGGAGTTTCAGTTTAAGCAAATTAATGTCTAATGTTTGAGGTACCACCTAACTTACATATGAAAACACTACTACAAGTAGATGTTTGTACCAAGTTCATTCAAAGGTTGCCTGAAGAAGCAGGACCACGAGTTGTTAATGATCTTCTGAACCCTTAACACAACAACAAGGGAAGAAACCAGTAGAGCTTCGGAAAATTCCACTACAGTGAACATTCTAAATAAGGTCCCTCCCTGCTTCACCTCTTTCTTAGGCTAAATGTACTTGTGTACACTTGTACCATGCTGAAGGGGAAAAAAAAGAAACCCGACTTTCATTATAAATTGATTTTATACCCAATAAACCAAACCAATTGGTGAAAATATGCTAGCATTGTCCCAATTTGGAAGTGGCAAACAGAGGAAAAAAGCAACCAGAATACCATCAGATCTGTTATGAACCCCATCCAAAGAGTTAAGAGAAATCCTACCCTACACGGCAAGACCTCACCTGCCTAAAGCTGACCTGCATTTAACATACAGGATATTGGTAGCACAAACTAATTAGAGTAACTATTTTTACTGAGCGCAGTCTTTTCCTTCTAACCAAGAGAAAGGCCTTTAACACGAATGGACTAGAAACATCATATAAAAGTTACGACCAGTCAAAGCTATAAGGTATTAGCAGCACTTACAAGACTTGAACAGCACTCCTGCAGGAAGATTCTAAGAAACTGCAAAAGGTAACAAGAGACCCACCTGAGCATTCAGGAATTCAGTCCTACTACTCTATGTAGGTCAGAAACTAAGAAAACAAAGCAACTCTGAGACATAGTTGAAAGGCACCATGTGGAAAATTAGTCTGCTGAATTTGTGAACTAGAAGCACAGAATTACCTGTTCATGGAATAAGGCTTTAATCAGTTACTGAGATGCCTAAGACTTCACTCAGGCACTTCAGAAAAAGCAAACTCTTAGTTAGATGGCCATAGATTTGTCTCTATGTTAGCTCAACAGTTCTATAAAACAAGGTTTCTGTAAAAGGTAGTCTCTATTCATAGCATAAAGCAGAATTCTGTATTTCAAAGTAACACAAGGAGCCTCAATTTATCCCAAATCTGAGTGTTCCTTAATTGAAATATTACCATAAAGCAATTATTGCTTTCAGTGTGTGTTGGATACATTTCTCTGCTTCCTGATGAAACAAGCACAGGCCAGAGGTACGATCCTTTTACACTGCTTCTGATTTCTAATTTGACCTTTTCTTCTGATCAATGTTTTGTGTAACCCACCTCTGTCTCATCCTTTTACACACTTAAGACTTGTCGTAACAAAAAATACAGATCAAGTTACCTGACAGAGCATTCAAAATGCAGTCTTCTGATATAAATTCTATTCCGAGCTTCTTTCCATTCTCCTTGTAAATCTTCTCCAGGCTCTTATTTGGAAGCACATTGTAGTAATCGTTTTTACCCCCTTTTATTTCCACCTAGTCAAGAGAAACAAGCTGTTAGACGCCTTTCTCCAACCTAAGGCAGTTTAACGTAAACAAGGAGTGAAGAAATACACATCCATACTTCAGAACCACATCAAAGCAGAAAAAGCACAGAGTTTCTTTCAGAAATATAACATCCAGCCAAACATTCGCTTTATTTTCTGTCAAGCTTCCAAGAGACAGTCAAATACCATAAGGATTTCACAGACTGCATCTCTAAAAAGAGCAGGAAAACCTTCCTGTAACAGCTTCTAGTGGCTTTCACTGCAGTTACTGTCAACCTATGACAGAAACCAATTTAAGTCTTCCATAAAATTCTGTTTCACTACTTTTCTTTAGAGCAGTTCCAATAATCACAGCCTCAGTAATGTTTATGGAATCAGTTCACACAATAAATGTTTGAAAACAAGTGTAAAAAAAAAAATAATTATATATATATATTTATATATATATATCTACCAATGTCAAGTTCCAAAAGAGATTTTAGCTTTTATTCAGAATGAAGCAGACTTCCTGAAGCCGTTCTCTGGCTGTAGTAGAGAAGCCAAAACAGGCAAACAGCACCTAAAGCCTAAAACATTCCTCACAATTCACTGGTTCACAATTACTCAATACACAATTACACAACATCTCTTTGTTCTGATGAGCTGTATTGGCACAGGGTGCTAACAGCAACCATAAGCTCCTATCTTACAAATACACTGTAAGGCAATCTTATTGTTTGAACCAGCCACAGGAGAGAGGAATGGGAGGCATCCAGCGTGCTCAGTGAGAAAGAACACCACTGCAAATCACGAGCACTTTTAAATGTCACTGAAGTAGAGGGATGTTCCAAGTGACTGAAAAAATGCTGTGTCATGGTTTTGTGCTGTCAATATTCTACATCATGACATCATGTGCGGTATGAATCATTAACTGAGGGTACCGCACATGATGTCATGATGTAGAATATTGACAGCACAAAACCATGACATGCTGTCATATTCATCTTGAAGGGCCATGAGGACCTTGGAAATTACTGTCCTATCCTCAAGCTCTTGGGGAGATTATGGAGTTAATTCTCCCTAAAACCAATGTCCAGGTACAAGAGTTATAAAAGTGAGAGTGAATATCCAGCACAGACTTTCTGAAGACTAGATGGTACATGACCAAGTTCAGCTTTTCATGATGACATTTGGCTCAGTGGACATGGATGACATTCAGTTTCAAGTTTGTCAACTATACCTAATCAGTGTGGAGCAGGCAATAATGTGAAGGTATGTATGGGGAGCAGCTGATAAGCTGAAGGCTGAGCTATATTCTATTCAGGAGGATGTCAACATAACAAGAATAGAAACAGGCTGGCAGGAACCTCATGAACTTGAACAAATCCAGTGTCCTACATCTAGAAGGGAAGAATTCCATGCAGCAGTGCTGTCTGGAAGCCAAATGGTGAGGAGACACAGTATACTGAACAGGATTCAGTAGGGTGCCCTTGAGGTAATGGGACCAAATGTAAACTGAACTGTATCAGTAACTGGCGGGATAAGAAGAAAGATTCTTTCCCTCTCCAAGGTCCTATTTGGTGTGCTGTGCTCAATTCCATGCTCCTCAGCTCATGATCAAAACACACAGCCGTGAGAATATGTTCATACTTTGCATCCTGTGGCCAGTGCTGCAGCTTTGAAGCAGTCCTCAACCTTCTCTGTCAGAACAGAAAGATCTTTCATTGAAGGGGCACGCAAGTAAAACTCCAGCTCAGTGTAAGAAGGAATGATATTAGGTTTCACACCACCATTTTTTATAACACCTGTGGAAAGAGGAAAGTCAAGTTAAACTATAAGCGTTCAATCCTACTGCTTTATCTTCATCCTTACCATGAAACTCTTCACTCAAGAATTAAAGACATACAAAAACAAAGCATCAGTTAAGTACAAAATACAAAATGCCAAAAAACAGTGCATAGGCAAAATTTCTTTATCACATCAGATTAAGAGGGACGTGTACATGCTTGCCAGCATGATTTCACCCTATTCCTTGGTTAGACATCTGTTATAAGCCTGAAGACAAACCAAGCTAGCACTTGTAATTAATCCTCTGGAATCCAAGCTAGCACTTGTAATTAATCCTCTGGAATCCAGTGCGTTATAGTTGCAAGGTAATCTGGTTGTCAGTGACAAAGAAAATAGCCTGTTATAAAGGCTACCTTCATTTCCAGCTCTTAAAGGCTTCCTCGGCTAGAATGTTTCCACAATTTCTACCAGCTTGTAGAAAAAAAATGTAATGAACGACATTACTCTGCAATGCTGATACGTGTCTGCTACGTGGGGCAGAAAGTTTATTAGATTTCTCATACTAATTCTTCAGGAATCTTAGAAGTGTAAGCTATGCATACACAGTTTCACTGGAGAATTAAGTTTGAGTTTCAAGTATTCTTTCAAGGAAACATGAGAAATACATCCTTCATTTATGGCATTGGAGGCCATAAAAAACAAAATGTTTAGCTATTTCAACAGAAAAATACTGCAGTCATCAATACTACATGACAGCTAATTGCTTCCAACAAGCTGATTTTGTTCCAGGCCTCCTGCTCTTAATGTGTGTGTGTGTGTGTGTGTGTGTGTGTGTGTGGAATATGATTTGTTTCCCACTGAACCTGAGACAACACCTTATCTACTTTAAATGAAAATAGTGCACAAAGTGACTGATGTGTGTAACTGAAGACTGAAAAGGCCGTGTTGTCAGGATGGAAAGGGGCAACAAATCTTTACCCTTGAAGCAGAAAGTCTATAAATACTAGGAACTCCAAAGTTTTAATCTGGAATGCAATCAAAGCAAAGTGCTGAATCAAATGACAATCGGCACTAGTCTATAAAGGGAATAGCTCAGAAGAGACAGACAGACATCATAAACAAAGAACCAGAAAGTCAGCAAGCAATCATGAAGATTTGCCTGACATATCAGAACGTCTGCTCAAAACAAGTAGCCGAATGAGCAAACAACTCTCCCTTTTGTCCACTGCAGCACTTTGTGAAGCCTAAAGGTATGCATTGACTTAAATAGAGATATACAAAATAAATGGAGAGCAGATCTTAAAAGCAATCTGCTCTGTAGACAGAACCCTGCTTCTAGACAGAACTTTACTTCAACACGCTGTTTAATATAACTTGTTGTACAGAAAGGAAAAGAAGCTACTGTTTTTCAAGTTGCAACACTTACCCGTAAGAAGATCAACCCAACAAATACCGGACCAACTCAATCTAACATGTTCAATTACATAAAACACTGCTCAGAGATTCTAGACTTAAAACAATGGAAAAGCATTTCAGTGCTTGTTAGCACGTTAACGATTTACAGGATCACTTAGGGCAGATAGTTAATGCAAGCCTGCAACACAAAGCATCTAACACATAGATGTAAGCAAAGCATTCCCACAATTAAATCTCATTCTGGTTGCTTACACCTTCCCAATAGACATTTTAACTTTTGTTTTTCATCTTGACAACCAAGTTCATGACAGCAGATATATCAATGCAGTAATTAAAGTTTTACTCTAGTTTTGAGAGTGTTACCTCAACGAAAATTGTTTAGGCCTTTTTTTGCTAATGAGGCTTGCAGAAACCAAGAGAAAAATAGAAGAGTTAGCCACCTCCAAGTCCCTTCTTAAACCTACAACACGAGTTTCATACACCCAAACTCAAATGTCTCCTATGGAGCAATAGGTTAGACAGGTAAGGCTACGCCCACTGGAACTCATACGGATAAGCTGACACAGCAGAACTGCAAATGCTGTTTTCATCTACAGATGAGGGCTTCCAGACTCCATTTAGATAACCTGGAGAGAAATATGCAGAGGTGTTAGAGCGCACAAGCTGCCATGATATATAATGGTCATGAGCTCAGGACGTCTGTAATAATCATAGCTCATAACAAGTTTTCCAAATAAACAACTGTACATTCAAAAGACCTTTAGCAATGGACACGCTTCTTAAACTCTGAGAAAGCTGTACTGGGTATAGGAGGGGAAATTTGGCTTTACAACCAACAGGCAGCTTTCACAGCTCAGCTTCTGCAGCTTTCTCACCATGCAAAAAGAAACGCAAGATTTTGAAGGTAAAGGAAGCTTACCAGTTAGCATATCTTATTGCAAAAGAAAGGTGTATTTTTACCTCAAGGTCTACTAGATATTAAATAACAGCATCCAGCACATCTGACTGGACCACTATTCAGAACTACAGACTCCAGCCACCACTTTTCTTAGCATTAATTTAATTAATTTAATCCACTGAAACACTGCATGAATACCAGAATGAATGAGCACAAAAACGATGCAGAAAGTAATTCTTCTTTACTCAGAAGCACTTGATCTTAAGCCTCTGCAAAAACACATACATAAATCTAGAGGAATTCTATTGAAGCACACTTAGTTCCTTCTTTCTGAACTGCAACTTCAGGTGCAAAGACTTAGGATTATTTTTAACAGCTCATTGTGACATAGAAACGACTGTAAATATTACATACTACTTAAGTGAAACAGTGATACTCCACAATATATGAAGTGACACTACTAATTTAATGCAACAATGCAATATCTCAAATCATGGGATTTTGCAAGTTAGTATTTGAACAGCCTAAAGTCTTACGTGCCGGACATCAGATTTGATGAAGATCTCACCATGAACTCTCCAGGTAGGTTTCATTTGCTGTCTTAAAACAGACAGATTGTTGTATGCAAGAACAGCAGCATCTAATGCATTAACTCCTTCCCAAGGATAAGCAGCAGCATGAGAAGCTTTTCCAAAGTATTTCACAGTCACGCTAGGAAATAAAAGGCATTGCTTATTTGCTAGTCATTCACTTACATATTAAAAAAAAAGCCTCTAAAACAAAAAGTTCCTTTTGTTCATACAATCTCGTTTAAGCCTTGTACAGCAGAACACTAAATAACAATTTACCTACCACGACACCATTGCAAAGTTAAACTACCTTTGAGCGAAGGAAGGTGTTGAAAGATTTCTAGAAAGCTAATGATATCAGATAATATCAAGAGCCAATCAGGAAAAACAGTTCTCAGAAAGTACAGTCTTTCCTGCAGATTAAAGGCTTCCTGTAGTACTTCAATTCCTCCAGCACTTTTCTATACCTTCCTGATGGTTCTGAGATACTAATATTCTTCTCAGAGGATAACTGATTCAACATTAGAAGCTGGCTGTCCTAGTTCTTGCTAGACTTTTAAATTTGTGCTGTTAATCATACAGAATTGATGGAACATGAGTAAGATCACACATAATCCATGTATAAGCAAACAAAAAAATCAAGTCTTAAGTGTAGTAAAAGCACAGTGAGGTACAGTAAGGTACTTTATGCTACAGTAAGGATGCCCTTTCCCTGTACACCTCAAAAAACACTGGGAGAAAAGCTTGCAGTGATGAAGAAACGCACTGCAAAAGGTGTCCTCCAGCTTTACAGCAGTCACAATATCACACCTCAATATATGATAGGGTGAATGCAAGCATGAACTCTTCTGATGTGTGCCATTTATTAGCCTTACAAAGAAATTTAGCATCTTCAGTTAAATGAAAACTCTGCACAAAAGGCAGATATTAACACTGACATCTCTATTTATTACCATTTCTCCAATATGCAAATACCAGCTTTTATCAATACCAGAGGTTTTAACTAAATTGGCTGGAACTCAAACCCCAGACCTTTACATACAATGTTCTACCCTCAGGCTCACAGAGTTTCTCAAAACACACACTTGTCACTCACCCAGCTAGGGAGAGCCTGCCATGGTCATCCCTGTCTGCACAAACTCCAACTCAGCCACTTGTCCTCAGCTGACCCCTTGGGCCCGGAACCATGCCACAGCTGTAAGCCAATACTGGCACTTAGATACCAGACAGCAATAAGGGACACAATGGAGTCCCCTGTTGCAGCACAAAATGACTCCTTTAGTGCATGCAATCCAAACTAAGCAAGCTTTTGTAATGCCCTTTTTCCTTCCTCTCTCATCCTCCACAAGGATCGCTCACTCCATTCTGCAGGGTATGAGTTTAACATCCCAAGCATTAGACTGCAGCCTTCAAATCAGCTCATAAACATGACAGGACAAATCCCTGAATATTCTCCAAGTTAGAGAGAAGACAAAGTAAAGATTAGACCACAGCCTTCAGCTCATAAACATGACAGGACAAATCCCTGAATATTCTCCAAGTTACAGAGAAGACAAAGTAAAGATGAAAGCCATGTTGCAATCATTTTTGTCCACGAGAAACACAAAGCTGCTTATTAAAAAGAACTCAGCACCCCTTCTCTTAGGGCCTCTATTGCAACATAAATGTCACATACAGAATAAAAACAGATTTTGGTGGACAATGAAATCCTCGAGTTTTTGTTTGACCAACAACAAAAACCCCAGGCTAATCTGTTGAAAAGCGAACAAGAATCACCACGTTAAGGCATGAATTCACAACAGTTATCCCAGGGCATTGATTTTACCTGAGGTGCAAGTCAGCCTGAGTTTGCAAATAGATGCACTAATAATTTAGTGATTGTTGATCACTAGAAACAACCAAAAGACCAAATGCAAAGCATGAAAGCAATCTTAGTACATCTGAAATCCCATTCTTTCAATCATGGCATGAAGCTGAGTACTTTAAGCTGCTGGAGGTAGCAAGCTGTTTTCACTCAGTACTTCCAGTTCCACGTCTCCTCCACCTTCAGGCTTTAAAGGCTAGCTGGGATGCGTACCCTACAATAGGACATCACCTCTGAAGGGAGATTCCCAAACCTTACTTTATGTCTCCAGGGGCTATTACAAAAGATGAAATGGAGAAAGAACTGCCAATGAAGACTACAAACACAGTCTTAAGGGACAGCAACTGAAGGTCCAGCTGAGCTAAGTGTCAAAAGATTAAACACTTCAGATTAAACAGTTCAGATTCCCCACATAACAGAGGAACCTAACAGAGGCCTGGCTATGGAATGAGGACTAGGGTTTTCTTGCCAGTCTTGTCAGTTTTAACCATAAAGCCAAGCAGTAACTGAATAAATTGTTCTCCAGAAACAACACTTTAAAAAAAAAGAGAGGCCAATAAAATGAGGCACACACAGGGAAAGCCCCATAGATGCCTACAAAGGAAAGTATCAGTTTACTGAAAGCCAAATCACTCTAAGACTGCATATATGTTGAAATTGCTGGGAAATGAGACACTGCGTCCCCAGCATTATCTCAGTAATGCAATTCCACCCCAAGTGTCCAGCTCTAGTTACACATCCAGCAAGGAACAGGTCAAGTACAAGTAGAGAACAAGTGCAGAAAATGAACATGTGAGCTAATCAAGAAATGACAAGGCAGTATTGCCAAAGAGCTGTGCCACCAGCTGACTGGAAAACGGTGCAATGAGGGCATGACCGCTGCCGGTACATATAGTGATGTGACCACTTTGAATCAAAGACAAATTTGAACCAAAAGACAAATCTGATATTAGAGTTAATAGATTAAAAAAAAGCCATAATTAAATTTAGGCTGGAAATGATTTAGGACCCAAAGAGCATTCAGACTCAGCTGGTTGTTACCTGTTTCCAAAAGCAAGAGGTAAAAACAAGCACTTTCAAAACTGATTAGAATGGGACGTATTGAGAATTCTATGACCTGGTGCCCCAGAAAGCAAGAAACTACAATTAATGAGACATCTCCCCATTGTATGTTCTGAAATTTAAAAATAAAGCGCCTTTTAAAAGAAACTTCTTTAAGAGAGAGAAGATTAGATGCACACATAGAAACACCTAAAGATATCGTCAGAAGAAATGGATTTTGAGGACACACAAGATCTGGGTTCTTTAAGGCTAATGCTGAGTGTTGCCCTTGGGAGAGCAGCGTGCCCCACAGCGACCTACTGACTACGGCCCACTGACTGCGAATTCCTCCTCTGGAGGGCACCTGTAAGGTCCCAGCCTAAGCTCAGCCTCCGCCAGGCAGCAAGCCAGGGAGGAGAACGGAGGACAGCAGCGAGGCGACCCTCTCCACCTGAACTCGCACACTCACTCGTGCTCGGCCACATCGGGCAGATAAGCCGCGTTTTCCTGCGAGGGGTGCGCCATGAAGACCACATCCAAGCCGTCAAACGCCCCGGCGTTGATCAGGTCGATCTTGCCCCCTCCCTGCTCCTCGGCGGGCGTCCCCAGCACCGTGACCTGCGACACAAACGCACACGCTCAGGGCCCGAGCGGCCACGGGGCCCGGTCCCCTCCCGGGTGAGGGCTCCCACCTGCACGGCGACGGGCGCGGGCTGCGGCAGGCTCTCCAGGGCGGCCTTAAGGCCCAGCGCGGCGGCCGCCCCCACCTCGGCGATGAGGTTGTGTCCGCACGCGTGGCCGATGCCGGGCAGCGCGTCGTACTCGCACAGGAAGGCGACGCGGAGCGGGCGCGGGCCCTGCGGGGGGGCGGCCGTGCCCCAGTCGGCGCGGAACGCCGTGTCCAGCTTGTAGCGGGGCCGCACGGCCCACGCGGCGCCCGGCAGCTCCCCGCCGGAGAAGAAGCCGGTCATGGCGTCGTGCGCGTGGTGCTCCTGGTAGGCCAGCTCGGGCCGCCGCCAGATGCTGCTGCTCAGCTCGCCCAGCCGCGCCGCGTTCAGCTCCACGCTCTCGCACGCCCGCCGCTTCAGCTCCTCCAGCACCGAGTCCTGCGGCCCCATAGCGAGGCGGCTCGAGAGTCACCTGCCGACCTGCGCGCTGACCGAGCCCCGGGGCTCCTCCGGCCGCACCTGACAGCCGGAGTGTGAACCGCACGCAGCTGCGCCGCCGCCTTTTATCGCCTCCGCCGCGCCCCAGAGCGCGCTGGGAAGTGTAGTTCCGAGCCCCGGCGTGGGGGTGGAGATCGGCTGCGTGTGGTTCGTTTGTTGTCTGTTCATGGAGCTGTTTTGCAGCACAAGATTGGTCTAAAATCCTCTATGCGCGTATCGCTAGTGAAGGCTTATCAGTGCTTGGAATGGGTGTCAAGTCCTCATCATGTTTGATACTAGATGGGCATTGAGGTACCTTGCCTATCTAACCAGTCTGTGCCTGACAGAGGTGAAGTCAACAGAAACAAAAATGAAGGCTTTTCCCCTGGATTTATTGAATTACTTCATTTCACTGAACAAAATTCTTCTCCGAGCTGTTTATCAACTGTTGTATTAACCGTACCCTGCCTCCACCATGTTTCTGTCACCTGCAAGAGTGCCCTGTCCTGCTGAATACCAGGTTTCCCTTCTCTTTCCTTGGTGCCATCAAGCCCTGCATGACCCTCGGTCGCTCCAAGCAGAGCTCATGCTCCCGTGCCCCCGGCACAGATATTAGTCACAAGCTATTTTTACTCTTGTAACACAGCCCAGCAAACACTGTGCTCTGTTCTTTCCCCCAGATACTTCCAGGCAGAACAAATCTCTCCACCCAGAAATACTCACTGGACTTCCAGCTGTGCCATCTGTATGTATAGTCAGTAGCGGAAGGTGTCCATGAGTCCCGTTAAGTTCTGCTTTCCCAGTGATTTCAAAGTCTGGGAACCCTTTGAGGCAGGCAGCCCGTTGTCAGTGTGCTTTAGAAACAGACACTCTGGGAAGTGTCTCTTTTCTCTGCTAGAAGGAAGCAGATGAAGCTGCCAAGCCGAGCATGCCTGAGGGTGCCGTTCCTCAAGAGGGCTTTGCTGGGCTCCATGCCTCCCTGTGCCCAGGAGCCTGCTCCTGCTGCTTCTCTTTTCTGGGCCAGGCAACCTTTGCATCTAATTGAGCCAGTGAGAAGCAACTCGGAATATGCTTTTTCAGCTGAGTGCTGTTTCACGAGGCACATAATGGCCCTCTGAAGCCTGTGGGTCTTCCTGATTCCACCAGGATTTTCTCTCTCCTAGTCAAGAAGTCATGCCACATGCCTTGCTGTCTTTGGCACTTGTTGGACCTTTACTTGAATGAATGCAAATCATCAAATTGACAGGGAAAAAAATAAAATAAAATGTTTTTCAAAAAGTTACGTAATTTTCTGCTGTTTCTTTGAGTTAAACTGGCTTGAGCAAAGGTCCAAAAAGAGTCAAAGCTGGGTTTGGTATGGAAGAACAAAGGATAATGTGTCCTAATAAGGTTACTAATTTCACTTTTCATAGGTTGTACCTTGGCTTGTGATCAGAAGAATGTCGCACTGTAGCTGATCTAAATAATACATCTACGAAATGCAAAACATCTACCCAAAACATGTTGGGGTTTACTGGATGGGTATGTATGCATTTATAAAGACAAAGTCAAACATATTACGCTGATATTTCTGTTGTGCTAAGCAAATTATAATGCAATATTAGCTTGCTAAAAATACCATTACTATACAGGTGAAATATCATCCAGACACCATCACTGTTTGGATGAAGCAAGAACTGTGTATATATTTATTTTCAAGTAAACAAGAGAAAAACTTCACAGCTGATCAGTCAACTCATATTCCTGGAAGCAAGCTGTAAATAAATGCTTGTATTTTTGTTTTAGAGGGTGGATGAGGTTCTGGACCTTTTCATTGGTCTATAAGAAGGAACATCTGTTGTGGCCATAAAAAAACTTGACGATCAAGTTTACCTCATCCCACATTAGCAACATTAGGCATTTAGGTTGAAATCCAGCTCTGACTGAACTCTGTGGAAGTGCTGTTATTAAATTCAGGGTGGTCTGGATTTCAAGCCAAAATCCGAAGCTATAAAAACAATAGGACAGTATGTAGTAAAAACAAAAGTCTGTTGATGCTGGGAGTAGGATCTGTATGCTGACTTACCTAAAATAACATTCTAATGTTCCATTCTTGTTTTTCAAATAGCTTTATATTAGGTAATACTTACCAAGACATACAGTGCTATGAAAGTGGACTGTGTGTTTAGAAGTGTGATGGAGGGTCTTTGGTTGGATTGCGATATCATTGTCACAGTAGAGCAGCCATTCTAAAGATCTGAAAGAGATCTTTAAAGGTCTTCTTTTTAAGACATTAAGACATGCTTAAAAGAAAGGTCTTAAGTCACCGAAGCACACTGTGAATGAATCAAAAATGTAGAACATTTTCTACATTGCTTATGAAGGGAAAATAAATGCAGGATAGGTTGGATTCAGAAAAACAAAGCCTTCTCTCTTTAGAAACCTAATGTCCACCACTTAAGAGGGACCTCACCATAGTGAGGTCAATATTTCATTAGCTAGAGCAGACTGAGTCAGAAGATATGAACCTAATATTTTCCTTAATGTTCAGATTTGGTTACCTCGTGTACTTGGAACTAAATGTGAAATTCCTCACATAGCACTTTTATTCCTCTTATACTTCTTTCATATTCCTTTCCCAATCCCCCAGGCATTCGCTATTTGACTTAACAGTTACAGCCTCACCGACTGTCCAAATGCTGTGAGCCTCTACTCAAAAGGATAATGCAAAAACTGTGCTTGGAACTTGGTACATTCACTCAGAAGACAGCTGGGGCTATTTGGGCTGTCACTGCCCCCCAGCTCTTTGTAACTGCTAGGGATGCCTGCCCCAGCTCTGGTGGCACAATGAAAGACACGAATGTCTGGGAGCAGTTTCAAAGTCCAGGAGCTTAACTCCAGCTATCCCTAGACCCTTTGACATTGTTTGCTTTAAACACTGGACTTTATCCTGAAGCAGCTTAGAATTATCTGCGTTTTCAGTCTGCTGACTCTGCTGTGTGGGTGGTATCCACTGGGACGGAGGCAGTAATATTGTAAACGGACACAGTTATTTTCATAACAATCACTATCATGCACCATTAACCACAGAGACTGGTGTTAGCTTTGCTGGCTTCAGACTGGTATAACAAAACAATGCTCTTGTAACTGATGGAGATTTTCATCTGCACTCAGAAAGTTGTGTGGCTGCAGACTGGATTTAGCTGTATTCTGTATTTTTCTGCTTTTCTTTCCTATCTGGGCTGTGATGTTTTAACTAACTTAAAGAACAGTCCAAAAGCCACCCAAGGTAAGTATTGACACCTAGGGAAGGAAGCAGTTTGAAAGACAGGGCTGGGTAAACTCTCATTTCTTTCTTTGGTTACAAAGAGCTTATCAGCTGCTATGGGGCTCCTTGAAGTCTGTACAATAGAATATAAGCAGAATTAAATCAAATTGGCAAATGTAGAATGGCCAAGGACTGCATGGATTCATGAGGCCAAGTGTTTTCCCTCTTAAATCTTCATGCAGCTGAAAAGAAACTAATAAATGTCACACCGGTCTCCACAATTTAATTGCTTCTCTCCTCTACCAAATTTTAAAGTGAGTGGTATTGTTATTAATATTAACAACATTGCACATGTAAGTGAAAAATGAAATATAGACTGTACTAATCTTTTCAAAGTAATGCAAAAAAAGTCTGATCTTTTCTGATGTTAAATAACCTGTTTGCTAACATGTATACCTCCAGTTACTTACTGGACCTAGCCTCATACTGTTAGAAGTAAAGAGTAACTGCTATTGATTCAAACAGCTGCAGGCAGGCCCCAGCACTTCCAGCCCCTTGGAGACAAAATGTTCTCCATCTCTGACAGATCTCCATTTTTTAATCCATTCACTCTTCAAATTACTACAGCTGTTTGTTCATAGGCAACCTCTTTTTGTGGGTTAAGCAGACAGAAAACAAATAACCCAAAGCAACTTGATATTCGGTTTTCTATTTTTTAACTCCTACTTAAATGTAGAGTTTTGTATCTCACACAATACCTCATGTGGAAACTTTATGTGATTTTATATTTGTATAGAATCATAGAATCACAAGGTTGGAAAGGGCCTACAAGATCATCTAGTCCAACCATCCTCCCATAACCATTGCTACCACAAGTCGCTAAACCAGATCTTGTAGCTCCTCATCCAGATGCCTCTTGAACACTGCCAGGGATGGCGACTCCACCACCTGCCTGGGCAGCCATTCCAGTGCCTGACCACTCTCTGAGAGAAAAACTTTTTCCTTATGTCTAATCTAAACCTCCTCTGGTTCAACTTGCGGCCATTTCCTCAGGTTCTGTTTGTTGCCTGGCAGAAGAGGCCAAGCCTCTCCTCATCACAGCCTCCCTTCAGGTAGCTGTAGAGTGCAATGAGGTCTCCCCTGAGCCTCCTCTTCTCCAGGCTAAACAATTCCAGCTCCCTGAGCCGCTCCTCATAAGACTTGTGCTCCAGCCCCCTCACCAGTTTTGTTGCCCTTCTCTGGACATATTCCAGGGCCTCAATGTCTTTTTTTGTAGTGAGGGGCCCAAAACTGAACACTGTACTTAAGGTGCAGCCTCACCAGTGCTGAGTACAAGGGGATGATTACCTCCCAGCTCCTGCTGGCCACAGTATTCCTAATGCCATTGGCCTTCTTGGCTACCTGGGCACACTGTCAGCTCATGTTCAGCCGAGCATCAACCAACACCCCCAGGTCCCTTTCCTCTTCACAGTCATCCAGCTACTCATCCCCAAGCCTATAACGCTGCATGGGGTTATTGTGGCCAAAGAGCAGGACCTGGCACTTGGCCTTATACTGTACAGTGTTTTGCACTTAACAAAAATATGATACATTTACAATCCCCAGAATTTTTAAATGGATTATCTCTGTTAGGCCTCACAATATTACTGCTAAGTACTTTGTTGTGGATTTAGTGATACTGAGGGGTTATTGAGAGAGCGAGAAGGCAGCTTACTGTGTGTAATTGCAAATCCCTGTTATCCCTGATGCTTTGGTTTCCTTTGCTAGTAGAGTTGTGCTTTATTTTTAACTAAGGTACGGCACACTGCATAAACACAGTTATATTATGTTGATGTTTTTCACCATACCCTGGGAAATTACATTTAAAAGAGTCATTATTTTTGCTCCTGTTACTGAGAGGTTTTGTACCAATCACTCAAACGCAAACAAAACAAGTTTTATGTGTGTTTATTTAACAAGAATTATTTGCTTAAGTTATTCATTTGAAAATCAATGTTTCCATAATCATACTTTATCTATGCACAGTGGGGATGAACAAAGCAATGAAACGCTGCTAATAGCCATTATAACACACAGCAATCTTTAAGTCTTTAATTTATGTGGTATCACAAAGTTAAGAAACACTCGCACAATATGTTTGCATTCACTGTGTGTAGTCCTGGGCTTACTGCTGGCAGGAAGAGGTTTACAGATATAACACATTCATAGATTTGCTCAGTTTTACATTGTTTGTCTCCATAAAACAAGCAGGTAAGTAAAAAAGGAAACGCATGTTTACCTGCAGGGCTCTTCAAAGGAATCGTGCTTTCTAATTTTCTGTTCTGGGAGTTGCTAGGAACTTTGCTGATCGTGTGTATAGCAATAACTCCCGAGAGTGCAGTTGGATTTGCTCAGGTCAGTGTAACACACATGCAGAACACTGTGAGAGCTTTATTGCCATTTGAAGACATGCAGCTGTGAACATCACAGTGAGATGAAACATGTACAGCCTTGTATTTTTTAAATCTGGGAAAACGAAGACATCCAGTATGTTCAGAGATGTAAAAAGTATGGAAGATTGTAAGCAATCGTGATCAAGCTGTATGGCTGGACAAGATAGTCTAATCCACTTTGGTCTCAGCTAATGGTTAAAATAACTCTCAGCTGAAGTCATGCATTGCTCAGTGACATCTGGCAAATTTTGTTCATGTGTTCTAGTTGTTTCTGATCCAGTCGAGCGTGATGAACCCTACCCTGTTCATCATTCCCCAGAGTGAATGTATTTCTTCAGTTTTTGAACACATCACTGAGACGCTGAGTTGCAGTTTGTCCAGGTACTCCATCACTCTATTACTTTTCACACTTTGTTATCAATATCGAATCTGGTCTGAGCACTTGCACCAGATGGAGATGAGGGACTCTCCTACTGTCCCAAATCCTTTCCCGAAATGGGGGACAGAGGTAGCTCAGTGTCAGCAGGTGGGATACAGGTACGCCTCGCACAGCATCCAGTTAGTGGCAAGATGGCTAGGGCTGCTGACTGTAATTAAAACATTCACCTTCTCCTGCATTCTCATGCACAGTGTTTGTGCACTGACATGTATCTGTGTGCTTTGTGGCGTGTTTTTGTATGCTTTGTATCCAGTGCATGTGACCTCCCCATTCCTTGTTAATGCTGCTTATTGTAACACATACCAAAGCTATCCACTGGTAAGGACTTGTGTGTGGTGACAGTGATGTGCCCTGTATTTCATTGATATGGAGAGAAGCTCTTCTAGAGGTCTGCATGGAGAAAACAAACATCTCTTTGGGCAGTTCAGCAGAAAGATGAACTGCACAGGCAACATTTTCTCAGCAACAACGCCATCATAGCAGCTGTGCAACAGTGAGTCATCTCTGTGGTGCAGATATTTACAGGCACAGTATGTAGGCTTCTGTTCATTGCTGATGAAAATACAAAGCTGACGGTGGTGACTGTGTTGAAAAATAGTGTTCTGTAGCTGAGAAATTGTTTTATTAAATAGCGCTTTTGTGCTCTTTGTATCAGTTTCCATGGAAATAAATAGGAGGCATTACTTTCAGAGCAGCCTACATAGAAAATTGTAGAATGGGGGATCTTCAGTGGCTCTCAAGGGTCCACAGATGGCACAAAGTGATCTAATTTGGTATAATAAGTAAATAAATAAGGCCAAAGTTGTCATGGCAGAAGTGCCTGTACCAGTACTGGAAAGCGTCGCTGACAGTGGCTGTGGGGAATGACAGTGGGTGTCTGGTGGCTGCCAGCTGACCTGCAGCTCAGCTATTGCCACAGCACACCAACTGCTTGGCACCCTGCACAGCAGTATTAATCTGGACCCCAGCAGCAGGTGCCTCTAACATAAGTGTCTCTAGCAGCATTGCTTTTCAGGTTGGCAGAAAGTCCAGGGTCTGAGTGAGTCATAGCCTTGTTTGTGACATACAGGTTGTTTGTACATTGATGCAGCTGCTAACGTTTCTTAAAATAAATCTGTCACTTAATGGGCATCTAGTCTACGGAATCTAATGCTATAAATTATCACCAAATGTAAAATCCAGCAGCCCTGAGTACTGCAATTTATATATATACTTAGTATATATATACTGCATATATATATATATGTATATATATATATACACACATATATACATAATTTATGTATATACATATACATATATACAGATATTTTATACTACTCTCTAGGAGCTTAGAGATTTTCTTGGAAGCAAATAACCTGATAACTATCTCCTCTTTCCTGTGATTAGGTCAGTGGGGTAATGACAGTTACCAGCCTCGATAATCTAGTGTGGAATTTCAAGACACTGTAAAAACTGTTGCCATAATTGCAAGTGTCCCTTTCTGTTGGCTGACTGCTGAGGGTGAGGTTAGACATAGGTGTCTACCTTCCAGGCACTTGAGCAATGGCATATACTAGTCTGCATATCCTCTGGTGAAAATACAGACATGCAATAGCAGGATGGAAAGAACACAGTTATGGCCTTTTTTTTTTTCCCTAAGTTCATAAGTTCACTGAAGGAAATCTGTTCTCCTATATTTTTGAAACACCAAGGGCACAGTAATTAATACGTTGTAAGTTTGTGTTTTACAAAAACACCATCTGCCAAAAGTGCACCGGATGTTTGCTTTAAGGAATGGAGCCTTCCTGCCTAATTGGTTTTGCCTTAACCTTCCAGCTGCCTTTTGGGTAAAATATTAGCTGAAGAAAACCAAAAACATTAACTTACTTTTTTTTTTTTTTTTACACACTTTAACTTCTTTTTTGCTTGCCTTTTTATTTTTACTTTTCCAGCATGCTAACAGTCTTCATTGGCCTTCCGAATGATGATCAGACAGTGTATCTATACATGAGATTTATGTGCTGTAGGCTGTTTTTATGCTTGAAACTGCTGCTGCAGGATGACATCACCTGGGGGTGTACTAGAGAAGTGCCAGCTGGCACCGCAGATTTATACCCAGGGGGATGTACAGCCAGTGACAGCAGAACACAGCCCTCACTGCCCACCTGGAACTATACAGACCTTAGAGGTAATGTTTTGTTTTTGTTTCCCTTAGAAAAAAAAAAAAAATAATAAAAATCTTGATCAAAAAATCACTGCCTGGTGTCCACTTAACTCCAAAACCACCTGAGGACCCCCCACAGCATATTCTGGCTTACTGCAGCACCACAAAGCCTCTCCCTAGAACCACAGAATACCCCGGGTTGGAAGGGTTCCCAGGTAACAGCAGTAGGATGAGACTTAATGATCTAATGTTGCACCAGAGGAGGTTCAGGTTGGATATCAGGAACAATTCCTTCTCCAGATGAGTGGTGGGGCACTGGCACAGGCTGCCCAGATAGGTGATGTGGTCACCATCTCTGTAGGCAACTTTGTGGTTGTGGCACTGAGGGACACGGTTAGTGGGCATGGTGGGGATAGGTCGATGCTTGGACTAGGTGATCTTGGAGATCTTTTCCAACATTAACGATCCTGTGATCCTACGATTCTGTGCCGCAGAGCACAAGTGTGGGCTCAGAGCGTTGCTGTGGTGGGCCCTTACACCTCCTGCTCTCAGCTGCTCCCGATAGGGTACCCCTGTGAAATGTCCCCACGAGCCACCAGAGGGAGCTCCGCAGCTCCTCACCAGGACTCACAGCACTCAATGGCGAGGATGTGAACCTGCATATGCATAAACATACCTAAAACAGTATGCATATGCTACTATATCCCTCTTTCTCTCCATTGCTCTATCAGCTTCCTATTCCTTCAGTTCTTACTTTGGCATTGGGAAAGCCCTGCTCTTTGCCCTGCTGAGGGCTCAGCCCATGTAACCATCTCAGTCGTGTCAGAATTAAGCAAAGTTATTCCTGAAGAAAACCGTGACTAAACTGGCATTTGGGTCAAGTTGGCAAGACAGGATCAAAATGACTTTTCCCTACACATACCATGTCCTCACAGCATTTGAAAAGTAGGACATGTTTGTATTAAAAAGTATATTGAAATGTAGCAGCTTGGAGGAGTGAAAGTAGTCAGTAACTGTATTGGTACAGGTTGGCTCTTCAGCATTACTAGAGAGGGAAGAAATAAAAGCAGACTCTCTCTTCCATACAGGAGTTTCGATTCCATTTCAGCAGTATGACAGCAGGATGTCCTGCCACTACCACTGAGGGCCTTCCTTATGACACTGCGTGATGGGAAAACCCCTTTGTGCAGGAAGACTGCCTTCTCCAGGCACTCTAAAACACCGACATTGCCAAAGAATCGGGAATGAGTCATCAGACTGCAGAGCATGGTGGTTAAGTGACCCAGAGCTGATCCCTGCCTGCACCCCAGCACTCCGTGGGGTGGTAATCTCACTGATCATGCTGCTTGTTCATTCCTGTGTACCCAGCTGTGTCCCTCCAAAGCTTCGACCTTTGTCCCTCCCAAACAGCATGGGAGTCACTGGCTACACCTTTGAAAAGCGGTGAAAATAAGAAGTCATGAAACTAGTAATTTAACTCTGCTCAAGCATAGATAGTTGGTCACCCTTAACTGTGCAGGCAGGCAGAAGTGATGCTGTTTGCTTTCCATACGTTCACTTATATATAGTAAGAAATCATACAAAAGCTATTGAATTTGATCTCCAATACTATCAGTTTGAAATTCTACCCTGGGCTAAACCAGAGAAAAAAAATCTGCAGGTTCTATATTAAAGCCTTTAGGATATTTATTCTCATTTATGCAGAGAAAACATAGTTTCAGCACAGCAGTGAAGAGGATGTTGGAGATATTTTTAAATCCATATGGATGGATGTGTGGTAGAAAAGCAGCAGAATTCATTACAAGAGAACAGTTTCCTTCAGTGAGGGAAGAAAGGCTATTATACAGCATGAATGAGGACTATGGATGGGGACTACAGGAGCTGAAGAAATAGGCAGCACAGGAAAATGATACAAATGGTACAGAGCAGTACTGCAGGAGTGAACAGACAGATGTCTCAGGCTGTTGGACCTGTAGATGCTGAAGAGTGTAAAAGGTACGTCTGGAGCACATGTGGCCTGTATAACAATTTCCTTCCCCTAAAGTAGATGACCCCCACCCCTTGGGGACTACACCGAGGTATCTGCTTGGCCTGGCTTGTTAGACTGTTTCTAGTCCTCCAGAGTATCAAATGGAGCATGTTACATTTACTGAGACTGTGCTACATGCTTGCCTGATCAAGTCATACCTTTTTGATGGGACAAATCTCAAGAGGATTACCGCATCTTGTAAAAAATCTTTTTCTTTAGGAATGTATATTCTTTGTCAGAGGAAATGTAGCCTGAACATAACAGGTAAACGTGGCGCTCTGGTGCTCTCTCAAGTTGATTTTTCAGGCAAATAAATTATACATATAAACATCAGTGGCAAAGTGAGGGAAACTGAAAGAAATGCAAGGAACAAAAAACTACCAGCTGTAGTGAAGACCAAAGAGTGAGGGAAAGTAATGGGAAGGCTGAAGGTCTGGAGTTAGAGACTGGGTGCCTCAATCTTCACCCTGTCCTCCTCTACTAAGATCCTCTCTTGGGAAAGTATGGGCCTCTTTCATCCAGGATCAACTGAGACTCTAAGGATGGCTCAGATGTAAAGTCAAGAAATGATGAGGATGCTGTGCATGTAAAGGCAACGGAAGGGCAGCAGCCAACGTGCAATTTTCAACTTGACATCAGTCAGTCTTCCACTGGTGGCTGTGGGAAGAGAACAGAGGACAAGCTGGAAATGACAATGGTGTGTATGGATTAGATATTGAATAAAAGTGTCAAAAATAGGAGCGGAGAAAACAAAAGTAATCTTCCAAGTGCACACTACTGAAACTGCCGTGTAACGTAACTCTCCACCACACAAACCACAAACACAGCCCATTTTATCTCACCAGCCCTATTATTGACTACATGTCAAACATTGGAAAGCAGAGTATTACATTCATTGCATTGTAACATACTACACACACAGTGGGGTAAGCGAGACTTGCATATCACACAGCAACCGGGCATCCTAGCAAAGAAAAACCCTGAGCTGAGTCTCAGACGCTGCTTCTACTCCTGTCTTAGTGAACCGAGTGAGCTTCAGCAAAACATTCATTTCCTCACAACAGCTTTTCCATCTGTAAAACACGAAGGCAGCTGTCACCCACATATATACTTCATCTGTAAACTCGCACGATAGTGCAGCAGTCTAAATATCTGACTCATCTCTTTCTGTTAAAATAACTAGAAAATCAAAACTGCAATATAAACCAAAAAAAGCCACACTCTTTCCCTCAGGTCATCACACAAAATAAGAGGAGTAAAAGTTGTATGTGAAGTCTTGCACTGTTCTAGACCAATTAGTCAAGTGATCCTACACTGAACAGTGAAGTCCTTGTCTCTTGAAGCCAGGAGCCAAAATACCACAAACACGTGCTGCTTTTCCAGGTAGCATGGAATGTGGCATGAGACGGCTGCCAAAGAACACAGCATCCGAAGTCAACGGCTTCTCTGACCACTTCTAAAATTAGTCTAAAAAACCATGGAAACCTGGGAGCAGTACGTCTCTATTGCAGAGCATCCTGTGATATTTAAATGGTGTTAGCCATTTAGAACACCACACTTAGATGCAGTTACTCGTTATGAATAAGTCGTATGGATCAGTCAGTCACAAGACCTGTCAGCTGATGTTGCCTTCCACAGAACTGGTAGCAAATTGCATTACACTTCAGTCAGATGCTCCAAAACTGCAGTAACATAAGATACCTTTGGAGGTAATTTTTTCTCACTGTACCTTTCAATCCCATGCAATTCAATGGCAACAACTATGTAGCTTCTTTCTTACCTCCTGGTTGACCTTGTTTTTCAAGGTGTTACTTCTCATGAGTTATTTTTTCCTTATCACTTCTAGCACAGGGGGAAAAAAAGCATCAGCACTTTCCTTACTGCTTACACTGAAAGAATGTTTAGAGTTTGGACACAGCCTATTCATTTACTACTGCATCAATTCCTAAAATGATCAGTTGGTCTTCATAATGTACTAACATGCAATTTCTGAGTAATTCATTGCTAGAAATGCAACTTGTATAAGCTTCATGCTATAGGGATGTGAATCAGCTAGAACAGGCTATTTTAGACAAGAGCACACCTCTTTCTTTCTCATGTCAGCAGGCAACAAAAAACACAAGATTGAAGGAAGAAGAAAGCTTGTCGCTACATATTAAGTCCTTTTACTGAATATAGCTCTCGGTCCTGTGTCAGAGAATAAAAGATGATGTAAATTATATTTTGATGACCATTATTATCACTTATAAATCATGCATGAAAATGAAGGTTGACAGACTCACCTGATGAAGACACGGCACTTTGTTACACAGGAGCAAATCATAGAATCATAGAATCATAGAATGACCTGGGTTGGAAGGGACCTCAAGGATCATGTAGTTCCAACCCCCCTGCCTAGCAGGGCCACCAGACATACACCTTTACTAGATCAGGTTGCCCAGAGCCCCATCCAACCTGGCCTTGAAATGACAGGTTTCACAGAAGTAGCATCTCCTCAAAACTTTATGCTTCGTGATCTTAACAATGACAAAATGGCAACAACATTTACACTACTGTTTGAAATGCATACAGCCATATACTGAACTACAACCCTGTAAAGTACTTACAGTAAGTTCTATAAATACAAGAAAAGCCCTTGAATCCAAAACAGTAACTCTTTCTGGTATAAACTACAGAATTCACGCAAGTTGACTCAGCAGTGGCAACCTATTATGTAAGTAGACATAACCAGAGTAACTCTCCAGTGGAAGACAAGTGTTTATGAACCACCCAAAACAAATGACTGTGCCTGTGGCGCTTAAGCCTAAATACGTGTCACACGTGGCTAACTTGAAACAAAAGTATCCATGCAGCTTTTTTAGTACACGTACAGCTTAGCAAAATCTGAAGAGCTGTTTTCTGGGAGTTAAGTAAATGTGATTTTATCGTCTCATGGGAAAGCAGACACAGAAGAATGCTGACTTCAGAAACGCTACCTCTGCTAGGATGAGTTCACTCTGCACATTAATATCTGAGGTGTTTGTTTTTTCCTTTTGCTTCAAATTCAGCTGAACTCCTGACCTTCCTCTCCTGGCTCTGATAACTTTCTTCTGCACTCTAAGTGCAAAATGAAGAGTTAACAGCTTCTACACTGCCGATAACTTCAGTTAAGGACCCTGAATTAGGTAACATATTTCTTCTATATTGATAGATGCGCCTTTCATTAATATTTTCCACCGAATCAGCAAGCTTATTAAAAATAGAGCATGATTCCTATTCAACACGATTCCTATTTTTCCCCACAGGAAACGTTAACATTTTACAGCATTCATCTCTTATTTGCTGAACTCCTTGCCCTTTTAGGATAAGGATCAGCCATAACATAAAACCTTAGAGATCACAGCAGAAAATAATTCCCCTTAAAGAGTCGTTAGACAAACATCCACGATGAGAATAAAATTAAAGAATGCTTTGTGAAATCAAAATCCCAAGAGAACAAGGAGTTGCATGAAAAAATAAGAGGAAGGAAATTGTAAATAAGTAAACTGCTTGCTGGAAGATTCCCAAGACTCTCTGTGTAGAAATAAACCCAAACTCATCTCCAACATTACAAAGAAAATCAATCTATGATCTAGCCTTTATGTATGACCTCAAAACTGGGTAAAGCAGAAAAAAAAGAAACCACCCACAAGAAGCGTTGCATGTATCAAGTGCTTTGCAGTGCAAAAGCTCTAACAGCACTTAGAAGAACTGCTGCAAATGACAGTGTGTAGAGAAAACATTAGTAGCTGGAAAACAGTTGCAGTCTCCTCTATAGGCTACATAAGGATATAGCAGGCTCTTTGAAGGGGTACTGGTGAAAAGGAGCCAGCCCCTGGGGATTTATAGCTCCTGTTGCATTTGGAGACAGAAACGTTTTAGCTGTAGTAGAGCACCAAGTCAGCCATTATTAATGAAGCTGTGTCTGCTGGTTAGAAACTTAGCCATGCATGAAAACCCCGCAACAAATACATCCCATGAAAGCTAACTTTCAGGACCACCACCACACAAGTATTCAGCTTGCAGCTGATTCCCCTACGGTTTGGCACGGCATTGCACAAAAGATTTTGAACAGAAAACATTTCCATTTCTCTCTTTCAAATGCAGTGGGTTTGGATTCCCTACTCGGTCTGAACTCAGAAATATTGATAAACATTTTCTGTAGTTCATCACACAGCAGCCACATGACCAGCTGATCACAACACACACACTGAGGCCGATCGCTTCCTTCTTTATAGGCTGTTCACCTCAACTAGACTTCAGGCTACATTACTCTGGAGTCTTACGGAAACCAAAGTCATGTTTTTCTTCATGAAGTCTAAAGTCAAACAGTACTATGTGCATCTAATACAATGCCTGGCTTTCAGGGAATCAAGATGAGAAATCCATCAGATCTGAGGAAACGCTGAAATTGAAAATCTCTGTTGAGAACGTCACAAAGTGAGAAATAAAGAATACAGTCCTATGAGATGACCATGACCTGATTTCCCAGGGAATCCTGTGGGAAGCCCAGTTGTATGTAGGCCCAGTTTTATTTTTCAGTCCATTGGCCAGGATTCAATCCAAAGCCCTGAAGAAAAAGATTTAAACACGAAGCGTCAGATCATAACAGGACCATCAATAACAGCACAGGAGTCAGCTCGGGAAGTTTCGCACTGTGTAATGAGTAAACGATGAGGTAAAAGATGAGTAAAAGAGTAAAGGATAACATATTGTTATCTTACCCTCATAATCTTTATGACCCAACAAAGTATGAAACATTTTCTAGGGTTCAAAAGTCTCTTTCAACAGCTCTAAAGAACCTTCTGAGGAGATGAGAACTAATGTCTTTAAACAAGTTATGTAATCCCCAGAGGTATGACAGCAAATCAAGGCAGGAACAGAGGTGCGTTATGGTGGCAAGTCTCATGTAGGATCAGTGATCATTTAGACTAAATAACTCGATGTAAGCTCCGAAGGGCAGGGAGGAAAAGAGGCTGATAGAAACACAGGTAATAAGCAGGGGAAAAATGGTTGCTGTATTTGAATTAACGCCCACCCATGTCTTCTGGAACTGGATCTTGTCAAGCTAGTTATCAAGATTCAGTAAGATCACGAGTTCAGCTGACACAATTAAGCACTAGCAAAAGCTATGGAGAGTTCTGTGATTCTGTGATTCTTTAAGGCAATTGCCTTCACAGTCAGTGGCATGAAGCAAAAAGAAGTATTTGGGGGGGTTCCTAAACTTATGTACAAACTTCTGGTTCAGAGCACAGTACTTACAGAGCTTAATAGTATTACCATGATTATTCTTTCAAATATCTAACTAATGCCTATAACCAAAAGCAAAGATGTTCTCCGATACTTTTCAAGCAATGGAGTTTGGGACTGGTTGTTATTTACTGTCACCAGTTCATACGAGCTCTACAAGGTGAGTGCACACATCAGAACCAGCAGCATGCTTAACACAAATACAGCTGAACGCTGATTCTCTGCTGAGCGTGCTAAGAAAGGAAACACTTTACTTACTTAGGACCCCACTGGTTGTTTTCCGCTTATGTAACCTTCCTCGTAAGCTAATGCCCAGAGATACTTATATTTAAGTGGATGTGAAAATTCAACAAAGCCCTTTCATCTCATGCTTTGGCCATCTAATTTAAACACCAATTATTAAAGTAGCCCCAAATCTTGACAGACTGATCTGCAGCCCAATTCCTTAACAAGTTGAGATCAGAGGAATGCGATTTCCAGCACAGCCACCAGCGGTAGACAGTATCAGAACAGAACAGGAAGCTTTGTTTGCCCTCTTCAGCCACTGCTGCCTTTCAGTATCAAGGAATTTAATGACCGCTTAGTATGGAAATCGTTAAGGAGCACTACAGCATGAATTTGAATTTAATTCTCCAATCGTCTCAAAATCCCAGTTTTATAGAAACAAAAGGATACAGAATCTCAACTGACTCATTCCAGAGGAACCGTTCTGTAAGCTATTGGATCTCTTAGTTACTCGGATAACTAAAGGCTGACAAGGACAAAAGAAATACCAGTTACGCACACAAAAAAGCAGCAACTTCAGTTCAAAGGCTTGAACTGAACACACACTCACACACAAGAAAAACAGAGACATGACCTTAGGGGAGGCCAAATTGTTTTTATTTAATTTTTTTTAGTGACCAATTAAATTTGTGGCAGAAAGCTCTGCTCTTTTCTTTTTTGTTCTCTTAAAAAGAAATCAGCAGTGCTCAACGTGATGGGTTGGAATTCTACTCAAATTCCAGTTAATTTTGTTACAAACAAATAAACGGGAATTCCAGATACTGTTTTTTTCCAGAGCAGAAAATTCACATTTGTAAGAAAATTCCATGTTTGTACTTGATTGGGACACAGAACATAGAACTATTGTCAGCAGTGCATGAATAAACCATTCACATTTGATCTGGAACCTTAACGTCAGAAAGCTGTACTCTCCGTTCAGAATTTTCATTTACCTTGTGCAAATCAAGTCAAGTCTTCATGTGTCAAGCACACACGTAAAACTGTCCATGTTGTGTATATATATATATATACAAGACATCTACCACTCAGGCAGTGCAAAATACATCCTTTCATAACAAAACTAAAATGTACCTCTCAAAGTATGAACAAGAATATACACATAATACATGATGTACACTATTTACACAACCATAAAAAATATAATACAAGGAATTTTGTATGAGAGTATAAGACTTGACAGTCTTTCGTTTGTGGGTTATTTTTTTTTTTTTAAATTTTTTTTTAAAGTTTTTTTTTTTGTTTGTTTGTTTGCAACAAGGCATGTGTAAGTTTCCCAGATGGAGTTTTGCTTCGTAGATAATTCAGAGAGCTCGGAAACTACACCTGAACTTTGAGGAGAGTTTTCAGATGGACTGCCATCAACTCCCTGTTTTGGTCAGACAGCTCAGCTGTGCCCCCCACCCAGTGGCTGGGGGGCTTTGGAAGGACACTAGGGGATGGCGGGTCACTGAATTTTGCCCCAGCGTAATTTTCTTTTTGGTTCGCATCTGTGAGGATGATGGGTTTCTTGGACTTGGCATTTCTGAAGTTCTCTGTGTTTTTAAGTGGCTTTTTCTCCTGCTTCTGAATGTTTTCTGGCGGTACCGAATCTTGCCAAAAGTTCTCAATCTTTTTCACCGAGGCGATCTTTGTCAGTGGCATGTTACATTTGCTCTTCTGCCTGTTAATCTTTGGCTGTTCACACAGATGTAAACCGTGAACGGGCTGGCCGTGGGGAGTGGCAGCCTTCTCAGTCTTTCCCATCTTGTTCTTCAAGAACTGAAGAGACAAAGAATTCGCGTCAGCACACGATCCCTCTCTGGATTCCGGAGGCGCCCGTGGCAACGGACGCGGCGGCAACGAGCCGTCCCCCTTCCAGGCTACCCCACGTCTTTCCAACCGGTCTGTTTCTAAGCGCTCTCCGGGACGCGGACCCCCGCAGCCCCCCGAGCGCCCCCTCACCGCCCGCTCGCGGCCGCCATGGGGCGCTGCGGCCCCCGCACGTCCCGCCTACGCGCGCAGGGGCAGCTGGCGCGCGGCCAGCAGGCTAAATCCGGCTGTTGCTGGGCGCAACGGCGGCCGCCCATTGGTGGAGGAAGGCAGCCAATCGCCGACCTCGATTCCACTCGTTTCCCCCCGCCCCCCTTCACACAACGAACGTAACGGAAACTCTCCTCCCCCCGCCCCTCACACGCACACACGGGGTGCGGGGAGGGGGTAAGTCGCCCCCTGCCCCCCCTCTTCCTCCCCCCCTCATCCGAGGAGGGAACGAAGCGCTTTGAAAGGGATAAAAGTCACCGAGTCTCGGAGCCCCTTCTTACCTCCTTCCTGAGGGGTCTGCTGGGCGCGGGTCTGGAGGGGGTGGGTGCGAGGGACTCCTCGGCGGGGGTCGCCGCGAAGCCGGGAGCGGCGGAGGCATCTGATGCCACGGGAGCGCCGAGTTCGGCCGGGCCGTGCGCTCCCAGCGGCGTCCTTCTGCCCAGGCGGTGCTGCTGGAACTGCTGGTAACGGCTCGGCAGGAGCCCTGCGGGGCCCGGCCGGATCTTGCCCTTCCTCCGCCTCACCCTCTTCAGCGCGGGCCGCGCGCTGCCTCCCGGACCCGCCAGGCAGCAGCTGGGCTGGTTCTCACAGTTGTTGTCCCCTCGCCGGAGATGCTGGAGGAGCGTCGAGGGCAGCCGCCGGGGGTCTTCGGTGCCCGCCGAGATTCGAGTCAGGAAGGGCGGCGGCGCCGTGGTGGTGACCATGGTGGGACGTGGGTACCCAGAGCTGTAAAGGGGAGAGGGGTCGAGCCCGGACAGGGATGAGCGGCTCGGGTCGCTGGGGGCCGTTTGCCCGGGCTTTGTAGGCTGAGATGGTGGCGCGGTCGGATCGGCTGCTAGGAGAACATGGCGGGGGAGTGAGAGGAGCGGCCAGCAGCGCCCTGTGTTGTTGCACGGGATGGGCCCGCCCCCTTCCGCCCTCCCGCCAATCGCCGCTCGGGAACGGGGAGTGCGGCGTGCCTCTCCGCCGGGCGCCGCCAATCCCGGCCGACCGGCCGTCGCTCCGGCCCCGCCCCGGCCAATCGGAAGCGACACAAACACTCGTGGCTCCGCCCGCTTCCGCGGGCCGCCCAATGGGAGCGGACACAAACAACGGGCACGCCCCGGTCTCCGAGTCACGGGCTCGAAACGCGAAGCGAGCGGCTGGGACGAGCGCTGCCCCCGCTGAGCGCCGCCGGCCAATCTCGCGCAGCGCAAACGGCGTCGGCCCCGCCCCCTCGAGCCGCTCAGCCAATCGGAGGGGACGTAAACAGCCGGCGAAGCGCCCCCCACTGGGGGTGGAGGCGCGTACCCGGCCGGGCCCGTCATGGAGGCGCCGGCGCCGCGGCCTGCTGCCGCCGCCGCTCCTCCGGCCGAGGAGGGAGCGAGCCGGGACGAGCGCAGCTTGGAGGCGTTGAGCCTGGCCGCCGGCGGCGGAGCGGTGGCGGGGCGTTCGCTGCCGGAGGGGCGGCAGCTGCCGGAGGGGCGGAGGGCGACGCTGGCGAGCGCCCTGGAGCTGGAGGGAACGGTGCTGCGCGAGGGGCGGCTCACGCAGTTCGTGGCTAACAACCTGGAGCGAAGGATCCGGCTGAGCGGCGTGCCGCGGGGAGAACCGCCCTCGGCGGCGGCCGGCGGCAGCTCCATCCCCGCCATCGACCCCGGGGCGCTGCAGGACGTGGTGGCGCTGGCCGGGCAAGTGGCGGCGCAGGTGGACGAGCTGCTGCGCAACGTGCACTGCGGGCTGCAGGCGCTGACGGCTCTCAGCGTCGGCTGCATCCAGACCTACCGCGACGGCGTGGAGAGCCTGGGCGAGGCGGCCGACCTCAGCATCCGCGCCATGTACGCGCTGGTGGCGCGTTGCGAGGAGCTGGACCGCGCCATGCAGCCCGTGCCCGCCCTGGCCAAGCGCATCCGCGACATGAAGGGCACGCTGGAGCGCCTCGAGGGGCTGTGCAAGTAGCTCTCGGCGCGAAATGGCGGCCGGCGCGCCGCACTCAGCGCCGCGGAGCTGGCGGCGGGTCGGGCCGGAACCCGGGCCGGGCGGGCTGAGCTGTGTGTGGAGGCGGAGCGCTCAGCTGAAGCGCTGCGCATCGCTCGCGGCGCTTCCCGGCTTCATTAAAGAATTTGGACTCCTCACGCCTTACGCTTTCTATTTATTGAGGGCTTGGAAAACTGACCGAGCTCCGTTCAAAGCGACCGTTGGCGTTTCTGCCTGACCGACTTTGAAGTCGTTGTGAATAGTTTCTTCATGTTTACGGGCGTACGTGCTGCTTTGCAGCTGACTCGGTGCCAGATGGGTGGAACAGTCTCTTACTGCTTGTTTTCTGTTGCAGCACGCGGCCGTAAGGTGATGGAAATGAGAGAATTCAAGTCTGTAGCCAAACGCTCGTGTTTTATCAAACCCATGGAGCAGAACTGAGATTCAGCTAAGAAAAACCAAATGCAAAGTTCTAAATAAAGGCCTTCAGGTAAAAAAATGCTTTGCGTTTGTTAATGTCTGTGGTTTTCACAGCCTGGAAGTTGAAACTATCACTGTGAAATGCCTCTTCAGTTGGGATCGCAGAATCGTAGGGGCTGGGGGAGACCTGGAGCTCATTGTATCCAACCCCTTGCTAAAGCGGGTTTCCTACAGCAGGTTGCACAAAAGGTGTCCAGGTGGGTCTTGAATATCTCCAGAGTAGGGGACCCAGCCACCTCTCTGGGCAGCTTGTTCCTGTGCTCCTTCACCCTCACAGTAAAGAAAGTTTTTCCTCATGTTCCGATCATACGTTCCGATTTGTGCCCATTGCCCCTTGTCCTGTCCCTGCTCACCACTGAAAAGAGATGAGAAATACAATCACATCACTGTGTTATGCAAGTTTGACACAGGTCCTTTTGGAGAATTTGTGAACTCAAAAGCTTGTGTTCATGCATTGCTGTGCGCAGAAGTTACTTTGTTGTGCTGACAGTATTTTTGCTGAGGCCTGAGAGAAGTTCTCTGGTGGCTGCTGTTCTGATGCAGGTAGATTTCAGCAGTCCAGTTAGGTTACAAATGTCCTTGCAACAAGATTCACCACAGAAATGATCACTGTGATCTTTAGTTTGTATAGCAGTGCCGCTGGTGTGAGCAGCGTCTCCTAAAAGTCTTGGGGGAAAGGTAGCCAGAAATACCACGTGAGTCCTATTCTTAGCTTTGTAGTGGTAAGGTTTGTAGTGGGTACAGCTCTCACCCCACCACAAGCTCATCCGAAACACTGATGCTACGCAGTGCTTCTAAATATGCACAACGCTAAATTGTAACAAAACAATGAGCTTTTTACACTGCCCCGGTTTGCAGTCCATGAACAACTTTGTGCCTCTCTGTGTTGCCTCCCCCTTGGCACAGGGAATGTGTTTTGTATGCAGCCTTCCTGCCTGCACAGTGGGAGGAGGCTGGAAGTGGGCCAGGCCCTGTTCACTCTGTGGTGTCTGCTGGGGAGTAGTTATGGCTCCAGAAAGAGACTTATCAGCTCAAGAATAGAGGTTAGTGGAGAGAGAAAGGAGCACGTGGGGCCTAGCAGATATCAGAGGTCACATAACACCAGAGGAACTGCAGTCAGCTGTGTAGTTTTGGGGTGCTATTCTTGAGAAAGCCTGAAATTGTTTTGTTTATCATGAAGGTGCGGTCAGTTTGTTAAGTGGTTTTTTGGTTTGTGTTTGTGTGTGTTTTTTTTGTATATCAGGATTTAAGACCAAATTTTTCTCTTGTTTTACAAGTATTGGCGACTCGTTTGTATAGTCACATGTACAGCTACGTTCTATTCATTCAAAGGTCAAGCTTTTAAAGTATACACGTTTTTGTACGCTATCGGTTTTCAATAGCTGTTCATTTACAGTCACTTGTGTTAAATGCTAATTCTCTGCTGGAGTTGTTAAGTCTGTAAAATAAAATCATTACTTTTATATCTGAAATTGTCACTGATGAGTTGCTGTTGAAGTGTTTCACATCTTAATTATTCCTTTTCTTATTTGGTAAAGCAATTGGAAGCCAATTTAAACTTTGCTCTTGTACCTGCACGGAGACCCATTACTGTGATTGCAGGGCCGGTTTCAGTCTGGGTCCCCAGGCAGTAATTTCTAACAGTGATGTCATTCCTGGGATGGAAAAGAGCTGACTAGTGAATCACAGGCATGAAGGCAGTGGTAATTAGCCTGTGGATTTTGCTTCTTTCATGTCGGTGTGAAGGCTTCAACTTGTACCAGGATCAGACTCAGCTGAGCTAGGCCAAGTGGCTCTCATTCCCAGGTGCCTGTCTTATCCCTGCACCACACATTCACTGTCTCTGTGGTGGGCATGGCTGAATGACACCAGCCTGTTCTGTGCCACCACAGTCAGTATCAAGGCATTTGTTCTGAGCCGTGCAAGTCAGTACTGGAATGTTAATGCAGAGCTGCTGTGGTTTGCAGCCCTCCTCTCAATCCTGGCTTCCTTTTCTGCAGAACTGTGTCACTTGGCAGCAGCCGTATCAGCGCTGCTCCGATGCCAGCTCTGCCCTTGAAATCATATTTGGACTGCTCGTGAGCTACGTGCAGCTTAGAAGCCACCGGTGAACCTGGTGCTGCTGCAGCTGGAGATTGCTACAGTGCCTTTCTGATCCTAGGCCAAGCTTTCTCGTGCCTCTTCTGTGTTAATCCTGGTGCTCTCCAGCTGTTGAATATTGAGCTTAGCTTTCAGGTTATTCAAGCCTTTTTTCTTAACCTGTCACTGAGCAGATAGAGCAGTGTTTGGATTTACCAGGATTTAACACACATTTGCATATATTGTCTTGCTTAATCAAGTCAACTTTGCAGTTGGCCTTGTGTTCCTTATCAGCTGCCAAATGAACTGCTGTTCTGACGAGACGGACAAGGTCAAAGAAGAAAAACAGCAAAATGACGTGCCAAACACTAAGCAAAGCCAGGTACAGAATTGGCTGTTCTAGAACTTACTTCCCTGTTCCAATAACTGCTGCTGACTCCACTAGAAATTAGGTTAGTTTGCTAATTTCTTTTCATTCAGGATGACTCGGAGTTGAGTAAGGAAATCCTTTATTTTTTCCCAAGAAAAGTGTGCTTGGTTCTCCTTCATTTAGATCTTTTTGTTCTTTCATTGTTTGTGACCCTTAACTGATCCCAAATCCATGCTGGTCAGAGGAGTTTTACCAGATAAAGCCTCACTACATCAGAAGCCCCCTCACCTCCTGGCTCTTCTGAAGCAGAAATGAACCAGCATTTCACCTTTGAGGCTTCTTTCCACTGTTACTTCATGGCACCATGTGTTCAGTAGGTAAATATGTACCAACGTTTTGTCTATCTTGCTGCCGACTGTATACTGAAGTACAAAGTACTTTTTCCAGCCCTAAAGTCTTTTGGCTGGAGTTTCTAGATTGATGGTTGTATTTACTCCCATTCCTGACCGAGTTACAAAGTATGCGGAATGTGAAGTGGTTGGGAGCAGCATATTGGTTGAACTGAAGAAAATACGTCTCAGCATTAAAGATGTATCTGTTTTGAAATGGTTTTGGATAGCGTGGCTGTGCTACCAGAAGACAGAAAACTCAATTTTAATGCTTCAAAATGATCAGCATCTTTACAGAAGGGTCCTAGATTAGCTATTGTAGCAAACCGTTATTTGAAACTGTGTAAACAGGCTTCAAAATGGAGGCTTTTGCAATAGGCATTCTCAAACGTAAGGCAAGACTTAACTGTCAGACTGCACAGTACGTCATCTTAGTCAACACTGGTATGTTCATCGTGTTCCTGCCACAGCTTACTTTTCATGCTGGGAAACTGCTTTGAGAAAGGGACATTCCTGTACAAGTCATAATCTGTGCAGAGCCTGGGGTTGAATGTGTTGATCCTCGTGGGTCCCTTCCAACCTGGGATGTTCTGTGAGTCTATGAAAAAGAATCAAATTAGAATGATTTCTGTGAAGATTGTCTCTACTTCTGTCCCCACCCTCACCTCTTCCAGGAAATGTATTGTGGATTGTCCTTTCTGCTATGTATGTAAAAGCACACACGAGAGGGAGTTTCTTTCCATTTCTCCTTTAGAAAGCTGAGGCCATTATTGCATCAGCTGCAGGAACTGAAACTCATTGTGTTTCACATTGCTGCTTCAGCTTGGTGGCTGATGAAAACTGTCAATGTGGTTGCTCTACGTTGTTTAACTCTCAAGTAGCAGAAGTGGGCCTAGCTCTGGGCTTCTACCTTGGAAGTTTGGATCCTCCCACCCCCTGCCACGACAAAGGTGGAATGATGCCCTTATCTGGGAGCAGGAAGAATGATAAAGAATCAACCTCTCACACCTTCCTGCAGTTGTTTCTCTCCTACTGTTTACACACACTAGAAGCAACGCAAAAACAGAAGCTAACAACAAAAACCAAACATAACCCCCTGACCCAAAGGCTGATAACTGATCCTCTTTCCCTGTCTGTGAGGATGTCACTAGGTTGGCAACTTCAAAAAGAATCATAGTTTTGGCTACCAAGGATAATGCATGAGAGCCGGCTCTCTGCAGCTGTGTTAAATCCTGGTGAGAAGAGAACATGATTGTAAGGAAAAGAAAATCCTACCTTTTTAGTTTAGTATTGATAAGGTTGGCTATGTGACAGTCTGTGCAACACTTCCAGAACTGCTCTCTGTTTTTTGCTAGCAGGGCTCTGCTGTCACGCACACTGCTTCAGAATGCATCAATGCTAATGGATTGGGAAAGCAGAGAAGCAGTGTTGAGACCATCCCGGAATTCTGTCCAACAATGTATTTCTCCTTTCAGTGTGACCAGCCATGCCTTTTCCTGATTTTCTTGATGGACAATGCTGGAAAAGTTCCCATCATTAAACTTGCTTATAAAGCAAACAGCCGTGCCCAGTGAGTGAGGAAATACATTGTTAAGGAAAGCTTCCTTGTCTGGAAATACATATAAAGCCAGGAAAGAAAAATCCACAGAGTTGTCAGACAATCATTTGTAACTTTGCAGTGATCTAATAATAACGTCTGCTTTGTCACGGGGCTTGTTGGACTGTGCAAAGTAGCAGAAAATAAAAAAAGAGATCCTAAGTTGAAGCCTTACATATTTAATAAATGACTTTTCATTCTGTAGCCTCATACCATTAGCGAAGCTTCTGGCCAGATTCACTGTAATGAGATTTTTCTTGTCTGAATTTGAACAGCTGCCATCAAGGAAATGCCAACCTGAAAGAAAAGCTCCTTTAAAGTCAAAGTATCATTTGACTTTGTTCCTCTTTCTGATTTTGCTGCCTAGGCAATTTGTTTACTTGCTGGATGTTTTTTCTTCAGGCTGGGACTTTCCAGTGACGTTTCGTCAGCTGGAAAGAGAGCAGAGTTCTTCGCTGCTGAACAAAATTGGGATTTTCCATTTTCCCAGCCTCTTCCCCTGTGCAATTTACAGTTGATGATAAGTATCTGACTTTGGTTTTATTTCCTTCTTCAGAGAAAGGGATTTGCAACTACGAGCCTTTGATCTCTCCTGCTCCAATGCCATCAGCTTTCTTTTGAGAAAGTTATTTGAACCGTATTACAGTTTCTACCTTCTTCACCATTTTCCACAGCACACCAGTTGTACATCATTTCCCCCCGAAAAGGGCTGCTCTTCCCTTAGTGCAGTGATCCATGGTCAGCTGTCAGATGCAATTCATAACCAAAGGGTTAATCCTCCATCAGCGTTAGAACGCCTGTTTTACAACAAACAGAATGTAGAGCTCTGCTGAGTTGAATAGCTGTAAAAAGCCACGCTTAGAGTGCAAAAGTCCAAGTTTTAGTAATGCTCCACTGGGCAGTTCTTTGCACGTACAGTCTGTTAAATTAAAATACATTACAGAAACTTCCGTCCAACTCAGTGCCCGGATCTGTTTCTTACCTTCTAACTGAACCTTAAGTAAGTGAGGTAACTGATTCGGACCTGATGTAAAATAGGAGCCATGGAACATATTTCCTGTATGCGTCAATATAATCAGAAAAATTGTGTAACGTGTTGATGACTACTGGGATTTACACAGAGCTGTAGAAACTTCAGGGTGCAGTGTTCATTCATCATCATTTGAGGTTGTGAAATCAAATGTACTTAGTGACTGTCCTTGACTATTTATGAGCTATGTTTTGAGACAGAGAATAATGTTCTGTCTCAGAACTAGGCCTTGTTAGCAGACAAAACAACCGCTGGGACAAAACTACATGTTTCACTACGAATGTGTGAGCCAGTTTGTCACAGCTATCTTTCTGATAGTGATTTGATTAACACTTGGGGAACAAAAGTTTCCTGGGTCCAACGCAGACTATCAGCTTCTTGTTACAGAGTGTGCCCTCGGTGGCACGCCTTGTCACCATTGCCTGCTAGATAGCCTATCTGTAACAGTATGTATACCGCTGTAAAACGGCAGCTGGCTAATGCAAACATGAGTAAGTCTTACCAAAAGGTTTGTCTGTGTCATTTTTTCACATAGGAGGATATTTCCTTCTTACCTACTACCTCTTACAAAGCGAATCAACTAACAGGCTTAATGCATATATTACGTTGGCACAGCTAGCACAGCAGGGGCCTGCAGTCTATAGGAGATCAACACCTGACACTGGTGAGTTGTCAGTGCAGGAGAGCAGCCCTGTGGTGAGTCAGTGCTCATGTGGTGTGCCCCTGGGGCAGAAAAACACCTGAGATCACATGGGGATCTGCAGGGCAGCTTCAGGTTGCTTCACTAGGGGAAACAAGAAAGGAGAAATAGGTCAGTCAGGTGTGGGAGTGCCTGGCTGCTCCTCAGTCTGCCAGCTCAGGCCTGTGGGACTGGCACTGCTTCTTCAGAGTCAGGAATTACTGTAGCACTGGAGTGATTAATACCCTGAGGACTGGATACACATGTATTTATCACGTGTTTGGATGCCATAGTTCATATAGAAGAGGATACCTCTTAATGCTAAAATGATGACGAGTGCAAGTGAACCGTTCTTTGTAGCCCACAGCCCCCCAAAAAGAGAAAGCACGGCCAAATTTTTGTTCTTGTTGTTTTATCATCCATAGGTAACAAAAATAAACAACAACAACAAAAGACTGTTAGGGTGTCAGTGGGTGTCAGGTGCAGAGGAACATAGCTGGATGAGGAACAGCAGATGTGACCATCATTCACTGACTGACTATCCCACATTTAATGCTTGGTTTCCTTCATATCGGAAATCTTAGAAGATACAGCAATAAAATTCCTGTGTGGTTATTTCTATTAAAGGATGAGTAAAATGTTTATTCCGAGAGTTTTCATATATTAGAGTAATAATGTCAGTTTTGTACTTTAGTTAGTTCAGCTTCATGCATTAAAAGGACACCAGATTTCTTAGGATGCTTGGTAGATCACAAAGAAGAAGGGAGACCATATTCTGTATCCAGCCCCTAGATGTAACTAGTACTGCTCAGCCTGGAGCCGGGTTGCTCCTGAGAAGATACCTCTAACTAGAAGCATTTAGAACTAATGCTTCAGGTCTGAATCATGTGCATTTAGATACATAAAAACTCCTTTCTGACTGGCTGGAACTTCAGCTGCCAAATTGGTAAAGATTACCTAGCAACAGCTGCCCTTCTTGACACTGGTACAAACTGCAGTGTAAGAGAAGCATGGAGAATAATGAAGGGGGTTGTGCTTCAGGATGAAATGCCTTGTCTTTCCATTCTGACCATTCCCTTTGTGGTAAGCAAAACTCACATCTAAGATACAAACAATGGAAACAGGTTTCCTAGTTTAAATCAGCATACCCTTACATACAACCAGGATGATGTCCATACTGTTTATACTCTTCTGAGATCCTCTGTCTCTGTGTCATGGTCCAATAACCCATTAATTATGTGTTTTAGTTCTGCTCATGACTCTCCACTGTTGTGCACAAATGTTTCCTGACACATTTTTCTAATTCTCCATGTTAGAGAATACAGATAGGCAGGGCTTGATTCACAATCCACTGAAGCTCCTAGAAGTCTTCAGGAAGCTTAGAATGTGCTCCACGGTGGGTCTCTGGAAAACAAACATCATCCAATTATAGCAAAAAATAAAACACTGAACTCATTTTAGCACATCTAACTGTGTGTGGAAGAGTATGTGGAGACTTTTCTCCCCAAAGGGATTTTTGAAAAGCAGTTTCTGAGCGGCAGAAACAGAGAAGGGAATTCACAGAATGACTTCTCACAGAAGAGTCAAGATTTCACAGGAAAAGCCTACGCTCTCTCGGTGCATAAAGACTACTTAGCCAAACTCTAATACTTCCTAGTACTGGAACACACTGTGAGCCTCAGAGGTCAGGAAACTCAGATGAGTGTCGTCATCCTTACACCTCCTTCTCTTTCTCAAGGACCATAATCTCTTTGAGTAACTCCCTTGAAGTTCATCTTCTTTACATAACTATGGAAGGCAAAATCAGCAGTAGAAAGAAATGGCATGGACTGAATGTGACTTTGTGACCAGCGGTGGATCGTGGGTATCACATTGCCTGAGGAAAAGCCCATTCCATAATGTCTGCCCCAGGCTGTTACCGTGTGATGTAGCCTGAAGTGGTGAGAATGTGAGAAAGAGTATTCCTAGGGAACTCCATGTGCCTAATAACCAATTTCTGTTTCTTCCTCTAAGGAATGCTTGCTGCATTCTTTTCCTTTCCCTTTAACCAGTTCCTTGGGGGCATTTTCAGGACCGAAACGCCTCAAGACAGAGACTACGGTTTTCATTTGTATTTGTACAGAATGTTGTATAACTTGAACCCTACAGGCATAGAATCATATATAAATAAAAATAAGTCTGTATGTACTTTCTTATCTGTTGTACTATATAGTTCATACATGTGTTATTCTTCACAGGCTTTATATTCACATATATCCATAGTATATATCCGTAGGCTCAAACTTAAGGCGCAGAAAGTCAGAGAGTGTCTGTGGATAATAACCTTTACTTTGTATGACTGATCACATGAGAAAACATTTTTCTACCTGTATAGCAACCCAGAACTCAGTCACCACATACACAGATTTACAGGTTTAAATGCCAAGCCCCCCTGGCTATTTCAGGCTGTAGAGAAGTGATAACCCCCATCAGCTACAGACTCTCTGCTCTGCCTCCCACACTATCCAAGGCCTCAGTTACACAGTTTCAACCACAGCCTCCACTCAGGGTAGGATTTTGCTAAGGTATCCGTCCTCAGGACAGAAACTAGGAAGTGTAGCATCAGAGTGCTGTTTTACTGTGTGGGATCATCATTCACCAGATCAGCTCCAAAGATTATGAGTCATGCTTTCCACTTACTTTAATTAGAGTTTGTTTCTCTGTATTATGTCACACATCTCCCTACCGCTACTCATCTTCCATCATGAAATTCCAATCGATTGACTAAAACTCCATGGCTATCCATACTGAAAGCTCACTATTATTGCGTGATTTCACCTTGTGCAGCAGATTGTATGTTCTTGAATGTTACGTCTGGATGCTTTTCAAGGTGTAGGATTTCACTGAAAATCGTTCTTCGCATCTAATGCAAGGCCACCAGCGTTGAGGTCAAATTGCAGTAACACTGGGGAGATCAGCGTCAGCCCACTGGGAATCACTGTTGTTTTGCTCATGATCCTGCTGTCCAGCTGCTTACCTCCGTTACATCAAGCGTGCCATCAGTTCAGTTGCAGAGGAGGAACAGGAGGAGGGCATCTTGTTTTTTTTGGACCTGCAAGTCAGTGTGTGAAGTCACACCCATTGTCCTTCAATAACAGCAGCCCTCTGGACAGCCAGATACTTTCCTCCTCCTGTAGGTGTGAGGAGGGTTTGCAGACACACAGCTTTCTGATTCCTTTCTAGCACCATGTCCAATTCAGGGACCTGGATTTAAAGTAGCTCCACCTGAAGCTCACTGCATCCTCCCTGCCTATGCAGAACTTTATTCTACAAACACTCTAATACCTTAGAGGCTTGTGCTAAGAACGCATTTTCCCATAATGAAGCCCTGAAGGGAACTTTAAGATTCACAGGAAGACTTGAAAGCAAGTTGCATCCATTAGTCTGCGTGCTTTATTACTCTGGGCGTACTCTGTGCTCTACTAGAAGTCTGGCTTGTCTTCTGTTGGAATTTCTGTTAGGAACTGTATCACGATCTTGCGTTATGGAACAGCTCCAGGAGCCGATTAGGCTGGCTTCACGCTGTTTCCTGTTTAGTTTGGATAGGAAAAATAACTATACTTTAATCATGTTAAGTCTGTGAGGCTGTGGTGCCCCCTAATGTTTAGAAGATTACTCACTGGTGATTTTGTTGCTGAACTTTCAAAGCTCTCTGCAGGAAGAACACGGTAAATGACATCTCCAATATATCGAAGAACTTGGAACATAGTTTGAACAACCCTTTTTGTTATTTGATACGCACAAAGGTTACAATAGTCCCTTTTAAAGCCTTATTTTCATTTTGAAACACGGAAGAATAATTGATTTGCCTTAGAACTCAGTTTCTTCATTATTTCCTGACACCAAACAGCCATCAGCATTTTCTTTTGGCTTATGGAAGAGCTGGTGCATGCTCAGTGTATTTAAATGTCTGCATGATTAGATTCTCTAATTAGCGTTAAGTGACCATAATATTAAATATAAGTATGTTTTCAAGGTACTGGATCATATTGTTATTATTGTTGTTGTTTCTGTTAGAGGTTATTCACCAGCAGCAGTTTGAATAAATGTCCATTCTGTAAATAGGAAAAAGATATAAACTGTGTTTTGCTCATGTTTTCTTCACGCTCACGTTTTCTTTCTCTTTTTCAAGTCAAAGCAGAACGCAAACGCAGCTCTCCGCTACCAGAACCATTGCAGATGGCTGAGATCAGAGAAGCCAACAAGGCTGTGATAGAAGGAATGAACCTTACCCTGGGAAAATCACTTACTGATCGCTGCGTTTCCTGTGACGAGAGGAGGATTCTAATCAGCAAACAGAACCCAGGGTGAGGATACGGGAGTTTGAATGCATGTAGATAAAAGAGAAGCGGCATACAGAGAGGAGCTGGGGGGACTCTATACCTTTGGCTATTAACACGTTTGCAGTTGCTTTCTCAAAGCATCGCCCAACCAGTTCACGGTGCACCCGTGCTTCCCTTGCTCAAGCAGCAAGCGCGCACCAACAGCCGCATTAAGAACGTGGGAACTGGGTGCCCTCTGCTGGTGTAACAGGAGAGGTGCCTCGTTCGCAAAGAAGCAACACAAGAATCGTCATCCTACGCCTGTAAATTGTTTCGGAAAGTCTAAGGCGGTAAAGCTCGGCGTGAACTACAACTGATAGTTGTAGTGGAAATAAACGGGAGGCATTACTTTCGGAGCAGCCCGCGCCCTTCCCCGCCTGCCGGCGGCAAGCCGCCATCCCGCTCCCCGCTTTCACTTTCAGTTCGGCCGCCTCCATCGCCCCCTGCCGGCCGCTTCCCGACCTACGGCCCGCAGTGCTGCCCGCGGCGCTGCTCCGAGCAGCTGGGGAAAGGAAGAGAAACCAGGCGGCCGCAGACGGCAGCACGACGTGTGGCGGGAGGGCACTTAGCGCCCCCTCGGTCTCGGCGCTGCCGCGGACCGTTCGTCACCCGCTGCCTCACGGCTCGTTCCCTTCCGCCCCGCTCGCCGCCCCGGCTGCCCACCGCCGGCGGACCCGGCATGGCGGCGCCGGCAGCGCGCACCCGGAAGCGGAAGCGGCCGCGGAGCACTGCGGGCCGGCGGCCGAGGCGGAGCTGGGTCTGAATGAAGGCGCCGCGGGCCCGGGGCCGCGGGCGCCTCTGAGCGCCTCGGGGCCGCTCCCGCTCGCCCCTTCTTCCCCCCCGCCCCCTCTGCCCTCGCCCCGGGCCCGGCCATGTCCTACAACAAGATCCCGCCGCGCTGGCTCCACTGCCCCAGGAGGGGACAGCCCGTGGCAGGTGAGCGCCCGGCCCGGCCCCGGCGTGGCTGCGTGGCGGCGGCGATCCCCGCCGTGCCCGGTCCCTTCTGTCCCCCCGCGGCCCACCCGCCCCCCCCGTTCTCCAGCCCCGCCGGGCGCTTTGTCCCGGGACCGCGGCGCTGCGTGGGCCGCGCGGAGTCCCGGGCGGAGACCCGGCGTCGGTGAAGGGAGCACCGGGGCGGTGCCGCCCGCTCCCTCCGGGGCCTCCCACAGCCCTGAGCTCTGCGCTGTTTCGGAGCTGAAACTCCTGCCTCGCGTCACGGCTGGAGGGAGCGGGGCGGCTCCGGGCACCGACAGCCCGTCCCGGGCCCGGCGGGGGCCGCGTGCCTCCCGTCTCCTCTTGAGCGGGGGCCGCGCACGGCCGCAGCTCCACGTGCGCCTGAGGTGCTGCCGGCTGTGCCGGCCCGGTCTGTGCGCACCGGGTTGGGTGTCACGGAAACACTTACGGGTTGGAAGTTCATCACCACGCTGCCTTGAGGTGAATGTCCCCTTAGCATGAGATAGAGCTAACAAGTTGTTGTCTCACATTTGCTGCCTTTATCAGGTAAGCAATTAGAAACCCCTTATTTATTGATTCTTTTTCCATGACGCCTCCCAGTTTTCACTCATCCATCTCCACATCTGTGATAAATTCGAGGTACTTGTCTGCACCCTGACTGTGCTGTGCTGTGAGCCGGGAGGTAGTTAGGTGCCTGCCTTCTCTGTGCCACATTTCTGCATCATCTCTTTACACTTCTGTGCGTACAGTTGATTGTGAGGCTGCAGACAGGGATGGTTGCTTACAAACTTAATTAGAGCTTGCTCAGACATCTCAGGATCCTCAGTTTCCCCAGCAATGTGTGTTTGTCTTGCTGTTTATCAGCATGTCATTCTGGCTGCTCATCATGTGGGTTGCTGTTTTCCCACATGTTCTTTGTACTTCCCAGAGCTTAATTAAACAGCATTATCACGTTGCATATCTCCCTTATCTCTTCTCTTTTCTGATCGCTGCCAAATGTTTTGCTTCGTATCTGTTAGACATTTGATAGCGTAAGTTGTCAGCCTTTGGCCACCACAAAAATAGCCCCATGAATCTTTATTCTTTCTTTTTCCTCTCAGCAAGTTCTCCATTTCTAGACGTAGTTGGTTTGGTTTGTGTGGGTTTTTTTAGGGTTTTTCTTCTTGTTGTTTGTTTTTTTTAAAGCCAGGGCTGCTCAAAAAAAATGGCCAGAGTAAGCACGAATGTAGTTGATCAGCGTGTCATCTGCTGAGCTCTGAATGCTCTGTGCTCGTTCAGGAACTGCAAGGTGGCTGTTCTGCTCTGTGCGCTCAGACACAAGAAGTTAGTGCATAAAGAGAAAAGGGAACTGCTTGCTTTGTTTCTTTGGCTGCTGGATCACAATGCGTTCTTACGTCACTCTGCTTAAATTTTAGGTGTTTAGTGCGTGTGTGCAGCTACCAGAAATCATAATGAACCAGCACTCTGTCCTGGTTTTATGAGCTCTGGTTACTGGTGTTCTGCATCATAACATCACGCAGGGCGCTGGGACTTAAACCCAGTCTTGCCATGGTTTTTATTTCTTATTCTGCATTCAAGCCATCTAGCAAGATGTCATTTTTAGGCTTCCCTGATGTTGCTGCTGTCTCCCACATGCTTTATATTCCACTTTGGATCAGCTTTTCAAACATGTTTGTATGCTTCTATGCATGGCTTCATTCCCTTCTAATAGCGTGTCAGTAATACTGTCACTCAGCAAGGTTTGGCTTCTGTGGGCTAATGGCCATCGCGTGTTTGATTGCATCCATCTTATGCTTGTGGCATCTTTAAGTTCTAGGTGACTTGAAATACAAGAATCAGGGAGGTCTGGAGCTCTTCTGATTGTGTGATTGAGCTCATTCAGGCTAACAGGGCTGTCATTCTTGTAGCAGTGTGCTGCCATGTATCACACTGTATTGCATTGTGGTAGCAGCTCAGTCACACGTTTGACAAAAAGAGCTTTCTCTGAACTCTTGCAACTGAAGTTCCCAGGTTGCTTCAGCCTTGCTGCCTTGGCATTTCTGTCTCTGCAAGTACCTACCCTTTATAACCCCTGAAATCACGTCTGTTTTTGCTGTAGAGAATCTTAGCAACATACTGAGGAAAAGACATGAGACGTGTTTCAGCTTCCAGCCTGCTGTTGGATCACGTTAATCCTCTGCTAGTCTTGCACACTGCATGCAGAGTTGTCAGATATTATTAAAAGCATCTGTAAAAAAAAATCCCAACTCAACCCTAAACCTCCGAAGCCATTGCTTTCCATTGCCTGATTGGAAAATTTCCCCCATTTGGAATGCAGTGACTTGAATTCCCTGCTGTCTTTTAATGCTGGCAGATAGCTCGCTCGCTGCCGTGCGAGTTCTCTTTCTACATGGTGATGCCAAACTTCAGTTTGTAGAAGTTGGGCACCTAAATGGTTCCAAGGGTCGGGGTTTCGGTGTGTTCCCAAGTGGTACTAAATGGAGCCTGTTGAAATACTCAGCACTTCCACGGAGTGAATGGGTGTGTTTGGATGGCAGTGAGGAGAGGTGAATTAGAACAGTTCCAGGCATGCTCGATGCTTTGTTGGATTCACTGCAAAGAGAGATTTCTGCATTAAGATCATCCACAGTCAGGATTTGGAGAATCAATCTGGACAGTGTAAGTTATAAGTTAATGTGCAAGGAAGGGTTAACGGTGTGAGAAGCTGATCAGGAATGCTGGAAGTGACAGGAGATGCAACAAACAGACAGAATTAAAGCAGGTAGGTCAAACCATGAGGAAGTGAAGGAGGGCAGCCAACCCAACACTGTGGCCAAGGGGGATGGAATGGAAAGGCAGAGGGAAGTAGGTCAATGTGAAGTTTCTGCCAGCCAAGTGAGTTGAAGTGGCTGGGGACTTAGTGCTGTGTGAGGTGTGTGCTCACTGTGTGAGCCCTAACAGCTCCTCTGGGCCAGGCACGTTGGGTGCCAAACTGGCCTTTCACATTGGCTTTTTGTGTTTGCTGCCGTTCTGAGTGTAAATGTTGGGTGCTGTAGCTCTGCAGCCTGACCCATGCTAAGAACTAGCTGAAACATTGAGAGTACTGCTTCCTGGTGATCTGGTCTGTTTCCCTCTTATTTGTGTGGCATTCCGTGAACTCAGAGCTAAGAAGAGTTTCCAGTTAGTTGTTGTTGATACTTGACCCACAGTTACTTTTCATTGTAGAAGAACCTATAGAACTGCTTGAAAACACTAAGTTGCAAGTGCACATATACGTCAGTATGTATATAATACTGCTAAATTTGTGTCTCACAGGGAAGTTTTTACCTTTGAAGACAATGTTAGGACCAAGATACGATGATCAGGTTGCTGAAGAAAACCGTTTTCACCCAAGTATGTTGTCCAACTACTTGAAGAGCCTCAAGGTAAAGTTATATTTTCTATTTGTTGAGATGTTACTTTTGTTACTAACGTTCAAATACTGCTTTTCAGGTTTAAGAAAAGTGTTGTTGATGGCTTTCCTGGGGACACCTGTACAGAAAAATGTGATATGTATTTGTAGCAGAAATGCTAAATCACGGCTTGAATCAGTGATAGAGCACCGGGTGGGAAGGCAGGGCCAACCCAGGGGAGTTCAGGTTCAAGCAGTGCAGCTGAAGAGGTGGAGGCAGGATCTGCCCCTTCCCAAACCTCATTTAGGGGTTGGCAAGGGGTTGGAGAGCCCTGCCTACCAGAGGCCTTCCAAGCAGCTTTTTTCCCTTTGTTTCTGTGTCTATGGCTGCTGCACTGGGCATATCCTTACTCGCTGCAGCCTATGACTGCTGTTCTGCTGCCATTGCTGTGCTTTTAATTGCATTATAGCATTACGCTGTGCATGTATTTTATTTACACATTTTTCATTTTATTTTTTTTCTTCTGCAACTCTTGTTCCCAAAATACTTGATTATAGGCAAGAGTTGCTCAGAATTCTCCAGCTTATTCCCTGTGTTTTCATCAGGAACCTCACATTTTTCTGTTATTACTACCAGTACCTAATAAGATGCTGTTATCAAAGTTCATCCTTGGAGTTTGTAGTTTTACAGGTGATCCCTGTACAGCTATGCTAAGCTGCGTTTTCACTTATAGGAATGAAAGTATTTAAAAATGATAGGCATATTTCACAGAACTTTTGTTCATTGTCTTTGTTGAACCCATTTCAGTCTGTCTCATTCAGCCAGGATGTAACTGTGCGCTACTGCACAGTTCTGATGGGAGAAGGCCTTTCCAGCCTTCTGTGCTTTGCAGAGGTCTGTGTAGGGTTGAGTGCATTCAGAGATGTAGGAGAGGGTGTGGAGCCCTCAGTACAAGAAAGACATAGAGATTTTGGAGAGGGTCCAGAGGAGGGCCACAAAGATGATCAGGGGGCTGGAACACCTCCCCTATGAGGACAGACTGAGGGAGTTAGGCTTGTTCAGCCTGGAGAAGAGAAGGCTATGGGGTGACCTCATTGCAGCCTTTCAGTACCTGAAGGGAACCTATAATCAGGAGGGGAGTAAACTCTTTGAAAGGGCTGACAATAGCAGGACTAGGGGAAATGGATCCAAGTTGAAGGAGGGAAGATTTAGGTTGGATGTTAGGGGGAAGTTCTTTACTAGGAGAGTGGTGAGGCCCTGGAACAGGCTGCCCAGGGAGGTTGTGGATGCCCCGTCCTTGGAGGTGTTCAAGAACAGGTTGGATGGGGCCCTGGGCAACCTGATCTAGTAAAGGCGTATGTTTGGTGGCCCTGCTAGGCAGGGGGAACTACATGATCCTTGAGGTCCCTTCCAACCCGGGTCATTCTGTGAGAGGGGATTTTGAACCTCCCAGACAGAGAAAGGCGCACAACCTAATTCTTTTAATCTGTTCACTATTTAATCTGTTTGCTATCATATAGAAGATGGGCACTGCTTGTTTAGACTGCATTGTTTATAAAACTAATGGTAGAATTTGTTTTTTTTTTTTAACTTTTTTTTTGTTTGTTTTTGCTGTTATATTAAGCAAGTTCAGAACTAGTCTGACAAATCATAATTTAAGCACCAGAGGAGTCATGTGGCTAAAACATGAGAATCTCTATTTTGTGGATCTTATTTGAGCTTTGGTATGGTAGTGAGCCACTTGATGCAGCAGATGATAGAGGTGTTAGCAGGCAAACGTGAAGCGTATGTGCTGAAAGTGGTAGGGTTTACCTTACTTCAGTGCTATGATCTATGCATCTACGTTCTACTTGGGCTCCTCTTTTATCTAATGCGGTTTCTGACTCCATTAATCTTTAATGGGCCTGTTAGCCTGTTCATTGCTTAACATAATATAAAATTGTGCAAAGGTTTTAAAGTTGTAGAGAACTTAAAAGACTTCCTCAGAATTTGAGTTTTTGCTTGCTGCTGATTTGTCACTAAAAAAAATCCCTAACAAAATGAGGGGAGTGAGCCTACATGGCCTTTCTACCAGGCACATCAGTCATTTAGCAATGCTACAAGTTCATGTCTTCAGTGACCTTAGATGATTAGAGTCTGATAAAGCAGCTACTAGCATGAGAATCTCCATTAATGTTCTCTTCATTTTGGTTAGCAGAACGTTTTGTTTCTCTCAAACTTTCTAGTTTCAAAAAATATAAACCTTTTTTTTTTTATTATTTGCCCAGTTAAGCAATGTGTTACCAGAGTGCTGTATTTCTAGAGCAGCAATTTACCAACAACCTAGCAAAATGAGGTGGACTTGAGGTTGAGGAAACCTAGAAAAGAGGATTTTTGCAAGTGGAAAGTAACTCATTGGGTATGGTTGTCTTCATTTTACTTCAGTGGATTAAATGCTAATACTCTGTAGAATGAATCCCTTCTGAAGGTTTATTATGCAGGTCCATATAACTTACCTCCCACACTAGAAATTTCATCAGAAACTTCTGTCAGGATTTTGGTCATGGTTGGATACTTCTGTTAACACATACTTGAAGGTACAGGTTGAGCATTTAAGATAAGATAGAGCTTTACTTAGCTAGCTCCCTCTATGTTTTCCTTTTCTCTCTCAAAGCTGGCTGCTGAAGGCCTCAGTGTTAGACACTCTTAATAAGGGATTGAAATCCCTTTGTTTTTTTTAAACAAATGCTTGATGTTCTCACTTAAAAAAAAAGAAAGATAATTGAAGAAGCAATTGGTGACACTGTTGATAATTTCTTTCTTTCTTGATTAGGTAAATTAGTAATATTTATGCTTTATAAAAGTTAATTTTATTTCTGTTATGAGGAGCTAGGACTCACAAGAACGATTGCACGGTTAATGCATCCAAGCTGCAGTATTTCTATTAGGAAAACTAGTTAGCATTTCTCAGCCATGTTGTTGGTTTCATGGATCAATTTAATTGCTGATTTTAAACCGCTTTCCTCAAATGAGGAACGCAAGAAAGATGTCTGGGAACCAAAGAGAATTCAGTGTGTTGTGGTGTGTTTTCACCCTCCTGAGGAGGATGTTGTTTGATGAGAGACTGCTGGGGTCATGTAAAGGGAATCTAGCTAAGCCTATTTATTTGCATAGCAACAGAAGTGTACATGCATAAGGCATTTTAAGTGTGAGATAGCTGGAATGAGAAACAGTGAGAGGAAGAAGGCTTTTATAAGCACAGGAGATCATGGACCTGCCAGCCAAAGTAAGGCTGAGTGGAGATGTATGAGCACTATGAAGATTGTGGTTTTATTGTATATGTAAGGTGACGATTTCAAGCTACAGATCAGTTTTATTTCATCTCTTTTACAATTGCAAGCAAGAAAAAAAAAAACAACACAACAGTTTCATTGTGTTGCAATGCAATAAAAGTTTAGTTTTACAACAATTCTTGCAAGAAAAATATATGTGCTTTAGTGAGAAGTTATTCAACAATTTACTGTCTTCCAAAGCCTTGTCATTTAATGATGGTGGGGTGTGGTGGACTGAAAAATGGGATTTATGTAAAATGTTGGATGTAAGAATAGTTTTTGTTTTTTCCAATGAGTTGCTAGTTTAGTTTGGTAGTTCTTCAAACATCAGCTTCTGCTAAGAATTTTCTAGGAGCAAACCTATGGGAGCATAGCTGAGGGAATGACTGTGGTAGTCGCTGTGAAGTCAGTGTTTGGGAGCACAGCAAAGCACCTGTGCGATGAGCATACAGGGTACTAGAATATTTCCTGCATGTAGGAATTGTGAGTGGTCAGTATGCAAGCACAGTCCAACCTCAGTTTGGTGACTGAAATGCTTCAGTTTCTGTGGTACCAATATTTCTTTGTGAATTTTGGAGTATTGTAACTGGATCCTTTGATTTCAGACCTTATGCTCTGTATGCCATGCATACGCATACATGTATGTACATGCTACGCATGCTTCCTAGCTGTGGCTGAATTATACCAGATACCTGTGTGGTGTATTGCTCCATGAGCTGTGTGAGAAACAGTCACTTCACAGGATCTTCATTTGCATGTGAATGATTTGTGATAACTGTAAGCAACAGCTGGATAGAAGTTCTGTAGTTCTGAGTTTCCTCTCAAACACTTGGCTGTATTTCATCCTCCTGTTGAAATGAAATGCAATAATGCAATATCCCCAGGTGCTTAGTGACAGTCTGGGTCTGAAATATGTTGCAGTGTTCTCCTTACTCCTCTGTTATCAGTCAGGAGACTGAGATCTATAAATGAATACGTTCAAAAGAGTAATCTCTAAAAGTTAAAGGAAAAGCATGCGTGTATTCTTTGAGCTTAAATGTTTTGATATGAAGTTAATTTTTGTGCTTTCATACATCACAGAGATGTATTTATTTAACACCTCATTTTCCTAACAACCCCTTTTTCCTTCTGTTGAGGCTGTTGGACGATGCAGCATTTTCTTCAGTTCTAATTCTCATTTTGGAATGTCTTTCTTCCTATGCTGAAACTGAGTGAAAAATCCTCTGCTTTAAAATTGTTTTCATTAAATCTTAATCTTATTTCAAAAATATTTTTTCCTCTTAGCTGAGGATATCTTGGAAACACTATGCCTAACCACATATTTTAAATATAAGAGCCATTTATCCATCTGAGCTGTGTAGAATCTAAGGAGGAGGGTAGTTACAGGGCCACTTAGGTTGCTTTGTAGTGTAGAACTCTTCAGGGAACGTACAGCTGGTTCACGTATCAGTCTTTTTGTCTGTTCTAACCACGCTGCTGATAGGATGCAGGACATGGAAGAAGGTTATTGTGCCTTTATTTTGTAGGTCATGCTACTGGAAGGTTCTGTGTGGGTTCTGTCCATCTTTATTGATGACCTGGGTGAGGGCATTGAGTACAGGAAGTGTCGGTCTGTCTGGGGTTAGCAAGGCCATACAGAGTGATCTGGACAGGCTGAGCCAAGGCCAGTGGGGAGAAGTACAGCAAGAACAAGTGTTGGATCTGCACTTTGACCACAACAACTTTGGGCAGAGTGGCTGGAAGATTGTGTGGAAGAAACATACCTGGAGGTGTTGGTTGATGCTTGGCTGAACATGAGCCAGCAGTGTGCCCATGTGGCCAAGAAGGCCAATGGCATCCTGGCTTGTATCAGAAATAGCATTGCCAGCAGGAACAGGGAAGTGATCGTCCCTCTGTACTCAGCTCTGGTGAGGCCGTACCTTGAGTACTGTGTCCAGTTTTGGGCCCTCACTACTAGAATGACATCGAGGCCCTGGAGTGTGTCCAGAGAAGGGCAGTGAAGCTGTGAGGCATCTGGAGCACAAGCCTTATGGGGAGTGGTTAAGGGAATTGGGATTGTTCAGTCTGGAGGAGAGGAGGCTCAGGTGATCTTACTGCTATCTACAGTTACCTGAAGGGAGGTTGTGGCAAGGTAGAGGTCAGCTTTTTCTGCTGTGTAACTGGTGACAAGATGACAGGGAATGGCCTTAGGTTGCACCAGAAGTGATTCAGGTTGGATATTAGGGAAAAATTTCAGAAGGCACTGGAATGGGCTGCCCAGGGATGGTGGAGTCACCGTCTCTGGAAGTGTTCAAGTAACGTTTAGATGTTGCACTTGAGGGACATGGTTCAGAGGGAAGTATTGGTGGTAGGTGGGTGGTTGGGCTGGGTGATCTGGGAGGTCTTTTCTGACCTCAGTGATTCCGTGATTCCCTATGTAGAGCTAGTGCTTGTGTAAAACAATAGAAAAAAATATCTCAAGTTTTCATATAGCGATCTAATTTACTTTTATTTTTCCCAGCTTGCTGTCCAGTATGTTCACCTAAAGGTACTGATTTGAGAACATGTTATTATACTCTAAACAGTTGTTTTTAGTTGGTTTAGGTTAGCGTTAGGAGCCGGACCTTCAGTGTAGCAGCAGGAGATTTTGTGTGGCCTCACTTGTGAGTTAAGTAATCCTTGAGATGTTTGCTGAATGTTGTTGAAAGTAGAGAGAAAGTGATTTATTGCCGTTTGTATACTCCCTGCAAAACTAATCACCGGGTAATATGCTGCTATCAGTCCATATGTTCAGCAGCTCAGTTGGCACGAAATATATGAAATTTCGGATGATGTGACATTGTTTTCAGGTGGGCTGCTACCAAAGTGTTTGTATTCCTGCAGTACGCTCACAGTACACCATTCAGGATAAGATGTACAGCACTGAAGTAAACAACAAAGAAGAGGAGAAATTTAGAACTAATTGGGATGCTGGAGTACTTGGTGCTGCTGACACAACATTATGACGCTTTTTAACATCTGATAAATAAAAATATTATGAAAGTGTATCGTAAGAACTTTGAATGTCATGCATGACAAGCTCTGTAGATAAGTGGAAATTTGCTTTTGGAGTCTACAGATTAATGTATCTGTGTGAAACTGCTGTGTCTGAACTGTATTCTGGTTGATGGGAATTTAGTTTCTGTGAGCTGTGTGGAAGCAGTGTTTTCAGTTGTAATTTTTCCTGCTGCTGTTCTAAACTATTGCCAGTCCTTTGACTGCAAGGTAAATGAAAACTGATCAAAATCGTGTTAAGAATTACGTGCTGGAGTTTTAAATATATTGAAGATGTGCTGTTCTTTTATGTTTTTGCATGTGTAACGTGCTGCAGTGATAATGTACTTGTAAGTGCACTATTGATGTCTTTTAATAAAGACAACAGAATGAGAATGAGAATGCGTGTTGCTGGTGATCTGTGTGTACAGTGCTGCCCAGCAGAACTCCTGCTTTTCGTCTTGAGTTTTGAACTGGTTACTTCCATAAAGCTCAAAGGACACATTAGGATAATGGGTAAGGCGGCCTTAATTCAGGTACATCCTAACATCTGTGTGGTTAAAACTACCAGCTCAGTTACCTGCAGCACCCTACAAGATTTCAGGTTGTTTCATGTTTCGCCTCCAAATAGAAAATTTCTAGGAAACAAAAGGAATTTTTATTTTAAGCTTGAAAGTGTGTTCATTTGTTTTGAGCTCTACTATATGGGTAAACTGAGGTGGAGTTTTTTCTTATGAGAGGATACTTATTTAAGTAAGTTTCAGTAGGTAATTTTTCTTATGGTGCTCTCACTGTGTTTCTTTATGTAAAGCTGACATGACTTTAGGTAATAAAATTGTATCTTTCAACATGTTTAGATAGTTCTTCAACAAATATTTTTTGCTCTCAGCAAATTTTTCTTATTTGGAAATGTTGGAAGAAACAAACTGAGGTTCTGAAATTGGTGACTGAAGCCAATTCAGGCACAAGCTTTCACAAAGAGTGACTGGTGGTAGAATGAAGCTTATGTAGATGTTTTCTGAACACAGTGTTTGAAAGACTTCAAACTCTCAACAGTAGTTTGCTATCATTTTTAATTTGTTTTTTATTAACAAATTAATCTTTAAGCACTAATACTTGAACTGAATATATAATAATTTTTATTTTTTTTTTAGGTTAAAATGGGTTTGCTGGTAGACTTGACCAACACCAATAGATTCTATGATAGGAACGATATACAGAAAGAGGGGATTAAATATATAAAGCTCCAGTGTAAAGGGTAAGTCGTCTTTATTCTTTTTAATTTTTAACTTGAAAGATCACTCTGAAGTAATTGCTCTTTTTTCATTTTGATTTTTCCTTTTCCCCACAACCGATTCCTGTCTTGTTCTTTTTTATCAGGCACGGAGAGTGCCCTACGCCTGAGAACACAGAGACATTTATCCGTGTATGCGAACATTTCAGTGAAAAGAATCCCACGGAACTCATAGGTATGTCTGCTTCCATTAGTTTTTGCTGTTCATTTCTTTTTTATTTATTCCTTACAGCCTGTTTTCCTTTGACAGCATCAGCAAAGGAATTTCTGCAGTACAGTGTTTATGCATATCTAGATTAGATTATTATTATGATTATTATTTAATTCTGGAGTAGCATTTTCTTTTTACAGAAACCTGTTTGTTTCCGTTTGCATCAGTTTGAATACAGCTGTTCACTTTATGCAGAAGAAATGTACAAGAACTGTCTACAAGATATCTGCATTGTGTTTTTGAAACTTCTCTGCTGATAGAAAAGAAGATTATGCATTGCCTGAGTGTTGTTTTGACACGCAGTGGTTCAGCTTACTTGCTGTCCTTTTCAACAGTCTCAATAGCTGAGACTCTCCGGCAGATTTCACAAAGCAGCTGATTAATTGGTAGAAATTGGTAATAGATACTTGGCTGAGTTTTTCTTCTGTGATGTATTGCCCCATAGTAAATATTTGAATGTTCATAAGGTTGTTTTTTTTTCACTCAGAGAAAAAAACAAATAATCAATTTGAGCGGCTTTCAGTTTTATTGAAGACCATTTTATTCTGATTCCTGTTAAGCACTTTTATACTTAACTCTGTCTGCAGATTGTCAAGAGATGAGAAATCACTGTGCAGCTGAGTTTCCAGGGGCAGGAAGAGTTCTGTCATTGGGCACCTTTGGTGATAATTCTGTACCCTTACTAATAGGAATATCTGTCTGACTTAGTACATAGAACAGTTGTTTGCGTAGGTGCCATTGATAAGAGCTTGGTAAACTAAGCTTGTATATTCACACAGTTTAGGATATGTATAGAGTCTTAGAAAAGCAGCAGTTGAAAGGGACCTCTGGAAATCATCTAGCTTATCATCCCTCTGCAGAGCAGAGTGAGCTGAAGCAGATTGCTTAGGATGGTGCCTGCTTTTGCCAGTCTCCATGGATAGGGACTCCACAATATCTTCTGGCAACGTATTCCAGTGTTTGATGACTTTTACAATGAGAGGTGCCTTTTCCTAGTGTTTAAACAGCATTTCTTGTATATCAGTCTGTGCTTATTTCTTCTTGTCGCTGGACACCATTGAGAATCTTATTTTATTAATGCCTGAGAGATTTACTTGGGGCACATAATTAACTTTTTTGCACAATTTAGTTGTAGATACTTTCCTTTTCTGTTTCACATAGAAGGAAATTTTAATTTGAGACTTGTATTTTTTTTTTCCTTGAACAGGCAAGAAGCATCTGATATGAAAAATGAGAAACTACTAAATGAGACTAAGTGGGATCAGCCATCAAACAATATTTCAGGAATTGGAATTTCTAAGAAATATAAATAGGGGTGCGATATGTGTTAAGTAGCAAACCCATTTAACTTCTAAATCACTGTTCACTGTGTTGAGCCATTTACTTTTTGACTTGCATGAATTTTGGAATGGTCTGTTGTTTAGACTGTGTCTTGACTCGGATTGACTTTAGAATCATAAAATCACCGAGGTTGGAAAAGATCTCTGAGATCATTCAGGGCAGCTGTCCACCTACCACTGATATTTCCCTACTAAACCATGCCCCTGCAACTGAATGTTTCTTGAAGGACCTCCAGGGTTGATGTCTCAACCACCTCTCTGGGCATCCTGTTCCAGTGTCTTGACTGTTCTCTCAGAGAAGTATTTCCTAATGTTCAACCTGTGTCTACCTTGGTGCATCTTAAGGCCATTTCCTCTAGTCCTATTGCAAATTACATGGGAGAAGAGGCTGACCCCAACCAGCTCAGTACAACCTCTCTTCAGGTAGTTATTGAGAGCAGTAAGATCACCCCTGAGCCTCCTCCAGACTGAACAATCCCAGCTCCCTCAGCCATTCCCCATAAGACTTGTGCTCCAGACCCATCACAGTTTTGTTGCTCTCCAGGGCCTCAATATCTGTCTTGCAGGGAGGGGCCCAACATTAACACAGTACTCAAGGTGAGTACAGGGGTGTTGATCACTTCCCTTTCATTCACTTCCATGAGGCAAAAAAATAAATAATCTCTTATTAAACCTTTGGTTTAGGCTTTTGTATTATAAGTAAAAGGTTGGGATTTTCCATTTTCCTTCCACGAGTTACAGAAAAGTTGTTTCTGGATCTGAATGCTTTGTTTCCTCTTTTGAAAGAGCGCCAGAGGAGTTAGTGTGGAGGATGTTTTTATCAGAAGTGAAAGCAATCTGCAGCAGTGATAGTACTGCACCCTCTGCGATTGTTCCTTTCCAAGCCATTGGTCTCATTGCAGAAATGCTACTTATCTTTGTCGTGTGTATAAAATTATTGACTTAACCTTCTTGGTAGAAGTAACAGCTGCAGGGCTTATTGATAGCAATTGTGTGCCATTTCATTGCCAGTGTCAGGATTAGATACAGAAAAGGCTCAAATGCGAGTGATAAGTGAACAAAATTTTCTATTCAGCTAGAACACTAGAGGATGGAAGCTGTATTTTTGCAGCTTGAAGGACTGCAGCATGCCTGCCAACTTCAAGAAAACAAAATGGCAAAGATGTTGCTTAAGCCGAAAACAAAAGAGAAATGATTAATGGGAACAAATTCTATAAGGAAGCTAAAATTAATTTCATTTGATGCGAGTTACGGGTTTTTGTGGCTATTAATGGTTAGAATGTGTGAATCCAAGAAATTCCTAGCAGATTTTGCATTGCTTTATTGAGAAACGAAGGTTGGAGTGAGAGGGGAATGAGTCACAAAACCTACTCTGATGCAGTTGGGGTTTATTTCTGTGTACCTGTGTAAAGTTGCTGCTCTTCATAAGTGTTTTGTCTTGAATCTCCAGTTTAAAGTAAACCAATTGCTTGCAGTGTGGATGTAGGGTGTAGGAAGAGAAGATAGGTGCTGAAAATTGATCTGGATAAGCATCGAGTGAATTATTGCTGACTTAGTCATGGCAGAGAAATAAGTAAACTCATAAAACCTTGCTTTGCAGTCAGAGCTGAAAAACATTTAATCGATTAATAATTGTATTTGGTTTTAGTGGGAACTTTAATACTGTGGTGTTTGCTGTTTTAAAATATGCAGTGGGAGGAAGAGTCGTCATCTTGCCTGAGTTTTTTGTAGCCTTTTAGTTTCAGCCTTGGTTTGTTTATCACTAGATGGTGCTGTTGCCTTGAGATGGGAGAAAAGAACAGAAAAAAGGAATTTTGGTGCCTTTGGCTCTTCCTTTCACTGTAAAATAGAGGGAAATGTTGTGTTTGTCTTAAAATGTAATAAGTATTTCAAGGTTATTGTAGTGTTGTATAGTTTTTTTTTCTCCCCTAATTGGTGTCTGGCCTTAGCACGGTAATAACAAATCTGACCTAGAATTTTAGACTGACACTACATTCAAGTTTGAAATAGGAAAATCTGGGTATGATTTTTATGCCCGATGGTGTGAAATAAACATAATGCTTGTTGAATCCATTAAAAGCACAGCTATCAGATTTGACTGCATTGTCTCCTGATAGGCATTTGAGCAGTCATTTAAAGCAAAGCAAAACAGCAAAAACCCAAACCAAACAACTTTGGATCTCGTCTGCATTAGCCATATTTGAGTTGGATTAAGTTACTGGTCTTGATCTGAAGTGTTCTATACTTGTATCGCTGATAATTTGCAGAAAGAATATAATAAATGGTTTTTAGGCTTTTGTGCTTTAAGTAATCTGTGCTGTCTTGATAGGAGGGGAGGCAACTTGCTATTGACGAAGGTAGAATGACCAGAAAACTCACTTGTGAAACATAACTGTGTTTGTCGAAAACACTTTCAAATGATTATGTTCTTCTCTTGTTTCATCTAGGTGTCCATTGCACGCATGGTTTCAATAGAACTGGATTTCTCATCTGTGCCTTCTTGGTTGAGAAGCTGGACTGGAGGTAACTTTGATTTTTAATTCTTAGAGTTTTGTGGACCTGAAGAATCTTCAGGACTCGTTGTCCTGGCAGGTATCCTCATGTATTTGCTGTTTGAATTAAACCTTCCTACTAATTTTGAGCAAATAACCTATGTTAGCATTATTCATATAATGTATTGGTAGCTAAGCCTTGGTCAGTCAAGCTTTTCAGTTCTGGTAGGTGAAAGTCAGCTGTACCTTCTGTGTGAAGACTTCTAGAAATGTCTGGATTATGCTTGGTCCTTCCCCAGTACCATGCCCCACGCTTTGAGTGAAAACATGGGGTTTAGTGAAGCTTGAAGTATTATTTCTTCTATATCACATAGGTTTGCACGTAGGCTCTTTTAGTTTCTTGGCTTCTGGGAAGATGCCATTAACTGGAGAAACAGCAGAGTGACAAGTTCCCTTCTGGAGGGGTGTGGTGGGAAGGCAAAGCTGTTTCCAGCTTGCCATTTGACTGAAGGCTGCAGCACATTTCTACAAAAGCACCTGTTTGTTGAGTGAATTTAAAACTTCGGTGCCTTCATATGTACTGTAGAGAACTTTTCCAAACATTGCTAGTTAATAGGCCATACCATTCTGATAAGCCTGACTTTGCATCTTTGGTAGCCTTCATGAAACGCTGTTTCTGTGGTGGCTGGGTCACTTGCAGAACACGTTACTTAAGAAGCCCCTTCAGCATTTTGATGGTATTTCTTGCACAGTCCTCTGAATGAAGAAAATTATACTCTTGTTCTTGCATGTTCTTGTGATGTATCTCTGGACATAGAATTTATTTGGTGGTTAGCACGTATATGCAGGCAGTTTGCAAATAAGTAGGTTGTTGTCTTCTGTCAGTAAACTTGGAGTAAAGACACTGGAGTAATGGAGACAGAATGCCATTAATGGTGGGTGGCTGAGTCTTGGCAGGATCTTAGCTGACTGCAGGATGATAAAAGATTGTTATAGTGTGATTACAGTTACTCTTACAAAGTAGAAAATTGGTTTGCTTTTAATCTAACAACTTTAAAGCAGTATGCAATAATCAGACTCAATATTGGTCGTTTGTTCTGAGGAGGAAATGCACTTAAATCTATTTGAGACTGCCTTTATGCAGCTTTTTACTTCTGAGCCTCTGTGGGAAAGGCCTTAAAACTTAGCAGCCGTATATTTTTGTTTGTGCGCTTTGTTCAAATAGCTGATCGTATAAATTTGCTCTTCTGTCATATTATTTTAACAGACTGTCCAGATGTCGCTTAATAAAAATGCCCACCACAAAAGAAGATTTCTGCAAGGTGATAGTTAGTGCTAAGCATTGTATTAAGATAAAGCCAGTTTGCTGTATCATCCTTTAAAATAAGTCCCTGCTGTTTGCTAAGGAGGAAATAAGGCTTTCCTGATGGAAAAAAACCATCCATATTCATTTCTGAAGCGTATGGTACAAGAGTACTGCTGATGCATTGTGAATTCTGAGATGTATTTTGTAGTTAGTGTAAAGAAAGGTCATCTAGAATGAAAGCCCTCCAGCTAGTTATCAGAAACCTTCGTTTTCTTTTTCTCTAACTTTTTCCCCAAAGTCTACTCTGTTTCTAGAGCTTTCAGAGCATGTTTTCATGTAGCTGATTTCAAGCTCAGAAACCTAGTGCTGGATCTTTTGACTTTTGTTACCATATACTCCACAATAGTGTAGAGTTCTTGTAATACAATGGGGGACAAATCTGAATGTGTTTTAGGCCCTGTTTCTTTTGGGTTGTTCTGGACTTGGAATGGTGTTGATTTCGGAAGGTGTAAAACAATTTAAGAAAGTTATCAAAGTAAAGATTGTGTGTAAGCAATTAGGAGTCATAAAAAAGATTGTTCTTTTGTCAATAATTCAGGTGGTGAAGCTGTCATTTCTGAGATTTTATGACCATCTGATAGCTTGACTCCTGAAATTGGTTTGTTCTGCACTCTTCGTCAAAGAGAGAACCAAACTTACCTGGTTCTAGGGAATTACCTTTCTCTAGTCTCCAGTTTATTATTGCAATTAAGGTTAAGTGTTTGCTGCAAAGGAAAAGGCTTCTAAAATGGAGTTTCGGAGGGAAATGTCCTGTAAGAGAAGTAAGTTCAAAACATTTGAATGCTTCCTGCCGAAGTGTTTGCAGAACCTCTAAATAAAAAAATGAAGAAAGCTTGTAGGCAGAGAAGTGTAGCTATTCGAATGTTACCATTTTAATTTTTTGTTTAAATAAGCCTTTTAAAATCTTTTTTTTTCCCTCTTAATGTGGTCTGCAAGTACTTACCTATGTGTCACCAATTCATTCTTTTAATAGCAGTAATAAAAATGATAATGACAGTTTTACCTAAGTGACCAGCAGGTTGCTCTTTGCTGCGACTAGAGATGAAGCAGACCAAGCTGCAGTTTCTTTTGTGAATGTATGCAGTGCAAGATCAACACAGTTTAAGCATCATGTTTTGAATACCGTGAATGTTTCTGCAATTGTCACTTGGGGATTTTTTTTCTGAGTTCTTGGTACTGATAAACTTTAAGTGTGTTTTAGTCATGCTGTGCCTTAACAAATGAAGCATACAGAGTAATTTCCATCTTTTATTTGACAGTATTGAGGCAGCTGTGGCTACCTTTGCTCAGGCTAGACCACCAGGTATTTATAAAGGTGACTATTTGAAGGAATTATTTCGTCGTTACGGAGATGAAGATGATGCACCATCACCGCCTGAGCTACCAGAATGGTGCTTTGAAGATGATGAAGAGGAAGATGATGACAATGGTAGAATGGGAAGCCAAGAATCAGAACCTGGATCATCAAGCTCTTCCTTTGGCAAGAGGAGAAAAGAACACCTTAAACTGGTATTTTTAATTAAGAGCTTAAGATTCTAATTGCTAAATGTACTTTCATAAACTCGTGGTCATCTGTTACTACACTGTCAGTGGTAGGCAAATGCTCTTGCAAGTTGGGAACTAGTAGTGTTGTCTCTAACAATGGATTAAAGTTAGTTCAGTCTTTTCAGTTCTGTGCTCATTTTGGTGAATATAATTACTGTTCAAAACTTGAGAGGATTGAGACTAGGATTAGCAAGAAGCAGTGTGATTTTTAGAAACCTGAGGCAATTCTGAAATCACTTTTATTTATTTATTTTTTTATTTATTTATTTTTTAAAGCTTTTTTAACTATAGAATGATAAGAACTTTTCTTTAGCTTGGAATTACCAAACTGATTTTTTGGACTTGTGTTTTGATGCATTAGCAACTGAGGTGCGATGGTGAGGCTGAAGACAGCCATTTTTCCACAGGTATAAAACAAAATGGATGCGTTTAACAGGAGTCACCATACTGTTTTCATAGGCTTCTTCTTATTTGCCAGCGTAGATTTTATTGTTTTGAAAGCTGGAAGCTAAATTATACGAATAAGCATATTAATAACTAAAACTTAATGAAGAGTTAGGGAATTTGTGAAAGACAGAATCATCTAGTTAATATGCATATTCGTATAATTCAGTTTTGCAGCTCTGGATGAACAGTCTTTGGCATGAAGAGGAGGAACGGGGAGAATTCTTTACCATGATACTTGGCTGTCAGATTGGACTGCATCTTAACTGAGTAGAGGTGGATACAGTCTCTTTGTGATTCCTTGTAAATATGCAATCTACAGGGAGAATTATTGTCAGGTAAATAGCTCCTGCTTAGATTTTCTCTTATAGAATCATAGAATGTCCTGAGTTGGAAGAGGACCCAGAAGGATCGGGAAGTCCAGCTCCTTACTCCATACTGCACCACCCAAAAATCAGACCATATGACAGAGTGTTGTCCAGACATATCTTGAACTCTGACAAGCTCAGTGCCATGACCGCTGCCCTGGGCAGCCCATTCCATGCCCACCACCCTCTGGTGTAGAACTTGTCCCTGACCCCCAGCTGCCCTTCCCCTGATGCAGCTCCATGCCATTCTGTCGGGCCCTGTTATGTCACAGAGAGCAGAACTTAGCTCTGCCCTGTGAGGAGCTGCAGCCACCAGGAGGTCTTTCTGGCTGAACAAATCCATGGACCTCAGCCACTCCTCATATTCTCCTCTACACCTTTTACAATTTTTGTAGCCATCTTTTTGGATACTCTGATAGTTTTGTCTTTATATTATGGCACACAGATGGTGCACGGTACACAAGGTGAGCACGACACAGAGCAGAGTGGAGCAACCCCTTCCCTTGCCTGCTGGCAGTGCTGTGTTTGATGCACTGCAGGGTATGGTTGGTCTTCCTAGCTGCTTGGGTGCGCTGTTGACTTGTTCAATTTACTGTCAACCAGGACCCCCAAATCTCTTTTGGCAGTGCTGTTCACCACTCTGTATGTATAGCCAGTTATTTTACTATTTAAAGAGCTAAATGTTCATTGTTACTGTTGATATCTCACAGCAGACGTTTTCAGATTTCTGATCTGACTCCTGAAAAGACTGGAGGAAATGTCATGTCAAACTGAACAGGACTGTTATGATACCGATGCTCTGAAATGTTTTCATTTGACCCAGATCTTTGAGGGAATAGAAGAAAAGTTCTGGGGGTAGAGGAGATACCTCCCAGGCATTTATAGTCCAGAGCAACTGCCCAGATAGCTCATGTAAGCATACTGCCCATTTCATGTCTTGGATGGGAGAAACCTTTACTGTTGATGTCAAAAAGTTTTAACAGCTCACCTTCCTCCCCCCCCCATCTTTTTCTTTCTCCTGTTGTACATAAGCTGTTGGAACAGTTAGGATATTATTTTCCTTCATCCACATCTGAATGTAGTTGACGGGTCACAGTGGGTTTGTTAGCTGACACCTAAAATCTCACGTTGGTGGGGGGAAAAGTTGCCCAAGTGTTTTGCAACTAGGACAGCGAGTTATAATTCTGAGCTAAAACTTTCCAACTTTTCATGGGTCAAACAGATCTTTTAATGTTTATTAAGAAGTACCATCTGTTCTATTCCTATGTCAGTCGTGCATTTCACTGGAAGTACAGGGTGTAACATGCAGCGCTTCTAAAATGGGTGGTTACGGCTCAACTGGCCGCCTGGAAGTGGTGGTTACTAGTGACTTCCTTTGTGATTCTGAGGGGAGCTGTCTTGTGATCATCTGTGAGACAGAGGGAAGCCATTAACCTTCATGGTTGAGATAGGTAGCTAGTGATATTTAAGTATCAAAGTATACTGATTATAAATATTAGTGATTTTCTTTTTCTAATCTACTTTTTTTGTTTGTTTGTTTTTGTTTTTTGGCCAATATTTAGCCCCTGTACTATACCTGTGGACATACTTTGGACACAGAAAAGATATTATTTTCTCATTTTTGCAGCAGTGGTTTTTTTTTATCTACTTTACCCCTATAGTCTGTTTAATACATCTGACTATTCTTGACGTTCTTTATATTCTGTCACGTTCACCCATGTTTTTCCGAGGCTTTGGTGCCTGTAAATGAACACAAGCCTCTAGCTGAAGGCACCTCAGTGCTTAACAGGAAGGAATTAATTTTGTGTGTCTTAAGGCTGATACTTTTGCTTATATATCTCAATAGAATTGCCTTTTAAAAGATGGACTAATGCTAATTCAGCATGCGGTCTATGTCTGCCTCCTTGTCGTTTTCTCTTATTTTCTGCAAGTATGTATAATTTCTTACTCCTTATTAAATGTTGAAGGTATTTTCCCCCTCCCCATTTCTAAGAATTGCCCGCTTCCTCTCTTTCAGAAGGTACACTCTGTTTCTGTTATGTTTCAGAACGTTTCTTCTTTGGAGAGCTTTCTTTGAACATTTTGCACTTGATCAAATCTCTGAGTAGCTGAAGATGGCCATCACCCAGGCCTGGCGATAGCTGTTAGGGTCAGGGAGGTGTGGGAGGGCTTGGCTCCAACCCTACGCCCTCCTCCAGCTGCTGTTCTAAATCTGACCAAGACATGATGATGCACTGCCACTTTTCCTTCAGCTGAAGCAATGGGCATAGAGACGCAGTGGCAAGAGTAAAGAATTTCAGGACTACAGATGACATGAAGGATTGTGCAGAGTGTAGCTGCTAAAAGCACATAGTAACCTGGGATCTTGAGGTACTGCTGCTGAGCTGCCTCCTCTTGCATCTCTGCACCACGTTCACTCCATTTCCATGAGATTGTTTTTAGCAACAGTGCAGAAAGTAGATGTGTCTGCTCAGTTCTGGCACCTTGTTGCAGGAACTATCCCTGTGAAACCTGGAGCACTGAGTTTACCAAGTATCAATATGCAGATGGATCACCTGTTTTTCCTACTACTGTGGCTTAGCTACAGAGAATATTTGAGGCCTGACTTGACTCTGTGAAGGCATCATCTTGCCTGTCTGCTGCTATGGCTCTATCTATACTAGCATCCTGGATAGAGTGTCTGGGTACCTGAGCTGATTGTATTCTTAGGCTGCAGTAATCAAGTGAAACAGCCTGTGTATTATCTGTCCTACTATTGTACAACCTTATCTTCACCCTATGATGTCAGCACTTTGCTCCTCACTCCTCCCAGTCCTGTTGCCGTGTGCAATTATAGTTCAAAACCCCCCTTGCCCAGGTTCTAGCGAAACCCCCGCTAGGGCCAAAAAGACCACCGTGACTCATCAAGAAAGGTGGCAAAATGGCGTTTATTAGGAGTAATCAACACCTTATATACCTTAATTACTTCGTCTACACCCCCTAGGGTGCACGTTTGAAATGCGCGCCAATGTACCTCACAAGGTAGGGGACGGAAGAGGGGGGGCTACTGACGCGTCACATCCCGAAAAGCCCCGCTACTGCCTACATGCCTACAACATCTCCCCCCCTCCAAATACTACAAGGTTCAGCCTCGTTAGCATCTACAACACAGTCCTCTTCTTGTTTCAAATTGACAGCGTTACAGTGAGGGGTTACAATGTGCCTATCAAGAGAATCATAGAATGGAGAAGCCAGTATGAAAAAGCAAAAGCTTGGCTTCTTTGTCTAATTGTAAGCTGTACTTGTTTCCTTAATTCTTTCATACTTGCATCTCTCCACGCTCAAACCATAACTGTGTGTTTGTGTCTGTGTACATATATATACACATGTATGTAATCGTCAATCGAGCACATGCTGCTTATGCAAGAGAATCTGTTGTCAGGTATTTACAACTAAAAGCTCTTACAGTAAACAAACAGACCAAACAAAGTGACTGGAACTAAATTAGGGTGCATACTTCCTGTGTGCTGGAAAGCTTGATGCCTTTGTGATGTTGAGTAATTCACTCCAACTCAATGCCTTCCGTACCATACAGAGAAATTTTGAAGCTGTTCAGAACTGTAGTGTTACAGTACCATACTTGTGATGTCAAGTGTGAAAGCAGCGTGTGGCTGATTCTAGTTCATGGGATAACTTGATTGTACTATGTGCTCTGATGTTAGCGCCTCCAAAGTCAGCTGTGTGAATGTGTAATTCTCTAATCAGTCTGCAGGAGACGATTTCAAGTGGTAAGCACCAGTTGCATGTTTACGACTTCATTTTTTTGGAAAATATTTGCTTTTGCCTGTTTTTGCTTTCTTCTTAGCAGTCCCAAATGCTGCTGCACTCTGATGTGGTACTCAGGGATATGATTTAGCAGAGGTTTGTTGTTGTAGTATTGTTTTGTGGTTGTTTTTTAAGAGATAGGCTACTGGTTAGGCTGCGGTTGGACTTGATGATCTTCAAGGTCTTTTCCAACCTGAGTAATTCTATGATTCTATGATTCTATGTTATTCAGAGAAGGAGGTCACAATGAAGTCACAATCCTTTGTTTCTTAGTGATCTTAACCCCTTATTGAGAACCCAGACAGCATGCTGGCCAGGCTTATGAAGCTCTTCCTCCCCTGCTGAGTTATCTGTGTGCTGTTGTACCTGCTGGTGCAAGCAGAAATAACATGGGATAAGTGATGCTTTGAAAGTCTGTGGAGCTTAAGGTAATTAAGGTTGTGAGCTAACTTATTGCTTCAGGTTGTACTGCTCTCAGAATATGATTCGGTGGCACAGCTGAGCCTGTCTTAACTGAAAACTTGGGTTCTGCTTTCCCTTTACTCTTTGTGTTCTTTTTACTTCCACTGTGCAGGCACCAGCGCTGACTCATCCAATGGTGAGCTAATTTAGGGTACCAGTTTGGAAGAATATTACTAATTCATGTTGTTATTTTTGCCATCTTAGTTCCTTGACTTGCTCAGGAGTGGAATAGATGAGTGCAATGGTGTGTGGAAGGGGAATGGAGCATGAAGGCTCTTTAGTATGCAGCTAGATTTGTTAAAGCAAGTTTCAAGCTTTTAGAGAGCAGGTAGAAAACAATTCTGTCATCATACGCAGGATATGCAATTCAACAGGTAAAGCATCGTGCTTTGATCTTTTTAGTCTGCACTGAGATTTTGTGATGCTGCTAAAATAAGTCTGATAGATTTGGGATCTCCATAGAAACCTTCAGTTCTGTAGCTTTCTCAACCTGATGGCCTTATCGGGTTTCGCTGTGCAGGATTTTATTCTACACAGCATCAAATCTTTTCTAGAATACAGAGATTATATGTTTGAGTTTTGTTTTCCATATTTTTTATTGATATCTGCTTAGGCTTGTCTGGGGCATTCAGAATAGCTTCTACGTTTTGGTAGCCTGGTTTAGATTGGTATCAGAAACATATAACTGTATTTTCACATGTGTTTTTGCTGCATGCTAGCTGGTTATGTTCTCTTTTGTTAAGAAGTTCGTTCTAGATCAACCAAGAAACCCTCTAAGTTTGGTGCTGTATAAGTACACTTTATTTTCCCCTATAGTGTAAGTTTAAGTTTTGAAATACTAAATTTCCTACATAATCTAAGCAGAGGTTAAAAACATGGATCTTAACTTATTATACTGGAATTACCATCTAGGTCTGAATGCAGTTAACGTGCTGAGTGCAGCTGCTGGTAAGCAGCTCTTATTTCCCAGGAATGGAGGAAAGTACTGAATTTTTGGTAGAATACAATTTATGTATTTATTTTTTAAATGTAACATTTCATAGTTAAATTTTGTCATTAGTTTACAGTTTACTTGTTTTGAGGCTGTATTTTTGACACTTTTTTTATTCCCAGAAATAACTCATTTCAGTTCTTTGGTTCATGGTGTGGGCCATATATTTAACTTTGCTGACAGAGCTGAACTGATCTTGAGATTTGGGAGAGAATGGAATTACAGAATCATAGAATTGCTCAGGTTGGAAAAGACCTTAAAGATCATCAAGTCCAACCACAACCTAACCATTATACCCTGACTAACAACCCTCTGCTGAGCTAAACTGTGTCTCTGAGCACCACATCCAAACAGTTTTTAAACACATCCAGGCATGGTGGCTCAACCATCTCCCTGGGGAGCCTATTCCAGTGCTTAACAACCCTTTCTGTAAAGAAGTGTTTCCTGATATCCAACCTAAACTTACCCTGGTGCAACTTGAGGCCATTTTCCCTCATCCTGTCACCAGTGGGAAGAGAAATAGTGCTGGACTGGAAGAAGTCTCTAAGCTAGTATCGCTCATTAAGATCATATATTGTTAAAACATCCTGAATCTTGTATTGATGTTCTGATACGCTTTTGTGAAAGCTTATGTACTGATTTTTTTTGTTAATTTTATTTTTATTTAGGGCGCTGTTTTCTTGGAAGGTATAACAGTTAAATATGTGACCCAGGTGACAACACAACCGAAGTTGGGAGGAATACAGCAAAAGTGTCAGCAATTCTGTGGATGGGAAGGGTATGAGAATATTTAGAACTTTTTCATTTATACTGCCTAGAAATGTTGTGTTTCTGGTTTTGTGGGAGGAAGCAGTCAAAAAGAGTGGCTGTTTGTAGATGGGCTTGTAAAAGTAAAAAAAAAAAAAGCCTCCAAAAAACCCTCAAATGCAAAACAAGTGAGGATGTTGCACTGTCCTGTGAAATAGAACCATCAGCTGTAAATAAACAAGATTTTGAAATTCCTTTTACGATGATATTATCCTTGTATTAGGTGATATTATCACCTGCAGATTTTCAGGTGAATTGTTGCCATGCTAATTCCCTATGTAGTCTTGTCCAAGCATTTGTTTAAAGTTTAGTACTTCCTCACACAGCGCATTTATTTATACTTCAGTGTAAAACATAATACTCGTTTTTATAGGGCCAGCTTGGTTTTATGTCCAGCGTTAATGAGTGTTGGTTTTAATGTCTCAGATTCTGAACTTCTCCTTCGTAAAGCTGGAGCTCCAGGGAGTTGCTCACAGTGCTTCCCAGCTGTCTGAAGCTTACAGTTTTTCCAGTGCTTCTGGTTTTGAATGCAAATCTCTCCTTGTCTAAAATTAAAATGTTGAAGTTCTGCATAATTCATTATTTTGTCATGGACAAGTAACCCTCATCGCTATCAGAAAAACATTTGATTCCTCTTGCAAAATACCTTGTTGGGAAGATGTTCTAACTCCAGGTTAACCTTGCAGCAAGTCTAGAATAAGATGTGACTTCAGTCGCGTGATGTTAAAAAAGAAATGCATTACCTTGTGTGACTGCTCACTGCAGAACATTAATAAACATATTGCCCTTTTTAGGTCTGGATTCCCTGGAGCACAGCCTGTTTCCATGGACAAGCAAAATATTAAGTTTCTGGAACAGAAGCCATACAAAGTTAGCTGGAAAGCAGACGGCACTCGGTAAGCTCATTTTAAATGAAAAAGAAATACCCTGTGAACTGGGTGGATGGCGGCCTGTATTTTCCCAGGAAGGTGAACTAACATCTGCAACAGACAAAGCACATTCTAACAACAAAACCGACTCCGAAGTTTTATTTGTTTTTTTGTCTTGGTACCGAACATTTGTTGATGTTTATGGCTGAATTTCATTTCAGCAGCTGCTCTACAGACTGGCTGTGTGTACTTTTATTCTTCTCTGTGACCCTCGTCTGTCTGTCAGCTGGGATTTGCTAGTAAGGTCTTAGAATAATCTTCGGTAACAGTAAGAGTTTGTTAAGCTAAAGAATTTGTTTATAAAAGTGAAATTAAAACTTATATTTGAGCCTTCAGAAGTAGATTAATGTTAGAAATGCCATGGGTTCTTGTTTTTCTTCACACTGTGATCCTTTATTCAGACTTGTGGTTCATATTGACCAAAGGGTCAATAGTTTCATCTTCCCTTACCAATTCTCTTGCTTTCATTGCAGGGAGGACTTTTTTAATTCTCCCTTTGGAAACAGACTACAACTTGATTATACTGATCTTTTGAGCCTATTCAGTGTTATGATTGCTAGTTTGAAATGCATCCTTACATGTAATTTCTCCTTTTTGTTTTTCACTTCTCTTAACACATGCAAAGTTTTTTTTAGGTATGATACAGTACTATGTCTTGTCTGCATTTGCCAATATAGAATAGTGTGGGTTTCAGACAAGATTTATTTGTCTTATTTTGAGTATCTGTGCTATTTTGTGGTGTCTCAGATTGTGTTAGAGATTTGTGCTTTGGCACTCAAGCATGTCCAGTTGTAACTGATTACTGTGTATTTATGTAGTCTATATGTGTGTGTGTATATACATATAAAATATGTACAATGGAATTGCAAACATCAATTTATTTGACTTATTTTTCCATAATGTATCGTGCAAAATAGAAATATTTTGCTTTTAAGGCAAAAATCCTGAGGCATTGCATACACAGATTAAAATCTGTTGGGAAGAACTTCTGCTGTTCATTTACTTGAAGCAGGATTATTGCCAACGCTTCAGACATTTAATTGGGTTTTATCTAGTCAAATCTAGATAAATTGCAATTCTTTTGGTGTAGCATGCAGGTGGCTTTCTGGGCTACAAGCTCCTGCTGGTAGCGTGTGATCAGCTTTTTGTCCTCTGCAACCCCCAAGTCCTTTTCTGTAGGGCTGCTTTCAGTCCTTTCTCTGCCCAGCCTGTATTTCTGTTTGGGTTTGTCCTGGTGCAGGTCTTGTTGAACTTCACGAGGTTCATATGGGCTCACCTGAGTGTGTCAATGTCCCTCTGGATGGCATTGCTTCCCTCCATCAAGTCAGCTGCACCACTCAGCTTGGCGTTGCCCATACATTTGCAGAGGGTGCTCCCAAATCCTGCTATCTGTGACACTAACAGCTGCAGTTCCCTTTTTTTGCAAGTTTATTATCTAAGTACTTTGTTTAATTTTTGATAGTAACAAAACTTAGTGGTCTTGATCGAAATCACTTTACAGCTCTGTGAGAAGTGTGAAGAAATACGCTCTGCCAGTTGTTCATTGAGTGCTGTTACTAGCATAGATCAGTTAATGGTTACAAGTGTAGCAAACGCATCCAGCATTAGCAAGCTGCAACGTGACAAGAACATCATTTGTGATGCATTCCCTAGGACAGGTTCTCAAGGTGACTAGATGGTGAGATTCTCTTTTGAATGTTATTTGCAGGGTATCCTTGTGTTCCTTTCTGATGTGTATGAAAAACCTGTGTGTCACAGAGCATCTTCCCTCTACTCCCAGCAGCTGGGATGAGGTGTATACAGTATCTTACTAATCGTGTTGAAATAAAACCCCAAGTGTTATGTGCCCCGTTGTCTTTGTACTCTTGCAAACAGGTACTGTGGCTCTTCATACATGTGAATCTTTCTTAAGTTAAATTCTGGCATTTCAAAATGGTATTTTATGAAAATAAGAAAAATATTTTTTAATTTGGAACATCTGTGAAATTACAACAGACTTCTGGATGTCTTGGATGTTTGGAATCATTGCTGTTAGGGACTGATACTGTAACCTCCTGTCTTTCTTCGGTGTTACTGGTTTCAAAACTGAAGTCAAGAGTACCAGATACTAATGGAAATGATCTTAGTCTCTGCTACATATAGCATTCAGATCACAGTCTTGCATGTTGTTGTGTGCACTATCTTGAGGTAGATAGCAATGACATTTCTTGCATCTTATTCAGGTGTGTCTCACTAATAGGAACTTATAGCCTATATCTTCTACAGATTTTCTCACTTTCATTACTTTGTCAGGTTTGTTATGTTCAGTTTTAGAATGGAATATTCTAGATAATGTAAAGCCTTGAAAATATGGGGAATTTAATGTCTTATGAGAATTACCAGGTGGTTCCACTTGGACTCCATCAGGATTCAGCACAATTCAGCCAGAACTAAGCTGTCTTCCACACAAAAGGTCCCTCAAATATTTTTCATCTTCACTGTTTATAATTCAGGGTTTTATTAGGTTGGGCAGAGCACGATGTGAAAATACAAAGCTCACACTCAGTATGACATTCAAGCATTAAGAAGTGTGTGAGAATGTCGGCCTTATCACCCTGGTGCTTGAGCACAGTCGGCCAATATTAATGCGATGCAGCCATTCTGAGAACACGAGGTTACAGAAACATTGTGCTGGGAGATCCAGGCTTATTCTCAGAGCAGTATTGTGCACTCAAGTGCTGCTGAGCCTAAACAAATAAACTCAGCCAACTAAACTGACCGTGCAAAGAACCAGATGGGATTCTTTGCATTAATTGTGCTTTTAATCCACATTCCAGTTATACTATCCATGAAGTTGACTTCTGAAGCCATGAAAATGTTTGCAGAGTATTAATGTGTGTAGCTCAGATATTGTAATTGGTAGTTGTTGCCTTTTCTGACATCTTGATCCTTAAGCAAGTCTTTGTTTCCAGGATTGATTTACACTAATATTTTAATCTGTGTTAAAGACATTTTGTGGATATGTTTTGGAATAATGTGAGCCTATTGCTTCTAGAAGTAGCGATAACAGAAAATGTTACTTTAAAATAATTTCTTTACTGAAATCTATTTTATGTTAAAGGAAAAAGAAATAGCTTTGTCTGCAGTATCTCTTGTATGCTTTGCCACTGAATAATAATCCCTTCAAAGCTGTGGATCATTGACCAGTGCAGATTGATTTGGAACAAACAGTAAGATGCCATATTAAATTAGAAACTAAAATTACTGCTACTCTGTAGGGTTGTAAGCTATTTTTCACATTTTCTTTATGTTTTCAATAGGAAAAGCTTTTCTTTGTCATATTGTGTTCATTTGGAAAACCGAAGTCTTATGGAATATTCTTATGCAACCGTACAGGACATATTTTGTGTTTGGAATAGTTACCTATGAATTGGTAGTGCACCTCGGAGTCTGCCTTTTGTGAAAGAAATTAGAGTGCGTGTAGTTTCTTAAGAGGAATTTAAAGTATTTGGGGGTATTTCATCGTGTATTTTTAAAATTCAGAATGAATGTAATCGGGTTATCTAGATTTACCTGTGATAGAGGCTGCTGCCCCTGGAAGGAGGGAAATGGACAAAAACAATGGCAGCAGGCTAAGGAGAAAACTTATTTTACTAAATATGAACAATATTGGAATACAAGATGACACAATATGATACAATATAATTGCAACTACTAAATCAAACAAGACAGAGAGAGAGAGAGAGAGAGAGAGAGTCCCTGAGAACCGGAGGGCCTACTGTGATCTCTAGGCGACAGGCTGGAACGTTGCTGATAGAGGGAGACGGCAGGGATGGAGCGCTCCAAAGCAATAGACAGAGTGAAAAGAAGAAACGTTCCAGCCTGGGAGTGAGATTATATATGTGTCCTCCTCCTCTGGTGATTCGTCTCTGGCCGCATTGTCCTCTGGGATATGTAGTTCTTCTCCAAGAGCTGAGTACTCGGGATGCTGCTATTCCACAGATCTGGAGCATGAACCTTCCACACTTCCGCATACCCTCTGTTACACTTCCGCATACCCTCTGTTACACTTCCGCATACCCTCTGTTACACTTCCGCATACCCTCTGTTACACTTCCGCATACCCTCTGTTAATGATTCATACTGCACATGATGTCATGATGTAGAATATTGACAGCAACAGCACAAAACCATGACAATGAATAATGTAGAATAGGAAACTAAAGAGTTCTGTTGAATTTTCTGAGAACGTATTAACTTACAGTTGGTTGTGGAGATGCACAAACCGATAGGTATACACAGAGAAGAAAATGGTGTTATGCAGGCCTAGTGCTAATGAAATTCATCTGAAGGAATGCTGAGAATGGGATTAAAGATAAACCTGAGCTATTGTTTGGACGTTTAGACCCTGTATGGTAATAGATATCCTAATCAACAGTGGAAAAAGTCTGGCAACTTTTACAGTGAACATGCTTCTAATTATTTTGCTGTTTGCCAATGATCCAGACTCCATATGTAATTCAACAGATTTTCAATAATTGTTCTGAATACTTGAGTTGACAAGCGTGACCTTCCTGAATTTAATATTAAGACATTAGTTACTGGAGATGTGTTTACAGATACCTGGTTTAGTTTGTCTGGAAATGAAACCCCTGTTGTCACATATCTCTGAGCCTATCCTGTCAAACGTATTACAGCTGCAGCAGCCTCTGGTCTGTTTATTACAATGTTATTTGGCTTGCATAGTTTTGTTTTAGTTGTTTTTCTGCCTTTCATTTTGATTAAGAGTGCTACTGTTTCATCAGACTAGATAGAGATGTAGAAAAGTAGATGCTCAACTAACAATTCTATTTTATACTTTCTCACTTGAATATAACTTGCTCCTATGGGTCAATTGCAGTATTTTCTTGCCTAGTTTCTTAAGCAAACTTATATTTTGCTGTTGTTAAATATTTACATTTTATTCCTTCAGTGGTAGTTTTCTCTAGAGGTTTCATGGTCAAAGCCCTTGTTTTTCAGTTGCCTTAACTGGCATAAAGTATCAGTAATTTCATGAAGACGTTTACTTTTCTCCAAATACATCTCTCTTTCCTATTGATTTTATCTGGAGCTGAGTGTTCTTGCTTTGTGAGTACTGCTATATTTTTCTAGCTATAGTGGAAAGAAAAAAATATGAAAGCATTTCTTAAAAGATATTTATTTATCACCTGGCAAAGAGTAAATAATATGATTTAATTAGTTGACAGTGATTCTGTAAAGCATTTTTGGAAAATTACTGGCGTAGCATCTTACATGCTTATGTGAACGTATGGATTCTGAGTTTCTTTTTCATTGGCAATATTCCCCTATTAAAACAGATCCTGGAATTCAAAATCTTCTGACTTACCCTTGCTTACTCTTTCTGCTGGTTCTCAGTGGCTGTGCCTACACGAGTGGCCTTGCTTGTTCAGTACCTCACTTTCAGAGTCCTTCTGTCAGCATCTGAAAGTACACATCTTAATCTTGCTCCATGTTATGTTCTGGAGTGAACTGATGTGCTTGCTCCAAAGGGAAATGCAGTGTGTTCTCCCTTCTTACCCAGGGAGGTTCCTCAGTTTTGGTCTTGTATTCTCTAACACTCCTAAATTTACACCTGCACTGCCTGAGGGAGCATCTGTACCTACAGAACTGCTGTAAAGACACCCTGCTTAACGACAGTGCAGCTGCTTTTATTTTATGCTTTTCTAAACTGACATAGTGTCGTAATGGCTGCTAATGCTCTGATCTCATGTTCTCAGAGCATTGTTCAGAGGAAAGGGACTTGGAGGTGTTGGTTGATGCTGGGCTGAACATGAGCCAACAGTGTGCCTAGCTGGCTTAGAAGGCCAGTGACATCCTGGCCTGTGTAAGAAATAGTGTGGCCAGCAGGTGCAGAGAGGTAACCATCCCCCTGTACTCAGCTCTGGTGAGGCCACATCTCGAGTATTGTGTTCAGTTTGGAGCTCTTCACTACAAGAAAGACATTGAGGCCCTGGAACATGTCCAGAGAAGGGCAACAAAACTGGTGAGGGGTCTGGAGCACAAGTCTTATGAAGAGCAGCTCAGGGAGCTGGAATTGTTTAGCCTGGAGAAGAGGAGGCTCAGGGGAGACCTCATTGCACTCTACAGCTTCCTGAGGGGAGGTTGTGATGTGGAGAGGTTTAGCCTCTTCTCCCAGCCAATAAAATAAACAGGACCCAAGGAAATGGTCACGAGTTGTACCAGAAGAGGTTTAGGTTGGACATAAGAAGAAACTTTTTCTCTCAGAGAGTGGTCAGGCACTGGAATGGCTGCTCAGAGAGGTGGTGGAGTCGCTGTCCCTGGCAGCGTTCAAGAGACGTCTGGATGAGGAGCTATGAGATCTGGTTTTGTGGTTTGCTGTAGCAACAGCAATGGGAGGACAGTTGGACTAGATGATCTTGTAGGTCTTTTCCAACCTTGTGATTCTATGATTCTCTTTTTTTTAGTTCCTGGGTGGACAGTGTTGTGCTGCACAGTGCTCCATAAAGCACAGTGCCTGTGGACAGGCATGGGAGATGCCAAGCCGACAGTGCAGTCAGAACATTCTATGCAGCCGTTCAGCAAGGCCTACAGTAAATGCTGTGTGGTTGGTCTACCGAATCACTCAGTGTTTCCTTTCTGAGCTAATGAGAGGTCATGGTCTAGGAAATTAGCAAACATTTTTATAAGGGTCTATGTGAAGACCTGTATCCATATTTATCTCAGATTGCGTCTCTCTTTGGAAAAATACTTCGTTTATGGCAGCTCTTTGTGTGTATGTAAATATTATTTGGAAGTAATTCTGTTTTGGGAGAAACATTTCTAAAGTCATGTTGCATTATTATTGAAAAAATTACTTAAGTTTGCAGTTATCTTGCCTGGTTTGACATCAAGTCTATTCTGTATGCTTGTTGAAACAGTTGTCAAACCTCTGGGGTTTTAAAAATAATTTTTATGGTAATCTAGGTCATCTATTCATAAGACACCAAAATCCAAAGGACAAATTTTCCACTATTGAAGTCATGCCTTCTGGCTTTTTAAATAGAAAATACATGTTGTAGGACAGCAGTAGCTACAAGGTATGTATGGCTTTACAAATGCGTCCAATTTCATAGGGCTGGGATTGCAGAAATAGTAGATGCTATCTGAATAAGATAATTGTTATAGCATGTACAGGGCATGCTGGATGACTCAGTGTTATCAACTTTGTACTGTAAAGTCATTAGCCCAGGTGGTTAGCGGCTCGCTGCATCCCATGGTACAGGTCTCATTAATAATGTTTGTAGCAGATGTTTGTTCTAATGAGTGGAGCTGAATGTTCAGACAGAGGTAGGGTCGGTAAAGTAATGAGATGCCAGTTTTGAAAAAAAGACTCATACCACTAAGAATCATTAAAAGCTTTAAAATGTCCATAGAATAATTCATATTAATCCAATCATAAAGCACTGGGTTTTATAATGGTAAAATGTGACTTGAGCAAAATACAAGCTATTAAGGGATGTAAGTTACTGTCCTACATTTGTTTGAGTACCTTTTTATTTTTCACGTCTGTATGCGTGTAGTTTTAGGATTGATTTTATTATTTTTTACTTATGCAGTGGCTGTTCAATTATGGTAAATCAGCTATTTAGAAGAGCTACAGAACAGACAGTTCTTGCCAAAGGCTATTATATTTGAAAAATATCCATATAAATTTGGTGGCTCACAAATACCTAACCAAGAACAAGTAGGTACGGCATCTTAAGCCTCTATGAGGATCACTACTAATTTTTTAAAAGGCATTCATAGTAAAATATCTAGTATTATTTATTTATTTATTTAACATAGTTAGCAAATTACATGTTTGAAAAAGGCCTGCTGTCCATGTAATTCTCACTTTAATAGTATCAGTGGAAAATAAACATAGTGAGGCTGCACTTAAGTGTATGGTAAAACTGGTGGCCAAAGCTTTTTTAATTGTTAATTATTATTTGGTTAATAAAGTTATGTGCTTTGGGTAACTCAGAATAATGGTTAAGACTTGTAATAGCATCCTATGTGTCTCCAGTTCAACTTTATAGAAAGTGAAGAATTCTTCTATTTTTGTGAAGTTCAAAGTTATTGCCAGCTGTAGTCTTTTCAAAACTATACTTAAGACCATCCCTTGAAGGCTGAAGGATACCTACTGGGAGTACTTTTCATGCTTGTTTTTTAAAGGTAGCAAATATGGGGAAATTTTTTTTTCCCCCAATACTGTCTTCTTCCGCTGTCCTGTGATCCTTTGGCTGGTGAGATGAAGGTTATGCCCACAGCTGAGAAATATCAGCCTCCTAATATGAAAAATTATCCAGAAGTCTTTTGAGTTGAGAGTAACATGTGAAAAGGGGATCATTGTTGAAAATCAGCTTGACAAAAATGAAGAAAACTGAGAAACAGATTTTCTGTTTTAGAAATAACAAGATAAAAGGAGGTAGTGCAAAATAACATGGCAAGGAAGAAAAAAGATCACCTGCTTGCATAAGACTAATTAAGAGAGAGTTCTCCATGAGAGCATCGGTAGCAATTGGATGGTTCAATATGATAGGAAAGGCATTACAACAAAGGTGTGATGATGGAAGGACCGGCATGAGAGAAAGTTGCTATAAAGGAAAGGAAGAAGAGTGCTCACCTGTATCATTAGATTCTAGGTTTGCAGGGGAAAGCTCCACCCAGGAGGGATCTCCAGAAAGAGAACCTTCCCCTGTGGCAGTCAGCCCTTAAATGTTATCCAAGAGAGGTGTAGGAAGGCTCCGCCCCTTCGAGTCACACAGGTGAGTTGCCAGTTCTCCCAGGCCTGACTTGGGCCTTTCCCCAGGTGCTCGATCATTGGTTCAGTCCATGACTCAACAATTACCATAGGGTATCTGACTGTTACCTCGGAGAGGCAGGACAATGTTATGGAGAAAGATGAGATAACAAAACGGAACGAAGAAGGAGAGGGAAGACTGGAGAGTTGTGCTAATCCGATTGAAAAACAAATAATGGAATTGAGAACTCATTATTTAGAGAGACCAACTTATCTTGAAAGAACATTTAAAAAAACAGAAAGATTGTTAACTGAGAGTGAAGTTATTAAGGTGGGATTAAATTTGAAAGAGACTCTATTGGGAATGAGAGAGAAGGCATAGATTAATTTTCAGATTGGTGACAAATGATGAGCAGGTTCTTACAGACATGGAGGTTTATGCCAGTGGTGGAAAACACCTGACACGGAGCATTACACAATTGCTAATGTATTCTTTTCTGGTGTGAAGGAAGAGGACAGTAGATTTGGCTGTTGAGGTTAGCCAGCTAGCATCAGAAATAACAGGGAGACTTAGGGCCGTTCGTTGCTGAAAAGAGTTTATGGACATAGAGCTTTTCTCTAGGTATGAATACTGCATTTCTTGATGGCCTTGTGTCCTTACCCTAGATGGCTAACAAATAAGTCAATTAGTTCATGTGGTATCTTGGGGTGTCTGATTATTTACTTGTGTTTAGTGTTATATGTGTTTCCATTCTTGGGGTCAGGAGGGAAGAGTTGCTTGTAAATGTTGTGATGGGATACAGAGCACACTCTAGAATTTTCTGGGCATTTTTAAACCGCACCTTCTTATTCTTCTTCCTTCCCTTGCTTATCTAATATATATATATTAGTGTAATTAAAGAAAATATAAATTTTGTACCATTGATTGTTAATGCTGTGCATCCCTTCCTTTGTTGAGGCACTATTTATCATCTGAAATTTTGAAGACCAGAAGTGCTCGGGGTTTTGGGTTTGCCCATGTACTGAGCAGGCTTTTCAGGAACCAGATGAATTCATTAAAGGAGGGACAGGTTTTGTGAACAAGTGGGCTTAACTTAAATGGTTTGATTCAGAGTTAAATGAGCTCTGTTTATAGCGTGTGCTTTAGTGATGGTCAGCAGCAGGCAAAGCCTCAGCTCTTGAATGCTAATTATAGGTAGTTCATGTGCGTGTAAGAAAGTTTCTGATCAGACGCTTGTGGTTATTTTTAATAACTGTCTGAAAATAGGAGCGGTAAAGGTTTTCCTCTTATTCCCATGAAGCTGCATCAAAGTAGGATGGTATTTAAAGAGACGTGTAGTAGAAACCTTACTGAAAAGGGAAGAGCGACTGTTGCTGTTCCCTTATTCCTACCTGCAGTGTTTTGTTGCATGCTATGCTTTTAATCACAGAATCACAGAATCACAGAATGACCCGGGTTGGAAGGGACCTCAAGGATCATGTAGTTCCAACCCCCCTGCCTAGCAGGGCCACCAAACATACGCCTTTACTAGATCAGGTTGCCCAGAGCCCTGTCCAACCTGGTCTTATTTACTATGATATAGATCCCAATGTTCCTGCCTTGTAATTGCTTTAACTTGCTCTTTAAGACAGGACAAACCTGCTTATTTTTAAACTAATTATGTAATTCTCCTTCTATGTTTGGAAGAACCTTGATTGACGATGAATCTGGAATCCACATAGGATTTCTATCTCTGACTTTATTTTGAAGAAGATATTTAGCAGTATGTTGTATACTGGCTGGAAAACTGAAGTTGCCGAGTTCATAAAAATAGTTGCACTAAAGCATTCCCCTCCCCTTCCAAACAAGGTTAGGAGCTATAAACAGCTTTTGTAAACTTCAGTACTAATCAGCTGTTGAGTGCCTACAGTTGAGCTCTTATGTATGTAGTAGTAATGTAACGTCAGTCTGCTCCAATGGTGCATAAAGGCACATATATGATTAAGTTATAGAGTGAGGGTTTTTTTTAAGGCTATGCCTACTTGATTATATAATTTTCTATCCTAGAAGGTCATAAAAATGCCTTACTAATGGTCACTGAGAACAACTTGTAGATGTTTTACAGCACCATAAACAGCATTCCTCTTAATTTTCTGGAAAATACAAATGCCTAATTCATAGTTTTATTTTGTGTATTTAGGTAGGAGGATAAGAGAAAATGAGGCAGGGAAGCAGAAAAGATGTGTTTTTGGATTAGGAAGATGGAGTGCTAGTAGCAGAGGTGCATGCCTTCACTCACTCTACAACTTAATAGTTACTTCTTGTGTTTGCATCGGACACTAACCTTAGGATTACAAGACTGATATCAGCCTGTTTACCAAAGCATTAGAAACAGTGAAAATTGCATTCCTACTTGAGGTCTTATCTGAGAGTGCAGAAAGCCCCTTAGTGCTGAGATTAAGGGCACTTTATATGTGTGTAGTGTGTCATGTAGATCACGATGAAGAAGCACTAGCACATGATTGCCTTCATTATCTCCACCAGTTTATGTGTCCTCAAAGGACGTATCAATATTTTCTCACTTTTTACCCATTGCCCATGGAATGAGAGCACACTTAGACTTTCCAGAGGTCGATTTTTGTTAGCTGTTCTCAGGAAACCAGATAACTCATCAGTTCTGTTTAACTATATTGGTTTGTCTCCCTTAACTGAGAGACTGTAGATCAAACAAAGCAGCATGGAGTATCTTAAGGTGTTAGGCTGGTATCTGGAAACGCTGCGTGTAAATATTGTTACTCCTAAGAAGTTTGCGCAAGGCAGCATTATTTTAAATGGCAATAAATGTTACAGACCAGATGTAGTAGCTTCACAGCTCTTGGACTAGGTTGCAATTGGTGGTTTTTTAAAATTCATGCTGCTTTTGGAGTGGGGTGTGATGGCGTGTGTGTGTGTACATGTGTGTATATATATATTTATTGCTAAAGCACGATTATTCCATTTCGCTTCTTGTCCCTCTCCTTTAAAATCATGGAGTCAGTGTAGAGAAATGAATGAATAGGTATGACAGGTCACATCGTCTCCAGTCTGGATCCAAACCGACATGGATATATGAAGAATACATTCTTACTCTATATTGTGGTCTCATTTATGTGTGTCTGAAACAGAGTCACAACTCTGAAATGAAATTACAGAAGGAAGCTGTTGCTTCTTTGTTTCTTTCCTAGAGGTTAAAGAATCGTGGCGATGTATTGCCTTGCCATAGGAAGGTGTTTTACAAAATGCCAGGCTTGATGTTTCATAGTTCTGGAGCATTTTGATAGCGTGCAAGTTTAAATGCTTAAAATTCAGAGCCCTTTGAAAAGTGCTGCTTAACAATTATTCATACGAAACTATTTGAATATTTGGACAGACTGTCTTCGAAGCGAGTTCTTTTGTTTATTTATAAAGAGTTAATGTATTAAAATGCTTATTAGGTGGCTTGTGCTACGAATACTAATTTTAGAGTATTCAACTGTAGTCCTAGAATGTTCTAATTAGACCAAGATAAATGGTGTGCTTGTGTGTGTACCTGATGTTCAAGCCACGAGTATCAGAGAAAAATTAATAAATAAATCATTAATCATTCTCGTAGACCACTTTTGATAGTGAAACAGTGTGTCCTGTGCTGCTGATTCTCTTGGGAAGCATTAAGTTTATTCAGGAAAGAAAGATATTGAGGCTATAGAGTGCAACTATACGAATAGGGCATGTTTTCCTTTCAAACTAGTCCTCTAATCTGTGGGTACAAATGACAGTTGTAGCTTCTGAAGCTGCTGCCTGCGAAGTAAACAGAATTGACCCAGCATGTAGTATGGCATAAATCATTTCAAAGTTGAGGGAACTTCCCTTTTCAAGGCTGTAAATACTCTTTTCTTGTCTGTTAGTTGTGGAACGCTGTGGAAAACGTGATTCTATTTCTTGGGAAAATAATTACTTGCCATCTGATGTTAGGGTGGTGGGGTTTTATGTGTTTGTCTTCTAAATATATTTGTTGCTTCCTTTTGCTTTTTTTCTTCCCCCCCCCCCCGGGGCTGTTTAGGCACAGATTTCCCCCTAAATCTACATAGGCTGCTCCTAAAGTAATGCCTCCTATTTTATTATGTTGGTGCATGACATCAGAGGCAGATGTTGGTGGGACGGCAGTAGAGGCTGAACTTTCCCTTCAGTATTCCATTACATTTTGTTGCCATGTGACAGATGGCAGCAGAGGGGCAGTCTGACAAAGCGATGTCTGGCATGGAAGTGCAGATGAAGGAAAGGTGTGTCACTGAATTCCTCTCCATAGAACAAATGGGCACCCACTGACATTCATCAACAGTGATGTATGTTTATTGAGATCAAGTAGTGGATGTGAGCACACTGAAGGCTGGGCTGCATGGGCAACATCTTCCTGAAATTTATGGAGTAAGATTGCAGTCAAACAAGTTCAAACAGGCTTGAAGCTGAATATTTGCAATTAAAATTAAAATTGATTTTTAATGTAAGAATGTGGTAGTTCAGTCAAGCTTTTGTCATGAGATTATTCAAACAAGTGATAATTTTTTAAAGAAGTAATCAGAGCTTTCTACTGTACAGTTATTTTTCAATAGTGTTCTTCCTTCTAATGTAGAAATGTACTTTAATGTACTTTAATGCGTACCTGACCATTTACCAGCACTACAGTTTCAGTAAAACAAAGAGAATCTACTATTTAAAGTAAATCAGCTGGTATACAAATTCTGTTACTGTATCACATATTTTTGAGCTCATTAACCATTCTTCTTTTCTCCTGAGCACCACATACTTCATCGTGAAGTGTAAGTATATTCTTCAGTATATATTAGATATAGGTAAATTTACCCTTTGCGATAGGTCAAGTCATGATAACAAGATGACTTCAAATTTAATCCATAAAGTTGAATACCCTTTAAGAAATAGAATGCTGTGGATTTTGTTGTTGTTGTTGTTTCTTTAACTTCATTAAAACTCTGGAAGGCTGTCAAGAAAATGCTGTAACTGGATAGTCTTTCTTTTTTTTTCCTTTCCAACCTTGTTAAATTCTTGGTTTTACCAGCCCTGCTGCAGTTTCACAATCTAATAATACTTCAGAAAATGTAATTTTACATCATTTTCTCATTTGCCATCTGTTAAATTAACTAAAGGCATTTTTATTCTTAATTTATAAAAGTAAAGTTTGAACTCAGCCTAAGCTATGATACTTCATTAGTAGAGATGATACCAGCTTCCATGCTTCTGCTTTTTTCCATGCTCTGTATAACTGTGTTACCCTTCCAAAATAAACTTCCCTATTAATGGTGGTGCACGTATTATTCCAGTTGAGAGTATTCCGGTGAATTGTATGATGATGCAACATTGTTTCTGTATTATGCACTGTCTGTGTGACCTAAAGGTTTATTGGCTTTAAATTTGCTTCGCTGATGAAAAGGCTTTGCTTTAAATTTAAAGTGTTGTGGTTGCAATGAGAGGTAACAGTAGAACAGTAATGTAGGCTCTCCTTCTAGGTGGACAGGTTTGGATAAACTAAGGAGTGAGGAAGGAATGAGGAATTCAGTCTCCATTACTGATGAGGAATGACATTTGTTCTGAGTTCAACCATTTTGGTTGCAGTTTGTTTCCTATCTAAAGGGAAAAATAATATATTTGAAAAAGGAAGGAGTAGTAGTAGATCTCGTGCCTGTGGACTTCAATGTGAATTTTGACATATTATAGATATGGAATCTAATGAAGTTTCCTGGAACTGCAAGACAGGTAAAGAAAGGATTGAAAGAAAAACAAATGGCAATAGGTAGTTTGGGAAGAAGGGGTATAGAAAGCCACAAGGGGAAGTCCTGAATATTGGATGTTAGGATCACTTGTATATTGCCATTAGGAATTTTGAAACGGAAACCAAACACGTTCTGACAAACAGATGAGGGAGATGTGTCACTGCACTTGACTGCAGTGTCATGAATATGAAATACTGGAGCTGAAGCTGTTAATTGGAAGCGACAGTCAGAATATAATTATTTTTTTCTGTATAACATATTGGAAAAATGGTTGATGATAGAATTTAACCTAGAAGGGTGATAAAAATATGAAGTGTTAGTGGGTTTAGAGTGGGCTGACTTCAGTGGGCATGTGTGTGGTTTTCCCTTCAGAATTTGCATGATACCTGCAAGTATGTAATTTCACAGCTGTTCACATGTAGCTGCTTCATGCTGATACTCTGCTTGTTTCATTCTGTCTGATACTCTGTGCAGATGGAAAAACTTCAGTATAGCATGGAAGTGGTACTTGTGTCAGAACTGTTAGTGTGCTGATTAAGTACTTACTGTTTTCCTTTTGTTTATACAGTGAAAGTAATAGTGCACACGCATCCAGGTTTTATTATCCTTCAGGAGATAGTCAGAAGCAGTGACCATTGCCAGCAGCAATTAATGTAAGGGAAGAAAGCAAGCTGAGCCTTGCATGTTTACTGGGACTTGAGGACGAATTGCTCCATCTGCCACAGGCCAACTGCATACTCGTGTCATTTAAACTGCTACTCTGGATCCAGCACAATCTGGATTGAGGCCAGGATGTGGAATCAAAATGCTTCAGTGACACAGATAGAGGCTCTCCTACTGTCAGTGGTTAAAGGGTAGTGATTAATTTTCATTCCCCTGGCCCTTTCCACGGCATTTGATGGTCTGGCCAGAAGTTAACACTGTCTTGTCAGGAAGGAGAGGCAGGGGCCTAAGTGCTGGGGGTGGATGAGCCTTGTTCTATGTGATGAATCTAAGGAGCGGTAGCATGCCACTTCAAATCATAAGATTTTGAAGTGCTGTCAGTCTTATAGGGAATTTAAGAAACTAAAAATGATATCTACAACAAGATTTTGTTTTTGCTGTGCATCAGCAAACATCTTAGCTATACTAATTGCTTTATCAAGTTGAGTAAGGCTTGTTTGTGTGGGAGGGCAAAGCTTTCACAAGGCTGAATTCTAGCCTGTGTAATGAACTCCTGTGGGAATGAGGAACTGTCATGCTTTTGCACTTAGAGTCGATGATGGAATTCCTTACATTTTGCATTCTTTAATGTGACAATGTAGACAGAAGCATATGCAAAAAGAAAAAGAAGAAAGGCAACGTCAACAATGCTCTGTCAAAATAATTAGTATGGATTGATAAAGTCCATCTGAGTAAATAATGCAGAACAAAGGAAGCTGCAGTATGAGCTGAATTTTTTCAGCCTCCTTTAAAAATTAGCAGTGTTTTCTAAGAAAGTTCATTTTGTGTTGAGATCAAACACAGGAGATCTCAGAAGTCTGAGAGTTGTGTAGTATTTTTTCCTATTATTTCTAATTCTTCAGGTAAGACTGGAGGAAGATGTTGAACATAGGTAAAACACAATCTAAGATGATGTCCATGGTAAAGCTCCTTTGAACTTCTAGGAGACCAGTTTCACTATGCATATACACAAGTGTTGGGAACTGTGTCAAAGAGTATTAGCGCTGGTGAAGATGACTTTGAAAATAAACTAAGAGGAATGAGGCTGCGTGCTCTGGTCAGTGCAGTATTACATCTGCAGTTGGGGAGATGTGGTTTTGCTCTTGTTCCTGACTGAATTACTGTAGATTGAAGGGAAATGAAGTACGATGATCACAGTGAGAGCGGGGCAAGTCTCTTCTCACTGGTGACAGGTGACACGACGAGGGGAAATGGCCTCAAGTTGTGCCAAGGTAAGTTTGGGTTGAACATTAGGAAACACTTCTTTACAGAAGTAGTTAAACACTGGAATAGGTTCCCCAGGGAGGTGGTTGAGTCGCCGTCCCTGGATGTGTTTAAGAGCTGTTTGGATGTGGTGCTCAGGGATAGATTTATCGAAGGGTTGTTAGAGTTAGGCTACTGGTTAGGCTGCGGTTGGACTTGATGATCTTTAAGGTCTTTTCCAACCTGAGTAATTCTATGATTCTATGATTTGCCTTGTTTTGTCTTTAAAGAGTATTCTTTGGGAAGGTATTTTAAAATTGAATAGTGAGAATTATTTTGCATTCATATAAAGTAGGAACCCAAGTTTTTTTAACAGATCATTTTCAGCAATTAAATGGTGTAAAAACCGCAAAAACAAATAAAGAATATTAATAAACTAATTTTTGAAATGTGTTTTGTGCCAACTGCCCTGCCTTCTGCATGAAGGCAAACCTGGGCCTTTGAAACAGTTGCCTTTATTTGGATGCGTTCATTGATGTCTGCAGAGAACTTTCAAGATGATTCTCCAGTTTTATGTATTGTTACCAAAGGTAAATTGCCGACAATTTCATTGCTGCTCCTCTCCTGCTATTTTATTCACTTGTCTTGTTTTAAATTCAGTTTGAGCTGTCTGATACAGACCGTGTCATCTTGTGTACTTGCAGGGAATCTAATACAATGGGGCCTGGCTAATTGGAGCTTTTTTGGTGTTAACACAATAGAGATAATTAGTAATAAATGTACAGCTGTAATAGCGAGTAGTGTTCACAGTAGGCAATACAATGCACGACAGTTAAGCTCCTATATGCTGTGTTAGTTCCTATTGAATGCATTTGAGAAATCAACATTATTTTTTCTTTGCTAATGTGGCGTTGCCCAGAGGCTTGCTCTGTATTCTAGTGTAAGTGCTTGTGATGCTAATACCTTAATTAACTTCTTTAAATATAAGCTGTCAGGGCACATCCAGATAGTATTCAGAAATGCACTGATCAGCAGTCTACAAGACTTCCCCAAGAAAGCTTATAGCGTGGTGTGGAGAAAAGTCTGATGTTAAGCATGTGAGCTTATGCTCTTTTACTTAGAAAAGAAAGAATAGAAAGAACTCATTAATAAACTCTGTTGAACCGATCCCAAGACATGGTTGTTTAACTCTTTTTCTTCTTGCACACTTCCAGTTTTCAGCTGCTCACTGATTTATTCATTGTTTGAATAAAATACTGATATTTACCAGCCAAATTACCTGTGGGTATGAACATACTTGTGGGCCTCATAAGTGCTGTTGGCTTAACATAGTTACACATGCTGGATGTGTATAATGCATCTTGAAGAATGTCTCTTTAACTTAGCTTTGCTTTAGGATCACTTAGTCCTTAATAGTACCTTGTTTAAGAGCCCTCCTGCCATACCCACCACTGAATCCTTTACAGTTTTTAGGCACTGGGATAGGTTGCTTGTTTTCATGCAAGCTTGCAATCAGATCGGATGGATTTGAGTCTGAAGAGAGAATTAAATGGGTAATTTCATGGCTCAGTTCTAATCTGAGAAATATGATGTCTTGTAGCAAGTGTGAATTCTAATTGTGGACTTGCATTTGGATAATTGCTGTTAGCTTTACTGCAGGTTGCCTAAATGTGGCAATTTTCTAAAAGCACAGATATGTTTTATATCTGCCTTCTTTCTTGGCAGCCTTGCTGCTCGTTTTTGCACGTGTTGCACATTGGCTAGTGGAGAGTCTGTATAATTACTAAGGTTTTTTTATAGAGATGTTTAAAGATGGGGCTGTATTATTGCCATTCAGGTAGAATTAAAATCAGGTTTGAAATCAGTTTTTTAGGGGGAAACACACAAGCATGCGTGCGCCCTCTGTGTTAAGAGTGCCTGAAATTGTTGTCCCAGCTTCAGCTGAAACCATGTTAAGAGTAGTACACTGATGTTTGGTTGTTGTGAGTGATGGGAGTGTGTCTGGGTCTGGGGCAGAGCCACTGCTGTGATAGCACAGAGCAGGGTGTGGGGTCAGGACAGGTGCTTGAATTAGGCTGCTCCATACCAGGTGACACCATGTGCAAGGCCATTGAGCTGTGGACACTTGGCCAACCCCTCTGCTCAGGGGTTGTGAGAAGTCAGTTCTATTTTGTTTCCAGTTCTCTCCCCTGTCCTCCTTGGGGGGTAGTGAGCAAAAAGGTGTTGTGGTGCTGAGCTGCTTCTGCGTTAGACCACACAGCAGTGTGAGTATGAGTGGCACAGCTTGCCCTCAGAACTACAAGCTGATTTGCTAGCATTGCTGCTTTCCTCTTACTGTTTGAAATAACTGTGGTTTTTTCTGTTTTGAGAAAATTCTGATAGTTAAAATAAATACATGGTGATAAATATTATATACCATACAGAGGAAATGCAAGCTCAATGACTGTTTATGTATTCCTTGTTTTGAAAGAAAGAATGGCTGTGCTTAGCTACTGTCACAAAGAGAAATTCATTGGGAGAATATAGATGATGTTTGATAAATGTCTGAAACAAGGTGTTTCCAATGGCAGTTGTGGGAAACTGTTTGAAGATATATTGCAACACAGATGTGTAATTTGGAGACGTTCTTTGTCAAGGTGATGGATTAGATAATGCAATTGATTTCTTCTGTTTCCTTAATTTGCTTTCAGTTTGCAGTAAGTAAAACACTTCTGTGTAGTATATATGCCTGTGTTTTCCTTGCTACAGCTGCATATATTAAATCCACAAATGAAATACTTTATTAAACTGGGTGGGGAATATTTTCAACCTTCTACAGGATCATAGGGGTTGCAAGGGACCTCTGGAGATCATCGAGTCCAACCCCCTGCTAAAACACAATCCCTACAGTGAGTGGGTTTTGAATATAATCTGGAGGAGGAGACTCCACAGCCTCTTTGGGCAGCTTGTTCCAGTGCTCTGTCACTCTTAAATAATTTTTTTCTCATGTTCAGATGGAACTTCCTGTGTTGCAGTTTGTGCCCAGTGCCCCTTGTCAGTAGCTGTGCACCACCAAAAAAGTCTGGCCCCATCCAGCTTACTCCCACACTTTAGATATTTATAAGCATTGATAAAATCCCTTCTCAGTCTTCTCCAGACTGAACAGTCCCAGGTCTTTCAGCCTTTCGTTACTCAGGAGATGCTCCAGGCCCCTTGATCATATTTGTAGCCTTCTGCTGGATTCTCTAGAAGATCCATCTTTCTTATCTGAGGAGCCCAGAACTGGTTGCAGTACTCCAAATGTGTCCTCACCATGACAGAGTAGAGGGGGAGGATCACCTCCCTTGATCTACTGGCCACACTCTTTTTAATTCACCCCAGGATACTGTTGGCCTTCTTGGCCACCAGGGCACACTGCTGGCTCATGGGTCAACCTGTTGTCCACCAGAACGCCCAGGTCTTTCTCTGCAGAGCTCCTTTCTAGGAGGTTGTCTCCTAACGTATACTGATGCACACAGTTATTCCTCCTCAGGTGCAGGACTTTGCACTTGCTCTTGTAAAACAACAATAACCAACAACAAAACAAACAAACAAGAACCCTACAAACTTTTCAGAACTGATATATGAGTCAGTTGGATGCCTTGTTCATGCTGATGACTTTTGCATATAAAATACAATAAGCAAGAATGTTATCATTGAGATAGCGAGTCTGAGTTGTCATGAGACCAACATTTTTTGATATGTGATTCCTGGTAATCATTAATTAGAAATCCCTTGTGTGGAATCTGGTTTAGAATATGCAATATAAAAACCTAACAATGAAACACTGGGAAAAGAGAGAGAAAGCAATCATGAGGGAAGGGCAGGAATCTCACCCCAGTGGCTGAGGATGCTACCAATCTTTTAAGATCCAATCCAGCTACCAATTTTTAAGTAAACCTCTATAGATGTTGTGTGAATGGCTTGGAGAAAGAGGTGGTGTTGATCTATCTTTTGATGTTCAAATAGAAGATTTTGAAACCTTCTGTATGCCTCCTAAACCTGTAGATATTTTAGGTGGCTGAAAACGAAGATTTTAGATGTTTTGCTTTTGTTTTTCGAAGCTGTTAGAAGACCTCATATTGCATCACATTTGTAATGGTAACACGTGTATTGGTTGTTTTTTTTTTTTATGTCCTAGATCTTTTGAAGCGTTAGGGCTTGTTTCTGGTGCTGTTTTCTGATTGAGGCAGATTGCAAAGAAAGCAAGTACTTAAAATGGCGAAGATAGTTAAGGTTGCTTAAAATAGTGCACAATATATCTTATCCACTTTACATACCTCTTTCTCCTTCTCCTGATTTCCTCAATTTTTGAGAAAAACGCAACTTGCTCTTTGTAATTAGTTTCAGTTTTGAGCAAATTTGTGTGTTTTGAAAAACTAACTTTGTCTGCAGGTGATTTTATCTCGTGAAGAACTGACATGGACTCATCCACCTTAATGTAGGTTGCATTATAGTTGTTCTTTCTTTCATCATCGCACCTTGTGCGACTTTCAGCACCCCTAATGTTGCATTAACTTAATCTACTCCCAGCCCTTCTGAAGACTTCAGTTCTGCTCCTACATGTCTTTACTTTTGTGCGACTCACACATAACACCTTGAAGTACTCATGCTGTTTGTGGAGAAGTATTAGTTAAGATGATATCTGGTGTGAACTGTGATAGGAATTATAATACTGGAAGAAAGTGTTTATTTAAGCTGCATGTGTGATGCTGTGTTCTCACAAGCAGCCTTACTGATTTCTGGAGGTGTAGGATCTGTAAAGGCAGCAGTTGAGCTGCCTGTGTAGACCAAATGCCTGAAGGGGTTCTGGGGGCTGCTTTGCTTTTGACAGCAGGGATTCTGTGGGCATTGCTTTTAAGAGCAATGGTGAATTTTAAAAGAGACTACTAGTAACTCATTATTTCTTCAGAACCAGGACTTCCCAAGGAGAATTGGATGAATTATGAAAAGATCTGTTCTTTTTTTTTTTCTTTCCCCCAGTACATCTGTTGTATTTGAGGACTTCTACAAGTATGAAAAGTTCTTTTCTGAGAGAGTCTTCAAAACGTGCTTTCTCTGTTTCAGAGTATTCTGATGATGAGACTCCAGTCATTTATTTTAATTCGCTGTTTTCCATTATATACAGAATGTACATAGAAGAGTTGTCTTTGGGCTTAGCACAAAGAAACTGACGTTTTTGACTTGGGCTCCCAGCGCTGCCTTACTGTAAATTATTTATTTATTTAGAAAAAAACAGTTGTTTGCAACTGAACCAAGCTCACCAATTACTTGTGATACTGTGGTTAGCGTTGAAGTTTTCTTTACATGTACTGTAGCAGAAGAATGTTCTTTGTCTAAATTTCCTAGTGTTTAATGGAAAGAGGCTCAGTCTTTTGCTGAGATTTGCAGTTTCTCTTGTGAGTTAAACTCTGCTGGTTTATATCAGGTAAAGATCTTGCCCACTTAAAGGAAAATGGGAGTGGAAGATCTTTTAGCAAAGTCTAACTGAATTAGCCTCATGTATTCCTTTCAGTGCTGAGATCTCCATTCTTTTAAGGAGATTTTCAGGTATCGCTTTGTCTGTACACAGTGAGTTCTTGTAGGTATATTCTAAACTTCTAGTTTTGAAATATTTCCTTGCTGATAGTTGCATCAAATGAAACTGCTTTTCTGAAACAGGAGACTTCAACTTGCAACTACAACAAGTTCCTCTTGAAATGTTCTTTTATACCGCATCAGTATTATTATTTTTTTAACACAAGACAAATTAAGTGTTGAGATTTAGAAGATGCATCTTTAACTTCTTAACGTTGCCTTTGCAGGTACATGATGCTGATTGATGGCAAGAATGAAGTATATATGATTGATAGAGACAATTCCATTTTCCATGTATCTAATCTGGAATTTCCATTTCGCAAAGATCTTCGCATGCATCTAACAAACACTCTCCTGGATGGGGTAAGGAATATATGGTGTGATAATTGTAACAATTTCAACAGTTTATTTTTGTTTAGAAACAAGACCAAGTTTCCTGGGCTTGAATCATGAGATTTAGGAATAATGGATGCTGTCAGTGGCTGAATGTGGGAATCGCACTGTTCATAACTCACTTCTTATCTACCAAAAAGTAATGATAACTGCTCTGGGGGGAGCTGTTCACTTGTCTTTGAAATAAATCAAGGTATTGAGATGATTTTCTCTAAGCATGAGAAGAAGTTTGAAAAGAATCTGGAGAAATAAATGCTGAACCTCATCTCATGTTATAGCATTGTCATTTGTTACAGTAGACACAGTAAATATTACACACTTGATCTAAGTGTTCATAAAGTTTGATAAAATTTTGACATTTGACTTCAGTGACTTGATGTTGCTTCTGTCATTTTATTTTCAGCTAATTCGAATTACTAACTGGTGTAGAAATGGTTTAATTTTATTTTTTTGACTGAAACATGTCTAAGTATTTGTGCTATTTTAAGTTATGTAAATCTTCTAATGGACTTAGTGTGCCCCGGTGGCGCAGCGGTAGAATTCCCGTTTGCAACACCAGGGGGCCCGGGTTCGAATTCCCCCTGTGGAGCAGGGGGTAGAAGTGCCGCTCTGCTACACAGAGGGCTCGAATCCCGGGAGTTGGACTCGATGATCTCTAAGGTCCCTTCCAACTCGCACGATACTATGATACTATGATATGATATGACTTGTGAACCAGTTGCAAAACAAACTTTATAACATCTGCATTTGCTGTTCAAAAGCTGGCCTCTAGTAATATTACTGTGCTAAGCTTTGCAGAACAGTAGTCATGTGAAGAAAGAATGCATTTCTTGACCTTTCTATTTTAGCTGAATGACTTCATTAGCTCTTATACTAAATACCTGTCAGTGTAAATGAGTTCACTTCCCTGTCATGTTTTGGTAGCAGTGAAGTTGTTCTACCTTACTATCACTTTTGCTTGGTAAAAACCTAAGATAGATTGAAGTCTTTAGACTGATATTAGGCAAGTCATCTATCGAGTGAAATTATAGGTTGCCTTTGCCTTCATTGTCACTTACCAGAGAATTGTGAAGGAGCAAGCAGGTAGCTTGCTGTCCTGCTTTTGTAGCAATGGTTTTACAGGGAAGTCTTTGGAAAGTATTATTTAAACTGAAGTTCTTCAGGGAGACTGCTTCTCTTTTCTTGTTTCAAAACAGGTGATTCACTAAGGTTGACTAATATGCATACATGGAGCACAGGGAAGCACATGTTGATATATGTGTGTGAATGCAGCAGTGGCTGTTGGGCATAGGAGAGGGTCTCTCGTCTGGCTTTTTGGCTGTTAAGAATAAATTAAATTGGAAGAATTAACAATCAAGTCACCGGTTGTTTCACGTACTCTGTAGCCTAGGATGTGAGCTATAACTTTACCTAATTTGCTGTTCAGTAGAAGCGTGGTTGCTATAGTACATTTCAGTGTTTCACTGCATGGCATAATGATTCCATTCTTTTCCTCACAGTTTATTCACGAAGTAGAAAGCAAAATATGGAAAGTCGATTGAGTACCTTGAGATAAACTGCAGTCTTCTGATGGATAATAAATACATTTATAGCTCAGATTTCAAAACAAATTTGTATAATCTGTTAAAAAAAAAAACACAAAAAACAAAACAACAAAAAACCAACCTTGATTATATTTAATTGCAGTTTCTTTCAGCAGATTTAGGCTGGAGCTTGCCTATTGCTTGAAGCATCGCAACAGCTTAGCTTTGTAATTCACTGTTTCTTTAATGCTCGCATCAAATGATGATTTCCATAACTATTCCCTTACTTGGAATATATGCATGATTTCATTTTTTTTAATCTACATGAAGTAAAGCTTGGCTTTTTTTTTGCATTAACGTGTTTTGCCCATTAGTGCGGAAAGGCTGTTAAGTTAATTCATTAATTACAGATTGAAGTAATTCACACTATTGCCCTTGAAGTAGCTTTTTCACTTTCAGAGAATGAAGTTACAGAACCAAGGGGCCCAACTGGCCTTACTTTACATTGATCTTAGTAGTACAAGAAAGAAGAAAACAGATGAATTCTGTCAGCTGCATGTGGTGAAACAGTTGCATTTGATCAGAATACAAAAGATCAAGTAGTCCCTGCAAGTTTATTTAGAATGGGAATGTATAAAACTTTAATAAAGGTAATTTCCATGAGTTCAGTGATCTCTTAACATGCTTTAAGGCTTCTAATGCAAGCCTTTCATGCAATGTTCTTTGAGAATCTCAAATGCATCGAGGGTTCACTTCAGGCTGAAATTACTTGCAGACAGTTCTTACCATGATCAAGTACATCTTTGTGATAAGAAGTTTTCTGCAATACTCTTTATTCATCTCGAGCTTTTCGATTGTGTTTGTTCTTCTGCCATGGAAGAAAGTTTTCTGTGGATCTAATTAAAACTAGTTTGAATGCTACCTACAGGTGGCTAGCATAACATTAAGCATTCCTTTGGAAACCTGGTGTTTTGTCTCCATACCAGCATCTGAGGGAATGCATAAATCTTTGTTCAAGTGTTTTGGCTGTTGTTCGAGGAAACTAGTTAGTTGTTTTCAGGAAGTTTCTGCTTAGCTTTGGAACAAGTGAGTAGAAAATGTGGAAATATATTGTGTTTGATTTGCTGCTTAATATTTGGGTAAACAAGGACTCTTATTGTAAATATACGGCCTCTAAATTTATAAAAAAGGCGATTTTTTAAACTAGTGGGATAGCTAGCTACATGGAATTGTTGGTCATCTGTGCTTGTGAGCAAAATATATCCAGTGTTCAAAACTTCTCACAAGAACGTCCTTTAAAATTCAGCCGTGTGAGGGCTTCCTTAGTAACTTGGTACTAAAATAAAACAGATGTACTTCTCTTTATATTTTTTTTCCAGCATTTAAGACTGTTATAATTTTTAACTTAATTTTTTTTTAAAAAAAAGCTTGAATGGTATGTTGTCATATATTATAAACATTTATCAACTGCAGTCCCCGGTTTTGGCATCCTTGGCCAGCTTTGTCTTCAAGCTGAATGGAAGGTTTTAGTCACTCTGTTCTTTATGCCGTTTTGGTTGACTACCTGACATGTGAGGTCCTAGGTGGAGGCGGCCCTCCTAGAGCTTGAATTTAGATTTCACTGGGCACATGAGTGCAGAGAGACATTCACACTGACAAAGACATCCCACAGAATTGCAGTTGGTGCAGAGTGAGAACCTATTGCACATTTATGTCAGTACAGAGCTCACATATTTGTAAGCTCTGTCAGCAATGGTACAGCTTACAACTGTTGTACCTTGCAAAGACTGACACTTTGTGCGCACAGTTGTTTTCTTCTTTAAAAAAAATAAAGCTCTTTGTATTCCTGAAATCCAGCACTGGCTAGAATTGTTTTGAAAATAAAGGGATAAAGGAAAGACTAGAGGCAGGAGGAAAAGGAACGATGAACAGATGTGTGATTAGATCCAGTTCCATGCTCTGGTTCAGCTAGGGGTGCATTCTGCAAGTTGCTGGGGAAATGAGATTCTTTGAGTTGTAATTAAATTTTGGATTATTTTATATCCAGCAACAACTTGTGATTCAAGGTGGGAAAAAACAAGTCCCTGAGCTATCAGTCCATCATCTTTCCTTTTGCTACTGGTCCAGCTTAAGGCTCGTAGCACAGTTATTGTTTCTAATGTGCTGTAAGCATATGCTCTGCAGCGCAAGCAAAGAAGATTAACACCAGCAGTTTTCCAGATTATGTCAAAGAAACTGGCAAGTGGACCTCGTTCTGCAAACCTGCAGGTTAAGTTGCTATCTAAAGTGGTGAATAATGGACAAGAGATAAAAACTGTATTTCTTAGTAGTGGCAATATTAAAACATGTTATAGCGGCTGTAAGCCTACATGGGATATAAGAAAGGTAATAAAGGGCTGCGGGTATTCCTTGTGAGTACTTCTGCGTTCTATTATGTAGCCACATGATATCTAGAAATTGTCTTAGATATAGCCTTACAATATCAGGTTATTAATCAGAATAAGTGAGTTTGAGTTCCTCAAGTAGTCCATTTTTCCTACTGTCTACAGTATGAACCTGCCCTTGAGATCTGATTCTGGAGGTATTTTTCAATTCTTTTAATCTCAAGGAAGACTCTGAGATCAGCATCTTAAATAACAATGCGTTAGATTAATCGAATCATTCTTACAATCGCTTTACACCTTGTTGCCTTAGGACAGCTGTACTGGCATAGCTAATGGAGCAGTGAATGTTGTGATGGTGATGAGCAGCACAGGAATTTATCTTTTCTACTTTTCCTGGTAGCTGGGATTTAAGTCAGGATCTGGAAAAGAACAAGAGGCAAGAGGGAAGAAGAAAAGGAGATGTAACAAAGGAAGCTACCTGCACTTGTAAAAGAGTCAAAAAGGTTTATATGTGTCTGAAATAGAGAAAATAGAGAATTTAATTAATTTAAATTAGAGATTTAATTAAATTAATTAATTTAAAATAGAGAATTTAATTCTGGGTTAAATCTAAAAATTCCAGAGAAAATGTAACAAATGTACATGACTCTCTTGTCTGTACCTTATAATAGTTGTAAACAGAATATCCGTAGATTCAGATTTTGAAAATTAGGCTTAAAATCTTTTAGGCTGGGCATCAAATTGTTTTCAAGGTTTTGCATATAAATGCTAACTTTGCATCAGAACTGGGTCCTCTGGATATGCATGTTGAAGAAATGAGTCCTTAAACTTTAAATGTTCAATGAAATGTGTTTTAGTTTTACTCGCTCATGCAATTGAAACTTTAAAACAGCATGGTAGCATTTTTGTATTTCACTTTTACTTTGCTCCTTATTTCTAACGGGAAAACAAATCCTGTCAGGATTTTTTGTTCTATTACATCTGTGAAAACTCTTTGACATTTGAACACAGTGCCTTTCTTCTCTGTACCTGCTCCATCTACTTGTTTAGCTCATTATGAAATTTACTCTCAAAGAATGCATTCCAGTGTTGCATCTCAGTTCATAGCTTGCCAGTGTCTTACCTAAATATTGGAAGGTGACAGAAGTGCGTTTCATTACACCCCTTCTACATAGACTTTTGCAAATGTTATTTGACAGTACTTATGGCTAAGTGATTTTTAGACTTAAGAATAAGATGTTGTAGTATTATGAAGGAGTATTTTTCACTCAGACATTTTTTTTTTTCCCCTTTATGGAAAGAGGATGTGTATGATATTTCACACTTGGCTATGGAAATATGATATCCATCTCTGTATTCAGTTTATAGGAGATTGCAAAATATTAAGTAGGAAACTTCTGATGCCCATTGTTATTTGAAACAGTAGGTTTACGTATTCTTGTTTATCTTTAAATGCCTCCAACTTTGTATTTACTTGAAAACAAATCTGCATTTAAAACTTGGTTATTTTTTAAAAGTCCAATGTGAGTAATTACTAAGTACAGTTCAAGAAGTTTGGTCAGTATACAGACAGAATCTTTGAAGATCTTGTTGGGGTTTACTTTGTGAAAGTTCCTATGAGAAGTTAAAAGGTTGTAAAACAAAAGTGCTAGTGACTCATCAAGAATTAATTTGAGTTGATGTAAGATGCTATTGTGGATTAATTCTTGAGCACGTAGTTATGTTTTCATTGTGTTACAGTGAACTATTTTTTTAGTTTTTTTTTTACCCTTGCTTCATCTCCTATGTGTGGCTTTGGAGTTTTAATTTGATATTGGTAGCAAAAAACCCTTTGCTGGTAGAACTATCTTATTAGTTAAGAATTAGGTGGTAAGTTGCATGTGACTAAATATATTTTTTTATTAATTTACCAAACTAATGAGCTGGTCTGCTTTGTATCACGATTCTGAGTTGCATAGGTATCAACATGTAAGGGATCTCTTTTCATGTTTGTTGATCATTAATGGATTTTTCTCCTTCCTGACATTTTAGATAGATTACCCATATATATATAGGATTGAAACTAATTTCATATGATATAGATGTTGTATTTCCATTTGAAAGAGTCCTAGTGCTTAGTCACAGTGCAGCATTCAGACAAATTGCAGTTGTCACTGCTGCTTAGAACACAGCCAGCATGAAAGCGACCAAAGTGAGCATTAAAAAATGGATGAAAGAACTTGCTCTGTACTTTTCTGCTGTTTAATTTCTTGTTGTAGGTGAGATTTCCAAAAGCGACGAGTTAGGGTTGCAATTCTGACTGCATTTTTTAAGGCCTCATTCTTGCAAGAAAGGTCATGATTTTAAAAGCTGTGGAGAACCTAACATAGAAACGTTGCAGATAAGAATGTGGAGCATTAGGACAGCTTTCCACCTTCTTACTGAATGCTTCATGAGACATTTAGGGCCATAATATTTTTATAATGCTGACATATTGTAAGAATCTTTTTTTGGCAGTAAGAAGGTGCCAGTTATTTGATTACATCACACTGCCAGGCTTATTCACTAGTTATAAATGTGTTGACTTTTCTTTTTTCTTGTAGTCATGAAGTAAATGTAAATGTCATCTCTTTTCTTTTAAGGAAATGATCGTCGACAAGGTTAATGGACAGGTTGTTCCTCGGTACTTGATATATGACATTATTAAATTTAATGTAAGTACTTCTGGTTTTATCATTAGTTATTGATTCTCATTGCTAATTTAATCTTATTTGTATAATTAAGAGCTTGAGTATAAACTTCAGCGCTAAAAGTATCAGGTCATTTTGTAGCTCAATAAAAAGCAGTGCATCAGAATTAAGATTGAAAGCAGCCTTCTAAGAGACATTGATTTATTTCCACACAGCAGTGGTTTGAAATGGTCTACTAAACACTGTTAGAAAATTTCCCATTTCGAAAGCATTCCTGAGCTATATAGAGAGTGAAAATGGAAAAGGGATGGAGAAGTTGGCCTGTTAGAGGCATGTATTTTATGAGAGCATCACAGTGCTCCTTGTTAAACTACTCCAACACCTCTTTCCCAAATTTCTCTTTGAAGCCAGGCACGATAGCTGCTCAATAAGCTGACTCTCCTATTTACACCAGCTGTAGGGCAAATATGTGAGAAAGAAATATAGTGTAAAAAAGGACAAGCCTTTTTTGACAGCTAGAAACAGTCTCTGTGGGCTGAGAGACTCGTTAACAATACGGAGAACAAGCAACTTGTTTCTGTTATTTATTTTAAATATGGTAAGCATTTGAAAGTCACCATAGGACTTTTGCTTGCTACCTTTGCATATATATATATTTTTAATTTTGTATATTTTTTTTCCCAGAAAGACATGATATATGTGAAATATGAAGTTAGTCTTATGAAAGGATCTCCTATTGAAGCTAGTTTGGAGAACTAACCTTGACCATATGTTTCACATGAAATAATTTTTCTACTGATTTCTCCATTGTGTGTAAGGAAGAGAAAATATTCTTTGAGAAAGATCAATGTAACCATATATATGTTTATGAAACAGCATTTAAAATAATGTAGTGAATACAGAGTATGTCTGCTCTTTTTGGCTGGGATAGAGTTGGTGTTTTTTTGCAGCAATTCTCACTGTGCTGCACTTTGAATTTGTGACCAAAACATCACTGGCAGTCCACCGGTGTTTCAGCTGTTAGAGTGGTGTCTGCATGCTGGGGCTTTTTCTGCTTCTCTTGCTGCCCCGCAAACTGGGAGCTGAGGGTGCACAAGAGCTGGGAAGGGATAGAACCAAGACAGCTGGCCTTGACTGACTGAAGGGATATCCTAACCTACCATATTGTTTTCAGTAATAGGAAATGGGGAAAAAGGAGGAGGATGGGAGGACATTCACAGCTGTGGTGTTTATCTTCCCAAGGAACCATTATTTGTGAAGGAGCCTGCTTCCTGGAAGTGGTTGAGCGTGATGATGGGAAGTAGTGAATGGATGAGTGCTTTATGCTGCTTTGCTTGTGCAAACAGCGTTTGTTCTCTTAATCTCAACTCCGACTTTCATCGCTTTTGCTCTTCTGATCCTCTCAGCCCATGGAAAAACAGTCTAGTATCTGTTAGTGCTTCTGAAAATACAGAATCCTTTTAGTTTTCCCAATAGGGCATACAGTATTATTAAAATGCAAGACATTTCAGACTTCTTAAACTGCTGTTGACTCTTCAAGTCTTGCGTAACATACTATTCAGCTTGAGTGTGCCGCCCAGCATGTAGGGGAATGGCAAGCTGAGCCATGGTACTGGTCACAGAAAAAGATGTTGGTATGCTGAGAAGTGTAGTCACTATGATAGATGTTAGTTTTTTGGATCTTTCCTATGGACAGGACTTTTTGGTATGCAAAGACTCCATGTTTTTCAGAAGTGCGCAAGAACTTCTCATTTTTCCTGTATTCTCACTTGTTCTTCCACCTGTGATTCAATGTTTGTTTTCTTCATGTAGTTCTTTGTCTCTGCTCTTGCTCTGTCTGGTCTGTCACTCACTGCTGTTACTTTCCCTTTAAACATGAATTGTAAGGTACAAAATAAGCAGTTTCCCCTCAGTATGGGATATGCATATGCTGTCTTATCAAAATAAGGCTTTTTAAAAGCCCTGGTGAAATGTTTGGAGCAAAATGTCTGATCTTAATCTGAAGAATCCCACCTGGGAAACAACAAAAATGATAAGAAGGCTTTCAGAGGATTGTTAAGGTTTGAGGAAAGTCTGCTTCTGAGCAGAGTTGTAAATTCTTTAATATGTTTTGTTGGTTGGCTGTTTTTTTTTTTTTGATTTAAACATTGGGAATGAGAGCAGAGTTTGTTGTTATGTAACACAGTTTTAATGTCAAGGGCAAATTAAGGCACTGTTATCAGTATGAGTACAAGCAGGGCTTCAGCTGCTAGAATTGATTAGCAGTGATCCTACCACAAAGACTAAAAAGCACAGCAGTTTCTAGGTTAATTTTAGAAGCTTAATTACAAAACTGGGCACCTGAGCATGCTTGTTTTGGCAAGAAGTGGTCAACAGAATTTTATCACCAAGAGAGGTAAAAGCATTGAAAACTTCTAATTGGCAGGGAAGGATAAGTTCTTTTTTTTTTTTTTTTTTAATAAAGATCTGTAATTTAGATTGTGTAATTTTCCTAGTAGTTTCAAATCTAATAATTACACAAAGCAACCAACTCTCACTCCAAAATCCCTGCCCCCAGTAGAGAGCTGTTGGTATTGCTCAGGAATTCTGTGTTACTCTTTGATTGTGAACGTAGATCCCCTCTGAAAGTCATTGTTGGAGTTACTGTACTCCTTGGCAAAATGGTGTCATATAATTGATGATTTCCAAATGTCTCTTACTGTAATATCACTTTGAACTCTTCTCACTATTTTCACTCAGCACTGTTGTTGTGCTTCCAAACTGCACTATATTTCATTCTTGTATTTTAATTCTGTGTTTCCTTGTTTTCAGGGGACTAATTCTTAAAACTAGTGTTTGCAAGTGTAATGTAGCAGCTGAGACAAGGCAATCTGTCTGAGATAGAATTTAGTTTTACCTGTTTGACAGACAAGTATCAATTTGAGATCTAAGAGCAGCAGTGGTCTGCTACTCATGGATCAGATGGGAATAAAAGGATGGTATTTAACTTTGTGTGCAATATTGTGATTTGTGGGAAAGTCACGGAATTACAGAGTGCAGTGTCTCAGTACATCACAGAATCTTTCTTCAGACTTAGCATTTCATCTGTGCTTGACCCAGAGAAGGTGAGGAAATCACTGAAAGCAGGATGATGTGATTATCGGGAGAGAAGGGTAACAGATACTTAGTGGTGAGCAGGGAGAATATGAAATGAAAGAGAATGGCAAGGGAGAAGAATGAGAAAAAAGACCACCTACCTCTTAAGAATTTTAATTAAATTTTTTATCAGTGAGGCTTTCTGTTAGTTAGGTTTTCAGTTTTACTGGGATGTATCAGGAACAAACTTCAGGGGCCTTATATAAGAGGTGAAAGAAACTAGGAAAATAGACTGATTGAAATACATACTAAGCATTTGCATCTAGATATCTAGGCAAGAAAAGTCTTAGAAAGAAGGAAAAACTGAGTTTCAGTGATTGGGAGAGGTGTATATTTGCTTTCATAGAGAAAGTGTGGAAATAATTTCTATTCAGGTTATTATTATTTTTTTTAATGAACTCTGATGCTTATCACCTGCAATTGCTGAAAAAGTCACTTTTCAGAGTTGATAATGGAACTTGCTTTGATTTAATTTCTTTTTCCTCATTTGGCAAGTACATGGGCTGCTATGAAAGTAATACCATCTATTTTATTTTGGCCCATGATATCAGAGATGAATGTTGGTAGTATGGCAGTGGAGGTTGAACCTTCCCACCAATATTCTGTTACATTTTGGTTTAACGTGAGAGATGGATGACATCTGACATGGAAGTGTGTAAGGAGATAAGCTATATGGCATTGAATTCTTCCACGAAGAAAAAAAACAAACAATGGCACCCATTGATGTTTGTTAATGCTTGCTGAATGTTTATGAAGACCAGTTCGTGGATGTGAGCACTGTGTTTCAGCAGTGGTGATGTTGACAGTGGGTCACCTCCACTGGTGCAGATTGGTATGAGCATGACGTGCTGGCAAAAGCAAGTAGTGGTGGTGACTATCTTGAAAAGTAGTGTTTTGTAGCTGAGAATTTGCCATTTGGCATTATTTTACTCTTTTCTATCTGTTGTAGTTTCTGTGGAAACAAATAAAAAGCATTACTTTTGGAGCAATTTACGTGGCTTCCATAAGCTTGTGGTATTGCCTGTTTTGTTAAAAGGCATAACAATGCCAGGAAAAGTAAACGATTATTTGGGAAATTTCAAGATTGTTTTGTTGTCATGTTCTTCAGTCTGAAACATATTATTAATAGAAACGGAAAATATGATATTGCTGTATCACTGCCTTCATCCCATGTGCTGAAAGCAAGCATGTAGAAAGGAAGATGTGTGCAAGTGAAATAAACCAACCTTTCAGCCTCAGCTCTTTGAGGAAAAAGCAAATCCCTGCGTTATTTTTTTTTTCATCTTTGCTTGGTTCTTTCAAACAAACAAAAGACACAAACCAGGAAAACCCCAATATAAATGTATATAAAATCATCTCTCAAAACCTTCCTTTCTTAGTGGCCACATAGCTACATACCTCTGTAATAATAAATGAAACTGCATATGACTGTCTGGGTAGTTGGTACTGAAACTTCATCTTCCCTGTAAGTCTCTGGCAGTTTTGTCCCTGGTTGGCTACAGTGCTCTTGAGTGATTCTCAGGAATAGTCTAAGATTTAATGTTGTTAAAGGACAGTTCTTAGCAGCCATCCCCAGATACTGTCATCCTCTTTTGGAGAACAAAAATGGATGAGTATGGTCAGCCAGTCGGTGGCTTCAGGACCAAGGATAAGGCTTTGCAGTATTAGTTTGCAAATGCAGATGTTCCAAGACTGTCTTCTAGTTAACAAATGGTGTTGCCTCACTGAATTGCAGAAGTCCTGCTTTTGAAATGTCAGGTGTTCTGCTGTTAAATTAGGGGCTGAGTAGGGGATGAGATGAAATAAGGTGGAATAAAATATAGTACTGTATCATTAGAGTCCTGTTACAGGGGATAAAGGAAGATTAAAGACGCAACAAAACTAAAATATGCCACTTCTTGTCTGTGGCACCAGTGTGGGGAAGATGGTGTTATTGTGTCAAGCTGTGTCGGGTGTGTGAAGAGTTTTTACAACTAGGAATCAATTACCATTTAGGTTACATGAAAAGATACTTTTTTCTAAGAATCATAATCCACTTTCTTTAAAATGTGTATGTTTATTTGGCTTTTCAAATTCTGAGTTTTTTTTTCTCCACGTTTATATCACAAGTTATGTGTGGACTAAATGAAATCAGGATTTTTTTTTTCATGATCCTCTTAACATAAGAGGCTAATGGAATCATAGAATCATTTGAGTTGGAATTGACCCTTAAAGGTCATCTTGTCTGACTTCCCGGTAGTGAGCAGGGACACCTACAGCTACATCAGGTTGCTCAGAGCCCCATTCTGCCTGACCTTGAGTGTCTCCAAGGATGGCGCATCCACCACCTCTGGGCAACCTCTTCCAGTGCCTCACCACCCTTATTGTAGTAAAGGTGAATAAAAGTGAAGGATGGTGTCAACAGAAAAATTAGCAGTCTTGGGGTAAATACAAATAAATCCAAATTTCTGTTCATCAGAACTATTTATAATAGAAAACGTCTTCATTCTCCAGTCATCTTTGAGACAGCTCTTCCTGAGAGACCTTGTTTTGACAGGCTTTTTCTTAGATCATATTCAGTAGCTACATTTAGATGTATAAACACTAAACCCAAGCAACTATTTTATTTCTTAACTTGGTTCAGTAATAAAAAAGGAACACTAGCATAATGTAGGGTCCTAATTAATGAGTTCTTAGCAAAGATACTGAAAATGAGTAGTACTTTTCCTTTTCAACCCTGGCCTTTAATTTTTATAATTCTAGCCAAGTTTTCTTGAGACCAGATTGCAATGGTAAGAATAGACCAAGTGCTTGAAAAGAAATAATTATTTTAATGTTTAAAATGGAGGTAGAGAATTTTGATAAATTTTTAAAAATTCTATGCATGATGTCAAGATCAAAATTTCATTTGCTATCATTATGCATAATAATGTTGTAGCTGTTAGATTAAACTTATCACTGTAAACAGATACTGTGATCATAAATCTCATGGGTTCATTGAATTCATGCATGATTTTTTTTTTGTTTGTTTGTTTTAAATCCTTGTAAAATATTACCATGTCTGACTTTTCCATTATAAACCCAATTTTAAAGTGATGTAAAGCTCACAGTACAGGCTGTCTGTCCTTTATTAGTCAAGTAACCTTATCTGAAAAATACACCATGAAAATTCTGAGAGCATAATTCAGAGACGGAAGCATTTACTTGCATAATCTTTTCTGTTTACAAATGCACCTGACAGCCAATGACTTTCCCAATATTAATTCCTAGGTTATTTCAGAAATTGTTCAAGTTGAAAGTACAGGTTTAAAATACTTATGTTGCTATTGGTACCCTAGAAAATAGGAAGACTGTTCATGTACTTACTCTTGCCTAGGCTCCTGCAAAGGTGGTCTTTACGTTATGTTCTAAAAATCTACATGTGCATCCTCATTCTATCCCAGATAAGAGGTTTTCAAGTAAATGAAGTGCAGAGCGCCTGCTTGATCTTATCTCATGTTGCAATCTGGTGTTACGCAAGAAAGATGCATGAAGATCATCTTGTAACTACAATGTTCTGGTACCTCTAGAGTTTTCTCTCTGATTCCCAGGTCTCCTGCTTGATTTGCAGTGTCATGTAGCTGGTAGTGCCACTGCTTTCTACTCCTCTGTGTTCTGAAGCATAGTTTATTGGATGATGAGGTACTGAATGATGAGCAGGGACAGCTTGGCCAGGTGAAGCCACGAGTTGTAATATGCTTGAGTATTTCTTAGGGTATATGAGTAGGATCAGAATAGGGAGAGAAACTAGTGGTGGGCTTAGGAGGCCTTGGAAGGTGTAATACAGTAATGCAGTGCTGGGACAGAAGCTTTTGGGTCTGTGGGGATGGATGAACAGGAATGTATATAACTGGTGGTTTTTTTCATAGTCTTTCCTGTCTCAGCCCAGTGTTTGAGAAAGGTAGATATGCCACTGAGAAGTAGCATTGTTACGTGTTTTTCCATCCTTCTTTAGAACTTTTTTTGCTGTATTACCTACAAAAAGTAAATAATCACTGGAGGGCGCTGACCAGGATATTTATGGTGTTTTTCTGTCCCTCATTCTGTACTTTTTACCTGATAAACTGCTTACTGTCAGGGAGCGTTTTATTTAATTATTTATTTTTGCATTGTGATTAGTTTGACGGATGACTGTTTTACATTCTGGTTAGATTTTGTGAAAAACGCATCTGATTTTTTTTTTTTTCCTTCTTTCCCCTGTGTCTCTGAGTTAGATCCTCCTTTTCCTAACCCTAGGGGCACTACAAATTGCGGGGTAAGGTAGTTTGTTTTCCACGATTGCCAGAATAGAGAATGCTCGGTGGAATATTACACAGAAGCAAAGAGGCTGTATTAAATTTTGTCATGTCTTGTTTTCTTTCCCAAAGGTAGTTGTTTCCATACCTTCCTGAGAAACATGCCTCATGAGAACCCTTTGAATAGCAGATTACCATTGCTATAATTGTCAGTAGAAGAGGCATGAAGTGTTGCTCCTGGGAGAGATGGGGACAAGTAGTTCTCCAAAAGCAGCTGTAGAAGTTGCTATGGTATTGAATCCTTTATTATTTTTCAGGTGTTTGGGTTGTGTAGGTTTTATTCCTATTTACCCTGATGTGACAGCTCTTGAGCAAGATGTAATACTTGCTAAGGCAATTACAGCGTGAGACCTGAATGTTAAAGTTGCATTGTAAATGAAAATGTTTCTGAAATACTTCAGACCTTCTTTACAGGGAATAAAGTCCACGGGCAGGTGTTTTTTTTCCTTGTTTGTTTGTTTGTAGGTCTCTTTAAAGTGGTCTTCTTAGTATTTTTTTTCTGAACTGTTTTGTTTGTCACATTTTCACCTTTAAAAAACCCTCACTTTTCATTTGCAATATGTATTTTTTAACTTCTTGTGTTAGAAACTGTAACGTTAAATAGAAGAATTGTCTGCCTCACCTTGCTGTTTGTAATAACCATTACAGTGGGAACTGTCAAGTGGACTTGGACCCAACTTCTGGCTTAGGCAAATATTCTCATCTCTCAGGAACCTGAGAATGATCACAACTGAAAAGTAAAGTGTTATTAAACTTCACAGTTGGGCAAGTCTTCCAATTGCATCATTATTGCTAGTGAGCATTAAATCTACAGCTTCTTCCCTGGCTCCTGCCTTCCCCTCTTCTTCCTTCTTTTATGTAGAAGAAACTAAAGAGGGGAAAAAAAATAGTTAATCAGAAGATCTAAAATAGATAAATAATACAAAATAGGGTTTCTGAAGATGAAAGGAAGATCTCTCAAATGTCTTCTGTTCCGTTTTCAGTATGTTGGAACAACTTGAGTGACTCTTATTTACTGTGGGACTTGTGGTAAGAGAGAATATGAGGGCTGTATTATATCCCGGTTAGAATATTTCTTTTGTTTATAACAAGTATGAAGAAAAACCCTTATTTTTTGAAATAAGTAAAACAGCAGTTAATCAGTATTCCTGTTTGTGAGCATAACTATGGACTAGGTATCTTACAAAGATTAGAATCATAGAATCTTTTGAGTTGGAAGGTTCCCTTGAAGGTCATCTAGTCCAAGTCCTCTTCAGTGAACAGGTACACCTACAGCTGGGTCAGGTTGCTCAGAGCCCCATCCAGCCTGACCTTGAATATCTCCATGGATGGGGCATCCACCACCAGTCTGGGCAGCCTGTTCCAGTGCCTCACTACCTTTGCTATAAAAAAACCTTCTTCCTTATATCCAATGTAAATCTCCCATCTTTTAGTTTGAAACCATTTCCCTTTGTTCCATCACAACAGATCCTGCTAAAGAGTCTGTCCCCTTCCTTCTTGTGTACTTACCTTACAGATCTTCTGCTAGTCTTCAGGAATATAAAATCTACTATAGATGCTTAATTTTTAGTGCTATCATGATTTAGGAAAATCAGGTGGTTCCCTTTCTGAGAAAACACTTGTGAACCAGTAATAATTGTGGGTTGGATTTTTTAAAATATAGATTATTTTCAGGGGAGTTATGCTTACTGTAATGAGTAATTTTATTTTAAAGTAAAACAAAGTGATTTTTGTCCTAAAAAAATGAGTTTTACAATCTTTTCAGGTATGAAACACTCTGAGCAATATCTTGTAAGATTTAGAATTTTTCCCGTGCTCCCTTAACTCATGGGAATGGTACTTCCTCATAAAGACATCAGTGTAAAAGCCATCAATAACTAACCTTAAGAAGAGTCGTGTGAATTACTGGTGAAAAGGAAGAGAGTGTAAGGAGAACCGAAACAGAAAATATTGTCTGGGCCATGTAGTGGTTGTTAAAATTAAAATGCCTACATATTGCACGCATCAACAGTGCTAGCAAAAGTCATATGAAAAACACGGAAGCAGTAAAGCCTTGTGTTCAATATTTTATTTTGCAGATAGCCTACGTTCAGTGCTAAATGAATTATTCAAAATTTAGATTCCCAAGGGAGGACGGTGTGAGATCTTTTTGTGTGTAAATATCCCTATGATGATGATGGAGAATCTATTTTACTGCTGTGGGTTATTAGAATTCTGTTTTCTAATTCTGCAATTAAAAATTGGAAGTTCATCAACTCCTTAAAGTACTTGAGGGAGGCAGCCGGTCTAGACTAGAACTAGAAATCTGCAGAATCCTGCAGATTTCAGTCATTTGCATCCCAGCAAAATCTGCTGATTTGAGTTTTGTTTTTGAAGGCTCAGAAGGATTTATGGGGATTATAAAGATGCTGAATGAAACCACTGTACATGCAGTCAAACAATGAATTGGACTGAGTTGTCTGTGTTCCCAAAATAGCAGCTCCTAAGCTTTCAGTACCTACCTTACAGTTGTGCGGTGGGTTGGGTGCTTGTTCTTGTTTTGACAGTCCTGCTATTCTGTTCGAGTTCTGTTTGCTGATAATAAAAGGTGTGAACTGTTAGGCCTTGACGTTTACTCATGGAATGTGAACTTCCTTCCTTTGTTGATTCATTCCAAAATGTATCCCTACGTTTTTCTGAAAAAGGAATACAGATAGTTAAATACATGTCTGAAGTAATCCTTTTAATGGGTCTGGTTCCCAAACCAATTTTGTTCTGTGGTAAGTCGAAGCAATATTCCATTGTATAAGCTGGCAACAGATAAATAGTAATTATGTTTGTTCAGCACATTGCTTGAATTGTTAAAATTGAAGCAGTACTTCACATATTGTACCTCATTGCCAATATAAATTTTAGAAACCACTTTGAAGTGGCTTAATTCCTTGCCACTAAGGTAACTTTTCTTCATATTTGGTGGGTAAATTTAGAAAAAACACATTTCAAATTCAATTTTCAGATTATAATAGCTGTATCTCATATCACATCTCATGTGTTAGAGAAGAAAAATGGAAACACTGTGATTCTTCAGTACATTTCAGTTCTTTGATGCTTTTTTTGGTCCTGTTTTAAAAACAAAAATGCAAAAGAAATAAATTTAGATGATTGAATGCAGTAATAATCTCATTTGGAAAATGGGACAGCACCTTCAGATTTGTTTTTATGTATAAGATACACATACATATCTGTCTACATAAAAAAAAAAGAATGCCACATCTATGAAAGCACAATCAGAATCAGTCCATGCCAGACCATTAGTACAAGTATTAAATGCAAGATATTTGACTGTGAGGTCTTCAGAAAATGGGAGAACTAATAATGGGCTTTAGTTGGAAATGCAGATGTCAGCTGTGGGTGCCTTGAATTGTCAACAATAATGCTAAACACAGGGTAGGATTTCAGCCTGCTTGTTCTTTATTCTTCTCTCGAAATCGTTAAAGCTAAGACAGTTGTGACATGTGTTCTGCTGTGGCTCGATAAGTGAAGATGTGCATGGAACGTATATGCACGCATGTGCTGAATTATTCATCTCTAAGGTGTTTTTTTGGAGGAGGCAAATGGAACAGACTGTGCTGGCAGGTAGGCAAATATTCTCAGTTTATCTTGGACCAAGCTGCTTATCTACAGTGTTCACGTTGATTTTCTTTCTACTGCAGTTGTGTTGCAGAAGCTGGATAAACATCAAATTCTAATAGAAAATATTATTGTAGGATTTAGCACCCGTGTACCTGTTTTTGTTATCTCTACTCCATCCAGCGAGGTGAAGGGCTTTCCCCATGCAGCTCACCAAATTTGTGAAGTTTTAGTTGCCATAAGGTTGGCCTTAGAATCAGAATGGAGACTTGTCTCCTGTCTGTTTCAGCAGCTGCTCAGAGGTGCTGTGCTTCTTCCTGAGAGAGAAGTGCCCCAGTGTGACATACAGCAGAAGTCCTGTTATCCTGTTGGACCCCTCTCAGTGCTACCTGCCATCTTCCTGTCTGTGCTGACCTGGAATCTAAGTTGCTCACCAACTGTCGTAGCCTTAGAGCCAGGAGGCTGTAGCTTCAACATGACAGCCTCTGTGATCCTGATGGAGCATAGGAGGCTACAGTTTGACTGCTTCTGATGCATCAGGACAGAGCTTGACACATGGCCAAATTAACTCTCTCAGTATCCACGTAGAGGGATCCTGTTGGATCTGTAATGTTTTTCTTTTAGCACCTTTCAGCAAATACATCATCTTTCTACAACCCCTAAGATGAGAGAGATTAAATGAGCTGCACACACAGTTTTTATTCATATATTTCGACATTTTTATTCATATATTTTGACTCTTGTGGTGCTTTAGGTTCTTGCGTGATTAATGGATATGGATTTAGTTGAGAAGTTTGTCTGAAATACTGTAAATTTAAATTGAAAAGTCCAAACTTATGCAGCTTTCAAAGCTCATTCGAGATTTTATGTTTTGAGATTGTGTGGAGGATTGTGTTTAAAGTTGAAACAGTCTTTTTAAGCGTCACATCTACCGCAAGCCCACTCTACACTGTGACCCTGTAGTTTTAATGCCCTATGAGTATTATATGCAGTAACAACAGGTGAAAAAAAATCTCAGAAGAGAAGTTGGGTCAACAGATGAGTCTCTACCAAGTCTTTTCTAAGTGATATTTTGCTCTGGAATGCATTTTAATCTTGTGAGGGGGAAGTGTAACTTTCTTGCATGGATAGGAAACACATGCTACTTGTTAATCGTGCCTTACTCCACACTAGCAAACTTATTTTGGGATGAAAATGCGTAAAACAGGAATTGCCATCTCACATTCCACTGACAGAGCTGTTATGCACTGCTGACCCTCATCCTTCTCAAATAAACAAACAAGAAACTTGCATTCAGTCTCAAATGTCTGAATGCTCAGACTTATAGAACATCTAAGTATTGCTTAAAATCAGGGTCAGGCTGCCCAAGAAATTGGTGGAGTCACCCTGGAGGTGTTGAAGAAACATTTAGATGTCGTACTGAGGGACACAATTTTAGTGGGAAATACTGGTAATAGATGGGCGGGTAGGACTGAATGATCTTAGAGATCATTTCCAACCTTGGTGATTCTGTGGTTCCATTAAAAGTTATGAAAACACTGATGTTTTGTTTCTGGAGAACTTCTAAATGTGTGCTTTATACACTATATATTCTCATCCTCTGTTGTCAATTTCTACAGATTATTTATTGTGGTCTTCATTTCCCTCCTACTTACTTACTTCTAGATAGGTTTTACCACTTGAAGGTTTAGGACCTGACTGGAATGCATACATTACATACTAACGTTTCTTGTGATTATGAGAATTGTGAAGAACAGTAAAAGCCTTCCTCTCTCAGTGTTGTTTTTATTCATCATGTCCTTGATTTAAATTCAACATTACGTTAATTTTCTTACCGCTAATATCCTATACTTAGGTGGGAATGAAATACTCCTTAACTTCTTAATTTACTTGACTGATGAAGCAATTGCTTGGCAGCGTTACCTGTGTTTTCCCATCTCATGTAATCTCGTGTCAGCCTAGCTCTGACCTTTGTGTGATAGACCTTCCACTTAACGAGCTTTGGAATAAAAATATATGATTGACAGAGCTGCAGGAAATAATTAGTTTCAAATAGCTGTGAGAAGTGAAAGGATTATTTAAGGGAAAAGAAAGTGATACAGCTCTTTCGTGGGGCATATGAAATCATGTTGGCTTTTTATTTAACTATGAAGGGATTGAAATGAAGTCACTGTGCTAAAACATTTCTGAATGAATCATTGTAAAGAAGCTCTTCTTAAAAACTTCTTATTGAAGCTCAAATATTTGGAGTTAATTAGCTCATCTGCTCTTTCAGACCTTATTAAATGTGGCCGTGTGGGAAAGCTGCCTTAGGGAAGGGATCAGTTCTGTTAGGTTTCCCTAAAACTTAGGGATCGGTTAATAAATAATAATAATGAAATTGAAAAAAAAAAAAAGATAAGTTATGTAAAATAAATCACATTTTGCAGGAAAAAAGTGTGCATTCTTCAACTGGTTGATACAAAGGTCAGGGTGGCGGTGTTTCCTTTTGAGTTTGGAAAGGACTTAATTAAACTCACCTTAATCTAACACGGGTGTTTGCTTTTTCTCTGAGTTGAGAGACTTGCTCAGAACATAATAATTCTCTCTTATCTTTACATACTCCTTCAGGATGTCATAGAATGGGGTGGCTTGGAAGGGACCGCAGAGACCATCTAATTCCAACCCCTGTTCTGTGGGTGGGGTTGCCAAGCCGTTAAATCAGGCATTAGATCTGGTTGCCTGGTTAGTTTTTTTTACATTTACCTGCTTGCTATTCTTCCAGACCAGTTCTGGATCTATTTGTCACACATTCGAGTGGAGCTTTCTGTCTTGCAGATTCTCCTTCCCTTTCTCCTCTCACTGTGCGTAGTGTGGCTTCACTGCTGGTTTTCTGCTCATCCGTCTGGCGGCTGCGAGCTCCTCCTGTGCTCAGGGTGCCCACACACCCATTTCTGTGCTCACTACTTTCAGCTCTTTGAAAAATTCTGCTATTGAAGCTGAAGTTCTTTAGGCTTCTTCTATGCAGACCGTGAAAGAGATGGTTTTCCCAAGTTTTCTCTCTGTATGTGTGAATGAGGTGGTAAAATGAGGGATGATTTCATGTATTTCCTGTGCTAGGTATCATTTGAGCTAATGCAGATGTATGAATTATATGCCTTAATAATTGTTGAATTGAAACAGACTTTAGAATTTCTGTTCATTTTCACTAAATGCCATCCACGGTACGTTCTTGTCACCCTCTAATGTTCAAAACACATTTGACTCCATTATAAGCAACTATTTATCCAACAAGTGTATTTAGGATGCTCGTACCGACTGGTTCACTGCATCAGTGTGCAAAGAGTGATGTGAAATGGCTGGTTTGTAGGAGTGAACCGTCATGTATTCGGCGTGTTTCTGCAGCCAGTATTTATTGGCATATTTTCCAACTGCAGCTATAGTTTTCTCTTTCCTATGACAGAAAAGCTAACTTTTATGTAATTATTCTTCCTTCTAAACAACACTGTGGTACATTTAAGCAGGGTTTTGCTTAACTACGTGAAATGAATTGTTGTTTTGACTTTAAAAGTGTTAGGAATAAAATGAGCTGAATGACTTCAGAATAAAACTGTGTAGAAAAGCATGGAATTGCTATATAATCAAAGCGATGCTATCATTTAAGTTTTTTAGCTGAATTTGCAAGCATTTAGTTTAACTCACATATGCTTGAATGCATATTGTGGGTTTTTATCCTTCTATGAACTTTGATTTCATTAAGCCTCTCACAACCTGAGACATTGGCTTGGAAACCAAATACATGGCAAATAAGTGTATGATAGTGATTTGATTTGACTGTTTTTGTGTCTGTATGATTCTAAACACGGTGTAAGGAATCCTTACTGTTCCAACAATTTGCTAAGCATCTGGTTTTAATACTGATTTTGTTAATTTGACAGGGACAGCCAGTTGGAGACTGTGATTTTAATGTTCGACTCTCGTGTATAGAAAAAGAGATTATATTTCCACGACATGAAAAAATGAAGACTGGTCACATTGACAAAGCACAGGAGCCATTCAGTGTTCGAAACAAACCGTTTTTTGACATCTATGCTTCAAGAAAGGTAAACGCAATTTTAGGTTTTTACGTTAATGTGCAGAGGGTAACAATGCAGGGTTCATGTTTTCCCTAACCTAAATTTTCCTTTTTTGAATGTTTTTTTAGCCCTCTGTAAGTTCCTCTGCTAACTAAGTGTTGAACTTTTTTTGTGTGTGTGTGTGGTAAAACGCAATTTTGGTTCTACTGGAATCCTCGTTTTCCATATCTAAAACCTGTCCTAAGGTAAAATGTAGTTCTTTAGTGTGGTAGTATCAAATGAAGACACAGAAGCATGAGTCTGAAATGTCTCCTAGCTGATGGGAACACTGGAGAGTTGCATTGTTCACACTGTCCTCTTTTATATCATAGAATATAACTTTCTTTTTTGCTTCCAGTCCTCATGTGGGGCTGGTATACGAATCATGAGTTGTGCTTGAACTCCCACACGCTCTTCAGCAGTGATTACTGAGCCCATGTTGGTTAGCACCTCCACATCTTGCTTATTAAAATGCTGCCCCAGATCTTCTGAAGTAGAGCGTGTGACTTGCAAATATTTGTGAGTTACTGTATTTCAGTGTACACTCTGTTCTTCAGTAAAGTAGTATTGTAACATTCTGGAAAACAGTTTTATTCTGTGAATTAATTCAATAATACTTTTGTCTAGAGTAACCCTTTTTCGTCAGTGCTGCTGTTAGAGGGGGTCCCATATCTAACCAACACAGTGAATATGCAATAGTTGCTTTTGTCATTACCTAGAGCTTCTAGCAGGCAATAAGTCTTGCCCCAGCAGGAGCATTAGTGGAGTTTTTGCTAACCAGGAGGTGGCTGAAAAAGTGATGAACTTAAGTTGGACTTTCAAGAAGCCCAACACAGTGGCAGTCCTTGGGATTTCTGAATTGTGAACAATTCTGTCAGGAGGTTGTATGCATAAAGCGCTGTAAATGTTTTGATCACTTCTCTGAAGCGTAGTATTGGTTTTTGGATCATCTACCTAATATCATATTGCCACTGTTATTAATTCAATGTAAACTTGTCTTGGAGGTAGAAGGCTGTTTGCCTGAGACATGGAATTTTGAGCTTGAAATTGAAAGGAGCTTGTACCAAAGGAACATGTGATACAAATTGGTTTCTTGTATTATTTCTTGAACCTGTTTCTTAAATTGGAGTTCCAAATTACTTAAAAATCCCAAGGAAAACACGCATGGAAACATTCCTAGAAAACTCTCTAGGTAAAACGCATCTATAAACAAATCTCTGGCAAGTTATATCTAATCATTATTTGACACGTGAAACCATTGACTGCTGGCAGCCGATCTGCTAAGAACTGATTGCTGTCAGGAGGTGAATTTCAAAAGTCATCAAAAGATACTTTGTACTGTAGCTTTGTGCAGTACAGCTTAGAACCAGCCACATGATGACTATTGAAAACGTCACCTCCTTCCCAAAAACTAGGAAAAGAAAATTAGGCTCAACTGCTTTATTTGCCTGTCTCAATGAGGCTTCTGAATTGTCCATGTATTGAATTTTAACAGTTCTGACTACAGCATTTTTCAGTCAGCGTTGGGGTGGTTGTGTTTACAGGCCTTTCTCTTCTTAGGCAACTTTTCAGTATAAATTCTTTAAGTTAGTGAAGGCCTTATATTTGATGCTTCACTGTTGGACAGTACTGATGAGGAAAATAAAATACACAGGACTAGAATTTGCCTTGTAGTAGATTTATAGTGCATTTGACATCAGTGCTTGGACATTATTGCAGTATTTATTTTTTCCTTTTATCCTTGCCTTTGACACAAGGTTTGATTAACTTCTGAATTATAGAGTGAAGAAGTTTCCTGGCTAGTTTTTGAATGTTGTTTTTTTTTTTTTTTAATGGAGCTATATGCAGCAGTTAGACATACACAGAGAGAGCAGCAGGGGTAGGGGCTACACAGAGCTGCAGAGAGAGCAGAGTTTTCTCTTGTTTTAATTATTTCAGACATTTATGATTTACCAATTCAATGCACATTATAGATCAAGTTGGTAAGAAAATAAGGCAAGTAAGAGTAATATCTTGGGTTAAAAAAATGAATCTTTTTTTTTTGTGTCACTTAATAATCCACCCCCCCCATTAGACCAAATAAATTCAGTGACTGCTTTACACACTGGGGTTATGTGGAATTTTTTCTTTCTCTGGTCCTTCCTTTTTTCTCTAGGAGTTTTGATGCTTTTTGTAAGCAATGAATATGCCTTGAAACAGAGATAGCAGTGATCACGCAGTCTGAGAGCAGGGCATCTGAAAGCGTGAGCCACGGATACCTCTTTGGCTTTTATGACTTCACTCAAACTTTCAAAATGTGCAGTCTGGAGATAGGCAGCAAGTCTGTGGTATGAGGTAAAACTGTAAGGACATTCTAATGTGCGTTTGAGGTTCCTGTGCAGCTCAGTGAGCAAATTATAATCACCTTTAAAGTCATCTTTAAGGGTGGCGATGGAGCACTGTTTTCCTTTCTGCATTTTGGATTTGAAATAACCGTAGATTTTTGTATCTTATTTTTTTTGAGCAGTATACTTAATATGTTTTAAACAATCTTTGTCCTGATTAAAAGTGACTGCTGTATAGTGAAATATGTTAATTGTCCTACTGATATAACAGAATAATACTGATAATAATACTGATATAACTAATGAGACTTTAAATATGATCACTGTTTTCAGTAAGAAAGAAGTTTTTCTTTTGTCATTATCTATGTATTGTTTGTGTGCCCGGTGATATCTGTAGGGAATGTGAGGTAGCACTACCAGCATCGGTGTGGAGTTGAAATGCTTAAGGGAAACCTTAAGAATTATAAACCTCAGAATTTATTTCAAATCCGTACCTGTTCAAAATAATTGCATTTACAACAGTATGTTCTCAAAATAATTATTGCTGCTCTTACTTATATCAAAAATGCAATTTTCATCTCATTTGTTCTGTGAACTTGGTGAGTTATCTGACTCCTCTAATGCTCCTTGGGATAGTGATGCAAAGATGAGATCTTTGTACTCATGACAGCTTTGCAAAAAGGACTTTCAATTACGTGTGGTTAGAGTAGACTGTTGTTTAGAATTGTTGCCCCATCCTGAAAAAGAAGTACTTAAAAACAGTATTGCTTTGCTGGTGACCTTTTTACTATGCTTTTTTCAGTCATCTCTACAAGTATCACGACAAGTAAACTCATACCTATGAACACCTCATTAGTGAAATGGAGAGGACAGGCTGGTTTTTCTTCTGCATCAGTGACAGATGTCTTGGTAGGGTTTACCAGCTTTGTGTGCTTTGTGTGCAGCACAGCAAGGGTCTGGAGAGAGCTGGGGAATCCTTCCTGGCTTCTAAGTCTGCTCGTGTTTGGATTGAATCAGCAAATACATCAGTTCATCTCCAGAGATGATGCCAATAAAATGAAGAGAAGCAGGAAATATTTATACAGATTGACTAAGGTGTCTGAGTGCCCGGGGTAATAGGTGTAAATGACAGATTGTATCATCAGCAGTTTGTCTTGGATTTCTTTCGAACACAGCTGGTTTTTATCGAGGGTCAAGAAAAGAACCAAGTTTACTTCTGAATTACCTCAGCTGGAAACATACCTCACGTCTTATTTTTGTTTTGAGGAAATTCAGCTTTTGAAATGTGTTCCCTGGTCTGGGTTTGAATCACGCAAAAATGAACGCTGCGCACTTTCTTTCCAGGGCCTCGCTCGCTCAGTCCTTTCTGTGAACAGAGTTCATAGGCAGTATTGCTAATTGAAAGCTAATGTTGACAGTTCTTCTTCTTAACAGTATCATGCATGAATAAATGGGTGTTGGTCTAGGTGGGTTGTAGGAAGAATACTGAACAAAGCCAGGAGTCTCAGCACTGCATTGAAAAGTTTTATTCGCGTACTCTGCTATTAATTACACCAGTGTGGACTTTTCTCCATGTGGGTTTATTTACTTTCAGTGAAAATGTGAAGGAATCACTTGAAACAGCGGTGAATTTTTCTTCTGTTATATGGTTTCTCAAATAATGAAATAGTTCTTGAAGTTATGAAGTAGGATCTGGTATTAACCAGATTTAAGAGTAATGGCTCTTTTTTCCCAGTCTGAAAATCAACTGTGAAGTGAAAAAGCACTTTTAAAGCTGCAATTATAAAGTACTGTGATAAAGTACTGTGTCAACGTTTATCCTTTTGCCTTGCCCTTTGTTGTTAGTATTAGATTGCTGAATTAAGGACTAGATCTCTACAGTATTATCTCAAATGTTATTTTAAGAGGCTTTGATGGACTTTTGATTTTTAGTGAGATTGAAGTTGGATAAGAGTAAGAAAAAAAGGGGCAGCCATCTGGGGATATGCTATAGGTTCTCCAAAGCTCTGAAAATGTTACCTTGCTGAACTCTGATACTGATGGAAGTATTGTCACTAGATTTGTATGCTTTTATAAACAAAGAATCATTGAACAGTTTATTCTTTTAGTGTTAGCTGGGAACAGATACAATCTATGGGTATTTTGGCCTTTTAATGTATGGTGTAACTTCCAGATTCTTTTATTAAGGGTATTTATGAGCAATTTTGCCTATTTACTGTTTGTCCTGACACTTGCATCGTTTGTCACTTTGGTTTTCCAGCTTGTTTTCTTGGTGTATGTTAGCGTGTGATGTATGTCCCAGTCTACCAACTCTTCCTTCCATCATGTAAGGATGGCAGCAGTTGGTGGAAGAAACTGAGTTTAAGATTTCCTTTATGTTAAAAGACTGAAGATCAAAAAGAGTAATGCTTTTTATGCTGTATACTTTTAGACTCTGAGCCTTAGCCTTCTAGTTGTACAAATGTTTTAGGATTTTCAAAAGGGAGTTTATCTTCATTTTTTGAAGAGAGGGAATACAGTTACATAGGGAAGAAAGAATTAAGTTCTTAGAAATGATGCAAATGTTTGGTGTCCATTGTCTAAGCCAATCTGCAATTCTTTTGCAAAGCTTTTCCATGTGGGCAGGCACAGTCTGGATCATTACTGGAGCCTCATGTCTAGTGTCTGTGCTTTCTGGTATGGCTGGAAAAATAAAGTTTCTTTTTTTGTGGTCCCATGGAGAATTGTGCTGATCGCTCTCAATGGAACAATAGGGCTAAAGGTTAAACAATGATACAGGTCAAATGAGCAACCTTTCTCAAATGCTAGCATGCTGTATATCAAGGACTTGTCAGTTCTCAGACAATTATCTGATCTTAAAATGACAGCTGGTCCTAGAGGGATTAAAATGAAGGTGAGTAATCTCTGTTAGAAGATTAAATGGTCTGGGATCTTTCTGAAAGTTTTCAGTCAAACCTGTGAACTGACAGATCACTCACTTTGTATCCCTGGTTCTTCTGGTTTTGTGCTGTTGTTTTTTGTTTGTTTTTTTTTTTTTTTCTTGTAGAGAGGGTTTCATTTTTATTTTCCTTCAACACTTGGATTTTTATTTATTTTTATAAACTGACGTTGTAGTTGGAAAAAACAGACTGGTTAAAAATGCTGTACAAATAAATGTGTGGCCACTGTTGAGGTTGGTATGCTTCAGAATACCAAGCGGTTGTATAACCTTCTATATAAAGAAGAAAATTAATGGCATGACTTGCTGATATTGGTGTGAAATATTTTACAGGCAAGTGAGAGAGTGGTGAGCTAACATTTGTGTGGTTAAAATTGATTGGGTGCAGTACTGAAAAGGGTAGAATATGCAGGCATATCAGCTCTGTGTTTGGACTGGAGTAACTTAACTCAAAACTGACTGTAAATGACCATAGGATCCTGTCTATTGTCACCAAGTGGCCTGTAGACAAAAAACTGGTGAAGGTCTGCAGACATGAGTTAGAATCTGAAGGGACTCAGTGGGCAGGAATGGTGGTGGCTGAATTGTATATTGTATCTGTATTGGAGACTTTAGATCCTGTGTCTGGGTGGAGGAAGAATGTTTCCATATGGAGGGTTTTTTTATGACAAAGAGACTTACTTCCTCTGATTTTGTTTTTATTTTCTATGCCTTTAGGAGTAGCATGTTCAGCTCAACTTTCAGTCCTGTGCTTCCTCATTCAGAGCTAACACCCTGGCCTACACCATAGTCCTCTCTCCATTTGGTTCCGGCTTTCTGGCCTGGTTATAGTCTTGTCTTCTTTGAATTATTTTATAAGCCCTCTCACCTGTTGCTTTGTTTGTTTTTGCTTTTATTTCTTTACTCTGTAATTTCTTCATCTCTTTGCTCTTATACATTCCTTTAGCGTTGCCTTATTCCACTCATAGTTGTTTTTGTGCTGGTGGACATTCTCACTGAAATAATCACAGTGCTGTTCTTCTTGTAAATGCAAGTAATGATTGACCTGATAAACCTGGTATGTAAGTAGTGAGTAAGAAGCTTGAAATATGTACCTGTATTAGGACAGAGAGTCTTCAATTGGCAGCTGTTCTTGAATCCCAGCATATTTTTCAAAATGATTTGTCCTGTGAATTTTGAAAGTAAGGGCAATGAACCAGATAAAATGAAAGCTTAATAAATTGTAAAATGAAATAAATGATTGTGCAGTTACTCTTGAGTTTGGATGCAGATTGCTCACACTTCCAATTTAGAGCTTGAACTGAGATATTTCATGCAACCAGCTGCAGCACCGACATGATGTGGATGCTGCTTGGTAAATGTCATTTCTGGCTGTAGAAGCATGAGGGTAAGCAGGAACAATTCAGACCAGGATTAGTGGGGTGCCCAGCTGCCTCTGGGGGTTTCTCCACTCTCTGTGATGCAGGGAAGCTGCATGAGCCTACAGTTTAGGGCTTTGTCAGCAGGGCTTGAGAATTCATTAACTCTGCATAGCTGATTTAGACTACCTCTAGTGATACTGAATATAGACTTATATTTACTGATCCTTAATTAGATGAAGGAAGTTTGTCAGGCAGATGTTGTTTTACACGATGAACTGTTTATGGAATCATAGAATCATCAAAGTTGGAAAAAGACCTCTGAGATCAAGGAATGATTGGATGTTGTGTTGAGGGACATGGTTTAGTGGGAGCTATTGGTAGTAGGTGAACGGTTGGACTGGATGATCTTTTAGGTCTTTTCCAACCTTGGTGATTCTATGGTCATCTAGACAACCATCCACCTACCAACAATACTGCCCACTAAACCATGTTCCTTAGTACCACTTCTACATGTTTCATTTGTCACTGTGAGCAAATAACTAATTATCCAGTGCTGTCTATCTATGCTACTATTTGTAGTTTTGGAAGTCGGTTCATATAGCAGCTCTTGGGTCATATCTCCCCTAGGAAACCTGCTTGTTCCCAGCAAATTCCTCTGTGAAAGTTGAGGCGAGGGAAAGGCTTCCCTTAGAGGTTTGTATACCCCCAGAAGCTTGGCTACCCTGATAGATAATTAACTGTGATCTCTTTGCTCAAGGAATGCCACTATCCAGAGCCAGGACTTCCAGGTTTACACCAAAAGGTGCTTCATCATCCACAAAAATATTATTAACGTATTACTAACTTCTAGCCTTCTTGTTCTGATGGAGTTGTTTGTGGAGACCCATTCATGAACAAGAATCTGTGTTCATTTCCTGGAGTTAACAGGAGGATTAGGCTACTTGCTACCGTGATGCTGAAGATTAAATATAGTATTTCAGCACAGTATAGTGTGGGCTGGAGAAAAGGTGAAATAGGTTTTTGCTTCTGATTTAAGAAATTATTCATGCATTAGTTGTATTTTTCCAGGAAATGACCTGGTGAAGTTAAAACAAACAGTCTTGAATATTTTCATGAAGGATTATTTTCATAAATAGTGGTCCACGCTAGTGGTACAAATTAATTTAATGTAGCGTAATTCAGATGTGAAATATATAATTAAATTCTGGCTTTTGAAGCCGTGTGGGAAAGAAAACAAAACTTACGGAAAAGCAAACATGTGGATGAAGCCTTATACGTCTTTCACATTGTGAGCTTAAACGTCAGAATAATTCATGCTCAGGTTTTGACATTTTAGCATCAACTTTAAATGGTTTCAAATCTTTATAAATGATTTTTTTTTTTTTCCTATTTTTTGAGCAGTGAAAAGTCATGTGCCTTTCTAAGTAGAAAAAATACCTACAGGTATTTAACACTGACTTCTATTTTCAGTTTTGTGTTTTATTCTGAAAGAGAAAAAATGCACATCTTTTTGGGCTTAATTGCCAGTTGGTATCCCAGTATGGGCAATTGAATTGGTGCATTTGGAATCTTATGAATTAGAGGACTCAGCTGTGGTGACTAAGTGGGTCACCCTACGCATTAATTGAAGGGCAACTGTTTAATATTGCCCGTTGTACCTCTTCACAGCCTGTCACTTTCCAAACTGCCTCCTGGCAATAGCACTCCACAGGGAAGCCATCAGCCTCCTTGTGTTGGAAGGATTTTCAAGGGGCATGTGCTTAATTTGGGTAAAAAGAACGAAAAGACAAAGAAATTCATAAGCTGGGGGTGTTGTTTAAAACAAGTTTTTTTTTGTGATATAAGATTGTAAGACATCCCTGCAAACTCTTTTGTTTCCCGTGGTATGCCCAGGTTTTTTTTTGGGGGGGGGAAGAAACCACTATGAAATTTATTTATTTTTTATATTTAGAACTATTAAAATGTAGCATTCTACTCTTAAGGCCAGATGGTGGAAAGTCTTAATTCAGCTTTGTAGCGAACTAAGCCCATAAGTGCCATTGCATAGCAGAAAGATCAGTTGCTTTTCAATATCCAAGGTACAGTAGTAGCAATGTTTTGTGTTAAAATCATTGCCTTGGGGCCTGGTGGAATACAGTATCCGGGTTTGAATCAGGCACTGTAGTAGTAGTGAATGTACACAGACTCTGTATTCTTGAGTATCCATTTTATAGCTAATTGAATTATTGTGTCTACTTTCTTGCATACTTGGCATTGTTCATAAATCTTAGTGGAAATGCTTAATAAAGCATGATCCTTAATTATCTGATTTAATAAAAACATGCCTATCTAAGTCCTTGACAACCACAGGCTGGATTATGATATAGCAGTTTATGCAGGAGCTAGATAACAAATAAATGCTATCAGGCTTATAACATTTGAAAATCATTTGGAAAACGAATGTACTTCACCATATTTGTAAGGCCTCGTACTCGGCTCAATGTCTTTTTATTTTGGCATCAGAAGAACTTTTGATTGATGTTATATTTGATCAAAAACAGAGAGGAACTTCCTAGCACTAGTGGGTAGAATCTTGTTCTGTAGAGGATATAGGATTATGAAGACTTTACGGTGTCTCTGCCATCCGTTCAGTAACATGTTTATAAACAGATCTGAGAATTTGCTGATGGCATCTTCTAGCTCCAATGGGGTTCTAGTTTCAGGCAGGTCTACATACAATTCCTGGCACTGTTATCACTCAGGGATGGTGGTGATTGTAAGGGAAAAGGATGTGGGCAAAGTCTCAACACCTAAATGAAAAACCTGATGGTACACTGCAGTCGGAATAGAAAACTGGAAATGGCACAGTAAGTTAAACAGTTGTGCTGTGCTCTGTTTCTTCATCAGGTAAAATAAACATGAAAGATTGCTGTTTAGCCGTAGTATTCCTTCTCAGCCTTGAGGAATCCATGTTTATACCATTTTGAGGCTATCACAAAAGTCAATTAAACTTTCTTGTAGCAGCCTATTTCTCTTATTTGAAAGAAGCATTTGAAAACATCTTAGGTAATTGATGTCAATTTCTCAATTGTGCTTCTGAGAAGAGATTGACAGCGAGAAATGCCTAATGCTTATTTTGAATTCAGTAATGCAGATGTGCTGTCAAATCAAGCATTAACACGCATAGTGCTCTTGTTATTCTTGGGTATTGTTTTGAATATATTAGGTGCGTGACCTTTGGATTTGCTCAAACAGAAGCAGCAAACTGCTGATAGCTCAGTGGGACTCTTCTTGTGGTGTTCTCTCTACCTCTTTGCAAAATGTCCCTGTTCAAATAGCAAGGAACAAAGCATACAGCCACCATTAGTAGCATCCTTGCAGATGACAGATAATAAATTAGTTGTAAAACCAAAACCGGATTAAAAAAAATAGATAAAACCACCAAACTTGGTTCTCCTCCCCCACTGCAATTTGTTTCGGTGTTGTTCACTGCAGCATTTTTTCCCTCACGGCTGTATAATGAACTCAACATAATGTGGTGGTTTCACCTTTTCACTGTCAGAGGTTGCATCCCATTGCAGACTACAGTAACGTTTAGCTAATTTTCTGTCTAGAAGTAGCTTTTCCTTACATCTTTTAGAGAGGTACTAGAGAAGATTAAGAAGCAGGTTTCCAGTGATATGTATGTTTTCTCCTAAGTCCTCAGTGAAAGAAGCAGATAACTCTCCTTTGTGAAAGTAGCAGCGGTTCTAAAGGGGCCTGGAAAGGTACTGAGTACCCAGTGGAGGGGAGGAGGGGAAGGAAGGTGGTACATGTTTTTGCTGGGAGTTGCCTCAATAATGGATACAAAACAGACTGCAGACAGGGATCAGTCTCTGACTTGCTTGTGGGTGCTGCTTTTTCCCTGTCATACCAATATCAACAGTAATGTTTGTAACCTTCCTGTTCTTGAAAGAATACATAAGTTCTGGTAGAGACTTTTCTGCCAGAACTGCTCTTCTGAAAGACAATCAGTCAAGAGTCATGTCACTAGTTAGAATGCAAATGCACAGGTGTTGTTACTTTGGGTTGTTTTAAGTCATAAGCTATGAAATTACACGTGCAAATGATGAAGAAGTTGTATAGTCGCTATGTCTTTTTTTGAATTACACTGTTGTTTGTTATTATGGCCTACTAGCACCACATCTTCAAAGAATTTACATAGAAGACATCAAGGAATCCTTGGGATCCCTGCTCTAGCCAGAAGACAGAGCTAAAACTTAAACCTGAAGTACAAATCATGCTAGTGGCAGCCTGTCTTTTGAGCTTCATCTACTTTGAATACAAGAGAGCCATCAGAGGAGAACATATTTAGAATGCATCTGAAAGGGCTGTTGTAGCTGTGAGGTAAATAATTGTTTCTGTCAGTTCTCCTGCTGAAATTCTAACTAGGTTAGAGGAGAGTACGCAGGTGCAAGAGCAAACCCAGATGGAATGAGGTCACTCTCCTTCCTCTCTGTGCATGCACCTGCCCATTGCCTCTTTATGTTACTTCAGCCTTGCTGCTCCTGCTGTTAGCAGTGGAGAGCTTGTGAAGGTTTCATGGAGTGGACAGGTGAGGTTTTATAACAGATCAGCTCCTGTCATGCTGCAGGAGCCGTGAATGTGCTGTGCACAAGGGAAATGACTGCTGATAAATCTCCCTTCCCATGAAGTGCTGGGAAACCCCGACAGTGAGCCTATTGCAGAAGATTTTTTTCTTGCAGTTATTGATAATCACAACATATAGGTCGCTGCCAGTCTGCATTTTCTTGTGGAACATGGATTTATTTTATTGTCTCTTAGCATTTTCATGCTACATGAGCTGTTAGTTAGAGACATATACACTTGAATTACACTTTCGTTGATGCACAGGAAGGAGAGGTGATCCTATAAATCTTATATCTCTTTATTTAGTCTGAGAAGAAAGAGAGTGGGAGGAAATAATATTGTAAGATAGTTTTGTTTATTGTCTTCATCTCTGTTTGACTAAGTTTTCGGTGATTGGTTCAAAGGAAGCCATCAAAGAGTCAACGTATGGCTAACCAGACCCAGTTCATCCAGCTGCATGCAGCTCGCATTTCCCTATCGCTCTGCTGGAACTGAACAGGGTTGACTGCCTTATAGCAGATGGGCATATGCAAGTTCTTATCCTTTTAGTCACGTCTTCTCTATTTTTATGTACACTCACATGCTGTGCCCAGTGAATCCATTACTTCCAGTGAGGTTAGCAATTGATTACAAGTGGCATGAGATAGATCATCTATGCCCTTCTTCTGCCTTAAAGCAGCCTATATGAAAAGGAATCAGATGTAACCGAAGTAGAAAAATCTCCATTTGGAAGTGCCTTTGAGGTCTCCGTCCTTCAACTTCCAGGGCAGTGCAGCTCTCACCCATCTTTGGCAGTTTACCTGTTTGGGTTTTTCATTACTTCAGGCTGTGGGCAGCTAACTATTGTACCTGTAGGACAACCTGTGCTATCCTGTTGCCTTTCCAAAGTGCTAGAAGTGGAGGAGTCAAAGGCCATTCCTGACTGCTTGTTGGCAGAGAGCCCAGCTGACTTTAAAATAGGTACTTGGTCAAAGCCCAGCAGTAGTGATGTAATGTGTCCCTTGTTGCAGTGTGCATGGTGCATCTGAGCAGGGTACAGAGCAGTTCTTCAGGCAAATTTTTGGTGAAACAAAAAGCCACAAACAAACAAAAAAACCACCAAAAAAAATCAAAACAAAACACCCTAAGAAGTAAACGTGCACACACACACAAACAAAAATCCCATCCCGAAGTCTTAAGGCTTGAGAGGTAGAAAAAGAAAGGCAATTGCAGTAACCTCTTTGGTGAGTACACTCAGTGTTTAATATAGCCTCTTGTAAGTGAACAGAGTGTGTAGTAGGCAGGAGTGCTACCCACACCTTAGATCACTGTGTTCCCTGTGCCTCTATCACCTTTCCAGGTATGTTGTAAAATGCTGAGTCTAGGGGAATGTGGATCTTTGCGTACTGGGTCACTGAAGAAAGCAGGAGCTACAGATCAGTCAATATAGATACCAGCGTAACACTCCAGGAGCTGGTTAATTCTTCAGAGGAAAGGCCTGTCTGTCTTACTTTGGTTCCTGGCAAAATTGTAGAAAAGGTTATTCTAGGAGTCACTGAAAAACACCTGAAAGACTATGCAGTCATTGGTCACAGCCAGCATAAGTTCACAAGGTGAATATTTAACAAACTTGATATCTTTTTATGACCGTTATCTACCTGGTTGGCCAGGGGAAGGAAGCCAGTTGGTGTTATCTCTTTGGATTCCAGCAAAGCTTTCAATACTATTTCTCACAGTATCCTTCTGGATGGTATGTCCAGCACGTATAGGGTTAGAATTTTGGGTGATCCTGTGTGGAGCCAGGAGGTGCACTTGGTCCTTGTGGGTTCCTTCCAACTTGGAATATTCTGTGAATATCATGACTGATGCTTTAAAGGATAGCATGCTATATACCATACAAGAGTGCATTCTGAGGGTGAGGACAGACTATTGAGAGGAAGATGTGTATAAACTTACAACAGATTTTTTTCCACTAGCAGTAGAATTGTTGCTACTGGATATTGGTCTAATTGTGACATTCCTTTGGTCAAGCTTTAAAATGATAAAAGCATACTTTACAGAGTAGCTCTCTGGATGACTAATGTCCTATCTTTACCAGGTGCTTTTGTTCTGGATTCTTGTCTACTGCACCACAAATTATTAGCATAGCTCCCTTATGGAATCATTAAAATGTCTTCAATGACCAGTTGTATCCACTGTGCTTTTGTTTGGACTCTTGGCTATTCCTCTGTGTAACAGATGGCATTCGCTTAAACTGACAAGCTGTAGGATAGCAGAGCATTACTAATAAAACCTATCACATGTTAAACTTGACCTGACATTAATCAAGTTTTGAATGCTACAAATGATTCATGGATAATAATTAGTCTCTTGATCATATTAGTGAACATCAGTCTCACATTGCTCCTATTATCTGCTTTCATTCTTATAGGGAACAAATCAATTGCAGTAATTAGGTGTTTTTAATGTATTTTGAGCCAAAATGTTCTGTATGATTAACTTGGCAAAGAGGTTATTTTTAGTTTTTGAGTCTTGCGGCAGGATTGGATTCAGAGCTACTGAATCCAATAGCAAACTGAAAGGCTCCCCCAAAAAATAGCATTTTAGAAAAGTCCGTATTTACTAATCTTACAAAATGAGAAAATTCCCATCTTTCTTTACAATCATCTGTTAAAATTTTCATCATCATATGTTTGAACTATTGCTATAAATTACAGTTCAAAGCAGTTTATTTTTGTTTGTTTTTTGAATGGATGAGCCTTTGGATTTTACTTTTATTTTTCCTGTTCCATGCAGAGTTATTGGTTAACATGAATTGCTTTAAACACTTACACTTTTATATAGACTACTTATACAAGTATATATATATGCATGCAGCTTTTCTCTGTTTAGAACTTGAATTAACGTCTTGAGAGAATGGCTGCTTGACAACTAGAATTTGAGCTTCAAGCATAACTTTTTTTTTAAAGGATTTCCATGTAATTTATGTAATATGCTGATTTCTATGGCCAAGGAGCATGAAATTTCCTTTTAAGTAAGTAATGAGCAACTGAAATGTTCATTCTTGAGATCCTTTTGCAGTTAGGGCAAAGTAGATCATTTTACTGGCTTAATAGAAATGAAGCAGTTATTCTTCAATAGTCTTTGTTTTTTGAAGATCGTGTAAATCTTCTTTAGGTAATTGTTTTGTAGAGCTTTAAGCTTTTCAGGTAGTTGATACATATTTTTGATCCTAGCCTCCCTTTATGCATGTTTTGAATCTATTAGCATAAGCCAAGAAATTCGAAGTTTCTAAGATAAACAAATTCAGTGAGTAACTGAGAAATTATTGACTTCATCCTTCTATAAAATTACTTGTCAATTAATACACCACTGCACAGTAAATGGAATACTGTTCTTACCTTAAGTAGCACATCGTATTTTGAGTAGGTATTGAGAGTGATGCAGGATGAACCGGGTCATGTTAACGTGACTGAAAACTCACTCCTGAACATTTTCATATGCAATTTGGAGGGAAGCATGAAATCAAACCCATGAGGTGCTACTGATGTTGCATCAGTAGCCTCTGTCTTTGGGACATTCGCAGTTGCTTGGGAGGAAGCTCTTAAGAGTCAAGCAGCCAGGTGCAGTGTAACATTGATTGGTGCGATGCTTTCTGTGGCAAGTGCTGATGCATTTTGAAATGTTCTTGAATGAAGGGTTCCAATCAGAAAATGGGGTGTGTGTTTCTTTTCTTGCTAATATGGCTCTTACGGAATATTCTGTGTAGTGCAGCTGAGTGGTTTCTGTTGATTGGGGGAAAAAAGTGGTGATTGTGTTTAGAGGAGAAGGTGTTTGAAGTGATGTTGGTTTCCTTGCACAAAAGAACACCTGAGGGGGGACTAGGTCACTCTCTAAGCACCTGCAGAGGAACGAGAAAGGGAAGTTGAAGCAAGAAAAGTATTGCTGAGAAGTTTTTTTAGTTGCAGTAGTCAGTAGGAGCAACTGAACTAAAGTTCTCCACTTCTGCATGCTGTAACTCGAGTCTGGACAGCTTTCCAAAAGATTGCTTGGGGCTTGAGTGTATCACTTGAAGAGTCTCATGCATGAAAGAATATTTCATCTTCCTCCTCCTCCTAACTGTCTGAAAGTAGGTCTAAATTGATGATCTAGGCTATGTCTTCTCTAGGACAGGGAGGGAAGAAAGTGGTGCGAGAGGTATGCCTTTGATCCTTCTTCCCCTCTCTCTTTTCTGTTAATTTGTTCTGGGTTTCTTTGGATCAGCTGTTTCGCTTGAAATCCTAAAATTAGGTAGGGGGGAATGGTATGCCAAGTAAAAAAACACATAGCCTGAGGTTTTTATTTATTTCAGAAAACATGCGCTCCCTTGAACTCCCAGTGCTGTACGTACCTCTGAGTCATTAAAGACTGGAAAAGGTTGGAAAGCTTTGTCGTGTGTTTGTAGAAGTTTCAGTGCTGGCAGATGTTGACTTCATCAAAGAACCAAAACCAAAGCTTCTCTGAACGCTTTGCTCTGAGTTCTAAATCTCTTAAAATGGGAAGTAGACAACTTTTAAAAATCATTTTTTTGGTATGTGTAAGGTTTGAGTTAATATACATTAAAAAACATACCAGGCTATCCCCATCCCAGTGTATAGGTTATTATTGGGTACATTTTCTCTTTGGGATTGCTTAATTCTTGATACTGCCTCTAATTTTATTTTTAATAAAAAAGAAATTACTGCTGCAGAATGGGGAACTAGAAAGATTCAGGGCAGAAAGGAAGAAAGAGTAGCTAAAGCTCACCTTAATGTGTAGAGACAATTCTGCTCATCTGTTATGAAGTTGCAATTGGTAATATTTTAAAGCATTGCAAGGTAGCCTCAGTATCATCTTAAAGCTTATACCTCACCAACAGGCATATTTGGTTATTATTCATGAGGCTTCCTTTTCAAAATATTATATATATATATATATACACACACATATATATATATAAAATTATATATATACATATATATAATATTATAATAATATAAAGCTGTGCTGTGTGTGTGTATGACTGTGCTGTAGGTTATTCTTGATACAGTTTTCTTTTGCCCCAAATGAGGAAGATTCAGATTTCCATCCTATTTATTAAGCCACGTTGTTTTGTGAAGCAAGTTTTCAGTATATTTTATTCTGGTTTACTTTTCAGTTAAGTCCAGGATTTCTACCCAGTAGAAATGTTAATTTTCCTTGTACAAATCTTTAGCTGAATTTGTGATTGAGAGATTCTTTCTTCAGCTATAATGTAGTAATAGACATCAAATTTATTTGTCTTGTGAGTTAGCAAAATATATATACCTAGGAGCAATATGCATTACATTAATTCACATATGTTTATCTGTTTTATTGAATGTTGTTAAATGAACACGTTTGGAAACATTTGTGCCTTCGTCTTTGGATGTAGAACTTTCTGGGATGACATATTCATCAAATACCAGCGCTTAAGTAATTAATTATTATTTTGAACTTGGAAAATAGAAGCCTCATTAAAGAGTATTCTAGGATTATACTTTGGAGGGCTACTGAGAAAATTGCCATTTAAAAAGGAGTTGATAAATCAGGAAAATACAGAAACTGACAAACAAGATATAAACTAATGTAAAATAAACCAGAAGTAATATCCACATTTCTAAGCAGAGCGGTCCATCTCTCCTAGAGAACAGACAAGATAATTGTTTCCTTTCAGATAAGGCGCTAGTAATAGCGGGATATTTTCTGAAGTCTGTATAATATGTTTGGAAAAAAAAAATCTGCAGTGTCTTCACAGAGATTTACTATTTATGAGCCCATGTCTGTAAAACCTGACAGTTCCTGGGATGTGCCAATTATTTTGTAGTCTCTTGCTGAAGGCTGTAATCATCAGATGAAGAGCTCATCCTTTGAGTTGGGCTGAACCTTGCCTCAGTTAAGATGTTGCCTGTGGGAAGTAAGGCGTGACAGGATGCTCGTCCTTGAAAGCATTTTAAATTCTAGTTAACTGATAATTCAATTGATGGTTTATTTGTGTCTAAGTCTTTGGAATGAGTTACGTTCCCTTTCCCAGCTTTCCCAATGGAGTGAGCAGATAGATGGCCAACAGTTTGAAGGTGGCTGTGAAAAACTGTGTCAGGGCAGCTGTGTGCTGAACTGCTGTAGCTTGACTGAAAATTGAATGAGGCAAAGAGCAGCTCTGAAATTGAAAAAAAGCATGCAAATCAGCATGTAATTGTCTTGTTTTATAAAATCTAAAGTGATTCTTTTCTGCATCACTGAGTATTTCACTAGGTGAATAAGCCGTATCAGTTTTGAGTCAGAAACACAGACAAAATTGTTAATATTTCCATTTTGCGACATACTAGATGGTCACATTGTAGGAAGTTGATATGACTTAGCAGAAATGTTAATATCATAAAATCATGGAATGGCTTAGGTTGGAGAGGACCTTAAAGCCCACCCAGTTGCAACCTCCATGGTGCTCCAACCATGGGCAGGGCTACCCCCCACCAACTCAGGCTGCTCTATCAAACCTGGCCTTGAGCATCTCCAGGGATGGAGAAGCAGTGCCTGCACCTCACCAAGCTCTGAGTAAAACAGTTCTTCCTAACATCTAACCCAAATCTCTCCTCTTCTAGTCTAAAGCCATTTCCCCTTGTGCTGTCACTGTCAGACCATGTGAAAAGTCATCGCCCTCCTGCTTGTAATCCCCCTTTACATACTGGAAGGCTGCAGTGAGGTTTCCCTAGATTCTTCTCCAAACTAATGAAGCCCAACTCCCTCAACCTTCCTTCATAAGAGAGTTGCTCTGGTCCTTTGATCATCTTCATGGCTCTCCTCTGTACCCCTTCCAACAGTGTTGCATCCTTCCTGTACTGGGTCCTCAGGCCTGAATACAATACTATGATTTGGAATCTGCATAACCCTCAGTATGTTGAGTTGCCATGAGATTATTTTTCTTTTGTAGGAGAAGGAAAAGGCACACTACATATTGAGCATATAAATAAAATTACATCCGGAAACTTCTAAGAACTATATGGCTTGTCTCAGAATTACAGCAACTTTAATTAAAAAAATGCCAGGATTATGTGGAATCTATACACAGATTTTTTTTCTCCTCTTCCTGCTGGAGGAGCCAAGTGATTTCTATATAGTTATTTGCAGAGAGATCTGTAAAGCATGATTCTCCAGTCATCTGTTCAAGAAATCCTACTGACTGGCTCAGTGATTTAGCAAAATCAGCATCACCCGCTGTTAGTGCTGCTTTTGATGACGTATGGCTGCTCCTGACCTTTGGGTTAAAGAGCAAAGAGAAATCCTCTTTACTCTTCAATAAAGCTCCAGTCATTTCATGGGATTCTACCATTCTTTTTATTATATGGCTGTCATTAGATATAGCAATTATTTTTAACTGGATTCAGCTTTAAATAATAAACTGTAAGATGAATAAATGGTTCATTACCATGTTCACTGTAAGCTGCAAGAAGTGAACAAAGAGTTTCACAGGTGGAAATGTGTGTCACGAGGCCATGAGGAATAGCATACCAGAGGAATTGGTTTGCATGCATCATTTACCCATCTTTTATAAAATGCCACTGAGATGCATTGCGTTTTATCTGATCCCTGGCAGTAATCCCAGTCAGGCAGGTGTGCCATTTATCACGGTGCCGATTAAAGACTGTTCTGTTCAACTTTAATTAGGAATTTTAATATGTGTGGAAAATTGTACATCATTTTGTATAGGATAAACTGAGATGACTGCATTTTAAGTTCATAAATATGAAAGCCTTACACCAATTATGTTTCTGGTGTCAAAAATATTTGCTTATATGTCATGTGTTCCTTCTCTGCTCATTATCCTGTCGGTTTAAACTTTCTGCAATATTCAGTATATCCGTGATCTGCTATTCATAGATGACCTCCAAAAAGTTTATTTCTGAAGAAGTAGTATATGGGAAGAAACTGAGATAAAATTTCTGTTTGCTTTTTCCCAATTCTTTTTAACAAAAATTTGTTTCTAGAATCCTGTAATAGAAATACCTGTAATTGACCTAACGAGAATGGACTCAGAGTAGCCAGGAGCACGAAGAGCTTTAATTATCTATTCTAGTTTTAAAATCCTTTTGTCTTTGATGCCTAATTGACATTTCAGAAAAGATGTGTTAAGATTACCGAGGAACTCTGAAATGAAGAGAATGAGTTCAGTTCCTAAAACTGGACTTCAAGTTGATAAAAAGCAATCCCTTGAGTTTCCTAATGCTGTTGGAGTGTTGAATAAAAAGGAATGCTGGAGTGTAATTTAGAAATGTTAAATACAGGTTATTAGAATTGCACTTTTTACCTCTCTTGTGGACTTGTAGTAGTGCATTAATGTACTTCTCTAGAACATCAGTTAGAACAGAGAGGAGAGAGCTACGGATGGAACAGTTCATTACAGCAGTTCTGTACCTTGGATTGTTGCAAACCCCAGATGAAAACATGTTTCTGTATTCTGAAGTTGTATTTTGGGAAAGACTGAATGATACAGTTTCATGTAAGCTCCAACACCAAAGTCACCATATCCTCCAATTATAGTTCCTTTAAGAAATCATAAGGAAAAGCAGAGGTGAAGGGGTTTTCTTTGCTGCTTTGGTTAATATCTTTTAATAAGCCGGGTAGAAATGTGCCTAATAAAGTATAGCAGTAGCTAAGTTTAAATTTTTATCTTATGTTCAGCAATTTTTTGTTCTAAATTACTTGGAGAGAGGGCTTTTTGGTGCTTGAATTTCATGAAATCTTTACCATATGTGTTTATAAAATGCCAAGTATGTTCCTATTACAGACCCCATAGGCCGGTAAATTTTGGTACTGCACTGTAAGACTCAGAAACATTGAAAGTTATCTCCAGAAAACTTAACTGGCTTAGGATTTTTTTAGAATTGTGTTTTTTAAGATGTCCCAGGAGTATTTCTTTAAACATTTTCCACTGTATTGTGCTGGAGCAAAGGTTAACATTGAGTTTAAGAAAGATTTGAGTATTTTTTGTTGTTTTGTGTAAACATCGGATAATTTATTCAGTTGTGAACCTCAGTTGTAAATTCGAATGATAATGGTTTGAGGTGCGGTTGAGAACCATTGCTTCATGGGCAGACTTCTTACTTGGAGTGAATCTTTTCAAGTACTTTATCACTTGGGAGTGCTCTCATCAAGAGAGTTTTTCAGTTATGCTACAAGTTCCATGGTGGAGGCTGTACTTGCTTATGCAGCTACAGGCACAAGTATGCCAGTAACTGTATGGATAAGGAAAAAAGTAAACAGCTTTTATAACAAACAGGTCAAATATACTGTACAAATAGCTTCAGTTTTAGATGAAATAGCATCTTGTATTATTACCTTAATGGCCGTATATTTTTAAAATGTTTTAGCTTTTGATTTTTAAGTGTTTAACTGCACTGCATTGACTTTTGCAACCCACAGTATGACACAAATGCTATTTCTTGCCTCCTTTAATATTTTTGCCCTTTACTGAGGGCAGAGGTTGTTACTTAATTTGAATAATTCAGTCAGTGGCTCTCTGACTGCACAAAGGCAATGGTGCAAAGCGAATGACCAAAGGCCAAAACGTTGCTTTTATAAATGCTTGTGATTGTCAGATATCTGTATTTGCTATGTTTCATGACACTGTGGTAACTTACATGTCAGAGTTTATCAATCATTACTAAAAGCACTTGGGACTTAGACAAATTCTTCATCTGTACAATAAAACAAAAAGTAATAACTCCTTTTGGTAGCTCTTGTTATTTTTGCTATTATTATTATTATTGTAGCACTCCGTATTTTTCCTTAGGCAGGTCTTAATTTAGCATGGAAGTCTATGATCCATTTTCCTAACCCTTGGCTACCTAGTTTGATTAGTTTGCATATGGAGATGTTATTTTCCTATGGTAAATGCATCTCAAGGGATGGAATTCAGAATCTTTCAGAATGTAGAATGGAATGTGGGAAATCCATGTTAATTCCGATGGTTGTTTTGCAGTAGTGTCGTTGTGTTACTGGATTATGCCACAGCTGAGCAGTCTGCCGAACAGGAGTTTTGGAAAATGCCCTGAAATTAATCTGCTATCACTTGGAATACTGTAACTTATTTCTTTCTGGAAAATTGAAAAAAATATATATATTTTTTTTATTCTATTTTTTAGCTCCTGGAGGGAAGCTTTGCTAGAGAAGTTAGCCATGAAGTGGATGGATTGATATTTCAGCCCACAGGAGTAAGTAGAGCAATAACTGCTTTTTCTCCCCTCTACCCTAAAGGAACTTCTCTCCCCCCCTTCCCTCCCCTTTCATCCTCCCATCTACTGCTTAATCTTTAATTTGATCAGGACAGCTTTTAAAATTCACTTCTAATTTTTGCAGTTCCTCAGACTGCTTAAGTTCACCTAATTGCAGTTCTAATTGTAGTATATGTGACTGTTAATTCATAGATTAATTAATGGCAGTAATTTCCAGAAATCAGCTCACATTTTTTTTTGTGTGCTTGTAATATGATATACTTCTAAATGATGAAGGATTTTTTTTCTGACTGCATGACCCGCTGATTTGAGCACTTGCATTATTTTACTTGATGTTGTTTCACATGTTAAAATTGTAGTGAAAGGTTTAGGCAGTATGAAGGTGTGTAACTGTAGTGGGGGAGAGTCATCAAAAGTTCTACAGACATCCAGAAACAACAGTGTGAATAGTTAGTTCTCAAGCAGGAAAAATTGGGTTTAAAGGAATTCAGTAGAAGGACTTCTTCCAACCTATTCCTACTACTGTTGATCTGGGTACAACGTTATACTGCAGTGTGTACTTTATGTTGGTATAGACTGACTGTAACATCATCCACATTGACATCCTATCTTAGCTTGCAAAACAAGGAATGGATTTTGAGTCCTGGCAGTTTGACAGAGAACTCTACCCTTCCTATTACGCACAGAAAATACTGGTATTCAGTTTTCCAGATAAAACTTTTCTTTTCTGACAAACTTCACATATTGCTGATCTCAACAAGCAATGGTAATGACACGCTCATCTGGAAATAAGATTAAGCTCTTTATTGCAAGTTCTGCATTAACTAACCACAAAATGAATGATAACTAGACCACAAACTTTTTCTTTCTTTTTATTATTTATGGCTATTTCAAATTCAAAGCAAAGCTAGTAAGATAAAGAAAATTCACGCTTCCTTGGGAAATCCTGCTGATGTCTTAGAATACTGTTAAAACCTAAAGCAATTGTAAAGTCCTCTCCGATTCTGAGTGTTAGAGGTCAAACTATGGAGATTTGCCATAGTTAAATTTGAAATGATATTTTCCACTTGAAACGAAATTACTGAAGAATGTGTGTTTTTTATCCTTGCTGCTGCAGTGAAGAAATATCTGATATGTTCTGTGTTTCTAGAACTTGTTGTCAAAGGTTACCCTAAAATCTACCGGCACCCATGACAGGGGTATAGACGGCCTGCAGGGCCGCTATCCCAAAAGGAAAAGAAAACAGGGAAAGAGAAAATAAATACAGCGGCAACGATCTAAGGAGGCACACTATTTTACTAAATACTATATCGGAATACAGAATAACACTATATAATGCAATATAATTGGAAATAAGGCTAACGAATCGAGTAAAATATGAGAGAGTGAGTCCCGAAACCGAGAGGCCTACTGTAACTCTAGGCGAAACGGCTGGAACGCTCCCACACGGCTCTCCCCCTGGCTGGCAGGATCCAAGAGAGCGAGTCCAGCACTGAAGTGAGATTATATAGTCCTGGTCATATGACTGACCGTGGTGCTCCCTGGGACATGTAGTCTTCTTACTGTGAGCAGCAGATTCGTCAAAATTATCTAGGCTTAACATGATGTTATGATGTGGAATACTGATAGCAAAATTACAAAATTGCAAAACCATGACATTCCACCCCTTATTCTACATCATTACATTATGCTTATTACACACACACACACATATATAGTTGTGAGAAATCAGCAACCTTATTGTTTTTAACAACTTATATCTATTTTCATGCAAATCCTTAAGCTTAAAATAAAACTCTGTAACTTAACACACCATTATTTACTAAATCGAGGAAATGGCAAAACTGCCGGAAAGAGGAACATGATAACGGTGGAGGGAGAAAAAGGGGAAAAGCAGCACTAGCGGGGCATCCCCCACATCAAGGTGCACTCATCCTTTCCCTAAGCTACAGGGCCGCTGCATGGAGGACTTCTTGGGACTGTCCTCCTCTGTCTCCATCAATCTGGATGTCAGGCAGGAGCCCAGAGCATAAGCAGAGGGGAGAAGCAGACCAGCATCACTGCTGGTGGTATGGCCATCCTCCAAGTCATCTGTTCCGTCCAGTGGAACAGAAGCATCAAGGAGAGGCTCATCAAGAAACTCCCCAGCAGGTGATCACAGTATCACAGTATTGTGCAAGTTGGAAGGGACCTTAGAGATCACTCAGTCCAACTCCCGGGATTCGAGACCTCTGTGTAGCAGAGCGGCACCTCTACCACTTATGCCACAGAGGGGATTCGAACCCGGGCCTCTGGTGTTGCAAGCGGCAGTTCTACCACCGCGCCACCAGGGCACACGATTGTGCTAGCAGCCTCACATCCTGGCCTGGAGAGTTCAGCTCCAAACCCTCATAGGGGAACAGTGAACCCAGGCCTCGTGGCTGCGGGATGACCCCCCTCACTGCGGGGTGGCTCACTTGGCACATCCACACCATCCTCACCATGAGCTCCTGCTTCTTGCCCAGGTGACAGGGATAGGAGTGGAACTGCTGGGGCAGTGTCTGGAGTACCATGCCTCCATAGAACTTGCTTCTCCAGCCCTAATATGGTATTTCGGGCGATAGCATGGGGTACTGGTACTGCGTATGTTTCGAGCTACCCAGTGGTTGCCTCCACCATGGTGAGCACATAACGCTTACCATTGCGAGATCATGGCAAGGTGATATAATCAATCTACCATGCCTCCCCATATTTATATTTTTGCCATCTCCCTTCCCCCCAAAAAGTTTTCATCCTCTTGGCTTGTTTAATTATGGCGCATATTTCACAGTCATGAATGACCTGAGCAATAGCATGCATAATTAAGTCCACCCCTCGGTCTCTGGACCACTTTATGTTGCATCTCTTGCTTGATGGCCCGAGGTCTCATGGGCCCATCGAGCTAGGAATAATTCAGTCTTGTTCTGCCAGTCTAAGTCTATTTGAGCCACCTCAGTTTTGGCAGCTCAATCAACCTGATGGTTATTTTAATGTTCTTCAGTAGCCTTACTCTTAGGCACGTGAGCATCTACATGGCGCACCTTTACAACAATGTTTCTTATTTGGGCAGCAATGTTTTTCCACAGTTCAGCAGCCCAAATAGGTTTACCTCTTTGTCGTTGCCAGTTGTTTTGTTCCCACTGCTGCAACCACCCCCATAAGGCATTTTCCACCATCCATGAGTCAGTATAAAGATGAAGCATTGGCCACCTCTCCCGTTCAGCCACATCTAAGGCCACCCCTCATGCCGGACAGCCGGGCCTCCAGTGGGCTGGATGGGGGCAGTGCAGTTCTCCTGCCCCATGGCCATAGCGGTGGGCGCCTGCTCAGCCTGGAAGCGCACCAACCCCTTCCAGATATGGAACAGACCCACCGGGAGAGCTGAGACCGGTGACGTCCGCTTGGGGTTGCGCTGCTCCGCTACAGGCTGCCTCGCCTGGGCTCGGGAAGGAGCCTTGCTCTGACCGGAGGTTGTTACACTCGGACTGGAGGGCATCGTGCTCAGACTGGAGGGCGTTGCGCTTGGACTGGAGAGTGTCACGCTCGGACTGGAGAGTGTCATGCTCGGACTGGAGAGTGTCACGCTCGGACCGAAGGGCATCTCGCTCAGACCGAAGGGCGTCTCGCTCAGACTGGGGTGTGTCTTGCCTGGACCAGAGGGCATCAAGTTCGGACCGGAGGGTGTCACGCTGATATAGGAGGTCATTTCTCTCAGCTCTGAGACTCTCCATCTCAGTTCTGAGACTCTCTATCTCAGCTTCAGAAACTTTTTCCCTCTCTGCCTTTTCAGCTCTGAGACTCTCTCTCTCAGCTTCAAAATTGAATAAGGCCCAATAGGCATTAGCCAGGCCCCAAATCATTTGTGCCTCCTGAGATCTGCCTGTGCCGCAACATTCCTGCCTCAAATATGCGATCAAGCTCTCAGGATTCTTCAAGTGTTCAGGAGTAAAGCTCCATGACGCTGAAGATGTCTGCCTTTTTAAAGACTCCTCAAAGCCTCTCCACACTCCCTGCCACTCAGTATTCTCTGGTTCTGGGGAAGACTTCCTCAGAATGTTATAAATACTGAGTGAGATTAATAAAATAACCAACAGTATGTTCAGGGAAATTAACAGTGTGGTCAAATGGGCATTAAAAAACTGCATAATGGATTCAGGGAAGGGACAAGGAGCATGCAGTCCCCTGAAAAGCAGTTTTACAAGCAGTTTTAACAGAGCACACATTTTTTTTCCTCTCTTCAAAAACAAGATAGCAGAGCTAAAAGTTTACAAAATATTCTGGGGTATTGGCAGTCCGCCTGGACGTTCAAGGTCAAGCTCCCAGGTGCAGAAACGTAAACTTTAGATAGCTCCTTAACGAAAAAAAAAACTCGTAGCTCTGTAAAAGCTAAAAGAACAGCAGGAAAAACAGCGGCTTTTGCAGTTTTTGCCCACTTTTGCCCATTTTATGCCCACTTTTGCTGGCAATCTGCCCGCATTCTCCACCAATTATGTCAAAGGTTACCCTAAAATCTACCGGCACCCATGACAGGGGTATAGACGGCCTGCAGGGCCGCTATCCCAAAAGGAAAAGAAAACAGGGAAAGAGAAAATAAATACAGCGGCAACGATCTAAGGAGGCACACTATTTTACTAAATACTATATCGGAATACAGAATAACACTATATAATGCAATATAATTGGAAATAAGGCTAACGAATCGAGTAAAATATGAGATAGTGAGTCCCGAAACCGAGAGGCCTACTGTAACTCTAGGCGAAACGGCTGGAACGCTCCCACACGGCTCTCCCCCTGGCTGGCAGGATCCAAGAGAGCGAGTCCAGCACTGAAGTGAGATTATGTAGTCCTGGTCATATGACTGACCGTGGTGCTCCCTGGGACATGTAGTCTTCTTACTGTGAGCAGCAGATTCGTCAAAATTATCTAGGCTTAACATGATGTTATGATGTGGAATACTGATAGCAAAATTACAAAATTGCAAAACCATGACACTTGTTTTCTGATTTAGCATTCTGAGAAATTTATAACCCAATAAAACAACAGTTTGCTTGCATAAATACTTGTAAAGGTTCTTCATCTTTAAAATATGGGTTAGATTTGTTTCATCCAATATAATGTTCAAATTTCAGCATTATTTCAGGTTTTATGAAATAGAAGTTCATTACATTTGTTATTAAAGTAATTTTCCTAGATTAAGCAATGCACAGTTTTCTCGTGGTTTCTGTAGCTGAGAAAATGTGAATGATATATTCAGTGTAAAAGAAAGTATTGTACACTTGTTGTAAAATAAGCGTTAAAACGGATTAATTGTATAGGTTGATGCTGATATAGATATTGGGTACTGCTTTTTTTGTTTTATTTTTAATGGGAACTGGGATTCTGGGATTTAATGGGAACTGGGAACTAGAGAAGAGAAGGATCAGTTGCTCTCTGCAACTACCTGAAGGGAGGTTGTGGTAGGATGGGGGGTCGGCCTCTTTTCCCATGTGACTAGCAATAGGACTAGAGGGAATGGCCTCAGGTTGCACCAGAGAAGATTCAGGTTGGACATTTTGAAAAACTTGTCCGAAAGAGTGGTCAGTGCTGGAATGAGCTGCCCATGAAGGTGGTGGAGTCACCATCCCTAGAGGTGTTCATGAAATGTTTAGATGTTGTACTGAGGGACATGGTTCAGTGGGATATACTGATGGTAGGTAGAAGGTTGGACTGGATGATCTTGGAGGTCTTTTCCTACCTTGGTGATTCTATGTGGCAGGACATACACCAGGCAGTAACACAAAGGCAGCAGTATAATAATGCATAAATGATCTCTTATAATAATAATAATTGAAATTATTTTTCTTTTTGTATTGCAGTTGTGTGATGTGTTATATCGCTTTTCAGAGAAAGTCACCTATTGTTGAGTGAGGTGGAGGCCTGAATTTTTGTCATGGTGAGGCTTAGAGACCTTGATAAAAAACAGTTTGTCTCAAGTGAAGAGACCACGACGTATCCATAGGAAGACAGGGAAGTTTAGGGATCATCATCGGAGAGCTCCTGAAGTCTCATGTGTGGTTTGAGGAAAAAAGAAAGCAAAAGTCAACATGAATCACAAGATCATGAAAGAAGGATAAAGAGACAGCAGAGAATGGAAGGTGGCCATTTACAGTTAGGAAAAATTGAGGGCAAAAACACTAAAACACTTTCTATACCTTTAGTAGTTAAATGAGAGTATAGAAACGAACTCATTGTTTAACATAAAGAGTTTGGATCTTGTTGTCTGCTTGAATGTCTTTTTGATGTTCAGACAGAGAAGCTTTTCTTCATCTCTGGTCGTAGATGCTTGTTTCCAGGCTGGAGAATATGGATATATTCCCCACAAGCATAGGTGACAATGGTATTAGGAATAGAAACAGATGGAGAAAAATATTATGTTACTTTTTGGTTTAATTATGTCTTATGATTAAAATCAGAATACTTGAAGGTGTCTTCTTAATAGGAGTGATTTCAGCAGCCTCTAAGAGCTCTGGGTTTGATGACATTTCTCATCAAAGTACTTGTGAATTGGTTCTGTTTTGAGAAATCATCATGCTTTGGCAAAGAGAGAATTGTGAAAAGGTTTTACTACCACATTTATGGTTTCAGTTAGGTATAATGTAACTTGTTACCTTTTGTTAGTCTGTCTGTTTAAACTCATTATGAACAGTGAGTTTCTTGTTCTGAGGCAGAAATTTGTTTTATGTTGTGTCTGGTGATGGTAGAAACAGCATTAAGGAGAATAGAGGTTCTTTTCTGTCTGTGCAGTTTAGTCTGTTTTGCATTGTTATTCTGTAGTGCGTCATTTTCCCTACTTAATTCAGTGCTTGAGTTGTTATTTGTCTTGTATATTACCCAGGGTATGAGAAGGGCTTTAGTTTCACAGTGACAATTAAAAGGCAGTGACAGAAGTATCTCATCTTCTTCACAGCTTTCACAGATCATGAGAAGAGTATGTTTAGTGGAAAAGATGGAGATTTTCCTTCTGGTTTATAACTTAAGAATGCTTTGTAGGTGTCTTGATGTGTGTCACAGTAAATCCCACACACCCCTGACGTACCAACCATTGTCTGACAATTCCATGATGAAAGACAAATATAGGGTGATATTTTCTTACTACTGTTTCTCTTCTTCCCTTTGTACTCTTCTTCCTTTCCTCTGTTTCCTTTCCATGCATCTTGTTTATCCAGTAGCCTGTTTCCCTTTCATGTCAGTTCTTCATAATACTCCTTGTGTATTTTCTATCTGCTTAAGATGCTCCTAATATAACTCCTGTACAGCTAAGACAGCTCCATTCCATTTGATCAGCTTTCTGATCCCTCTGCATGTAACAGGTTGGCAGAGCAGGGACCGAAGCAAAGTGCTAATTAGGAGGAGTGAAACAGGCCAGCAGGAAACTTTATGGACAGGTATGTCGCCCAATTATTGTGCCCCGGGTGATAGGCAGATTAGTTTGCAAGCAAAAACCAAACAACTTATAGAACAATTCATAATTTGTGAATAAGGTTGGAAGCTTTCAACCATTGTTTCTGAAAGATTGCTTCAAAACAGCAATCAAGACCACACGCATGTTTTAGAAAGCTTTTGGTTTGCCAACGTCTGTGGTTTTATTGAAGATATCAAAAATTGCTTCTTATCTTTTGATGGCAGAGTCAGCTCTGACCTTTGCCCACTCATCAGTGAAATTACTTCTGTTATCTGCCTTATAAATCGTGCTTTCATCCAGGTATCTGCCTGCAACTATCTAATTTTTCTGCTAGCAATCTCTTAATAACTGATTTTCTTCTGGCTAGAACTATTACTTTACCTTGCTTGGGAAGAGGATGTAGGAATTATTTTATTACTTCAGCAGCCTAAGAGAAGGCTACGTAGCCATCAGTTATGAAGACTGAAAGAAGCTGAGGAATTGTGGAAACTTCTATCAGAACTTATTATCTGTTTTTATCTATTTGCCTCCTGAGCTCGCTGATTGTTTTGGCTCAGGCTGATTTCTGTTTCATACTTCTCTGTGCTCTTATTTTAGTCAAGGGATGAAGTCTGGTTGTGTGAGTTCAGGGCGACTTCAGTGTAGGAAGAACAGCTGCTGAAGTCTGTTTTAAGACAAATAATTCAGCCTTTCTTTTAAATAAACTTTAACTCGTAACTCTCAATATTGAATATTAACAAAAAGCTCAGCCTTGAAAATGAAAGGAGAATAATGAACAGATTTTTATTACTGTCTAACACTGCATGAGTTTTCAGTACATCTTCCTTCCTTTCACTTGGCAGACTTCATGGCGGTCTGAAGTGCTTGGATGCCTGTTAATTATTTGTCCTATTATGACTGTATAATAGCTGTTATTCTTTTCTGTCCTTATAAAAGTTTACCCAGACATCTCTGAAGCTAACATTAAATGAGCTATCTGTGAGACACCACCAAATGAAATACCACTTAAAGGCCATGTTTTGTTTCATTAAGCAATTCCAGTTTCTCCTTAAAAATCTTACATGATTGGTAAGCCTTTGTTTCCACAATATGTTTTGTTGGATCCTCTGCAAATCTTTAAATGTATACCAAGTCAGTTGTTGACCTATATTTGAAGATTGAACATCATGTCTACAAGTGACAGGGCGTCAGTTATCGTTAAGTGTTTCTACTGCAATATGAGTAATGGCTTCAGACAGACCCACACGTAGTCTTGGTTGTACCAGTACCGGTGTATAAAGATTTAGGAACAATCGTAACAAAGGTTTTGCTTCTAACATATATGTGTTTCTGAATTTAGCTTTCTAATTTTGTACTAATTCCTTAATGTAGGTCCTAAGATTGCCTGATTTTTATTTCTACAGAGTTCGCAGCATAAAGGAAGAATAATCAGACGAGAGTAATTTTGATCAGTCTTTGTGTTGGTCTGTACTACTAAAAACTGTCATGTATCTTTAGAATATCTCATTACTAAATGTGATTTCCTCTGTAAGAGGAATGTTCAAGACTGAGCCTATTGCTAGTCACTGGTTGCTGTTGTCATGTCAGCGTGCACCTTTTGTGCTGCTGCAGGTTTTCCTTTCACAGAGAATTTGCTGTCAATCTCCTGAAATACCACTGAGCTTTACAACTCCTTTCTGCCTATGAATAGTTGTAACACTCAATTTCCATGGCAATGTTCGTAGCAGTTTGTCTCTTAAATTGCTAGTCATATCACAAATGTACCATCCTGTCATATGCTTTATGAATGTACTAGAACGTATTGGCTATACACTTATTTCAAGTTTGTTTGTTTTCCTGTGACTATACAAGAAATATTTTTATACCAGTTCAGTTCTGCTTTGCTCTCTTAAGCTGATTTGTTTTATACCTTTTTTTGAAAATTGAAAAACTAGAAAATCAGAAAAACTAGAAAATTGGGGAAAAGTAGCAGTGGAAATGCTAACTTAAACTGCAGTGGGTAGCTTCGAACTCATTAAGCCTCATTTAATTGAGTTGTTAGAATCCTAGATAAAAGTCCTTTGGCACCCGATGGTCTCTGATTTCTCAAGTGATTAATCTAATTTTCAGGAGATATCTAAACAGGTTCTTGAACTTCTGTTGTGCAGTTTAACCACCGTGCCTGACAACAGCATTAGGCAGGAAAGATCTGTTTCTTATACCTTATGTAATGTGTACTGGTCATCCTTAGGATTGCCAAAATGTCATAGTATGATGATGCCTGTATGTAATGTTTGAGAACTTGTCTTAAATACTCTTTTTTCTGGATGCTGCTGGATGTTGGGAAAGATATATTTGTTGGGATAAGCAGAATCATTATTTGCCAAGGCTTTCAAATATGATCTTTTGCATAGCTTCTTTGTCTCAAAGTCCTTCCAAGCAGCTTCTTGAGTGCACTTTCTTCACGCCCCCCGCTGTGTCAGGTTGCACATTTTCTAGCTACAAGAAATAAACGTTAGGTGTATGTAGTATAAGCAAGATGCTCAGGTGAGAATACCAAAGCAATTATTCACCCTTAACAAAACAGAATCATAGAATTACCCAGGTTGGAAAAGACCTCAAAGATCATCAAGTCCAACCGCAGCCTAACCAGTACCCTAACTCTAAAAACCCTCTGCTAAATCATATCCCTGAGCACCACATCCAAACGGCTCTTAAACACATCCAGGGATGGCGATTCAACCACCTCCCTGGGGAGCCTATTCCAGTACCTAACTCCCCTTTCTGTAAAGAAGTTCTTCCTAATATCCAACCTGAACTTGCCCTGGCGCAACTTGAGGCCATTTCCCCTCGTCCTGTCACTTGTCACATACATGCTTTTAGGAGAATAAGCCTGTATTACACAGATTGTGTTTATTTCTGCATGATGGATCAGCTTTGAAAAACAAAACTCAATTTTATCACTGGAAAGAGAAGTCTAGGAAATAATCTGCTTTGAATCAGTGAGAATTCTTTATTAAATTGTCTTGGAAGTCAATTCAGCTCTTGATCCTTGACATAGGCAGCCATGAATGATCGGTTGTCTCCATGACAGTGCTCCTACTTACACTGAATCTTATGGAATCTTATCACTGCTGAGAAGCTGATAGACTAGTAGTGACTTGCAAACTGGAACGCACAGTGGAAAGTGTTTCAGCAACAATCTCTTTTCTGTATAACCTAGAATAGCTATCAACAAATAGAATGCCTCACAGACAATTCACCTGACCTCTTTTACTCCAACTGAAAAGATTTTAGGAAAGTATCCTGAAAGAACTGCCTTGCTGCAGTTGCTTTCTCCCATAACTTTCTCCTGTACATGCTGGAATGAGACAGCCAACAGGCTCCTTACATTTTGGTGAAGATCTTTAATAAAATGTTCTTATTTTTTCTTTGTCAGATCATAGCAGTGTAGTGAAAACAGTGATTCTAAGGCAGAATATTTAGGTAGATCTCCATCCTGCTGTTTTAAGAGTGGACACATCTTTTAGTTTCTAACAGGTTATCAAATAAATCTTGAAATGTAGCTGTGTGTACTCGATAACATATTTAGATCACATACTGTGCAGAACATGCTATGCTCCTCACAGCTCACAGAAAGCTCTGCAAGGCTAAGATGTCTGCTGAATTATATTCTGTTAAGAAGGTACAACAGTGCTGTGATAATTGGATCACATTTTGGCTTCTAGTATTTTTAATTTCCTTTGTAATTCTGTTTGTCAGCTGTTTTAGTCTCGGATATTTCCAAAATAATAAAAAGGTCCATTAAAGTGGAACATCTGAAAAGTGCAATTCTTGAGCTTAATATGAAAGCTGTCAGTTGGCTTTCAAGAAAATTCCATTCAGTCTCCCACTGAATAATTTAGACATGTTTGTATCATGCAGGTTATGCGCTCCTGAGTGTAGAGCTGGAAGGGCACTGCTGGGCTTCATGCCAGAACTATAGAAGTCAGGTATACAAAGCCAATGAACACTAGTACTGTAATTATTACAGATAAATGTAGCCTTATTTTCTCTTAATGCTGGCAGTTATGTTTCTGAAATGAAAGTATCTTTCATGTAGAAGTTTTCCACCAAGACAGAGGAACGTACAGCTGGGATCTATCCAGTGGTTCATTCTGAAAGGCTAGAAGTAAACAGCTGGACTAGATGATCTTGTAGGTTCTTTCCAACCTTGTGATTCTATGATTCTATGAAAGTAAAAATCTTAGCTGGTAGCATCCTGGACTTCAGAAATGCAGATGTTCTGTGTACTTTGGATTGCCTATTAAAAGAAGCAATTAGTACACTTGCAAGATGCTATTTGAAAGTTTTGACAAGCTTGAACTGACAAAGTTTGTTTTCTAACAGTGATCACTGGAAATCCCTGGAAGATCCAACCACTGAAACAAAACATGTATTTTGTGCAAAATGGGGTTCTCTAGAGAGAACTCTCAACTTGTGAGAGCAATTAAAATATGCGTCTCAGGGATTTGTCAAGCTGTAAATTGATGTTGCCATTATTAAGTGAAAACATGGCTGCTCCTGCTAGCCATGAAGAAATAAAACAACAGGAGAATAAAAGATAATGCAAAGTAGTTTTGGAAATATTTCGTTGTTTATTAATGGTAAATTGATCACAGGGTTCAGCGGTAGTGTGATGAGCTCAGGATAGGTGAGAAAGATTTACTGTGGACAGGAACCTCAGGGTTGTTCCTTTTGCATCCTGATATATAAAATGTAAAGCTCACAATTTCTATCTACATGTATTTTAAAAGACGCGTCTGCGTTCTGTGATAAGCAAGGGGATGGGTACAAAGTTCACTTGGAGAGAAGTGGCAGATGTCAATTTCTGCTGGTTATTAGGCAGTATGTTCCTGTGCAATAGTCTTAGCAGCTGAATTAGCTTCAAGCTAATCGTTTTCTATGTAATTTTTCAGATGAGAGATGTAGTTACATTTTTTTTTTCCATGTTTTAGAAACTTAAGTAATGCAGTCTTGAGGCTTTTCTTTTTGTTAGAGGTTTTGATTTAAGCTTTACGTTTCATTGAAATATTTGAACCTGAAAAGGGATACGACTCTGCTTCTCATAATTTCTATACATGGACCTGAACAACCAGGTGGGCTATTTTTGTGAATATTTGTTCACAGTTTAAAACTTCTGCAAGATGCGCTGAGTTTTCTATGCTTACTGTAAATGTTTATGTAAGATCTGGTACTTTACTTGCAAAAATATTATGGGAAATGTCTTCCTTTTTCCACATGCTTCTGCAGCTGATCCATTTCAGTTTCTTGAATGTACGGGCATGTAATGTCATCTGACTTTTATCTAGTAACAATCACGAGGAGTGAAACTTTTAGCGTTGGTCAGATTGGAAAATATGCTTGGCAAGCATTGGCGTAGAATAAATTTGGGTAGCAGGTTTTGTCAGTCATGAGCTACTTACAAATGCTTCATGAAGTGGACCTAATTTGTCAAATAAATTATTCATTGGCAATAATTTGTGTGGCTGTGCTTTCTGTGCACGAAGCTGGTCCATCTCTGTGGAAAGCAGCTGCAGCAGACCTGAAAGTCTTCAGCAATTCTTGAGAGTTTTGGTAGCTGAAGTTGGTTGGTAAGAAGTCTAAGTTCTATGTAAAGGCAGGTAACGTGGATTGCTTAGCTGCAATTATGAATGGTGTCCTTCCATACTGTGGTTCCATCTGTGCAATTCGTGCAAGATATTTGCGTATCTGATGGTGGTAGTGTGAGTCAGATGGTATAATGGGAAACAGCTGTAATATAATTGTTCTTTATGTTGCCACCAGTCTCTTCTTTTTCACAAAGACTGAGACTCGCCTTATTGCAGTTAATCGGTTTGCCCTTGTATTTTGCTTTGGCTTTAATATTAAATGCTTCCGAACTAGTACTGTTTTTATTAATACTTAACAGCTACTGGGTATATGGAATATTATAGAAATCCACTAAAATAAAAACTGGTACTAAGCTAGTACCATATCTTGGAGCATGCTAGAAATGAGAGTGGTTAGCTGCCATACCAGGGATGATGTTACCATGGAGAGAGCTTCTGTTTCCATGACATTTGCTTGCATATTTTGCTAGGCCTTCAAAAGAAATATGGTTTTGTCCCCTGTCAGGTTTGGTAGATTATTCCATTGTTTGCAGAGATCTTCAGTATTTCTCTGCAAACATACTAGTGAACTAAATGAACTGACTTCTTAGGAACATTGATGGTGACAGGATTGATCAGAAAAAATAAGAGGAAAAAATGTATTAAAACTTTTGGCATCCAGCAGGCAAGTTGCTTGGTTTGTTTGCTTTTAATATTTTTGACTAGTTTAAATATTTAAATATTGGAAGTCAGTTCTAAACTGGGTTAAAGTGCTCTGCTTACAGACGTTTTGATTAATTTAAAAGAAAATCCACAGCTAGTAAAGAAGTAAAGAGGGCTATTACTTTAGGTAATGGCTTTATATTATGAGATCTAACTTGTGCTGAAGTGGGGTTTTGAAGAGCTGTAAAATTTTAAGTCAAGTTGTGACGTAGTTTACTACTGAAGAATCAGTTATTGGCTGAGGAGTGAATTGCAAGAGCCCTTTTTTTTTCCTTATGGTGAAGAAAAAGTGATTTTAAGATGTGAAATGTTTGGTAGCTATACATAAGGGAGGTGCTTCCCTTACTGCTTTTCCTCAGAGCAGTGATTATGGCAATATCACTGTAATCTGCCAGCAGCTTTTACATTTCTCCTCTATTGAAACTTTCTGACTGCAGTCGCATACATAGTTAAAATTACAAGATTGCACAGGCTTAAATACAGGTGTGTATAATCTGTAGGTGCTTGAATATAGGAGCTAGGCAGTGGTATTGGTTGCTGAGTGCTGCTGCATGTCCTATACTCTTTTGCAGAAAGGATGCAGAGTTAAACACTGTTGTGTCTATTCAATATTCTTTGGCCATCTCTAACACGAAATCCCTTGTCTTCTGTTCCTAATGAGCTGTTGGCTGTTTTTCCCTTTGTATACCACTCTTCTGTTTCTAATCAGTTTCTAGCAGCCTACGAATCTTTTTAATTTATCTTTTTTCCCATTTACAAATGAGAATCTAAAACTTGGATCCTTTGTGATACCTTCTTGGGGCCTACAACTGTATACAGTCATATGACTGTTTGCAATGCTTACAAATGTATGTCAACACCCGAGCTGATATCCCTCTGAGACTTGGTTCCTTTCAGATGTTTTCCCTTTTTCACATTTTTGAAGCACAAATCCACATGCAGCCAAGGGCTAAATAACCTCATCAGCATAAACATCTAGAAATTGTCTGTCTAATGCAGCCACAGCGTTGGTCCAACTCTATTATGATTTTCTAAATGGGCATTGGTACTTCATGCAATATCCTTCCTCAGCTTTTATCACAGTCATTGTAATAGGTTTGTCGTTTTGCTTTTTAACGCCAAGATGTCTTTGGTTTCATCTTGAGTGGAATCTCTGGATCTTCTGTGCCAAAACCATTACCTCTGACATCAGCTGACTATAAAGTTCAAGTTCCTTGTCCAGAATTTACATTTATTTCATGTCAAGAAAAAACGTTTTCTGAATTTGTCTGGTCTATTAAAGTCATGCGCTCTTTCTGTTGAGGAGGAATGTACTTCCATATACAACAGAAGTGACTTTATGAGACAGCTCATAAGATGAGCAGGTACTGTTCCCCATGTCAGCAGAGAGGTATGTCTCAATATGGGTATGTTATCCTTTATTGAATTCCTGCTGACTTGGTGACAGGTAGATTTGTTCACTTTGCTGCCATCGCTGTACCTTTCCTCTCTCATTCTATTCTAAGAACATTTTTGAAGGATTCTATTAAAGTTGTTTCACAAATGTGGTGCTTTCTCACAGAAATCCAGCTTACTGTCACAGAGTTCATACAAGCATGCTTATTATCATCCCTTTGCATTTTGCTAGCACTTGCATTGGAAAAATATTGGTGACAGGTACTCCTTAATGTTAAACTTGATTGATCTTGAGGGTGACAGAGTTTGTAAAGTATGTTCCAAACATTGCCATCGATTCCTACTGGAATCAGCAATGATGTTTTCTACATCATTCTCAGCTGTGACAGAGCTACTCAGCTTTATGTTCTAGGGGAAGGAAACAGTCTTTTTAAGACAGTCGTGGAAAGGATGTATGGGAATATAAGTAAGCTGAAAAACCTCTTAGAGGTCTATCAGATAAAGACAGATGCTTGTAAAGCTGTTCCAGTTTGTCTGCTTCTGCTAATAATGCTCAGTGACCACTCGCTGAACATTTCAGTGTTCACTTGATGGGTATAGGTAAATTGATCTTATGAAGAACAGTTCACTTGCTTAAGAAACACAGTTTTGTCTTTTAATGTATTATACTTCTGCTCATAAAATAGCTGTGCCAAATTTCTCTTTCTGCTCCCCATCGCTATTTGTAGCAACGTTAAAACTGCTAAACTTGTTACCATTGTGGTTTGCTGATCATTGTCTTTTACCTCTTCCTCTTATTCTCTGCAACTTCAGCTGTTTGCCTGCTAAGAGCATAGCTACATAAACAGTTTGATGTGTGGTATAATTAAGGGAGAGGAAACAGGAGAGAGGAAGAAGTGACTGAGGTTGGGAGTGCAGCCTGAAACTGTTCTGCCAGAATGGATGGTGCCTGCCAGCAGCAGAGAAGCTGGACGAGGTTCTTTGCAGTTGGTCAGTCCCACTCTTCAAAGCAGCACTTGTATTATGTGTCCTACCAACATTTATGTGGTCATGCTCAATAGTAAAAGGGTGAAAAGTCTTATGTGACCAAATCTGTTATTCTGTAGTGTTTCCAAACTAGTTATGGGACAAGATGAACAACCAATATTGGAACCACTACTTTTAATGTGAGGATACCGCTCTCTGTTGACAACTAATGAAGTTCTCTGTGTGGCTTCTTTTAATACAGCCTGCACTACTTTTCTGTCTACTTGCAGTGCTTAGAAAATAGCTCTGCCATATAAATTACCGGCAGTTTCCCAGAGCCACCGACTTTCTTGTTCCTAAGTCAGAACTGCAAGGGTTAATTTCTCACCAAGAGTGGGCAGACCCCTTCCATTTTCTCCTGTAGTGTGCTCTTTTTCCCCCCATAGGAGGAATTTTGTTTCTCGTTATCCAAATTGCTGTCCTCAAAATGCAGTTTTTAATTGTATTAGTCTTGTAGCAGACTGCTTAAAAGAGAACATACATGCTGGTGTATTTTAGCCTACTTTTTTTTTCTTTCTGTTTTTCAACTCCAAGCATTTCAGCTTTCTACTAGGAAAGCCAAAGGATTGTGGAGTACATGCTGTGTTCCACTGGTTGGATTTACTTTTTTGATCTTGAGAAAATTGTATAAATATTTCCTTGTGAAGCTAAGGGTATAGAGTACACTTTCTGCTATTTTAATCTAGATACATAATGATGAATTCCATATAATTAAAACTCATCATTTTTATAATTTATGTATTGGAATATGTAATTTAGAAGGCAAATTTCTGTTGTTTCTTTTAAAACACCGCAAGATTCAGTATTCCTATGCAAGACTCATGAATATTTAATTCAAGGAGATTTGTAGCCTTGTAAAATGTAATAAGCTAACTCTTAATGACAATTTTATGTAACATACGTTTGGCAACATGTTCAAAAAATGCTGCTGGCAATTCTGTGTATCATCTTTCATGCATATCTGTTCTGCTCTAGGGACTTTTTCACTCTGGAATTAAAGAAGAGAAATTAGACTGTGTCTGTGATCAGCACGCTGCAGTTTCTTAGTTTGTACTTGTACGTCTCTCCTTATGTTCAGATTAGCTTACTGTCTGCCTCTTGATGTAAGGCTTCTTTCTTCGTTTCCAAGATTGACATTCCTGACAAAGTAGTCTGAAATATGTTTGTGTCTTCTGTTTAGCGTTGGTAATTTTCATTAATCTTCATGAACTCTCTAAGGTGATTTCCTGAAACATTCCTAGTATTCTGATACTCAATGTAGCTTGAGAAAAGTGTTATCAAAACTGATATTCTGATGAAGCCTTAAATTTGCAGGTTGTAGCTGCTGCTAATGTGCTCTCTAATACTGATAAATTATCCAACTTAGAAATAAGGTTACTGTAGTGAACCATCCAAGAGCCCTGGGTTTTATTTCATGGAGATTCTTTGTTACAGCAAGGATGCTTTTGTTGGAAGAAGTCAAGCAGTGAGTGCTTCCTGCTGATCGAGTCTGGTGTTAGTGAGATTTCCAGGAACCTTTGATCACAACGTAGCCATCCACAAAGAAATCGGTTCCTGTGTCCTCTGAGAGATGGACTTCTTTCTGTCTGCTGTAAATTCAAGTGACAGCATTAAATGTTGATTGGGGCAAAGGTAATGAAACTGAATGGAAGGAAGGTGAAGAGAGATTGGGACCATCAGGCTTTAAGAAATAAGAGGAGTTTTAGGCTGATACATCACAAAATCCAACCATGTGAAAATAAAAACAGTAAGGTTCTTAAAACCATTAATGTAATGAAGAAACCACACTTAGCAATTTATGGGGTGAAAATTAATGTATTCCCCTATATCACTGGCTTCATTCAAGTTTTCTTCACAGAAATATTGTGACATGAAGAATAGGGAGGAAGATGATGTTCCTGAGACTCTTTCATAGACTGTTTCACTGGGGAAAGGAGAAGAATTGCTCTGGGGGACTAGAAAGAAAAGGGGGGAAAAAAATGGAATGGGGTGAGGAGTTCTTCTGTGTTATCTTGGCTTTCCCAACAGTTTTTTTCACTTGTCCCTTCATCTTTATAATCATAGAACCATATAATGTCTTGGGTTGAAAAGGACCTCAAAGATCATCTAATTTCAACCCCCTGATGTGGGCAGGGTTGAAATCCACTAGATCAGGCTGCCCAGAGCCACATCCTCCAGGCTTCCCTTGAATGCCTCCAGGGATTCAGTTTATCTATCTGTGAATTAAGAGATAATGTCTCAAACAGACCTCAGTAGATGGATGGAGTCATCTTAAACATAAAATGGAAAGAGATTATTAACATTTAAAATTTGAAGAGTTATAAACAAACGTGTTATTTTTTATGAGATTGTTTGTACACTCAAGAAGTATCAGCTGAGCCTTGCTGTGATTCCTAGCAATGTAACTGACAAGAGGGTTTTCTGTTTTGTTTTACAGTCCAAATTGTGGCATTGTCAGTTGAAACACTGCATTTCTATTAAGTAGTTTAATACCTAATTAAGCCTGAAAAAAAAATAGCAAAAAAACCCCAAGATTTAGTTTTTGCAAAGGAAGTGCCTGAATGCTACCTGTGCTCAGTGAGGGTAGGCAAATGACAGGGAGTCCTGTGCTCTGAATTGAAGCATGTAAACATATAGATATCTTTGTATACTCACCTTTCTATGCTGGGAGAAACATTAAGCACCTAGAATTCCAGTGTCTCTGTTGCGCCTAAGTTAGACCAAATTCTACTTCTTATATCCTCTTAAAAAAGTACCTGAAGGTAAAAGTAATGATAATCTTAGTGCAAATTTTTAGCAATAATTGCATCAAAGTTTTCAGAAAGAAAATGGTTTCCTGGTGGCTCAAGAGGAGTGTCTGATTCCTGAAGGAGAAAAAGCGGATGGAAATGAAGAAAACTAGTTTCAGTCCAAATTTCATGAAGTCTTTGATGTAAGGGTGAAACTTTTAATTTAGCCCATCTCTCACCAGGTCTGGACAGTTCTTTCAAATTATTTGGATTCTTACCTCTGGGTTGCATTTATAGAATCATAGCATCACCAAGGTTGGGAAAGACCTCTAAGGTGATCTACTCCAACCAACCAATGACCCGCCACCAGTATTTCCCCACTAAACCATGTATCTCAGTACAACATATAAATGTTTCTTGAATACCTCCAAGGATGGTGACTCCACCACCTCCCTGGGCAGCCCATTCTGGCACCTGATCACTCTTTCAGGGAAGAAATTCTTTGTAATATCCAACCTGCATCTCCCCTGGCACAGCTTGAGGCCATTCCCTCTAGTCTCATCAGTAGTTACATGGGAGGAGCAGCAGACCCTTACCTTGTCATAACCTTTCAGTTATCTAGAGGGAAAAAATACTAAAAATATATGGCTGAGTGAAAAATTATGTAGATTTGATCTTTTTTTTGTTATGTTAATTTAAAAAAAAATCATCTGGAGAACTAAATGCAGTAGTCTGCTGTAGTCACGTTGGCTTACTGGTAACAGATTGCACTGTGGCTACAACTTGACGTCACTTCAGTTCAAGTGATGCATAGTGAAATCAATAAGAATGAGGTAAAGAAAGCAACAGAAAACAAAGTGAAGCATCTCAGTTGTTTGCATTGTTGCGTTTGTGTTTCCAGGAGACTTTCACAGCTCGTATTTAGAGCATCAGTAAGTTCTAGGTGGTGGAGGTTAACAAAATTATATTAAAAATAAGTAGTAGTAACCTAGAACTACTTTGAGCAACAGACATGGAAAATCATGAATTCCTTTGACCAAGAGAAGTATGTTATCAGTGCATTTCTGTTATCACAATGGCAGGAGAATGTAACTTTATACAGTTACTTTAATTTCCCTGTGTTCAAAATAGAGAAGTTAGAATTGATGGCAGACACCATTTGGACCACTGTGGGTCACGAATATTAGCCAACAGTCTGAAGCTGTTTATTTGTTCTGTTTTGCTTCAGGCCAAATGTTGATGTTTCTAGTTTGAGTTCATAATATTAAGTGAAGGCATGGCTACAAATGGGAGTATATGAGAATAGGTTTCTGCTGCTTGCAGTGATGTGCTGAAAAAAAAGCCACGAGCAGCAAGTAATTTTGTAGCTGCCGTATTCTGATGGCTGTAAACATGTATTTTTGGCTGTTAACTTAATTTATCAAATATTAAAAGGATTAATATGTAAATGAAGTTAGTTATGAAGAAAATGTTGATCACATTTTTCTCTTTGCTTAATGGAATATTAAGAAAAGCTATTAGCGTAGTTATGAAATGAGATGTTTAATGGAGCTTGAGGTATAAAGCTGAATTAAAGTGCAAGAGTAGCGGACATCCAGCCCAATAATGACCAAAATGTTCAATATAAATATTGCATTAGCTTGATATTCAGAGGCACCTCTGGAAAAAGTAATTGAAAAATAACTGCTAAAATATTAACGGTATAATTTCTGCATGCAGGTTAACTTTCTAAACCTTATTTGCATTCAAGTGCTAAAATCCTTAGTATGAAACATAATCTAACACTATTTAAATGAATGCATATTAGTAGCATATTTTCTTTTCCAGTACGCTCTGACAGTCAGGCTTAATATTTTAGAAGTCATTTTGATTATAGCCCTTTTCTTTCTACTTCATGTAGCTTCAGTTCACATTTTCACGGGAGACAAAAACTTTTTCACAGTAGAACTTGCTACTTCTGACTAACCAGCATTCATGGATTAAGACATACAGTTACTAGTTCATATTTCAGCTTTCTGATGGAAAAATTTCTGGAGTACACCTAAGTTAGTGTGTCGTAGAACATGTTATTTATTTTATTTATTTCACATTTTAAAGTGGAGGGGTGGAAGAACATACACTGATCTGCTTGAGTACATGGAGTTAAAGCAGTGCTATGACTTCACTGTCAAGTAATGAGTCATTTAAAACTTTGTTATCATCAGCTGGCTCTGTCATCCTTTTAGTTGTGGACATTAAATGATTTGAGCTGAGCCAAGGAAGATGCTTTTTCATCTTTTTTTTATGAGCTTTAAAAGTTATGGTCTAAGAATTTACTTTCTATTATGCGACAACAGTGCACTGTAAAATGTTTGGAATTCATTAACAACCTTATATTAAAGCTGATCAAATATTTATAGAGTATCAGCATGTCTCTGTATTCTGTTCAAGTTACTGAACCAGGTAAAAAGCTGAAGTTTAGAGAGGATGAGTGTTGACTTTTAAGGCGGCTTGAATCAGTAATTTAAAACACTGAGCATTAAAAGAAGCATTTATCATTTTCTCTGATTTGTAGCTAAGAGGGTTTTGGTATTTTGGGTTGGTATTTTCTTTTGCTGTTCTTGTTTTTGAAAGAGCCATTTACTTTTGTTATCATCTTCAGATAGAGCCTCCCGGCCATCTGTCTGTGCTTAGACACAGGTTGTGGTGGATGATGGGTTTGATGCTTTGATGCAGGGGTATTGAAGTGTTTGCATGAAGCTGAAAAGGGTTTGGATCATTTTTTATGGTGGCACAAATTTTGTAGCCATTTTGTGTGTCCCTGTATTTTCCTTTCAGCTTTTAAATTTTTCTCTGTTGTTCTGACTATGAAAATGCCTTTCACAAAGTGACAGATGTTCAGAAAGTGCTGGTGTTTACCCAACAGTTTTGCCCCACCTGATCACTTGTAAGAGTACTCTGAAATGTCATCTTAGTGTCTTTCCTTTATAACTACAGGGACAAGTGAGTCATATTTATAGGGGGAGAAAAAGCACTCAAAAAACCCTCTCCAAAACAACAACAGAAGCCTGCCTGCTCTAAAATTTCAAGAGATTAGACAGAAACGATGTCAAACATCTTCATGAAAGACCTTATTCTTTGTCTCCTAGGCTGCTAACAAGCAAAGCAGCTATTCCTGTTGTATGAGGGATAAGCCTTGCAGGTGATTCACTGATCACCAGTTGATCACCACCAAACACCATAAATGCTATAGCATACAATGTAGTTTGCCTTCACCTTCAAGGATATGAGTTAGGAATGAGTTCTGTATTCTGGAAGCAGTGTTGTTGTCTAATCTGTTTGCTTTAGGGATTATTAAGAGAAACTGGACATTCTCCACCACACGGTGATCAGCTTGGTATTTATATTTCTTTCATCCAGTTCTGAACATCCTGCTCAATATGCAGCAGGAAAAAGCATTAATTGCATCTACCTGTCAGTAACCTAGATTCTTCTAGTGCCCTTTTGTCTATCTTTTTACCACACAAAATAGGTTATATGGGGAAGAGTGGGGCATCACAGTGATAGACGATGAGGAATATGAAGATATAAGTTATTTCTGTGGCCTCTTTGAAAAACAGAAGGAGATGGAACTGCGATGGGAGGCTAGAGTGAACAGAAGACAAATACTTTTGGAGGCTGAGTCACAGATTAGCTGCCAGTGGAATAACTTATTTCCTCACGTAGCTTTCAGTGTATTTCTTTGGGGTTTTTTTTGCTTTCTTTCTATTTTGGTGGAAGACTGACAAAAAAGATGTATTAAAATGAATGATTTGGACATATTTTGGGTGTTTTTTTTTTTACTTCTGTGTGTGAGGTTTTGTGCATGCTTGTGTATGCTCACGTTTTTGTGCATGTCTAGTCATGTTATAATTTCTAAGTTCTTCAGTATTCTTGTCCGGGTTCCCAAATTAGAGGCTAATCTGGGTAATTTAATCTTTAGACAGTGCTTAAATACAGCTAGTTATGCTCTGTATCTTAGAGCAACTGCACTAACTGACTACGCAGCTGAGGTTATCACTCTGACGGCTTGCATTTTAATGCAGTGCAAATTAATACAAAATACTTAAATGTCTTCGTTGTTGTGTTGTTTTTCTTAACATTTCTATATACTTAAGCAGTGAAAAATGACATTGGAACGTAGTAGGTTTAGTTCTGTTGCCTACTCTTCAAAGACTGACAAAATTATGCAATGAAAATGCATGCATACATTAACCAAATTGAAAATTACCTATGCAGTGACAGTCAGGCTTAATCATTTTGTCTTCACAAAAGAAAGTAATTAAATGGAGAGCTGGTTTTCAGCCTAAGCTAAACCATTACAAGATTCAGAGGCATTTGCTGTAGAAATAAGCATATGTTTTTAACCTTGGCTGTAATAAACAATCATGGTAACCTCCCGAAGTACATGTTTCTTCATTGCTTAGTATATGTCATGAAGATATGCTGTAATTTGAATGGGAATTATAAACATGATTGCTCGAGCTCCTCTGTCCTATGTACAACTGAGATGACTCAGTGATCCCAGTGATACTTTTGTCTTAAAGGTCTACGAATATGCAATTGAATCAATGGCTGACTTTCATCTTGTGGTTTCTTGATCCACTGATGTGACTTATTCACACATTCTGCCAATATTAGCAACTTCTCTTCTTTCAGCTCATCTCTCGATCAGGTCTGGCCTGAAACAATCAATTACGATTGATCCCTTTGGTTCTTTAAAATGATGCAGGGTCTTCAGTGCAAGAAAATAAATAAACATTTTTGGTAATTGTTCAGTCTTTATGTTTACACAGTTATATGCAAACTATTGGATTGGGTAGGACAGTGGCTACCATGTGAATATAAAGAAGTGTGAGAGTGAAGTAGAGCTCTTCAGAAAAAACACTTTTTGAGTGAGTATGAGAAGCAGATTTGTTGGTTTTATTGGTTTGCAATAGTTAACTTTTTCCATTCAAGTGAAAGCCTTCACACCACGTTGAACACCAAATTGTTTGCAAACTGCTTAGTTAAAACATAGAAAAATATTTGTGGCAGAAATGGGTAGATTTCACAACGTAACAAATCTCTTATTGTTTGTGAACTTGGAAGTATTCTAGTATGTTTTTAAAATACAATTAGTGTCTTTATCCTGGTAAGACTGACTAAATATCAGAATAACATTTATTTGTAGAAGATTCGTTTTGGTGTTAAAATGCAAACTAGCAAGTTAATTTTTTGGAAATTTAAATTATCAGATACATAGAGATTTATATTTCATACTTGAGAAACATTAATTATAGTGTATCTTCAGTGTGGTTAAGCGCTGATGTCGTTTGCAGTGTGGCAAATGACATTTGATGATTCGAAAGAACTTCAGCAGATGCCCTGGTTAACCCCATCCCCTTCTACCCTGTTGTCCCTTACTTCCCAATGGTACCCATACGTCTTTGGGACAGGGATAGATTTCCAAACAAATATTCCCCGATCCTGGATTTCTTGCAGAGCTGGTTCTGAATGGTACGCAGTGGGGAAGTATAGATGATAAGTGTCAACAATGTGCTGTTTGGGAAAATGGAAAGAGCTGGGTTATTTGCTTGCTTCCTGTCATTTGGAGGTGGAAGGCTGAAAAAGCCTATGTTAGATGCTGCTGCTGCACTTAAGGAGAATGACATTTAATAAAGATTTGAGAGATAGAGCCTACTTCTTAGGCTTTGTTGGATAATGAGGCACCCCTGTCAAGGAAACCTTTTCTTGATAAGACAAGAACCTTTCACTTGGTCATGCCACCACCTCTTCCTATTCCGTCGCTAGGAGAACTGATCCTCTTTTTTTTTTGGTCTAGACTTCTGGCTGAAGTTATTCTGTCTCTGAGGTGGATGTCTTCATGGTGAGTCACCAACACCTCACAGCCCAGACTGTCTGCCCATAATGCAGTCCCAGAGATTAACTCCACTCTTCCTCCTACGGAATACTAAGCAGCAAAGTCTGTACCATGTGGTAGCTGAAAGCAGCTGCCTCGAGAGAAACTTCATCCTCGCTATGGGCAGTTAGCATCTCCATTGCCCAGGCTTTCATCTTTCTGCTGAATTATCCATTGAATACAAACGCTGGGACAATGCACAGCTTTAGGCAAAACCTGAAATTGAGTGGGAAGAATATCTGAAGAAATGTGTCAGCAAAAGTAATTTGGACAACTGAACTGTATTCTCTGAGGGTCAGACTTTCTCATAACTTGTAGGGAGGGGAAGAAGTGGTTACCACCTCCATGTACACCTAAGGAGGAAGGGTACAAATACGACTAATTACTCTTGGGACAGGACAGGGGCTTGGGGTTCAGTTTGATGAAGAAGCCACCAGTTAGTCTCACAGTGCTTATGTGGATCACTGGATACTAACAAAAACTTATTCCATGTGACCTGTGTGGACCTACCTGACAATATGGGATTAGGAAGCCTTTTGATTCTGCCCGTTATCCTGATGTCAGAAAAGCTTTTCTCTCATTAGTGCAGACTGGCGAGTCCTAACTGGCCAAGTTCGGTTTTTAGGAGATGGAGGTAGGTGACATTAGAAGTCGGGGAGGTTGTGAAATGGTGAAAAGAAAGGGATTGGTGTTCCTTTGGGAGAAAATACGCGTTCTGCTGAGATCTTAATTGTAAAAATAATAAGGAAAATATTATGAAAGTGGAAGTATAGTTGAGAGGATGCTGAGTGAGCATCAGAGTTGCAAAAATGTGAGGATTTGTGGTTGATAGCCTGCTGGAAGGCTTGGTCACTGTGACTTTGAAAGGACTGCAGGAGGTCTTCTGGTCCAATCTTGTAAAGCTATTTTAGTTAGCGTCTGATTTGTTAATGTATGTTTTTGGATGTGGAATTCTAATTTTTGTGGTTAGACTAGGTGGAAAAGTTAGACTGAACTGAGAGCTTTGTGTTTGAAATGATACGTGACCTGATAAGTTTTAAAAGTAGTCGTGTACATGCGTATTTGGAGGGTGGTGTGGAGGATATCTTGCTATGAATGCTATATTTAAAATGCTAGGGAGTAGTTTGATCTCAGACAGATTGCTTCACATTTTGTTTTGGAAATGGAATACAGAATAACTTCAGGCAGTACAGGTCTGCAGTATGCAGTGATTCATCTAAGGTGAAGTTTTCACATACTTAACAAGCAGAATTCTTGTTTGGCTCTGGCTTATATTTGAAGAAGTTGATGTAGCATTTAACATTCAAATTCAAGAACTTACTACTGCTATATTGTGTGTATGGACTCAGCCACTACAAAAATAAATACCGTGAAGGGCATTCATGTTGGCCTTTGGATGAATTCTCGTTTGTAGCTGGATTTTTGTGAAATTCTGCTTCTCTTGATCCAGTAGTAGAAGTCCAGAGACTCTAAGCTGTTCTTGAAATCCGATTGCTCATCTGTGTAAATGTTACAGAAAAATACTTGTAAATTACCTGAATCTTTATCAGGTATTAAATGTTAGCTATTCTACTATGAAGTCAGAAACATATTATTTGTCAGTTGACAATAGACATCTCTTTGGCTAATTTGAACAATGGCAGAGATTGGTCTTGAATATATTTAAATAATAGAACAAAAAGTTTAGCTGAGGTTTTACGTTGTGCTGGTTCAAGAAGCAAAGGCAAGAAATGTAACTCTATCTTAAATAACAAATCCCCCTCAGCTCCCCTTCAGGCATGCCAGCCAATTAATTTTTTAATTAAACTTGAGTCAAAAATGTGGATATGGAAGTGCAATTACAGGTATGCAGATATATCCTGTCAAAACACTGTTTTTCATTAGCAATCATGGAATAGTTTCTCTTGTCTATTCTGAAGCAGGTTTTGTATTTGAGTTTTAGCAGGGTTCATGTAGGCCTTTCAAACCTATTCAGGTCCCTCTAATTTCATCCCTTGCTTCTTCTGTGTTAGCTACACCACTCAGCCTACTGCAGGCACAATCCAAACCTGTGACCCAGTGTAGCCTGCAGTGTGGCCCACCTCCTAGTGACAGCTCTTCCTTGACCAGTGGCCACGTGCACACCCATTGCTCACAACAACCAAAAACTGGTGTGTGATCAGCACTGTCTGGGCTCAAGCCAGGTCGTGGGGAGGATGCAGTGCAGTGCTAACTCAAGTTATGGCAAATAACAGTATGAATTTTGATGCACACAGTCCTGTGAATAGTGGAAAAACATGCAGCTGTGCTTTCGATTTTGATGCATGAATTTGAGAAGAAGCTTCAATATTGCAAAAATATCAATTTATGTTTGCATCTCCATTTTCAGTTGACATGAATAGTACTTGCAGTTTTCAAATGGAATGTATAGAGTTGCAATCAGATATTCAACTCAAAAATTTGACCATGTCTCTTTCCTAGACTTCTATAAGGCCTCTCTTAACAGAGCAAAATATCCCTCACTTCACAGTCAAGCCTTGTTCATGTCATCACTTTTGGCAGTTTGCACATTTGTGAGCAACTGTTGTCAAGGATGAAGTACAGGAAGAGTAAAACTTCTTTAAAAAATCTCTGGTGAGCACCATGAGAACTCACTAAGAATTACAGCTGCTGCCACTGAACCAGTCTGATGCATTAACTTCAGAAAAATAAGATCAAGTATCACACTAGTGTATGTTTCCCATGGGCTGCTCCAACAGTAATGCCTCCGATTTTATTGTATTGTCACACGACATCAGAGGCAGGTGTTGGTGGTATGGCAGTAGAGACTGAACTTTTCCACCAAGATCCTGTTGCGTTTTGTTGCCTTGTGATAGATAGCAGCCGAAGGGCAATCTGACAAAGTGGTGTCTGGCATGGAAGCGGGTATGAAGAAAAGGTGTGCTGTTGAATTCCTCCGTTCAAAAAAGAAAAATTGCACCCATTATCATTTACTGACACTTGCTGAACTTTTATGGAGACCAAACAGTGAAAGTATGAGCACCGTAGTGCATTTCAGCAGTGGTGACGGCAGCCGTGGATCACCCACGTTGGTGCAGGTTTTGATGAACGTGGCATGGAGGCTCTTGTTCATCTCTGATGACAGTGCATAGCTAATGGTGATAACTATGTTGAGTGCTTTGTTTCTGAAAACTTGCTCTATCAAGCAGAGTTTCTGTGCTCATTATTTCTTTCATAGTTTCCATGGAAATAAATAGGAGGTATTGCTTTAAAAGCAGTTGTGTATATGAGGCCCTCTTCATTCAGGCAAGGCAAAAGTTTGGACACTTGTGGCTTAGTGTCATAGAATTGCTCAGGTTGGAAAGGACCATAAAGATCATCAAATCCAATTGCAACCTAACCATTCTACCTTAACAACCCTTGCTAAGTCATGTCCCTGAGCACCACATCCGAATAGTTTTTAAACACATCCAGGGATGGTGACTCAACCACCTGCCTGGGGAGCCTATTCTAGTACTTAGCAACCCTTTCTGTAGAGAAGCTTTTCCTGATAACTCACCTAAACTTACTCTGATGCAACTTAGGCCATTTCCCCTTGTCCTGTCACCAGTGAGACCAACCCTGCTCTCACTGTAAGCACTTTTCAGATACTGGAAGAGAGCAAGCAGGTCTCCCCTCAGCCTCCTTTTCCCCAAACTAAACACCCCAGTTCCTTCAGTCTCTCCTCATAGGGCACATTCTCCAAGCCCTTCATGAACCTTGTTGCCCTTCTTTGGACCTGCTCCAGCACCTCAGTATCCTTTCTGTACTGAGGTGCCCCAAACTGAACACAGTACTTGAGGTGAGGCCTCACCAATGCCAAGTACAGATTACTTCCCTAGTCCTGCTCACCACACCATTCCTGATACAAGCCAGGATGCCATTGGCCTTCTTGGCCACCTGGGCACACTGCTGGCTCATAGCAAATCGGCATACGTGCTGAAGGTGCACTGATCTCATTGTCTGGTTCACTGATAAATATGTTAAAGAGTACTAACCCCTAGAGGACACCACACATAGCTGGCCTCCACCTGATCAAAGACCCTCTGACCACAGTTTTCAAATGTTTCTTCAGGATTTCAGTACCAGGAGTCTTAGAGGGCTGTTTACATTCTTTTGTGTTGATGAGAATTCATATCCTCGGTATGTCAGACTTTTTCTGGATTTACATTCCAGACAGAAACAAATCCTCCTGTTCATGACTAAGAGAAAATGTGCAGTAATCTTGAATGCAAAATGGTCCGAATTGACCTTTTGGATAAAATACAGGAAGTTTTTAAATTGAGACTGGTAGTCCTGCAAACCGTTACCTGCTCTTAAAAAGGAGTGATATGTTAAGAGATGATTTGGACTGATATATTGAATCAGCTGACATTGTTTTCTGGAGTCAATTAGACTGGATCTAGTCCTAACACCTCATAAGGTCTCAAAAATATGACCTGTAGCTTAAATAGAAATTGATTACTTCAGTATATATTAATAAATCCATCACTGTAAATGCTCCAGTAATCTTGCTTGGAAGATTACTGCAAATCGATAACCTAGAAACTGTGCCACACAGAGGCTCAATAAAAGGTTTTAGTGTTAGATGTGATTGACAGATGACACTTTTATGGAGTGATTGAAGACCTCAGTCATGTTTAAAAAGTCACATGAACAACCACTGAGACGAATCTTCTGTACAGCAAAGCCAACCAACACCTGTTCCAACAACTTCAGCTGCTCGGCTGTACTTTGTGTTCCTTGGTGCCTGCTGTAAAGTTTGCTTCATAAATTAAACTTTCACCCTGTGGAGAAATTTGTCATAAGTGGACATGTTCCTCACAGTTTTTATTCAAACTAAGTAATGAATACCTTGTAGTAGGAATGGTTGTTTGCCAAGTCAGAAGACAAGTGAGAGCAACAATAATTTCTTTGCAAGCATTGTATGTTGTATTTTTATTCCCAGAACATACCTTAAAATTCAGTTCCTTATTCTTGCAATATCAGATATAAGAAAATTGCAGAAAAATTTGACTGACAAAGAGATCTCAGTGCCATTCACCTACATCATATTTCTCATTTTCAGTGCACACAACCAGTTGAATATATTCTAAAATAATCATCTTTTCCCTAAAATGGAATGTAAGCTATTTAAAATATATTTGAATATACAGTCTGTGTATAAAAATGATTATCTGAAATGATTAAGTGGTTTCTTGAGGTTTTTTTCTTTGTTTTGTATATTCTTTTGACTTATCCATTTAATATCAATAAGTACATATGGCATGAGTGTTAAATATTCATACCTGCATTGTTTAAGACTTTTAATTTGCAAATATAAATGAAAAAAAAAAACTAAAGAGATAAATACATTTCATTACTGGCATGTAGAGAAGAGACGGAGAGATGAGGGAGGGCTGATTGAGGCCAGTGGGATGGAGAAAACTGAAAGGACTACTGAAAGATTTAGTGGCTTTGTTTTTGTTTTAAGCTTGTTAAAGTGTATCTTTTTATATCCTATTTTTGTAAATGTGTGCAATCAAGCAACTCTTCTCAAATAGCTACTTATGTTACAGGCCAGAAATCATACAAAGGGGGAACAAGATGGGAAGAGAAGTTAAGTTGTTTAAAAAACAGACATACCTTTAGTATGGCACTGTATCTTACTCTTTTTCTGGTTCAAGTGAAATAAGAATGTTTGATTTGGTTTGGCAAGAGTTCTAGATGTGAGGGGTGACTGAAGAAAGTTGCTTTCCAGTAGTCAGTTTTCAAATAGAGGACAGCAGGGAAGGAATAAAGTAAAAGGCATTGAAGGAGAACAGGCATGGATAAAAGGGGTCAGAAACATCTTCTGCATGTTTTCCTGATGTCCAAGAGAAATCATTTAAATTCTGCTCAGATTTTTAGGGGATGATTTTGGAGAAATTTACTTCAGAGCTGCAGAAGATCAGAATTCTAAGTCGAGTAGGCAACTCCAGTACCAACAACTGGAAGATGACTGTAGTGTCCTGAATAGGAACCTGAACAGAAAGCCTGAAGCCATCAGTCTTGGATAGTCTGGGGCTGTGGTCAAGAAGTTGGTAGAAGCAGCTTAGACGGCCATGTTCAGTTTTCAAAAAGAGCTTTCAGTAGTTTTTTTTTTGGTCATATTTCTGCTATGCGTGACTAATGCTGTTTGGAGCTGGTTTTGGTTTCAGCTATGGGAAGTAAAGCTTGCCTTACTGTTGTCTAGCAAACATCACACAGTCATTTTGTGAGGATGTAATAAGAAAGATATGATGCATTTATTTTGGAAAGAATAACTGTCCATTCTTTTATCAGAAAAATTTCACTTTTGATCTAGACCTGTTATATTTATCATCAGTAAATTGAATATTTTGTAAATATTAAACAAGATCTGGGTGCTGTGCATGAATGGTGATCACTGTGGTACCAAAAGACACCCGGCATTCTTGATTTTGTAGGTTTGTTTTTACGAGGTAAACTTAAAATAATCTTTCTCACTGATCTAAAACTAGAATTTCTCATCTTGTATGTACCCAAATTTTTCTTTTTATTTTTCTCTGTTCATGCTAATTCTGATTTACTCCATTGCTGTAAATGATATCCAAGTACAGAAAAGTTTAGCTGCCTTGACTGTCACTATTAGCTGGGGATGAACAGCATGGCAGCTTAATTAACCAAAGTGGATGATAAAAGAGACTATGCTAAAGCAAAGGTCTTAATTTAAGAGAAAATTGCTCTTTTATCATAAGTACGGCAACTTCTAGTTCAGTTCTCTTAAGCAACAGATGCTCCCTTAATTTATGTTTCAGTATGTCACGACGCTTTTTTAGTCTCTACATAACTTAAATTCTTTTGATACCAAAGAACATGTTTCTTATGGGCCCTTCTGAGGGCTGTCAGTATGATGACTGCTGGCTTTTTCTCGTTGTGTCAGCCAGCAGTATGGGAAACAAAAACATTGTTCATAAAAATTGTACGAAATGTTGAGGTTATCTTAAATGCATATTTTATGCACGTCCTATCAGTGCTATCATTTATTAAAACTGTGCTGTCTTCTTTTCTTTCCTGAAATTTTCCATTAGTCAGAGTGAGACAATGAAGTATGCTAATTTTTGTTTCCGTTCTGAGTTTTGCATTGTATGCAGTGGCTTGGCTGCAAAGCAGTTTTAAAAGGGAGCAGCAAATAAAGTAGTGAAGCACAACTACCTCTGTGGTAATGAAATTCATTGCTTCAATCACCAAGTGCTGTAATTCATTAGAGAGATCTAATATAGTCTGAAACGCTGAGTTTTTCTTTTAAAACCAGTGAAAACCAATAAGCATAATTAAACCACTTTTTAATTTGCTTCAGAAATACAAGCCTGGTCGATGTGACGATATTCTGAAATGGAAGCCACCCAGCCTGAACTCTGTTGATTTTCGCCTGAAGATAACGAGAATTGGAGGAGAAGGGTATGTAATCTCTCCCCTTTTGAAATGTATAACACACAAGTGAATGTCCCTTAGCAGTTTAATCTCCCCTCTGATATTTCTTGACATTTTCTGGGGCTAAGCCTCTCTATATTCTGTAAAATTTGTTCACTGAAAGCGTTGGAAACTGTTATAATCAATGTTGTTCTGAAAACAACAGCAGACGCTTATAGTGTAAAACTACTCATCCTTACATTGTTTCAACCCAACACAATAGCTAAAGTCCTCTTTGGCTTTAGCATTGCCTTTGGTGGATGTAAAATATAGACAGGCTATGTTAGCTTAAACTCTTATGTAGAATAACTGTTTTCTCTAGTTTTTAGGCAAAATAGTGCCAACATCAGCTTTCTTCCATTTTAGAATTCTGCATAATCAAGAAATGTCACTTGTTTTTTTTTTTAAAAAGAAAAACCTGAACTTCACGTTTTATGACAGGTTTTCTTTCTATTGTCTGTAAAACCATCAGTTTTGTTTTTGTTTTTTTTTCAAAAGTGGTAAGCTCCAGGAGCAAGAGACACGTGAATCTTCAGAGTAATTGTACATACTTACTGCCTAATTCACTGCACATATTAAACAGGGAGGGAAGGGTGAAGATTGAGTCACTGGATTAAAGCTTGCCTTGGAAATAATTTTGTTTATAGGGCTGAGTTCATTGATTTTGTTGCCTGCTTTGACATCTGGGTTTCATTACAACTGACAGTTTGAGTACTGATGTTTAGCTTTTGTATTTTGTGTGTGTGCCCTAGGTAACTCGGTATGGTTTAACAGTTAATACACAAACTGCTTACTTAGTTCTGAGTGCTAGTAATGGTTCATCTAAGTTTAGCTTATTCTATTAATGAACATATTTGTTGAATGTGTGGTATCTTGAGAGTATGGGGTTTACTCAACCAAGTATTCTTGGCTACTGACTTCTGAGTATTTCATAAGGTTAGAAACATCAGTTCAAATTTTTGTGGTTGAAAATGGTATATTAAGTCTTCAGAAGCAACACGGCTGCAACACGCTCTATAACTGCAACACGGCTCTATAGAGAATATACAGGAATATTTTACATTTGATTTCAGATTCAGACATTCAGTTTCACATTTGTTTGGCTGTTATTTAAAGCACAGAAGAGTGTAACAGGAAGGATTTCTACTGAAAAAATTACATGGTGTCAGGCAGGAATTATACTTTTATCATGGGATTCTTTTGATTTCAGCTGAAGCTTACAAATTCATAGTAGGAGCCTGTAACTCACAAGCAAAATAAGACTCTTTGTCATTTCACCTTAAAAAATAATAATATATATATATTTGCTTGATTAGTTAACAGCAATTTCAAATAGAAAAATCTTAGTGCTATTGCATTACATTTAAAATAATAGATGATAATTTTATCAGGAAATGAATGTAATAAAAATTAGCCAGCAAAAATATTGCTACGAATATGGACACTTAGCAGAAAATTCTAAAAGAAAGAGTGTTCCATTGTCAAACTGGAAACGTTTTCTAGCATTTAGAAAAGTTCTACCATACTTCAGCTATGTGAAAATGTGTGTATTGCTTATCAGGAGGGATATAAGTACCTGGATTAGTTTCTGAATGCTGTAAGACTTAAGTAAGTTCATAGAGTCATAGAATGACAAGGTTGGAAGGGACCTACAAGATCATCCAGTCCAACCGTTCTCCTATTACTGTAGCTACAGAAAAACTACTAAACCAGATCTTGTAGCTCCTCATCCAGATGCCTCTTGAACACTGCCAGAGATGGCGACTCCACCACCTCCCTGGGCAGCCATTCCAGTGCCTGACCACTCTCTGAGAGAAAAAGTTTTTCCTTATGTCTAATCTAAACATCTTCTGGTACAACTTACATTGTTTATGTTCCTTTCACATGCTTAAGAAAAAAAATCCCAGAAACTTGGCATTAGAGAAATAAAGTATAATTATTCCAAATAGATTTTACTCTAGCTGATATGACAGTTGGCTGCTGCTTGTAGCATAAGTCCAGGTATGTTCAACTAAGAAAAAGAAAATTTAGTTAAGTACTGGGTGAAAAACAACACTTTGCTACTACCGGAAGAGTGTTATTAATGTTAAGTAGTGACCAATGAAACAGCAGCTTCTACTCAGTTAAACATGAACAACGAATAAAATATTGTAAGTTTAATTGCTTCTCTTGTTAATTTGGTTGTTTGATTAATTGCTTGGTAAAATATGAACTTTTTAATGGAATCATCCAAACTATATCAACTACGAAGTTGTTTTAAAAGAAACATGCTTAGTTTTAGACTTTTAAAAGGCAATTCCAGAGTTCTGATCACTGCCATATTAAACTGACTTTGAAGAAAGCCTGTTAGGTTGATTTCTGAAACAAACAAACAAACAAAAACCCTAAAAATTCTATTTTGATGAACAGAATGTCTTGCTACTGGCAATTCTAATATGGCAACATTAGGCATCCCACCTCTCCCCAGCCTCACTGTGATTAAAAGCTGGGATTCATAGTGGTTTCAGTGCTTTAGGTAAAATAGTTTTCATTCAAGAGTCCACAAAGAAATTTGGCACACGTTTGACAGCAGAGTTGTGCAAATGCATTTAAAGTATTATTATAAAAGCATGTGTGTTACTTTGATAGTTAAGCAGTAATATTTATGGGAAAGGAATGTATGCGTTTGTATTGATCTTTTACTGACTGCGGAGCTGAGCTCAAAGTATTGATCTCAAATACGTGACAGCTTGAAATAGCGAGGATTGGGATTGCCTATAATTTTCAAGTCCTCTGTTCTGATTTACAGCCTCACCTTTAAACCCTAAAATGCAGACATCGAAATCTGTGCTGCTGTTGTGTGTGGCCTTTTAGGCTGTACCTGTGTCACTAAACTCCAGCCATGCTGCTCATGTATTTATAGTTCCATATTTAATTAAATAGTGGGGGAAAAAAAACATATGGGGTCATTATTTATTCAAAAGCATGAGACTGGAGCACAGTCAGCTGTTAGGCCTGTCTTTGGCATGGCATGTGTAATTGAGATCCTGATCAATTGTAAACAATCTTGTGCATTTTTCCTATGAATGAGGGAGTTCTCCAGGGAATTTGCCTGATTTTAGTCGGTGTGATTATTTTTCCATCTACCTAAAATTCCCCTGTGCTTTCAGCTGTGCATTTCCATCCATAGATCAGCCTGTAATAGTAATGCTAACCGCAAATAGCTGCCATGTTTCACTCCAGATGTAGTTCCGTTCCGGATGGATGACTCATTTATTTTTGTATAGGGTTCAGTTATTTCAGTATTGATATTGGGCTGCTTTGCCTTTGAATTAAAAGGAAGGGTCAGGCTTATGGTCCGTGAGGTACTTTTAGAATAAGCTGCAATATTAAGACAAAGATTCCATAACAAAGAATGAAAATAAAGAAAAAATACTATTGCATCCTGAGGAAAGACAGGTCTTGGTAATCTTGGTGACCTAATCGTGACACTCCTGTTCAACGCATATACTTGAAAGAAATTGTGTTGTTGCACCTTAGCAAGTTACATCTTATCAGCTGAGCCACAGTAATTGTCCCCTGTGTATTCTCATAGAGCAGCCCATCCAAGCGTCAGCGTGATGGTTTACATTAACTCTTTTTTCTGTTGCTTTTGCAAGGATTCCAGTTTATGGTTCAATCTCTTCTGATCACATCAAAGTAGTTATTTTTATTGAAAACAAATGGCCAACAACCTATTACATTAGCTAAATGAAGGAATAAGGTGTTTCTTATCTGTGCTGAAACACAGCAGTTGAACTGTAAAGCTCTCATATTCATGTGCTGTAAAGTGGTAGGCCCATTTGTCAGCACTTCTGTATCACTTCAGATTTACTAAGGTAATTGTATCTCATCAGCAATGTGAAGTAAAGCCCTTTAATCATGTAACAGTACTTTGCGTTTTCCTAAAATTATGATGATGCTTGTGAAAAATAAAATTATGAGGACATAAGCTCACCATTTACAAATGACCTCTGAGTTAAATGACCTTGTCAGAGGGAAATATATATAATTGTTGTGTGTAACATCTCTGTTACAGGGGCATGTTTGCAAGTTTTAGGCAAAGCTTGTGCTGCTCGGAAGTTGTTGAGTGATGAAAAATGCAAGATGAAATACAGCGTATTTGAGGACAGCAGGGGCTTCAGTGACTGTACTGGCAATTATAGATCAACAACCAAATATAGATATCATAGCTATAGGCAGTTGAATGTTTTCCTTTTGTTAGATGTCACGTTGTTCTTTTTGTTTTGTAAATTAGAGCATCTGAAAAGTAAAAAATGGATTCAAAATAACCATGCTGTTCTTGATTTGCTGTCATATAGATAGGCTGTCTGTCACAATCACAAGGTGAGTTATTCACCTTACGAGCCAGTCTTCCTCACAGTTCTGCTTTGAAAAAAAACCAAAAACATCCTAACTGAAAAATAGGTAAGAGTTAACTAAACAGTTAACTGACTGATCAGCAGAGGTGACAGTATGGTTTGTTTGAGCTGTGTTTTGTGCTTCCTCCTCTCTTTCTGTCCCCCCTTTTATTAGGTCAGTAAATGACCGGTTAAGGCCGTGAGCTCTTTTCAGTCTTACTGTGTTGCAGAATGCTGGTTGCCAAAGAACATAAACTTGTTCTTACGCATGTCATCCGTCACAGAATGGGAGTTTTACAACTAGTGCCATAATGATGAAAATAATAATCCCTTATTACTCTAGCCTCTGGAGATCTGTCTAGATTACGGCTGCATTTACGTAGAGTACAGTGGAGTTATGAGGCAGAATGCAGATGATGTCCCACAGCAATTACGGAACAAGTAAGGACAAGATGTTGCAAATAGATGCAGAGATGCACAACATTGGGATGACAGCAGGAGGAGTGCAGGTTGGAATATATTAACTGCATTTATAGTCATACTGTTGTTAAAGCAAGTGTGTGCTTCGAAGTTGCTTGCTTTTTATAGAATGTAAGAGTCGCAAATGGAAGTGAGTAATTTGCTAAGCTGTTATCTTCAGGCATTCAACTATAAGTCTTACTAGATCTGAACAAATTTAGGGGTAGGATTGTGCAAGGACGTTGCAAGAGAACATTATATGTAGAAAGAACGGTCTAGCAGTATGGGAAGTGGAAGCACAGGTAGTACTGTGGTAGGAATATCCATGTGCAATTTTCACCTTTGGCATTGCAGTGGAAGATACAAAAGCCTACAGATTTTGCTGTATAGTAAACTTGAAGTACCTAGATGTGTACTTCTGCTGTACCATTCAGATGAGGGTGTTTAAAATATTTTCTCGATGAGGTTTTGAAAAGTAATTTTCTAAGTAAGAATTTGAATTGTACTTGTATTCATACCCTGATAAACTGAACATAATGTGATACCTTCCTCAACTAATACACAAAATGCTTTTGGAATTTCAAATGTTGGATTTCAAAAATGAACTCAGCCTCATCTTTTTATATGTTGAAGTGGCAGCCTTGGGCAATCTCCATCTGTCAGATAATTATTCTGCTTTAGCTACTCATTTCTCCAGATTTTTAAAAGCTTTGCCTCATATCATCCAAGGATTATTTATATGCTTGCTAAATGGAATGTAAATGTAGCTCTGTGTGTTTTGTAGACCCTTTTCCTTTTTCTTGAACTTGTTTTTTTCTTAACGTAGACTTTGCTGTGGTTTGTGTCAACTATCGTAACGATTAACCATTCTGTTTGATCCATTTCTATCTGTAAATGAGCTCAAGAAAAGCTTCCAAGTATCATATTCCTCTAGAATTTGCTTATCATGTGTCTAAATGCTCTATCTTATTTTACCTTCAGATTTCAATTTTATTCTAAAGTTTATGTTCACAGAATCACAATATCACAGAATTGTAGGGGTTGGAAGGGACCTCCAGAGTTCGAGTCCAACCCCCCTGCCAAAGCAGGTTCCCTACACCACGTCACACAGGTAGGCGCCCAGGCAGGTCTTGAATATTCCAGAGAAGGAGACTCCACCACCTCCCTGGGCAGCCTGTTCCAGTGCTCCTTCAACCTTGTAGCTTAGACTTCTTGATTTTCTTGTATCAAAAAGAACTAGCCAGAAATTTGAGAACTGATGCCATCCCTATTAAACAAATGTAAGATGGTAGAAAAGCAAACAGTGGAGAAATAACCTCAGACTTCAGGTTAGCTGGCTTTGGCTTTTTAAGGAAACAAATAAGTAATATCCAGTGGCAGCTTCCCCTAAAGCACAGAGTGGTGCTGTAAAGCTGGCTTACCTTCAAGGACAGCTTCTTCAAAATGCATAAGGACACACTTCTCCAGCATTGGGTAAGACAAGTGGGTATATGAAACGGCTGGAAGGGCAGCTGATCTCATCTACGTGGACTTTTTGTGCAAGGCTGTTGGCATGGTCTTGCCATCCTTATCTCTGAATTGGAGAGAGATGGATCTGAAAGCTGGACTGTTCAGTGGATAAAGAGTTGGTTGGATGGTTCCTGACAAAGGGTTGTGGTCAATGGACCTATGTCCAGCTGGAGACCAGCAGTGAGTGGTGTCACCCAGAGTTCCATTTTGGTGGTAGTACTCTTAAACATCTTTATCAATGACACAGACAGTGGGATACAGTGTACCCTCAGCAAGTTTGCTGATGATGCCAAGATGAAGGGTGCATTTAATACAGTAGAATGAAAGGGTGCCACCCAGCGGGACCCAGGCAGGCTTGTAAAGTGGGTCCCTGTGAACCTAATGAGATTCAAGGAGGCCAAGTGCAAAGTGTTGCTATTGTGCCACTGGATCAGGGCAATCCCAGATGTCTCTTAAGTTCTCACTCCTGCAGAGAAGAACTGGAGATTCTAGTGGATGAAGAGCTGCACGTGAGTCAGAAGAGTGCTCTCACAGCCTGGAAGGCCAACATTATCTTGGGCTGAATCAAAAGAGGGGTGGCCAGCAGGCAAAGGAGGTTATTATCCCCCTACTACACTGCCCTTGTAGGCAGGCTGCAATCTGGACTACTGCATCTAAGCCTGGAGCCTCATGTTCTGGAAGGATGCAGAATTGTTGAAGTGGGTCTAGAGGAGAGTCATAAGGGGACACTTCATTGCAGCTATCTTACGGGAGCTTATAAGCAGGAGGGAGACTGACTTTTTACATGATCTGGTAGTGACAGGACAATGGGGAATGGCTTTAAGCTTAAAGAGGGGAGGTTTAAGTTAGATATTAGGAGAGTGGTTGAGACAGTGGCACAGGTTGTCCAGAGATGCTGTGGGTGCCCCATCTCTGGTGGTGTTCAAGGCCGGTCTGGATGGTACCCCGTGCAGCCTGATCCAGTTAGTTTGCCATATTTTTAAATAATGCATAATTCAAAGACTATATAATTTAAATAAAGGAAATATTCATCTTCCTTTTGCTAAAGTTCTGAGCAGTAGATACACATCTTCAGCATAATGAAGTTCATTTGTGAATTTATTTTTCTTTTGTACCAGTATAATTTAACTTTTTAAGTACGGGAGTCAAGAGACAATACAATTGAACATGCTGCTCAGTATAGAATCACAGAATTACCCAGGTTGGAAGAGACCTCGAAGATCATCAAGTCCAACCGCAGCCTAACCATAGTACCCTAACTCTAACAACCCTCTGCTAAATCATTTCTCTGAGTACCACATCCAAACGGCTCTTAAACACATCCAGGGACGGTGACTCAACCACCTCCCTGGGAAGCCTATTCCAGTACTTGACCACCCTTTCTGTAAAGAAGTGTTTCCTAACATCCAACCTAAACTTAGCTTGGTGCAGCTTGAGGCCATACATATAAAGTGTTATGAGCTTCTTTGACTTTTGCATGTAGTAACTGTGATCTTCAGGCAAGGATTATTTGTTAGATTCTGTGAGAGTGCCACAAATGGTAACTTAATTCAGAATGCTTTTCCCTGTGTGAACTGCCTGAAGTATTAATTAATGTTCAATTAGGTTTTGTTTTGTTTAGTTCTTTGTTTCAGTTTGCTGTTTAATTGGAGATTTTTTATCATTATTTTCACTTTACTGATTGGTACATTTAAAAACAAGTTTGGGAAAGAGCATTAGTGTAAAATGGTTGCAGATCTCTAATGTAAGAAGACAAAGTGTTTTTCCATGGTATTTGAACTGAAGAACCTTTTATTTCAGGAAAAGAAAGTTCACTGAGCTTACTTCCTTGCATGCTGTGGTGTATTTCAAAGAAGAATAAAGCAAAGTGAGAGAGGAAAAGAGAATTATCACAGCAAGAGTTGGTCAAACAAGCTGGACAGCAAAAGATATTGTATGTGTTTTTGAACTCTTCATCAGCCTTACTCTGAACAATGCATTATGTAATTGTCTGATAATACCAAACTCACAAATCATAAAGGAAGCAATGCAAGTGCTAAGTAATGAATATATTAAAGATAAAAATAATACATGGCAGTCATAACTCTGAGTACAATGTAGTTTGCTTTGATACCATCAAAAAAAAATGTTTTGGAATTGGGTTAGAAAATAGAAGTCCAGCTTTTTGTGTCTGACTGCATGCACAAGTATTTGGGAATCAGCAAAGCACGTCAACAAAATAAATGGCCCTGATACAGGTTGTTTGCAGTATACAAATATATATATATATAACATGTCAGTGTTATCGATACTATATGCATGCGGTGGTAGTGTTCTAGAACACTAAGCCGATTATCAGCAGTTTCACCTCCTCTGGTAGCCAAGAGAAACTCTTGGTACATCCACTTATCTTAAAACCTTAGAGAAATTGGAAAAGAAGCCTATGTAATTATTTTTAGAAGAATGATCCGGTGTCTCTTGTTTTATAGGTATTCAAGGTGGGATGATTTGATTAAAAAAATAATTGCCTATTATTATTATTATTATTAATTACCATTTGAAGGGACATTTGCATTCTGAGGAAATACACTGTATTTTTCATATCTGTTGCTGTAATGACTTGGGATCTGTCACAGGATTGGTAATTCACGCACCATCTTTTTGGCAAGCACCCAGCTTTTCTTTTTGTCCCCGGGAAAAGATGCTTATCCTGTACAAACACATTAAAGTCATTGAGACTGTAGGTACATGTATCTGTCTGTAGGAGATCAATTTGCATAATCAAGGCGTGATGATTCAATGGCAATGCAGAATCCATTTTGTTATTTATATAAGCAGTATGGAAAAGAACGGTAACTGCTGGATATCAAGCTTAGGCGCATTGTGCACTTTGACAGGGAATAAATACCTAGTGCTTTGCAAAAGCCATTAATAGCTTTCAGTAGATATTTGGTCCCATCTGGAAACGTATGTAAGCATGTTCCTACTGGAGGATCCTATAAAGGCCAAAATTGTGTATTTTCATACTTTTTATGCTTGCTTCCTTTTTTCCAAAGTCTTTTGACAGCAATTGTGAAGTACAAGCATGACTTTGTACTGAATTCTATTTTGAAATCAACCTCGGTGTTTTTATCTTAAACACATGGAAGGAAGATATGTTCCTTCACAGGGCCCACTTCATTTTTAGCATCATTGTGTGTGTGAGAAATAAGCCTTTATTTTCATTTTGAAGCCCAAATTTCCAATATTGTACGTTGCTTCAGTTTCACTTGAAATGAATCATGTTATTTTATTTGTAAATATACGTGCCTCAGTGTGAACGTGTGTGTATGTACACACACAACAGGTGACAGCTGCTTCTTTGTGTTGTAAATACAACAACAACAATGAAAACGTTTCCCTTGGCTTTTATGAACCAAAACAAAATTCTCTTTCCCATATGTAACCATGGAGGATGAAACTCTGTCCTCATAGCTTTTGTCCATTTAAAAAGTAATCCATTTTATTACATCACACTTGGCTCTTTTCATCTATTTCTGTACTGGACATTCTGGGCTTCTTTTAGTTATTTTTCCATTTTATGCACTATAGTTTTCAATGCCATGTTTTCCTCATTTAAGGCCAGATTGCCAACCTGTTCTGCACCTGTACTGTAGCAACCAGTGTTCCATTGCAGGCTTTTGAATAGTAGCAAAGTTGTGTGTCGCTGCAAAAGGAAATGGATGGCGGTGTGTTGCTCTGCTTTGTGCAAGCTGGATAAATTCAATTCTCTAACTGTATAATGTAGTTATGTGGAGGTAGAGAAGCTTGTGAAGTAATGGAGATTGTAAGGACAATCCAACCATCTAATGTAAGGATTAAAAGCACTCCTATTGGTATGCTGACCAATCTTATCAACTGATGTCAGATCTCTTGCTATTTGTGAGATAGGAGAATAAGAAGCTTCAGACATTGTTTTAACGAGGCAGCTATTACATACTTCCCAGGAGGACTGCAGATATTTCTATCAGTTTTTAAGGTGGGGGAAAATGACATCCAAAGTGCAGAGAAAACTCTCACAGGGAGCATATTATATTAGAGAGGAAAGAAAATAAATTCTCAGTCCTCAGCTGTACCCAGCAGATGGCATTTTTTCCCCTTATAAGCACTAAATATTTTCAGAGCTATGATCTTTGGATATTTTCATACTTAAAGCCTTTTTTTTCCACAAAGAATTGAAAGATTGAACTGCGGGCAAGTATTTGGCAGAGGATTAGAAATGAAATATAACGTGTATACCTCTACTTACAGGATAGTGAAAACTGGAATGAGAAAAGTGTAGTAGCATAGTGAACTTGATTGTGTTTTTATCCCCTCAAGTTTGCATATCAAGCTACCGTCTGACCACTGTTAATAAAAGCACTTTGCTCCTTTGATGGCTGTTAAAGCATCAAATCTCTTATGCTCAGTTTTCTAATCTTTTTATTAAGCAGTGCAGAATTCTGCCAAATGCGGGTATTCCAATGTAGGAGATCAGTGATGTGGGGAATAGAGACGAACAAACCAAGTCAGAAATGGAGTGGATGTCACCCAGTAAAGGCTCTGAACTGTTCTCTTCCCTCCAGGAGGAAAGAATCATTATGGGCACGATTAACCCTTCTCAACTAATAGATTAATAATGCTTCTGATTTACTAATTTATGATGACAATGATCTATATGCAGAACTCGCTATTGTTCCCTCTTGACTCATTCAAGAGAAGCAGAGAGAACTCAGTCTTCACTGCCCAAGGTCTTTGTACTTACATTTCTGCACAACAGTCACTTCCATAAAAGTATCCAAGCATTACTTGAATGTTAAGAGAAGTGCTTTGGAATATGATTTGAGTATCAGAGACATGCAAATACTTTCATCTAGCTGAGACAGATCAAAAATAACTGGAAGTATTTCAACAGCAGAGGTATTAAGCTTCTGTTATTTAAATTATGTCATTAAACCTGAATGATTAAAACTGTGCATTTTCTTCTGTTACTCAGACTTATAATAGGAAGCGATGAATGTTTTTTTTCAGACTCTGATGATTCCTGTTTTTTGCCTTAGTATCTATTTTATTTTAACCATCTTAGAGAGTCTTTCATGTATGATACATCACTTGTTTCCTTTTGTAATATTCAGAGACATGCACGCTCCAAATGTCTGAAGGTAATATCCTGCCTTTTTTGGAGATAAAATTAAGGTTCTTTGATGCTTTTTTCTCTGATGGATTTTTGTGGTTTGATAGAGCCTGTGTAGGCAAGAGGCATGTCTGCATCCAGCCTGTGGCAAGATGACTGTCCAGTACTTTACTCCAGTAAAAAACAAAACACTTTCACTTGAATAAAATTAAATTGTTATAGGCTATGCTAGGCATCAGAGGCATGGGAATAGCTGCTTAAACTCCTTGACAAAGCGGGTTTTTACTCGACAAGCCTGAGGAACAGGAACAGCCTCCAACTAGTTCAGAAAAAATCCTTCTTTTAAGGATCTATACAGCTTTGTCTACTCTGTTGCTTTTCATTATGTAGACCAAGAATCATTTGTTTCCCAAAGGATTTTATATAGCATTTGGTCAAATGTTTGACTTCATCGCTGGAAGCTGTGTTATGAAAATGATGTTTCTTTTAAGTGAAAGCTGATACAGAAAGATTTTTAAACAACTTTAAAAATCCACAACGTAAGACACTGTAGAGGTAGACTTTGCAGAGTCCCTTTTCTGTTGCAGTCTTCTTATGAAAAGAATATCTTTAGTGCAACCTAGTTATGTACTTCAGTTTAATGCAAAAAATATCCCTTTGTGATTGTTCTACCTAAATTATTCCTTTGATTCCCACAGACCTGAAGTGACATAAACTCATTTCAATGTGTAAAAGCACAGAAAGGATTTTTGTGTTACAAAGCCAGAGATGAATAAGACAAAAGTGCAGGAATATCATGGTCACTTAAAGTTAATTCTTCTGCTGTAATAGCTCCAAGTCCACAGATAGGTTTTTAACTTAAAATGGCTACGTGTTCTAGAACAGCAAGGGAAGTTGTTTTTCTAACAAATCCTCGTCTTGAAGTTGAATTGCCCAGGGGCCTACAAAGGTAGAAGTACAAAAGTTATGGAACGTTATTAGTGATGAGATTGGGTGAACTGGGGGATGAGATGGAGTGGGGGAAACCTTCCAGATTTTAATTCTTGAGAGCTTCTCTCTTTGCCTTCATTTTAAATAATCTGTTTATTAGTAGCTACAGCAGCTTTCCACTCGTACTTGCTGTACTTAATGAAACATGAACTCTGAGGTTCTGTAGAAACCTACCTGCATTTTATGTTAGGAAACACCATTGACAAACTTACACCAAAGCGGGTTTTATTCAAACTGTTAAGTGGAGAAAGGATCATCTTGAGTGAGAAGAATAACTGTTATTTCAAATGGAATTAAAAGTACATCTAGACTGGCTCTCCTTAACTGGTTGGGGCTTTGAGCAACCTGGTCAGGTGTCCCTGCCTGTAGCAGGGGGTTGGAACTACATGATCTTAAAGGTTCCTTCCAACCCAAACCATTCTATGACTGATTGGGACAGTTGCAGGAGATCTCTTTGTGCCATGTATGCAAGCTTGGTAAAGTTGGATAAGGGAAAATTTTTACACCAGTTCCCTAGCGCATCTAAAAACTCCCTTCCTGCATTCTGGTCCTGAAGAAAATGCTTTCTTTTCCTTCTTTTTCATTTTCAAATACCAAATTGCTTTCTGTCATCATCCTGAGTGATTCATGCTTGAAAGAAGAAACGGTTTGTTGTCCAATAATAAAAAAGGTAGTCTTGAAAGTGGGTTCAAAGAATGGAATGATCTATTTAATTCTCAAGTGGTTAAAGGGTTTCTTGATTTTTCAGTTTTTAAACTGATTTTTTTTTGTCCGGTGGATGTTCTTTTATTGGTTCAAAAAAAGAAATGTGTGCTCACGCAGTTAATTCTTTTTCTGTGCAATTTATGTCAATCACAGATAAGTCTTCTTCCAGTGCAAGTGGTGGATGTGAAAAATCAAAGCAATAGTCTGAGAGTGAAATTTAATATATTAAACAAAAAAAATGTAGAATTGTAGGAATTATCAAAGTAATGTCATTGTCACTCACCTCTACCTTTAAAATGTAGCAGAAAAGTCTAGCATTCAAAAGAAATGGTTCCCGGGGGCTGTGTGCTGGAACACAGGCTTATAGTAGCTGGGTAAGTGGAGTAACTCCTACCACTCCTAAATTGCATTTCTCATAGGAAGCCGGGTTGTGAAAAGAGAGAAGAAACACTCTGTTTTGTTGTTGGTTTTCCCAGCTGTTAAAAAACTGACAGCAGGGATATGTTAACATGTAGGTTTCCCATGCTCTGTTACAGGAATATGTGCTTTACAAGCTTCCCCTTTTTTGTCTTTGTATAGGATACAGTTCCTATATAGATTTGATCTTGTGTGACAGCTAAGGTTTTATTCGTTCACCTTTCCTCGTCTTGTGTGTAGCCTGGTTGCGGGGTTGGCTTCATCGTACAGGTGATTACTTTTTATTTGTTCTCAGTTCCTATCCCAAAGTGATTAAAATCCTGGTTAAAACACACAGGATGTTAATGAAACAACCGAAACGACATTCACATATACTGATAGATTTCTCTCTTTAATGATCTGAAGATGTAGGTAAGATGTGGGAAAAACCAATCGTTTTTATTATGCTCATCTGATATACTAAAAAAACAAACAAACAAACAAAAAACTAATTTTGCATCATTAAAACCTTTCTCCTGACTTGAAAACGTGTGCTTCGGTCCTTTTTCTTTCCAGTGATAAAACTTAGTCTTCCTTGAGAATTGATATTACCTTAAATCAGACCTGAATTTAATGGTGTTTATAATAAACAGTGTGAATTGCTTTTTCTTCTGCAATACCTGACATTAATTGCAGTTAACTGTATTACTGGAAAAAGCTTAACTTTCCATGCAGGTAGCCTATAAAATTGCCTTGAGTATCTTCTACTTGGAAAGTCAAAATATGCTGAACAATGTTGCACTGATTTTCTAGCAGGCTTTTTTTAGCGAGGATAAAATATAGTCCAAAATGACATGCAAAATTGCCTGCAGTAAAAATGATTTCTTGGAGGCAAAAGGAAAAAAAAAGGAAAAGAAGAAAGAGCACAAAAACCTCTTGTACTGTACATTTATTAATTAATACCTTAATAATTTACATTACATACATCTTTTCAGCAGTAGATGAAAGAAGAGATAGGTCATCCTGCTACCAGTTAAATCAGTGGTTATCAGCCAGGGACTGGAAGTAACCAATTTTGTGTCCTATGCAGTTAGCTTTTAATCACAACTACTCTTTCACTTGTGCCCTACATAATAAAAATTCATAATTAAGGACAGTAAGTGAAAAGATACTCTCTTTCTGTAATAGTAATAATATAGCTGTTTTTATGGAGGATTCAATTATTTTTTTCTTGCCTTTTGTAAGAAGGATACGTTTGTGCAGGGTGCTCGTCACCCAGGCCCCAGCTTCTTTGACATTGTGGAGAACATGTCACAAAGCAAGTTAATCATTTTAATTCCAAAAAAAAATGGCATTGAAGAACAGGGACTGGGGCTACTGACTGCACACAAAATGCTTAGGAAATGGTTACGTTGGCCCCCAAAAATCTGTAGAAACATGTGCCTGTTACATGCTTGCTTTCTTCCTCTTTGACTGTATCTTCTTTCTTTATGATAATCTTTGCTGCAGATAACCTTTTGTAATGTTTGTGCTTGCTTTTTACTTTCCACCTGTGTCTGAAAGGCCGGGGTTTTTACTGATTTCCATGTGGTTGGTTGTGACTTCGTTTAGAAATATAAAATTACAATGTATGTAGTGGGAGGAGGGTTTTGGAGGTGGGCCCAGTAAGGCTGTTTGTCTTCACTTATTACGAGGCACCTTAAATCAGACCTGAATTTAACGGTGTTTATAATAAACAAGTGTGTCACACCCATTCCAAACAAGGAGTCCTTTGTTCTTCGCATGCTTCACTTCAGGTCTGTAATCTGTACAGTCTCACGTGGACTGGTACCTAAATGGTTTGTAGACTGCAATTCAGTCATTTTGTGGTTGTGCATGATTAATTAATAAAGTATTATGAATAAGTCGTTAAGGTGGAGTGGGTAAACAGGAAGAAAAAGAAATTGCTTAGAGTAGGCTGGCAATATATATTCTTATGGCTAGGAATGTGATTTTGTGATGCCTTTTCCTCAGCATCTTCAAGAGGAAGGTGGGAATTCTGATAATGGTCATATGTGTGATCCAGGTTGCTGAGTGAATTTTATATTCTTTACTGACTTTGTTTTTTTAAACAATCTTCCAGATGTTTTTTATTATGCATCTGCATGTTCTGCTCTTGCTACTTTTGCACACCAAACCATCATCAATGAGCTGCCATCTCATGATGTGTTTTGTGATGTAGTATTTACCATGTTTGAATTCTCCCTCATTTGACATAATTCAGTTATCCCTTTTCCATTATGAGGAAGAAGGTGCAAATCACCTGATCCATCTTTGCTTTGCCCTGTATTATCAAAAAGATACTGCTGCCAACTAATTTGTTTAAGATACCTCGTACTTTGATTCAGAGTAGTTTACAATTCATTTTCTAAAAGACTTTTGCATCAGTAATTCCTCAGTGTTTTGATGTACAGTAAGAGTCACCTCCCTGGGACACAGAAGTGCCTTTTCCTTGTTGTGGAGGAGTGCTCACTAAATTTGGCTGATGTGCAGGAACACCTGGTTGTGTTCCTCGGAACCATTAGCTGCCAGTGCCTGGGACTGCCATGAAGTTGTGCCATACCTGGACTGGAAATCAGGAAACTCTTGCATCAGTTGCACTGACAGGGGAGGGGCAGAATGGAAGAGATTCCATCCAGATACGACCAGCCCATCATAGCTTTCCTGCCAAAATATGGTCTTTCAGCAATAACATCTTGTGTTAAAATGGCCGCGTATTTCCATTTCCAGCTCTGCTGCAGTGATTTTAGTTTGTTCTGTGGCTTTTTGTTTTTGTTTTTCAGTGACAAACAGAAAGGCCAAGGACAAAGGAATGTCAAAACCTTTCACAGGAAAAAGCTCATTCGGCTTCAGAGTTGAGCCTCAGAATATTGGAGAGTGGGAGAAATAATAGAAGTCTAGTTGCCAGGTTTATATACGTCATGATACATTCCTTAATTAATCCTAGGGAATTGATTTCATTTTCTAATTCGTATGTGCAGGAGCACATATCTTTCGCTGCAGAGGAGAGTAATATTAAGATTATGTGGGTGATTGTAAATACGGCATCAGCTTCCTCTCAAAGTGATGAACTTTGCAATTTAGCTAAAGTTGCCTGCCTTTGCTCCATGTCTTGCTTCATCAGCAGACTTTCTCTGTTCATGACTTTTTCACATTTCTAATAAATATATTAAACAGTCTGTTACGCAAATTGAATAGTTACTTGGCCTTTGCTGAGATGAAAACTGACCATTTATTCTACCTCCCCAGTCTCTTAATCAAGGCTTGATCCGTAGTAGTAAGTAGCCTGTTCCATATAAAAGTACTTACTGCCTAGCTTTATTTTTTATTTTTTTATAGTAAATTACTGTGAGAGACTGTAACAGAAGCCTTTTGGCTGTCTGAATCGATTATGCCAGTGTGGTGCCTCTCCTGTCCCCCACTCCTCTTTAAGCACTCTCTCATTAAGATGATCAAAAGAGAAGCAGATGCAGCCACAGTGTGAGGGCAGGGGATGTGCAACCTCATCGGTAGTGCCGCCACACATGGCCAAGGTGGGCATGCTGAACAAAGCTGAGCTAAAGGGCATGACTCCAAGAAGGCTGCAGAAATTAGCCCATTTAGATGCTAGATTGATGTTGGTTTCTTCGCTTGTTTGTTACTAGCGATTCAGGCCCTTCATATTAAGAAAAGTGGGAAAGCTCAGATAAATTGCATCTGGGTTTGGTGGTTTATTTCACCTTGATTATCACATTATCCTCAGAGCATTTCTTTTAGTACCTCTATTTCTGCAGGCATTTTGGTAACTCAGAAACAGTAGCATCCCTGACTTGGTGGTGGTTTTGTTTATTTTCCAGTGGGAACAAACAAATCAGCAGCTTTTCAGCAGTGTCTCTAACTTCCTTAGTTGCTCCTTGTGCTTTCATATGATCAAGTGAATCTCGTGAGATTTCTTTATTTTGACTTTGGAATATCTAATTAGACGTCTTATATATTGAAATTTCCTATTGTAGAATTTAGCACTGCACTGTCAGTTTTTAACCAAACTCTTGTGTTTAATCTGGTATTATCATGATCTCCATTAAAAGATGGCCAGCCTGAAAGAACCCTATGGAATAAACTAGAAAGTCCGTTCGCACTGCTCTAGCATAATCCACTGCTGGGATACTTGTCTGCTCTTGTGTGAGATGTGGATCAGTGTGGGCAGAGCCTCTACACTGCACACAGGAAGTGAGTTGGGAATAGTTCCTAACTCTGTCCTATATTTCAGTGAGATGAGAGGCATAATATTCAGAAAGAAAAATCGAGGCTTACCATTAGAAATAGATTCTATTAGTGAAATCTCTCAGAATACGTTATAATCTCCCAAAGGAAAAGGCAAGCAGCCTCATTTTTCAGATAATTTATGGCCAGCGTGGCCAAATTGCTCATTATACTACAGGGAATAATGGTGGAGGAATGGGCATGATTATTTAATGGGTACTTTTTGTTTCTACTTACTTGTCTTTTCTACTTTTTATGGATAAGTTATATGTAAATGTAGTCAAAATGCTTCTTTATGTGATTTGCTTGCAAGGCAAAGCCTGGACAAACATTAAAATATAATCAACAGTGGGCATAAGTGCAGCAAGCAAGAAGAAGGGCTTTTGGAAACACTGGATGTTGTGGTTTTATTCTCCCTGTCTCTAGCAAAGCATTCAAATACAATCTCATCCCCAAACGTCATTAAACTTAAAAAAGAAAAAAAAAAAATCAAGAATAATGCTTATTAAACTCTCCTAAATCAATGTAAACCTTAATATTATTCAGTTTATTCTCTTTGATCATGATACAGGATAACTTAGACCATTACCTCAAATATGAGGTCACTGTTCTGCCATTTCAAGCTCTGTAAATGTCATTTTTAGGGGGCTTGGTACATTACAGGGGTGAGGTTGTTCAGTGGCAGTATGTCTTTCAGGGTTCGGTCATTTCCTAGATTATTGCCATCAATAGTCAATGACAGACAGTGATTTACTGCAGGTAGTGATGTAATTCCATGAAGCCTTTCAAGTGATAAGCATAGGAGCTTTTCCTGTAGAGGGCTATTAGCATGTAATATTGGTATTTTTGCCTAAGTTGCATTTGCTTCAGGAAGCAGCACAGGTATTAATACCGCTAATAGCCTACACTGTTGGAAAACCATAGTGGGAAAAGATGAGGGTGTTGAATTCAGTTCTGAATTCAGTTGAGCTGCCCACTGCCTTTTTTCCTTGTGCATATTGCTTACATATTATGTTAATTGTTGTCACCATTAGCTTGGCTTGGGATATTCTGCAAGTTCTGAAATCGTACATTGAAAAGATTGTGCTTAAATTTCCTTGGGAGTTTTCTTGCAAAGATAAATTTAACGTTGTAAAATTATTTACAGTCTCCCTATTTATTTTTTTAACACATGCATCCCTTCCCGACCTTTTTCTTCTCTGAGGCCAAACACAATTATTTTGCACCTTTGCTATGTGACTAGCTGTGTTTAGTCCTTCTCTAGTTGTCTCATAGGTGGTTGTTTTTTCTTGGTATGTGCTCTGATTTGAGGGAAAATGCCCTAAATAGAATATACAATCTATTTGTCTGCTATTTCCCGGGAGGATTGCATTGAAATGGCTTATACTTGTCCATCAAATTTTTTTCTCCTCGTGCATGAGTGATGAGTGAAAAAATTGTGTCAGAATATTTCCATTACCTAAAAAAGGGATTTCATAAATGCACTGTAGAGTGCTGGAAAAAGCTCTTCTGTCTTGTATGTGAAGCCCCTGTTTTTCCATTGTCAGTATTCTTCATGCGAGATACATTACTGCTTAAATGAACTCTCAATGCATATACTTCATACTCTCAATGGCACTTTATAGTTTTCAAGCAACGTTAGATGCATGTTGTTTGCTAACCATGTCTGCATCTCAGTTGAAATTCACAAGCTTATGCATGCACTGATATTGGCCTTTTTCAGATTTTTATTGGATCCCTTTATTATATGCACTTCTGTGTTTTACAAAATCTAGTGTTATACTTTCACTACGCTACTGCTGTGCTAGTCTATGAAATAAAATACTAAAATAATTATTTTCTAAGTTAAACAAAGTTAATTCTATGCAGTGTCAACCACGGACAGAATCAGGGGTGCATTTCTGCTTATTTTTTTTTATCTAGCAATTCCTTCAATTTATTACTCCAAGAGTTGAAAAGCAATGGGGAATGTTTGTCCTAAGCAAGAAGCGAACTATGGTTGCAGTACTGCCACAGTAGAATACAAGTTACAGTTCAATAAACTGTTTAAAGAACTGTTTCTCTTTCCATCTTTCCATGGTTATAGTTCTGCAGCATAATGTACTGTTCTCCCTCACAGCCCAAGTGAACACAGGATAAATATGGAATATTAATAAGATGTTAGTGGGGCTGTGTGGATATGGCATCCTTTCTGCTGTGCCAGTACGCTTTATTTATGCTTGTGCCGTAGTATGCAGTAATGACGTTCTTTCTTTGTATAAAGGAATACTAAATTTGTAAACTTATGTAAAAGTTTCCTTTATCTTCAAAGATATATGTCGGAGCCATTCAAATAATGCTTGAAAATACATTTATTGAACTCATAGTGATGTTCCTTCTGTTCTCAGGGTGGTTGTACATTTGTAGTTTTAACTTACAAGAGTCGTTCCTGCCTGAAATGTGAAAATGCATCAAGAAAGGTTTTTAAATGTGGTTAAAAGCATACAGAGAGCATAGCAATGGACATATACTTTTTTATATGCTCCTGATGGAGAAGGAATACTTTAAAATGAAATGTGAAGTCTTTCAGATAATAACTAATATTAACCACCCATTATATAGTTATTTTAAATATGGAGTTTCAGCATGAGAAAGCAGTCATGGTGATTTTCCTAAAATTGTATCTGACTGTCCAATTTATATTTTAAGCAGGTTTTTTCCCCCTCCGTTCCAGCCTTAATCATTCACTAATGCATATGCAGAGAGGATCCTAGCAATAAAGATAAGGATGTGCACAAGGGTCAGCAGCACCGCTGTCAGGATTGGTTTTTCATTCGGTTTTGCTTCACACCTAATGCATGCTTGGTACACATCTTCTCAGGACTGAAATCTTTTTACCAATGAACTCTGTGAAGACTGTAAATGTCTTTTGGCAGCATGTGCAGGATGAAGTTGTTAGGTCAGACCGTCAGGCACATCGAGCCACTTGGTACTGCTGCTGGCTGCAAAATGGAATTAGTGCGTGCATCTTAATCCTGTTGTCTCAACAGTGGAGTCGATATTCCTGTTAATCATATCTGCTAGGGTGAAATCTCTTCCATACAGACCCCAGGAGTGTTTGAGGTATCGGTCTGCCATTCTCATTAACCAGAAAACGCCATCTCTGGCCTGAAGAGACTTCTTTCCAGGAGCAGGTCAGATCATACCCTGCCATACAGATGCTGCCCCTGGTCCCTCAGTGACAGCAGTGAATCCCAGCTACACCAGCACTGGAAGTGCAAACAAATACGTGTAGCATGTAGCTGAGTTTCAGAATTTCTGCAGTCTTGGGTACTCTCAGATAGTAGTCTGATTGTATAATATAAGAAAGCCATGTTAGATCCAACAGAACTTTGCTGGTATGCTGTAGCACTTAGAAAGCTTAACAAGAGAGAGAAAAGAATAGAATGCGTAAGAGCATTGCTCATCTGAAGTCAGGCTTTTTGGTGATGGCAAGAGTTAGTAAAAAGAGCAAACAACAGTCAAGAATAAAGACAGAGAAACAGAATCTAGTGACTTATGTGAAATAATGAGTTGTTCATCGACCACAATGTCCATTAAGTTGAATTTGAGGATTGCCGAACAGAGATGCTACAAGATACCATTTGATAAATTGCTCTAAGTTCTTGGATTTTGATGAGAGTTATTTTTTGAAACGTAAGAAAGAAGTTGCATTTTGTCTTTCAGAGGGATAGTGAATAACTGAAGCATGGCTGCAGGCAGCTCTGCATGCTTCCTGCTGCCTGTTTCACGCAGCTTTTCATCTTGGAAAAAACAAATGTTTCAAGCCTGCTCATTTTTCATTGTTTTCCCGCATCACTCCCCACCCTTCTGCTGCCATCTCCCTTACATCTCTGCAACCTCTCTACTGCACATCTTGTGTTTTCACACCCTGCTTCCCGCTCTCAGCTTGTCTGACCTGTGCACTGCTGGCTGGGGCCACACATCACAGCAGTGCGTTCCTGCATAATAACGATATGATCTTGCAACAGAGCAAGCACAGGAGCTGCTGCCTCGCACAGGAGCAAGTTACCGCGTTCAGCTCGCCTGCCGTAACTCACTGCTGTGAGAGGCAGCGGCTCCTGGCTCCCCCTGCTTCCCTACCTCTGTGTGTGCTCCTGTGCAGAAGCCTCCCATGCTGCTTAGTCCAGAGGGAGTCTCACAGGTGGCTCATGTATGAACTGGTCAGATGTATTCAGATCGACGTTTTGTGTGGCCCATTAGATTGTCAAAGCAGCCCTTGGAATATGACAGGTGGCCTGGACGGTCCTCCTCGTGCTCAAGCCATGTCCTCTAGGCCAAGCTGCCAACAGGATGTGGGGGACTGTTTGATGCCAACTTTCTGCCACTGCTCAGCACTACTTGGTGGCTGAAGCATTTGTCTGACAGTGAAATGTGCCTGAGTCTTTGCTGAGAATATCTCGAAGTGGATACTTCATCCTACTTGACACTTTTGTTTGCCATATTCCCTGCTGCCTCACTCTTCCTTATTCCTTTCACCCAGCCCTTAATCTTGTCCCATGTTTATTTCCATTTACCCCGCTTCTAGTGCCACCTCTTTTTTGTACTTGTGTGCCCAGCCATACCCACTCCTGCAGTCAGCATCCTTTGTAGACTGGCTCTTGCAGCTGGGATTTTGAAAACACGTGTATTCTTTTGATCATGGAAAAGTCCAAATCTAAGATGTTGGATGCAGAAAAGAGGGCATTGGGCAGTGTTTTCTTGGTAGTGGGAAGGTCTTCGCGATTTTGATATTACATTGCCAAAAATCAGAAGTGACTGGTCCTAATAATTGTCTGTTATGGTGTTTTTATGAAACACGACGCTACAGCCCTGATAGGCATGTCTAAGGAGGTGGTTGCTCAATTCATTGTATGGGAAAAGAGTATGGAGATCGCAGTTTTATGCATGGATAGCTTCTCCTGAAGAACCATTGCTTGGAGTGTTGCTTCCTACCAAAAAACCAAAAGAAAAATCACATTGATAATATACATTGCAATCTATAAACAAATTCAATTAGTTTAAACAACTTTGAATATTGCAGCGTATTTTAAACTGTAAGTACTTATATGTGAAATGCCTGGAGTCATTTGCATTTTTGATGATTGTTTCTCATAATTTTAAGGTAATTATTTGAATGTGAAATTCAAACACAAGAATTGCACTGTGAAACCATCACCGCTATTTCATAA